>NC_047119.1:59310331-59910331 GCF_902500255.1 Thalassophryne amazonica | reverse complement strand
TACTCAGCTCAATAGAGCTCTGACTCTTTGTCAGCCTGGCTACAGTGCTGAAAAGAAACCTGGGGTTGTTCTTATTTTCTTCAATTAGTGATGAGTAGAAAGATGTCCTAGCTTTACGGAGGGCTTTTTTATAGAGCAACAGACTCTTTTTCCAGGCTAAGTGAAGATCTTCTAAATTAGTGAGACGCCATTTCCTCTCCAACTTACGGGTTATCTGCTTTAAGCTACGAGTTTGTGAGTTATACCACGGAGTCAGACACTTCTGATTTAAAGCTCTCTTTTTCAGAGGAGCTACAGCATCCAAAGTTGTCTTCAATGAGGATGTAAAACTATTGACGAGATACTCTATCTCCCTTACAGAGTTTAGGTAGCTACTCTGCACTGTGTTGGTATATGGCATTAGAGAACATAAAGAAGGAATCATATCCTTAAACCTAGTTACAGCGCTTTCTGAAAGACGTCTAGTGTAATGAAACTTATTCCCCACTGCTGGGTAGTCCATCAGAGTAAATGTAAATGTTATTAAGAAATGATCAGACAGAAGGGAGTTTTCAGGGAATACTGTTAAGTCTTCTATTTCCATACCATAAGTCAGAACAAGATCTAAGATATGATTAAAGTGGTGGGTGGACTCATTTACTTTTTGAGCAAAGCCAATAGAGTCTAATAATAGATTAAATGCAGTGTTGAGGCTGTCATTCTCAGCATCTGTGTGGATGTTAAAATCGCCCACTATAATTATCTTATCTGAGCTAAGCACTAAGTCAAACAAAAGGTCTGAAAATTCACAGAGAAACTCACAGTAACGACCAGGTGGACGATAGATAATAACAAATAAAACTGGTTTTTGGGACTTCCAATTTGGATGGACAAGACTAAGAGACAAGCTTTCAAATGAATTAAAGCTCTGTCTGGGTTTTGGATTAATTAATAAGCTGGAATGGAAGATTGCTGCTAATCCTCCACCCCGGCCCGTGCTACGAGCATTCTGACAGTTAGTGTGACTCGGGGGTGTTGACTCATTTAAACTAACATATTCATCCTGCTGTAACCAGGTTTCTGTTAGGCAGAATAAATCAATATGTTGATCAGTTATTATATCATTTACCAACAGGGACTTAGAAGAGAGAGACCTAATGTTTAATAGACCACATTTAACTGTTTTAGTCTGTGGTGCAGTTGAAGGTGCTATATTATTTTTTCTTTTGAATTTTTATGCTTAAATAGATTTTTGCTGGTTATTGGTAGTCTGGGAGCAGGCACCGTCTCTACGGGGATGGGGTAATGAGGGGATGGCAGGGGGAGAGAAGCTGCAGAGAGGTGTGTAAGACTACAACTCTGCTTCCTGGTCCCAACCCTGGATAGTCACGGTTTGGAGGATTTAAGAAAATTGGCCAGATTTCTAGAAATGAGAGCTGCTCCATCCAAAGTGGGATGGATGCCGTCTCTCCTAACAAGACCAGGTTTTCCCCAGAAGCTTTGCCAATTATCTATGAAGCCCACCTCATTTTTTGGACACCACTCAGACAGCCAGCAATTCAAGGAGAACATGCGGCTAAACATGTCACTCCCGGTCCGATTGGGGAGGGGCCCAGAGAAAACTACAGAGTCCGACATTGTTTTTGCAAAGTTACACACCGATTTAATGTTAATTTTAGTGACCTCCGATTGGCGTAACCGGGTGTCATTACTGCCGACGTGAATTACAATCTTACCAAATTTACGCTTAGCCTTAGCCAGCAGTTTCAAATTTCCTTCAATGTCGCCTGCTCTGGCCCCCGGAAGACAATTGACTATGGTTGCTGGTGTCGCTAACTTCACATTTCTCAAAACAGAGTCGCCAATAACCAGAGTTTGATCCTCGGCGGGTGTGTCGTCGAGTGGGAAAAAAACGGTTAGAGATGTGAACGGGTTGGCGGTGTACACGGGGCTTCTGTTTAGGGCTACGCTTCCTCCTCACAGTCACCCAGTCGGCCTGCTTTCCCGGCTGCTCGGGATCTGCCAGGGGGGAACTAACGGCGGCTAAGCTACCTTGGTCCGCACCGACTACAGGGGCCTGGCTAGCTGTAGAATTTTCCACGGTGCGGAGCCGAGTCTCCAATTCGCCCAGCCTGGCCTCCAAAGCTACGAATAAGCTACACTTATTACAAGTACCATTACTGCTAAAGGAGGCCGAGGAATAACTAAACATTTCACACCCAGAGCAGAAAAGTGCGGGAGAGACAGGAGAAGCCGCCATGCTAAATCGGCTAAGAGCTAGTAGCTACGCTAAGCTAGCGGATTCCTAAAAACACGCAAAGTGAATAATGTGTAAATAATTTAGAGGTGATTCAGCAGAAGGAGTGCTTTAGTTAAGGCACGTAAAGATTACACTGGGAAACAAATCGTAATCTAGATAACTAGATCAATCTAACTGCGCAGATTAAACAGCTAACAGATACAGAAAAACACCGCTGTGCTCCGGAACAGGAAGTGATACAATACCGCAGTGAGAGCCAACCACCAGTAGAGGCCGACAATTGACCATTGTTCTCTGCGTTGGGGTCATCTGTCTAGCCATTACAAATGAGGCACATACAAAAATTACATTTATTTCCTAAATTTTAATAATTAAAAAAAAATGAAGACGCAGCTTCGATTGTAGGTATTTTTTTTTTTCTTAAGGATTCACATTAATGTACTTGCTAGTGGGCCCCATGCAAGCATATTATCTAGGAAAATGCAAGTATCAGACTGGGCCACATAACAGCAGATACTCAGTATTAATGACTCAAATCAGGCAAAAAACAAAAAACAAAAACAAAGTTAATGCACTCAATTGTGTATTGTGGTTTGAGATAACTTATGATTTGGCCCTGTATAAATAAATTTAATTTAATTGCATGGAACATCACTGTGACTAATTCAGGAATAAAGATAATATTTGCCTCTATTTGCCTCTTTCTGTGTGATTTTACAGTTTCTGTGTGATTTTAGAGTACCATAAAGGTTTCAGATAAGACCATGGCATTTTACACAGTACTCGTGAAACTGTTTTACCATCAGCCCACACGACTGGAACAGGCAGGTGACATTGCAGATTGCTTATCATTATGTTTATAAAGAAAAGATGTATGTAAAGTGCATTTTGTTATGAATCAGAAGCTGTTTTAACAATATGCTGGAACTCCAGCTATATTCTATATATTAAAAGCCACGTAGCTTTTGTGTGCGTGTATGCGTACATGCATGTGTATGGGTTCAATCGTGGAGAACCCGGGGAGAGCTGACATTTGCCATTTGGTATACTTATTTATTTTGGGTCAAGGATGAACACAGCAAAAACAGGACTAATATTTTTGGAGAAACTACAGATATTATCTAAGAACAGTGAACAATGGATGTTGATAACTAAATTCTGGACTAACACCATTCCAGCAGGGGGCGGTAATTCATCTATATATCAAAAGTGAAATGACCTCTGTGTATGTGTATGCATGTGTGTGTTTACCTTCAAGCACGGACAAACTGGGGAGAACCGATATTTGCCATTTGGTATATTTATGCATTTTGGGTCAAGGATGAATGCCACCAAAACAGAACATTGATAGAATAATATTTTTGGAGAAATTACAGATATTACATAACAGTGAACAGTGGATGTTGATAATTACATTGTGGACTTACACACCATTCCAAATAATCAGAAACTTTGCATAATTTATTACCACCCTTGAAAAATGTCAGCTACCTATTTTATTATCACTACCCAAACTAGAGCCTGTGGATCCCCACGGACAATGCAATAGTTTACTTTATACCCAGTTCTGACTCATTTAAAATCAAATGATGTACGTAATATGATTGGACAGTAATGAAATTGAAGTCATTACTCATTTGACATCATGACTAGTGAGGAAGTCCATCTTTATAATTCAGGGTTGCTTTTCAGTCAACATTTTATGCCCACATATGTACTTTTAAGTATATGTTGACTATATAGCAATTCAGGATAGTATAATAATAATAATAATAATAATACACACTTTACTATAGTATCTACACATTAAATCAATCAAGCAAACATATCCAAAACAGGAAAGACAAAGGCTTAAACAAAATACAATAACAGGGCACTCAGGGTTTAACAGCATGGCTGGATGGACGGACTACACACAAAACAATGTGGCTGTTATGGTTAGAGGTACGGACGGAAACGGACTGATTCAGGCAATGGACCCAAACACTAGGGTGCAAGACAGTGAGTGGTTTACAAAAGACAAGATATTTATTGTAAAGACAAAATAAAGATGCTGCACTGGGGGTACCTGTATAATGGAGAGTGACCCGCCTCCTGGTGGTGAATATAGGGAGCTGCAGTATCCCGAGCCAGTCTTGAAGGAGAACTGAAAGTAGAGGTTCAGGGACCGGGACCAGGTGGAATGCACGACTCCGAGACCAGGAACTAAATGAAATGAAGACACAGATGGTGAGTGAATGCATCGTAACACTGGAAGCCTTAAACAGTCACAGTTCACAGAAGGCTTAAAATAGGGTTGTTCACAGTTCAGGGAATAATGTTCTCCTCTTAGGACATAAGGTCAACTGTTCAGAAAGAGTTCAAGTGGTCAAGTGCTGTGTGTTTGTGATGCAGTTCCAATTAAGCAGGACTTAGACAGCTGGGCTCGTAACAGTTCACTATTAAAGTTCATGCAGTTCTTAGGAAGAGTTCTTGGAACAGCTCTTTTATCTTAGCACGGTCACAGACAGGAATGAGTGAGAACAGGATCCCACTGAGACAAGAAGGAACTTAACTGGCATGAAGCAGAGCTGCATTCTGAGCCGAGATCCAAGGAGTTCCAAGGTGACTTGCTGTGCAGGGATCGAGGGGCCAGGAACCAGGGTAGCATCGGAGCCACTCAGGAAAGCATCTGGAGCACCAGGAAAGCCAGTTCGCGCTAACACGGGAATTAGAGAGTTGGCCAGGTTAGCTTGAGTTTAGCTGTGGGAAGCTCCGACGTCTTAGGCTCATGGGAGTGGCAGGAACACACGGTCAATATCACAGAGAAGCAATCAAGCTTGGTCCTCATGGAAAGGTCTGGATCATGGGTCCTGGATCGTGGAAGAGTCTGACACAAACCTGGCCCCAGGAAAGGTACACCAACCAAGAATCCGGCCCTACTGATTAGAAAGTCTAGTTTATATCATCTGCCACTCATACATTCCAGGTGTGCGGCAGAGATGAGCAGTAAGGAGCAATCTGTGTAGAACTTAGCAGAGGGCGCCATCTGGGGGAAACCCCCACATGACAACAGGTTTAAAAACAGAATAAAAACCAGGGAACCGGGGGGGGGGGGGGGGGGGGGGGGGGGGATGACAGTGGCACTTTGTAGTTGTTTGGCTAGGTCCAGTCAGGTCTGTAAGTATTTGGACAGTGGTCATTTTAATTTTATTTTTTGCCTCTGTAAATTACCACAATGAAGCTGAAATGCAACAATTAAGATATGCTTTAGTATTCATTTTCAGCTTTAATTCCAGAGATTTAATGAACTATCGCATTACACAATTCAGAATTATGGTCATATGTGTTATCCATTTAATGAGGCCCTATGTTATTAGACAAATGAAATATACAAATCATCACATTTACAGTCAGACAAGTCAGTAGATGTACACATGAACATTTCCAAGTCAATAAATATGTCTTGCACTTTATTTACATTAATCATTAAGATATACAAACAATATAAATGCAAATAATACAAACGTATCACTTCTCAAAAACTGAGTGACCTTGCAAGATGAATCGTGAAGGAAGCCACAAAGACATCTTGTGACAACTCTGAAGGCTTCTGTGGATGATATTAGAGAAACTGGAGATCTGACAGGTTTTGTTTGTTGCATAATTAGTCATAGCTTCATGGTGAAGTGGAACAAAGAAGGATTTTCATATAAGAAAACAAATCAGATCCACGTTTGAATCCCTCATGAGTGCTCGAGCAAACTGGAGCTGAAATTTTTTTTAATCCTTATCTGTTCCACTCCACCATATTGCTGTATAACTGGTGGTACAAAATATAAAATTTGCACATAGACTGCAATTAAACAGAAAATAGCTTCAGTAATTTTCATTCTTATCTGGGTCGCTGTGGCAGCTGAGCAAGCAGCTCAACCCACACTTCCCTATCCTCCTTGGCCAAGTCCTGTAACTCTTCCAGGGGCATCCCAAGGCAAGTCATCTGGGAAATTTAATCTCTCCAGTGTATCCTGGGTCTTCTACGGGGCCTCCTCTGGACGTGCCTGGAAGACCTCCATAGGGAGATGACCAGGATGCATCCTCACCAGGCGCCTGAACAACCTCAACTGGCTCCTTTTGATACAGAGATGTAGCAGATTTACCCTGAGTCCCTCCTGGATAATCAAGCTTCTCACCCTGTCCTGGATTGTAAGCTCAGATACCCAACTGAGGAATTTCATTTGTACAGCTTGTATCCACGATCTTCTTTCAGTCATTACCCAAAGCTCATGACCATAGGTGAAAGATAGAAGCATAAATTGAGCGTAAAAGTCTTCACCAAGACGGACTGGTACAACATCCATAAAATCTGAGACGCCATCCCAATCCGTCCATTGATGTCACACTTCAATTTAGCCCCACTTGTAAACAAGATCCCAAGATACTTAAACTCCACTACCCGACCCAGAGGGGACAATTCACCATTTTCCGACAGAGCAGCTTGATAATGTAATACACAACTCTGCATCTCTATACAGCAGCTCATTTGGATACATATTTTTCAAAGGAGTCTGAATGTTATGAAAATGATTTACAGAGAGGTCTCAGATACAAGGTTCTCGAGAAACAGGTTTATTTTGGTTACTGTCTAGATTCAACATATTAAAAAAAAAGAAAAAAAAGATCAGGTTAGGTTAAAAACAAAAAGGAATCTGAAGTCAAAATATACACTAGAGTCAAATCAAAGGAGCAAGGGGAGGAAATGCGTGAGTCATCAGCAAAGAGGCAAAAGACAATTTAGTATGAAACCAGGAAATAAAGAGCGGCATATAAATAGCAGCAGAAAGTGATGAGGTGACATCACCCGAGTGTACGCAGTCAGGTGACTGGGATCGTAGGAAAGGAAGGGAACCATTAAGTTCCCCACGGCGATGAACAGAATGTTTTGGCAATTTTATCACGAGTAGACATTGAAATTGTCCTGCTGTTTGTCCAGAACAAAGGAATGACCATGAAACTGTCCTAACGTCTGGATATTACACAGCACATGGCACGGTCACATGAGACATGCACGTTAAGCAAAACAGTCACGTGTGTGTGTGTGTGTGTGTGTGTGTAACCTGTCTCACTTTGTCCCACACCGGGCTCAAACTCACACTCCCCAGGATGGGAGGCAGGTGCTCTCACTTCTTCTTGTTCTTCTTCATCTTCTTCTTTCGGCTGTTCCCTTTAGGTGTCGCCACAGCAGATCAGTTGTTTCCATCTCACCCTGTCCTCTGTATCTTTCTCTGTCACACCAACCACCTGTATGTCCTCCTTTAGCACATCCATAAACCTCCTCTTTGGCTCCATCCTCAGCATCCTTCTCCCTATATACCCTGGGTCCCTCCTCTGCACATGTCCAAACCATCTCAATCGCGCCTCTCTGACTTTGTCTCCAAACCGTCCCACCTGAGCTGTCCCTCTGATATGTTCATTCCTAATTTTGTCCATTCTTGTCACTCCCAAAGAGAATCTCAACATCTTCAGCTCTGCCACCTTCAGCTCTGCCTCCTGTTTTTTTGTTGGTGCCACCATCTCTAAGCCGTACAACACAGCTGGTCTCACTACTGTCTTGTGGACCTTCCACTTCACTCTTGCAGATATTCTTTGGTCACAAATCACTCCTGCCACCTTTCCCCCTCCCACTCACTCTCTTCTTCACCTCTCTACCACACTCTCCATGACTTTGGACAGTTGACCCCAAATATTTTAACTCATCTACTTTCACCACTTCTACTCCTTGTAACTGCACTATTCCACTGGGCTCCCTCTCATTCACACATGTGCTCAGTCTTGCTCCCACTGATGGTCATTCCCCTGCTCTCCACAGCATATCTCCACCTCTCCAGGCTAGTGTCAACCTGCTCTCTACTCTCACTACAGATCACAAAGTCATCTGCAAACATCATAGTCCATGTCCATGAAGACTCCTGTCTGATCTCATCTGTCAACCTGTCCCTCATCATTGTGAACAAGAAAGGACTCAGAGCTGATCCTTGGTGTAATCCCACCTCCACTTTGGATGAGTCTGCCATTCCCACTGTGCATCTCACTGCTGTCACACTATCCTTGTACATGTCCTGCACTCCACTCACATACTTCTCTCTTCTCTGCCACTCCAGACTTCCTCATACAATACCACAACTCTTCTCTTGGCACCCTGTCATAAGCTTTCTTTCACTCCACAACCACACAATGTAACTCCTTCTGGCCTTCACAGTACTTCTCCAACAGTATTCTCAGAGCAAACATTGCATCTGTAGTGCTCTTTCTCGGCATGAACCACATCACTGCTCACAGATCTTCACCTGCTTTCGAAAGCCTAGCTTTGACTACTCATTTCCATAACTTCATGCTGTGGCTGCTCAACTTTATGCCTCTGTAGTTACTGCTACTCTGCACATCACCCTTGTTCTTAAAAACAGGTACCAACACACTTAATCTCCACTCCTCAGGCATTTTTATGAAACAATCTGGTTATTAAACAATCTCTGAGAATGCACTGCCTTGCCCAGCTCGTTAATCATGACGGACAAGCGAGGGGCCGTGGTTTTTGATGCCGCAGTCTTGCCAATTTTCCGGTAGATCAGGGCAGCACATAAGCCAGAAAGTACCAGCCCTGCTACCATAAGACCAAATATGAATAAATTCTCGACATCCTCAACGGAGAAAAGTGCCAAGCATGCAATATGCCAAGACCCCCAGGAGTCGTGAACATAGCCCGCACGATATGTTCCATCTGGGCAGGTAGGATCCCCCAGTCCTGACTTTCTTGTAGAAAAGATGGTGTCAATAGCGTTCAGAGACCAGCTGATCAATTCCATGGTTAATCCAATAGTAGTCCAGTAGAAACAGTATCCAATATAATTTGAGGAATTCACAGTCTGATGAAGTGGGGACTTGAAGGTTAAGCAGAGTGGAGGAGATGCGACCGCCCTCGTCGGAGTCCCAAGCTGTTATACTTAAAACATTAAATTATTACTTAGGCAAACCTACATTCATTGTTTTAAGAAAATATTCACAGTGGCTTATTGATGTCTTGTTCGCATTACACATATTTAGTTGCACATTAGGGGGCATTGCGGGCCTGGGTACATTCTGGAGGATGTCATATTACGGGAGGCAGTGATGTGTCAAAATTAAACAGCATAATCAAGTGTATTCAGAGTGTATCCATTTTGGTAAATTACACGTTCACATTTAGATCCAAACCTGATGTGGAAAGAGCCGTGAACTGACTGCAGAATTACACCCCTATGCGATGATAGCAGTAAATGTTTCATTTAAACATGTTATCAATTCTGTAATCATCATAATTACTGTGTGTTTTAGTGAAATTTGACTTGAATATCAAAATCCCACCTGTATTTCTATCTTATTTTCTCAAAGATAGGCCTGCGTGCATTTTGTCAGTGTGTGTGTGTGTGTGTGCGCACGTCGACACCTGCAGTTGAATGGCTGTTTAAATAACAGCAAGTTGTGAAAGCTGAAATCTTTCTTGATGATGCAGTTTTTCACACCGAGCCTATGCAGGTACACGGAAAACTGCTGCTTATTTTCTGTTTTAAAACCAAAAATAAGTTCCTGCTCTTGTGCTACTGACAATATTAAGGAGATATTTTCTCCTGACATATTGCTTTCTTGCTGAGCCTGACAACAGCGGGACTCCGGGACTCCGGGACTCCGGGACTCCGTCAGTGTAGTATTACAAGCAGATTGTGTTAATGAGGCTGCACCATCAATGCTTTTTTCTTGTTGTTCTCAGAGGACCACAGCCCCCCCCCCCCCCCCCCCCCCACCACCACCACCACCACCCCCACACACACAAGTAAGATTTGTGTGCTTGCATTCATCACTGGGCCAACTAAAGTACAAAGCCTTCCAAAAACAGCTTGATATGAGCATCTTCCTACACAACACTATGATGTGTGAAAATATGACAGCATGATGTATTTAGTGTTGGTACAGTTCATTGATCATTCAAATTGTCAGAAATTAAATATTGTTTGCAAAGTTCACATGCATCTAAAATGATAATGAAAAGCAGCAGAGGGCACCAGACATATACGAGGTGCATTCAAAAAGTATCCAACCTTTGGTCATGAAAAATACAATGACTTACCTGGGAGTCTGAAGTCCTAATTCCCTTCAAAATAGTTTCCTTGGGATTGTGCACACTTCTCCTAGCGGTTCTGCCATTGTTGGAAGAATTTCTGGAAGGCCTCTTTTGGAATAGTGTCCAGCTGGGCTGTTGTGTTCCACATGACGTTTTAGTGTCATTTTGATCTATGGGAGAAAAGCCAAAAATCAGAGGGAGCCATGTCAGGAAAGTAGGGAGTCTGACAAATCACAGGAGTGTTGTGTTTGGACAGGAAATCCTGAATCAGCTGAGTAGAATGGGCAAGTGCATTGTAATAATGGAGCCACCACCTTTTTTCCACCCACAGATCCAGGCGTTTGTGGTGCTCAAGATCATAAAAGCGATGTAGGACCTTATGATAATACTCTTCATTCATAGTTTGGCCTTCTTGTGCATATCCATGATGCACCACCCAAAGAGAGTCCAAGAAAATGATCAACATAACTTTGACATTGCTGCACACCTTCCATGCTGTTTTGGCCTTGGTGACGTTGGATGTTTCCATAGCGATTGTTGAAATTTCGTTTCCCTGTCGCAACCGTAAACCCATGTCTCATCGCCAGTGAAGACAGTGTTCAGGAAGTTGGCATCACTGTTTGCACATTTCAGCATATCCTGTGAGATTTGTAGACGCAGTTGCTTCTGCTCAGCCAGTAGCAGCTTGGACACGAATTTGGCTGACACTCTCCACATGCCCAAATCCTCTGTCAAAATGGAATGTACCGAACCTATGCTAGGATGGCAACATAGTGGGAAATTAGAGAGTGCTGTGCTCTAATTTTGACCCAAACCTGGCTTTCAAGCAAAGTACCGGAATGTGCCGCACAGCTACAGACTCACTCCATACACAGAGGGGACAGACCGCAGCCTCCAGTAAGGGTAAAGGGGGAGGTGTGTGTGTGTGTGTGTGCTTATCAACAACTCTTGGCGTTGGGATGTACAGACTGTCCGTATGCACTGTTCGCCAGATGTGAAGCTTTTACTGTTGAAATGCCATCCCTAGGGAATTTATTGCTGACGTCATTAACGCGTTAGAGACTGCCCATCGTGATGTTGTTTTTGCTGTCGCCAGCAACTTTAATCAGTGCAACTAATGGACTGTGCCTCCAAAATATTACTGGCCAACAGACATAGACTAAAACAAACCGTGTCACCAAACAGGTCAAACTCTGGACCCTAGAGTCTGAGAGCATCCTGCAGGACTGTTTTGATCAAAGAGACTGATGTGTTTTAAAGCTTCAGCCACACTGGAGGACCCACCTGTCAGCATACAGGACTATGCTGAGTATGTGACTGGGTACATTAGCACTTGTGTTGATAACATCGTGCCCATCACACGTGTCAGGATGTTCCCCAACCAGAAGCCCTGTATCACATACGACACATCCTGCGTACTTGCTTCCTTGCTTTTAAATCAGGAAATGAGACGGTGTACAAAACTGCAAAGTACGGACTGAGGAAAACCATCACAGCAGCCAAGAGGCAGTACAGGAAGAAGTGGGACAGTTTCTCAACACTACTGCTGAACCATGGCAGATGTGGCAAGGCCTGCAGCACATCACTGACGACAGGACCACCACCAACACCATCAGCTCCACAGGCAGCCTTCCAGATGATCTCAACAACTTTTAAGCCCCTTTCACACTGGGCCAACATAGAGTTGCGTCATGTGGCGTCATGACAGTGCTGAGTTTTGCAGCCTAATGCCACAATACGCTGACGGACGCAAAAGGCAATGCGAAACGGACGCCAAAAAATTAAACGTTTAAGTTTTTTGTGAATTTTCGGCGTGGAGCACTGGATGTAGAAAGGAAGAAGTTTTCACACAGATTAAGGCAATGTAACGGTACTTAACATGACTGGATGACACACCCTCATAATACCACGCTACCCGACGCCAATTTATGATTCCTGCTGTGCTCCATTGTTGCCGAGCTATAAATCACGCAACCTGGCTCCAGCTCCTCGCCGCTCTCACCTCTTCATGAGTTTGCACACGATTGTGTTAAATAAAGTCCATCAACTCCTGCTGACAGACTCATGGCCAGGTAGAGGACATGTCCACATCCAGTGTCCTCATGGAGGACATCTCCACATCCACTCAAGGATGGATCGCGTGCCATATTTGATGGCCTCGGGTAAAAATCAAAGAGATGCTTTTACTTTAATTTAACTTTAATTTAATTAGCTCTCATAGCCCACCTATGATACCTTCACGGCCCACTAGGGGGCAGAGACTCACAGTTTGGGAACTACTTATGTAGAAAACACAAATGTTTCTAATTTGTGCATCCATTTAACTGTCAGACTAAATCTAAATAAAAAAAAAAAAATCAACCATATACAATTTCTACATCTTCCAAATAATATGAACAGATTTTTTTATTCAATCTAATTAATCAGATCAGTTAAATGTCTCTTTGGGGTCACTGTGTTTGTAGTGTCACTTTGCTTTTTGTGATGGTGCAAATGTGAAGTCTGTGGAGATAGAAGTGTGTGTGTGGGTTTGTGTAAATGCTGGTGTGTGCTGTTTTTGGTCGAAGCTGCAGGAGATGGCGTTTTAGCATGCACGGCACAGCAGTTTGCCTGTCTGTGCATTTCTTCTTTCTGTCGTGTCATATGGTGTGTGTCTACATACCTGTGTGTAGGCGTTTTGTGCGTTGTGTGAAAAGTGGACGTGTTTGGACCAGGCTTTGCCTGTGCAGGATGTGCAATCACAGACCAGATAAGACCGATAGGACAGTGACAGAACCACCCGGCACAGCACTCCCTGGACTGCTTCACAGATTTTTTTTCCTTCCTTGTCCGGTAGGTTCCAGTGATTAATCCTGTGTTTTCCACTCTTTTCAGATAAGGAACCCCCCACGGCCTCCTCCTCTACCCACTCTCCAGCGGTAACACAGGAAGTCAACCCCAAAGGCAAAAGCTCTGTTTTTGTGGCAGGAGGTTCGCTACAATCAGTGCTGGCTCAAAAAGGTCGACTTCTCTCTCAAACAGGGGGGAGCCTTCCCTCTGCTTTGCCCCAGAATTTGCTCCCGCTTTTGGGTAGAGGACTGAGTGTCAGCTACCTTCCTGGAAATCCTTCCCGGGAGCATCAAAGTGGGGGGTTATTGAAGAGGATAAACCCCCCAGTAACAGCGACAATGTCAGGCCAAGACAGTGATCCAATACACTCCCAGCTGCCTCACAGTCAGATACACACGGCTGTGCATAAGACAGAGGTCACCACGGTCAGCACGCTGCTGGAGATGGACACCGAGACTGAACCAAGTTCATCAGGTACGTGAAGAAGGCTGAGGTCTCATAGTAGCCACATTCTGTGTAGTTACAAAGAGGTCTCACATTTAACTCCCGGGTTTTAGATCAGGCCATAACACCAGCACTTTATACATCTATCACATGAAAATTCAGTAAGGTATGTCTTCTACAATATATTCCATTTCTAAGGTAGAGGTCTACTAGTGTATACTAAGGTATATCTAAAAAAGGAAGAGTAGAATAGAGTAAAGTAGAGCCACTTTGGTGCCTGGTCTTGCTAACCAGGGATGGATCTATTTATAACCCCAAATCAGAAAAAGTTAGGATGTAATGGAAAAGAAAAAAAGAAAAGAAATCCATGGTGATTCTTAGATCGAGTTTGACTTCTATTTCTTTGCAGACAGTATGAAACCAAGGTATTTAATATTTTGTCTGGTCGACTTTATTTCATTTTTATCTGCTGCCATCAAATATGGGCATCAAGTATTGTGAAGGCTTTAGGTCCATCTGTCCGTCCATCTGTTTGTGCTCAGCATCAGTCCTATTACTTCCAGAGTCTTCAAATTCACAGGGAACATTCTTGGGACCCAGACCTTGGACAACTTCAAAGATGACAAACCTTGACCTATTTTAGGAGGTTAAAAAGTCACATTCTGTTTCATTCTGTTCCATTTGTTTTTTGTTTTCTGGTTTTGCTTTGTTGTTTTTTTTTAGTGGCTAGGGTGACAGCCAATCAGAGTAGAGCTGCACTGTGACATTAGTGGCAGATCTCTGTTAAAATGCTTTATTTATGTGTTTATATAACATGTTTCTCATATATTCTGTAAAAGCTAGCAAGAAAACGCTGTTTTTGGAACCTAATAACACCTCTGATGTGATTTACAAGACATTTTGCGGATGTCAGCATGGTGATGTCATAGGCTAGCTGCAAACCATTTTGTTTATGTGTAAATATAACCTCATTGTTATATTTTATGTAATTTCTTGTGATAAATAAGCACTTCTAAAACTGAAAACACTGTTTTTGGAACCTAATCACACCTCTGAAGTGATTTACAAGACATTTAGCGGATGTTTCCATGGTGATGTCACAGGCTAGCTGTAAACTGTTTTGTTTGTGTGTATATATAAAATTCCTCCTGATTCCTTCTAATACCATTACCTCATTACTTGCCTTAAATTGTCCACGTCCAATCCTTTTTAGAATGTGTTGCAGGCTTGAAATGAAATGAATCTGACAAGACAAAACATGAACTATTGTGTTCATACTGTCTGTAATGAAATAGAAGACATTTTCCAGCCTCTCCCAACTTTTTCTCATTAGGGGTTATATTATGATTCAAAGAAAAGTGGATGCACTTCATCAAATTACCCATTTCACATTTACATAAATGTTTTGGCCATCTGACCTTCTCCATTGTGCTGAAACAGTTACGCTATATATTTAAATGTTCTTAGTATTTTTTTAAGTTTTGGGTTATTTTGGGATTTCATGTAATTGCCTGCATTATTTGTTAACTTGAATTTATTTCTCCATTGTTATGTTGAGCCATATTTTGAAGAAATGTCAAAAAATGTCAAAAAAAGTTCACACATTCCTCAAATACAACAAATCTGTCCATAACAAGTCCACACAAGGACATTTTGCACATTAGTATCTGCTAACCTTTTCAAAGTGTGCCAAACAATCAAAGAGTTTTGAAAATTATTCACAGCTTTGAAATGGCGAAAACAGTAGATGAAACAAATGCTTCAGACAATGAATGCTGGAATTACTAGAAAATTATTCGATATATCAACATAACTTAAACAATTTGAACAATTAATTAAATAGTTTTGTCAGAAAATGATTTCCTGATTCAAAATGTGAGAAGCACTGAAGGAAACAATTCAGAAATGTTTTGAAATAATTGAAACTTTAAGTCAATCAGTTGCAATGTATTTGTCAATTTCGTGTCCAGTTTCCACTTTCTTTAAATCACAAGAGGTCTTGCACTCATCTGTGCACCCACAGGCATATTGGTTTTAAAATACAGCATGGTTAGGTGTCAGAGCATTGCCATCATGAGACAACAAAAAGCAATAATACCATAAACCAACAAAAACATGGCCTGAAGTCAAGTACACTTTCTTGCATTTATATGGTGCATTATACGAGGTCTGTTAGAAAACTATCCGACCTTTTTATTTTTTAAAAAAACTATATGGATTTGAATCATGTGCGCTTGCATAAGCCAAGCTTGAACCTTCGTGCGCATGCGTGAGTTTTTTCACGCCTGTTGGTTGCGTCATTCGCCTGTGGGCAGGCTTTGAGTGAGCAGTGGTCCAGCCCCCTCGTCGGATTTTCATTGTCAGGAAAATGGCTGTGCGATTGGAGCAGCGCTGAATCAAAGTTTTCCAGAAACTGTGAGAGACAGCCAGGTGGAAACCATTCGGAAGATTCAGATGGCTTTTGGTGAAGATACTCTGGGCATCACACAGATTAAGAATCATTACAAGCGTATTAAAGACGGCCCACAGCGACGCAGGGCACACCGCACTCCGAGCGGCCATTGACGGGCTGAAACGACCAGAACATTTCCAAAGTGAACACTGTGTTGTTCCGGGACGTCGTCTGACTACCAGAGAAATTGTGGAAGAGGTGTACATCAGCACTTTTGCGGCACATTCCACTGTTACAGGAGATTTTGTAATGAAAGACGTGCGGAGGAATTTGCGCATTGGCACGGAGCCGCTCATGACGCACAACAAAAAGCACGTCAGTGTTGGAAGTCTCACAGGACAAGTTGTGACATGCCCAGCTGTTACACAATTTCTGGGATACTCACTCGACTGAAAAGCCACCGAAAGCCATCTGAATCTTCCAAATGGTTTCCAACACGGACGTGCTTTTTGTTGTGCGCCATTAGCGGCTCCGTCCCGACGCGTTAATTCCTCCACACGTCTTTCATTACAAAATCTCCTGTAACAGTGGAATGTGCCATAAAAGTGCTGATGTACACCTCTTCCACAATTTCTCTGGTAGTCAGACGACGTCCCGGATCAACACAGCCTTCACTTTGGAAATGATCTGGTTGTTTCAGCCTGGCGATGGCCGCTCGGAGCGCGGCGCGCCCTGTGCCGCTGTGGGCCGTCTTTAATCCGGTTGTAATGATCCTTAATCTGTGTGACGCCCAGAGTATCTTCACCGAAAGCCGTCTGAATCTTCCGAATGGTTTCCACGTGGCTGTCTCTCACAGTTTCTGGAAAAATTTGATTCAGCGCTGCTCCAATCGCACAGCCATTTTCCTGACAATGAAAATCCGATGAGGGGGCTGGACCAGTGCTCACTCAAAGCCTGCCCACAGGCGAATGACGCAACCGACAGGCGTGAAAAAACTCACACATGCTTACGAAGGTTCAAGCTTGGCTGATGCAAGCGCACATTATTCAAATCCATATAGTTTTTTAAAAAAATAAAAGGTTGGATAGTTTTCTAACAGACCTCATATAACGGCTGAGTGGATCCTTGTCATTTGATTGGTGCTTTGCATGTCATGTGACATGGATTATTCATCCCATTTGTCTTGCATTGCATTTAGCGTGCAATTTTGTTCCATTTACCATGCAAATTTGGTTCCTTATGTTTTGTACTGTTGCACGCTGCGAACCCCACCCACTAGTGGGGGCGGCATTTAGCTAAACATGGCAGTTTGTTTTGCTGATGGATGATGATTTGAAGGAGCTAATTGACGGTGCTAATTCTTCTAAAAAAAAAAAAAAAAAAAAACTCGGCTTCGCCTTGTTGAATGGAACACTCCATCTCTCACCTCATGAAATATTCGTACCATTGAACTCATAAACATTCATTATTTGTATAATATTCAGATACACAGTGGGTTCACAATGTGTGTACATTCTGCTTGTGCATTTAAAATGAAATTTAATTGAAAACAGAGCAAAAGTAAACACAAATGGAAAAGCACAAAGCATCACTGTACTGCTACACAGCATCACCTCAGGGAACATTGGCGGCCACTCTCTGCTAGTGTAGTTTGACGCATTGCCACAGTAAACATCTCACTTAAATATCAGTGTGTCAGGTTTCAGAACACTCCAACTCTTAATGGAGATGACTGAAAAGATCTGTTGACTAATAAAGACACCTCCTTTCCACTGTGTAAATAAGTAAGTAAGTAAGTAAGTAAGCTTTATTTATAAAGCGCCTTTCACAGACCAGGGTCACAAAGCGCTGCACATGGCATACAAAAATAATCTAAAAATAACATATGAAAACAATAAAATACAATATTAGGCTAAAAAGCTAACTTAAAGAAATGCGTCTTTAGTTGCCTTCTAAAAGTATCTATACAATCCAGAGAACGAAGGGCACAGGGAAGCTCATTCCAGAGGCTAGGCGCCACCACTTTAAAAGATCTGTCCCCGCGAGTTTTAAAACGGGTCCGAGGAACCATCAACAGGTTCTGATTGGACGACTTGAGGCTCCTGGAGGAAGCATAAGGCTGGATCAGGTCCCTGATGTACTCCGGTGCCTGTCCATGCAGAGCTCTAAAAGTCAATACCAGGATTTTGTAATGAATCCTGTAGGAGACAGGCAGCCAATGCAAAGCATTAAGAATAGGAATAATATGGTCCCTCCTGCGGGTGCGGGTAAGCAGGCGCGCAGCAGAATTTTGCACAACCTGCAGGCGGGCCAACTCCTTCTTATTCAGACAGGTGAAGAGACTGTTACAATAATCCAAACGCGATGAGACGAACACATGAACAATCATCTCAAGCTCTTTTAAAGTCACCATCTTACGGAGCTTAGAGATGTTCCGAATTTGGAAAAAACAGTTCTTAACCAGGTAATTTGTGTGCTGCTCCAGAGACATCCCTCCATCCAAAATGACACCCAGGTTACGCAGGCTGCTTTTGACCGTGCAGCTTAGTCTACCGAGATGCTGCTTAATTCCAGGTACAGCACTATCTGGTGCTACAATCAGAGTCTCAGTCTTATTGGAATTTAACTGCAGACTGTTCTCAGTGAGCCATTCCATAATTTTGGCCAAACAACTTGTGAGAGAGCAGAGTTTCTGTGGCTTAGTTGCCTTAAAAGAGCAGTACAGCTGCAGATTGACTGTGCACTTTACGTTGCACTCAGATTATGCACCCTGTATCGGGATGTTCTGATCAGGTTTTTTCATTTGAGATCCCAGTCTGAGTCATTTAATATTGAATACCTTCTGATACAGAGTCCCATTCTGATACTTGTATTTTCCTCAATATTACATTGAATGCAAGCACATTAAAGTCAATCCACTCTATACTATTTGCTCATGACTTTAACAGCTCAGCCATGCATTAAGAATGAAACACCTTCAAACCAAGCTCCTCCTTAATATTTTATTCATTCATTTATTTATTTATTAAAATATGGCTTATCAATTCCACTTTGGGTGAAATTATAATAGTATAACAAGGACACTCAGAGTAATCGAGAGTTAATCATGTTTTAGATGTTAAAAGTATGTTCATTCTCACCGATGTTGTTGTTGTTACCATTAATTGAAAAGTGGTCATTTACTCTGTACCTCCCATTTACCAATGGGAGGTGTGGGGGTGGTCCTTCCAGGAAATGGAAGTCCCTGATCCTTTCCACACAGGTTTTGGATGTGTTCAGGAGTGGGTTATTTTCTCAACACCACATTGTCAACTGTTCCACCTCATCCCAATAAGCGGACTCATCTCCTCCAGTGATACAGCTTACCAGTGTGGTGTCATCCACATACTTAATGAAGGTTTCTGGTGTGGACTTTGATTTAATTTTCCAATACTGAGAAGAAGTCCCTTTGGCTTCTCCCTTGTGTAATCACAGCAGATCCAAGATTATGTCTAATCAAAACACAGTGTCATGGCATTAAGTGGACTGTGCTCCCCCCCAAATCATCTCCCTCCCTGAAAGGCTGGATGCTTGGTGCATTTTCAAGTAGTCATCACAGCTGTGCACCGACACTCTCAGCAGCTAGATCGGTGGCTGCTGTCAGACGTCGGCTCCGTTGGAGGTATTCGATGTGATGAAACACGGGCGAAGTTCCTTATTCAATCTTAAATTTGACAAAAAAAAAATCTTTTCATTATTTATTAGAAGTCACTGTTAACAACCAGGAGTCCTGCCTGCGCCTTGTATCTGCGGTGTAGTGGCTTTGATCCCTGTAATTTCCATCATTAATTATACACAGTGGGGATTTTGCGTGAGTTCAGAGTCAGGCACACATTAAAGGGATTACAAGGCAGAGTTGAGGGGCAAAAGGAAATCCTGAACGTCTCTGCTCTCTCCTCAGCTGTGTCGAGCTGCACGGTGAATTTCTCTGACCCAGAAGGCTACATCGACTCTTCTGATGACCCCCCTCTGCCAGACGGCACTTTCTTACAGTGCACCTACACGGTGACGGTGTACACAGGCTACGGCGTGGAACTGCAGGTACGCCTCATCAGCAAATGTGAAATCACAGCCGACACACTGGTCATATAATCAGCACGCTGGACTTTCACATGATGCTCGGTTCATTTGCAGCACGTGCACGCTGGCACTGTGATCTTAGGTGGAATTCTGCCTCTCAGTGGCAGCCTTCGTTGTGGCAGCTGTTACGCTCCACATAGCCAGCGGAGCCACGGAGAGCCAGCAGTCTGCTGGTTTTCATCTGATCAGTCACAGCAGCGGGTGATTTTGCTGATAGATTCAATTCTAATGTGTGAAATCGCCTGCTGAGGTGGGTGGATGGAGAAAATCCCACCGGCTGTGGGCTGTTTGTCACTCTGTAATTGGCTTTCCCAACTCACCAGAAGTTGTTTCCTAACTTTGTTTTTGCCTTAATGGGCCATTCTGCTCATTTTCATGCTTGTGTCCACATATGGAATTGGGATACCTGTTACTGATAGAGATACAGTATCTCCAAAAGAATGGAGTAGTGCCAACACACTGCCAATATTGCAGCTGTGTTCATAACAGTTAGTGCATATGTGGTGTATAGAGACAGTATTGTGTAGAGGAAAGTGGCACACACTGTGGGAACCCACCGCATGAAAAGCTCAAATCTGTTGAATTTTGACCGAGCAGCGGCCTTTGTACCCCTAGTGAGTGTGGAGCCCGGTCATATCTCTGCTCACAACCAAGCTCCGACCTCCATCCATCAAATGTGAAGCCAACCAGACGAGGAAAATGCTGCCGTTTCTTGAATGGCTGCTTGAGGCTGGCTATAAAAGCAAGCTGATTCCTATTGAAGCCCATGTTAAAATGCCCAAATTTACAGCAGAAATAAACATGTTTACAACCTGGTAAATAAAACAGTTTCTATAACTACTTTTCCCCTCCATGACAACTGTATGGGATAATTTGTTGTATCACTCATCAGTTTAACATATTTTGTCATAAAGTTATGAATAATTAGTGGCATGATTGCTTTGAGTGACATCCAGCGTGAGTTGTAACTAGCAGAAATCACTTTTAGTAACTGTTAGGTGTTGTGGACTGACCGTGTCTGTCTTTTTGTGGACTGACCGTGTCTGCCATTTCATTACAAATATCTGTAATAATATGGCTTGTTGTGCAGTTAACTGTCCTCATGAACCATCTAAGAGGTCTGTGTGCTAGGCATGTGGAGATTAATCGATACAAATTGGTATCTAGATACAAATGTGCACGATCTGAGTGCATCGATTCACTCAGTGTGTGATTCATTTGACGGCTTGAATCGTGTTGCATCGCTTGTTGCCTGCTTGCAATGATTTTTTTTTTCCCCGATACACATTAACCAGCTGGGGCCAATGCCATCATATACGACGGCTGAGTACAAGTTTTACTAAATTATAAATAACTTTTTAATGATATGAGATAGAAACTTACGTTTTTTTTGCTGAAAAGTGAGCTCCGCTGACTTTTGAGCCAGCCATCCACCATGTTTGTACTCCTCATAGAAGCTGCGTGATGATGTGCACAATGTGAGTCTCCAATCGGAATTGGTTCACCGTCACATGGTTTTCCAATATCTAATCATAGGGCAGAGCAGTCTCCAATGGTAGGCCAAAAGATTGTTAGGAGCAGCGATGTGTTACTCTTTTGCATGTGAATGCTGTTTGTATAGCCCTCTGGCTGCTAGCTCCATATGTAAAAGCGCAGAGTTATACATATGAATGGAGGTGATCAGCATAAGAAGGCCTCATACAACCTCAAGAGTGTCAGTGGAACAAATGATTCACTACTTGACCAGTGAATATTGTTGAATAAGCCTCTCTCGCTCTCACTTGTAACCAGTGTTGCCACAGTTACTTTGAAAAAGTAATCCAATTACTAATTACTGATTACTCCTTGAAAAAGTAACTTGGTTACTTTACTGATTACTCAATTGTAAAAGTAACTAAGTTAGGTTACTAGTTACTTTTTTAGTTACTTTCCCCAGCTGCCGACAACAACCCTCTGCCACCTCAACATGACATTGAAAACTCACTTTATAGTCACCCTTTCTTGACTTCAATGAAAATAAATACTTGTTTTATAAAAAGTAAAATAAAGACCTCTTTGTTGACCTCATATTTAACTGTTGACAGCACTGTAACAGTAAAACTTGCAATTTCTAACCTACATTGTTTATAAATGTAACTATTAAATTCTTTGTAACATTTTTCTAACATTTAAATTCTCTCTAAACATTTTACTTGTCAAAATTATTATTATTATAAGTAGTATAAGTAGTTGTAGTAAAAAAAAAAAAGGCTTCAAAACTGGACCTTTAATCTAGGGGTGTCGTGGTGGGGGGGCATATCCCTGCCTCACGCCCCCATTCCATCTGGATTTGTCCCTGCTTTGGCGTTTCAGCACAAAGAATGGATAACATTTATTTATGCAGAAAGCATGACCAGATTTACAGGTAAGAAGGTTTTATTGCATTTTCACATTACGTGGTCCTCAGAAAGAGAGTTTAGGTGCATTTGAGTGGAAAATACTGTTAGTTGTTGACGTGTCGTGGAGGATCAGCTGTTTTTAGCGAGCAGATACGGAGCGGCTCAGCTCAGAATTCTGAATAAAGTAGAAAAGAAGCATAAAAATGTCTTTGTAAAGCTCAGTGCAGGTGTGCTGTTGTCACCGCGCTTTAAGAGGTGAGGACGAGTCGTAGCTGCTGCAGAAAACCGTGGATGAAAACCTCACAGTTCGCTTAAAGTGGGCAGTTCAGATGAACCCTGACCCCCTGCCCACGGACCAAGTTTAATGCTGCTATTGACCCACAATGCAAAAATAATAGTAACGCACAGTGACTTGGAGAAGTAACTTCAATCTGATTACTGATTTGGAAAGATTAACGCGTTAGATTGCTCGTTACTAAAAAAGTGGTTAGATTAGAGTAGCGCGTTACTAAGTTACCGGCATCACTGCTCGTAACATGCCATTTGCGCACATGAATGAAGGGGGGTGTTAACAGGGCCTCGAACTGTGAAGATTGGTTGTTTACAGTGCAGGAACACATTCCAAGAGGGAGTCAAACTCCATGGAAGTAAAAAGTTTGTGTTGCAAGCCTTTGTGTAATAGCAGACAGAAATTGCTTTGAGATGTGGCATAAAGACAAACAAAATGCATAGACCATTTTGTATATATTGTTCAAAATGTGCATTTGTGTTTATTGTTAGAACCTTTATTTTGTACATTCTTTTGTACAAGACCCCAAACTACCTTTATAAAGTGTCAAAATAGTTGTTTACTATAGTTTGCTGTGTGTTTTGAATAAATGTGTATGAAAATTATTTTTCGCTTTTTTTCCTTTCTTATTTCACCAAGTGGTTAATGCGCTTGGTTTCAGTTCAGAAGGCTCCGGGTTCAAATCCCACCCCTGCCACATTTCTCCATGTAATGTGGAGTTGCGTCAGGAAGGGCATCCGGCGTAAAACCTGTGCCAATTCAACATGCAGATCCACCTTGGATTTGCTGTGGCGACCCTGAGTGCAAACAAGGGAGCAGCCGAAGGGACTTACTATTTCTTTTTGTAAATCTTTATTACACTTAGAAAACACTACTATACCATATATATTCTGAAAGTACAGGTTGTCCTGAAAAAAAAAGAGACACACCACTTGATTGTGGGATGCAGGATGAGCTTTTAACAGCAATAATAAAACATTTATGCCAGGCAAGTGAACTGTCCAAAAAATGCCCTCCGACCCCAGAGGGTTAAATGTACCATGGATGGAAGTCAGAAAGCTTACGACTTCCTTATCAGTTCTTCAGTTCGGGACAGTTCAGTGGCCGTTGTTTTTGAGGGTTTTTATTGGGAAATGTTTATTTCTCTACTTTAACTGCGGCAAGTCTGTTTGAAGCTTAAAGCAATGAAGCAATGCTTCGACCCACTTTTCGCTGGCTATCTCTCTGCTTCACTGGTTTTCAGAAGCGGCAGGTCAGCAATGTCTTCATTATCTTGACGTGCAGCCGGCTGAAGAACTCAGCTCAGAGTCTATGGGGTTCTATTTGTGCCATTAATATCTTAAAGGAAATTTCTACAGTATTTATGTCCAGAGATCAAGGATCCATCATGTACATCAAGGATCCAGTGACCATGTACAGATTTTATTTATGTCCAGAAATCAAGGATACAGTGACCAATTTCGTATTTATTTACTTTAAGACTCAATAAAATATTGTTGACATAGAAAAGCTGTAAAGCCTACTTTAAGTGCACAGAAAAATCACAAGAGGTATTGATAAGGGAATCGATAAAGAATCTGACCGATAAGCGGAATCGATAATGGCATCAATATTGATAAAATCTTATCAATACCCATCATTAATCATATTGCACCAAATCACATCATATCACATTGTGGCGTATTGAATCACCATCAAATGCATATCAAATCGCATCGAATCGGGAACGGGGTGAATTGTATTGTATTGTCAGTACTGTCATGTATCACTATACGTATGTATCATATAGTAGTATATCGAGATGCATATCGAATTGTTGTCAGTGATGAGATTCACATGCCTACTGTGCATCAGTATTTCCATCAAGTGAAATTTTGTTATTTAATTTATGTTAGCATTATTAGCAGGTATCGTGAGATTCATGACCTTAGCTCCACTGTTATGCTGTCATAGGCAAAAAGCCTGTCATAATTTTTAATAACCGGTGATAATTGTAAAAACCTGCACCCACGCCATCCCTCATGAAAACCACCACCCAACCCCCAAAAATATATGCTCTAATAAGACACCCAAACCAAGGATCCCCTATTAGCTTTAGCTTGTTTAGTAAGTCTGAGATGGGGACGTGTTCAGTCTTCAGTCATCCCGTTCAAGTTATGAAGGGTCTGTTGTATGGCTGGGGGGCCTGGCTGCCTTTTTGTTTCTGTCTTTTGTTTTTCCTTCCAGGTGGCTTGCATTTGGAACTGAGTGGCTGTGTTGCTGAGTTTATCAGGACCTCACCCTGATCACCTGAGGCTGATCACCTGCGGCTCATCAGGACTCACAGCTGTGGTGCATCTGCATGGATTGGAACATGGTGGCATTTAAGACTGGAGTGCACAGTGTGTATTTGCCAGAGACTCGACCTTGTGACCAGACGGGTGAGATCGTCGTCTCGGGAGCCATCTCATCATCAGTGGATGCAGAGAACGTCCAGGGTTTGATGCACGGTCTGTGAAAGAGGAGGGGGTGAGGTCTCACACTCGTCAGCACACTTCCTGAGGTGCGTTAGATTTTGTGACTAACATTTATGCTAACATCTGCTCCCCTCCACAGCATGTCTTTTTCCTGGTTCTCTCCCTCAGCCCCAACCAGTCCCAGCAGAAGACTGCCCCTCCCTGAGCCTGGTTCTGCTGGAGGTTTCTTCCTGTTAAAAGGGAGTTTTTCCTTCCCACTGTAGCCAAGTGCTTGCTCACAGGGGGTCGTTTCGACCGTTGGGGTTTTACATCATTATTGTATGGCCTTGCCTTACAATATAAAGCGCCTTGGGGCAACTGTTTGTTGTGATTTGGCGCTATATAAAAAAAAAAATTGATTGATTGATTGATTTATACAGTCAGTAAATGTGGTGTCCCTCACACCTTTATTATATTGAGCTGTATGCTAGTCATGTATCGGCTTCCACTGCAGTGGAGTTTTGTGAACTGGATGTTCCATGCCTGCAGGTTGGGAAGCTGATTAGTAATCAAGCCAGGAAGTGTTTGCTGTTTGTACACCTTTAAGTGTTCTCTCTGTGTGTAGAGTG
This sequence comes from Thalassophryne amazonica, assembly GCF_902500255.1. Taxonomy (NCBI): domain Eukaryota; kingdom Metazoa; phylum Chordata; class Actinopteri; order Batrachoidiformes; family Batrachoididae; genus Thalassophryne; species Thalassophryne amazonica. The sequence goes on along the minus strand of NC_047119.1, from coordinate 59,884,443 downwards.
TGGACTCACATAATGGTTCCTTCTTTCACAGACTCGGTTTGTTGCGGCCACCTGGGGGGTGTTGGCGGGGTCCTTGGGTCCGAACAGCTTCTGGCTCCGGACCGTTAGCGCTGCTGGGAGCGCACCATGCCAGACCGCACTTTCTGTTATTTTTGTATCACTGTTATGTATTAAATTCAGTTAGCCTTTGTACCGTGCTCTGCTTATTTCATACTGGGTCCTTCAAACGCTGGTCGGTTCTCCGAGCTGCGTCCGACACATAACAGGGTCTTGCCCAAACTCCAAAACCTTATCTATTTAAGTGTTGGCTGTGACATAGGTGGAGAAAGCACTGCCAACATGGTGACAATTGAAGCAATTGTAGCAGTAATTACCATCCCAAAATTGTTGGGATGGTAATGATCACTGTAGACAATAAAGCATCTGGTCTATGGATAGTTAATTTTTATAGGTTTTGCACCTGAAGCTGCAGGAAATGGCTTCCACTGACTTTCGAAACCATCAAAACCCTTGTCATGTCCACCTGAAATGTATTTAAATATAACAAATAACAGCCTACAGTCATACTTAGTACAGTGTATTTTTTTGCTTTTGGAACAGTTACAAGGAATTTTTCCAGTCCACTCTTGGCACTGATTTGACTCATCCTTCCCAAATCAGAATTTCTGTGGCACACTGGATTTATACCTACACCAAGTACGCTGTTCTTATCATCTTTGGTACTTTTGTCTGTTTGGTATTTAGCAGGATATCTCAAAAAAACACAAAAGGCTGCAATTGGTGGACAAGCGGGTAGTGCACTTGTTTCCAGAGTGGAAAGTTCCTGGTTCAATGCCTGCATACTCCATATGTAATGTGGACTTGTGTCAGGAAGAGCATCTGGTGTAAAACTTGCGCCAACTCAACATGCAGATCCATTTTGGATCTGCTGTGGTGACCCCGGGGGCGTGGGAAAAACAGAGAAGCTGAAGGGACTTAAGTACTTACTCAATAAAGAAGTGGATCTTCCCTATGATTGTTTTGATTTGGATTACTTTGATCTTCCTACTGTCTTTGATTTATGATCCCGATTCCTTTGATCCTGTAATAAGGTTTGTTGATCAGTTCCACGATTATGATCAAAAGTCAGTATCTGCCCTTTATTCCCGATACCTGTAATTAGGTTCAATCTCATAGGAAGATGCTGGAGAATCCTGGTCCAAGTGTGCAGTTTGTCAACTCTTACTGCACACTCGTAGCTTTGTAAAGGATTCACTTAAAATCCAGCAGACTGTGGTCTGCTCTATGTCCCAGTCTTTTAATTTGGTAAGAGTTCAACATCAGACTGTTTTGCAGGATTGTGCACACAGTCTGGCTGGAGGACTTGCAAACGCATGCACAAAGACTGACTTGAGTGAAATGTGGGAGCTTTTTGTGACAAGAGCCTGAAAGCTGCCAGGGTTTGCAATAGAGACACAGACAGAGGTGTTTCATCTCTGAGGACACATTGAATGTCTTCCACGGAATTTATAGGACAGGAGTTTGAGGAAAATCCAGACTGTATAAGGAACAGAGAAACCATAATGTGACACTGAAGGTAAATGTTTGTTCGAGGAATATGTGAGCAGTGGATATGTGGTGGAGTGACCTTCAGTCTGTTTATAGGTGGATTGGACCACTGCGTTACATTAAACCTCAACCTCATCACATCGCAATCATAGCAAGACAGATGACCCTACAGTACTGTCTCTTTGGGCCTATTTGTAAAAAGCTGATCTTGCTGGCAAAGAAACATTCACTGACCTTGATGTTGACAGTGTTGTTATCTTTGTGGACTCAGTGGACGTCCTGATGGTAGTACTTGATAAACAGTGAGGCACTGGAGTGTCTGGGGTTTGTGATTAACTTACATGACAACTACATTCCAGTCTTTCAGGGATGTCCTGAACTCAGCTATCAAAGGTGTATCTAGTTTGAAATCTTTGCAAGAGAACAAACACCCACATCTTTAGAGTCCTGTTGCATCCAGTCTTACTGTGATGTTGTGAGGCTTGTACGCTAATCAGCAACCTAAAACAACATCTGGATGTCTTTGGTTCTAGGTCTTACAGGTGCTTTAGAGCTGCGTAGTAGCACCTGGATAAGGCTCAGGGGATGTCTACATGCAAAATCATGTGTCTGCGGCAGACAGATGGCTACTTTCCGGAGGTAGTTGTCCGCCTGGTTGGTTGCCAATTAGGACTCAGTTCCATAATATGGTGGATGTGATGTTGTGCAGGCTCCCAGACCAGAAGTGATTTGACCAAACTGAAACTTTGGAAATGACTTTCTTACTGTTATCAATGTGTGATTTCCACAGAGACTGGTTGGATTTAAAACTGGTAGAAAGAAGCCGGATTCCACCAGCAGGCATTTTCTAAAATCATTACTCTTCAAAGGGAAACAGTTGGGGAGCATGAATGTCTCTGGCAGAAAGCAGAAGAGAGGAGTTGCTCCAGGCACATAGATCAGTGGGAATATTGTGGTCTGAACATGAACAATTTGGATCATTACAGGTTGTGGCTCCATCAGAAAGCTTTACAAGTATACTTGAGTTCTCTGACAAGACAAGCGCATGGGGAACAAGAGGGACCAAAACCAAGAATAAGAGCAGGGAGGGAGGAGGGGGCTGGAAGGTAGGTAACCACAAGGGAACATCAAAGAAGGGGCACCAAAATCCAAAACAACCAAAGAGAAAGGTAGCAGAAGGCAAAAGAAAAGCATAAGAGAAGGGAATCCTCAAGGCCAACAACATACCAGGGAGTCAAACACCAGAGAATAAAAGACAAAAGACAAAATGCAAGCTTGGGGGCAAGAACACCATGAAACTCAAACAGTGGGAATGAAGAACACAGGAAAACATCACAACACTAGGGGAGCAAGACACAATGAGTCAAAGACCAGGAGACCAAATTACAGAGAACACAAAGTCAAATCCAGGAACCCACAATCGTCATGGGACTTCACAAGGAAGCATACAGAAATATTAAAATGTTCAAGATCTATGAGCACAAGGGAAGTAAGCAGAAAAAGTGGTCGATAAGGGGGGGGGGCTGGAAAAACAAATATAAATGAAGAAACAGCACAAGGAATGGCCAAACGTATAAACATGAAAGAATAACCAGAATAACAAACACAAGAGAGAAACCCAAAATAACCAAACAGTCAGATTCTGTACAGACTTTCAAGTCCAGACTTAAGCTGAATGGGAGAAAACACATTGGAGAGGTGATAGTCTAGTGGTTAAGCATTGGTCTTTGAGACCAGACGATCCTTGGTTCACATCTCAACCTGACCGGAAAATCACTAAGGGCCCTTGGGCAAGGATCTTAATCCCCTCCTTGCTCCTGGTTTGTAGTGAGCGCCTTGTATGGCAGCACCCTACAAACATTATTATTGAGGCATTATTGAGGCATTATTGAAAAGTGCTTTGAGTGTCTGATGCAGATGGAAAAGCACTATATAAATGCAGTCCATTTACCATTTAAGACACACTTATTTTCCCTTTCGTATGTCTAGCATACTTAATATGGTACTATGCTCTCTACCCTTTTAAATTCATTAACCATTAGGTGAGGATGATCAGAATGGCCATGAATACCAAACCCATAACCACCACTAGAACATAATTGAATAAAAGGATATTTATCCAGTAACCTGACGCGATGAACAGACCAACACAAGGAGCTGATGAGGTGTTTCTTCTGCCACCTCTGGAACAGGAGACAAAGCTGATGACTCAGATGGTACAAATGGGGCAAGCCCCTGGTCAGCCACCTGGAGGACTGGTGAGGTGTGCTGTTCTTCTGTGGCCTCAGTGTGTGGTGCAGGAGGGACTCCACCAACTGAAGCTCATCCCACCAACAACTCCACCTGCTCAAGCAGAGTGGACAGACCCTCCATCATGAACCTCTGCTCTGCAAGCATTTGCTGAAACGATGGCTCCAATCCTGCGCTCTGTGCCTAGGGCTGACAGTCAGCCCGTCAGTTGAAACTGAACATCATGAATGTTCTCCGCAGGGTCACTATTAGAGGTGGGCAATACCGGGAATTTTGGTATTGATCTGATACCAAGTAAATACAGGCCCAGTATCACTGATATCGATATCGATGAATCTGCGTGCGCAGCAGTCAGTGCGTGCGGGAGAGAAAAAAAGCTTGAGTATCGATCTTTTTACACGAGCATCGTTTAATATCAATACCAGCGTTGGTATCGATATTATTGATATTAGGATCGATCCGCCCACCTCTAGTCACTATTTGGCTGGTATGTGCTGTTGCGGTTGAGTACTGATGTGACTCCAAATGGAGAGAAGAGGCAGGATGTGTTCAATGTAAAATAAGTCAGAAAATATAAAATACAGTACATTAAGAAAATGCAACAGCAAATAAACATGAGATAAAACATCTTTCCATCTTTTTTGTGATGAGATGAAAAAAGCTAAATGCACTTGACTGAAAATGCGGCCAACGAGAATGCAACCAGAATGATGGAAAACATGTTCTGTGGGCCCTTTGTTACTGAGCCAAGAATATTGAAAGAACAGCAACAGACTGTCTGACATTATGTTCATTAACTAGGTCTTGATGTTGGAATCCCCAAGTCTGTAAAATGATAGGGACTTTTAATTAACTCATCAAGTTTAATAAATAATGAAGGAAATAATGCAGAGAATAATTTATGTACAGTCCTGCAAATTGATCAAGAGCCTCACAGTTGGACCGTGCCTCGGATCCTTACAGATACAGAGAGTTTAAATGTTCCCTGGCAATTCAACAGTGACCATTTTACATATATACAATGTCACAGCCTGTGGATGTGGATGCAGTGACAGGAGGATATATACACTCAGCAAAAATATAAACGCAACACTTTTGGTTTTGTTCCCATTTTGTATGAGATGAACTCAAAGATCTAAAACTTTTTCCACATACACAATATCACCATTTCCCTCAAATATTGTTCACAAACCAGTCGAAATCTGTGATAGTGAGCACTTCTCCTTTGCTGAGATAATCCATCCCACCTCACAGGTGTGCCATATCAAGATGCTGATTAGACACCACAATTAGTGCACAGGTGTGCCTTAGACTGCCCACAATAAAAGGCCACTCTGAAAGGTGCAGTTTTATCACACAGCACAATGCCACAGATGTCGCAAGATTTGAGGGAGCGTGCAATTGGCATGCTGACAGCAGGAATGTCAACCAGAGCTGTTGCTCGTGTATTGAATGTTCATTTCTCTACCATAAGCCGTCTCCAAAGTCGTTTCAGAGAATTTGGCAATGCATCCAACCAGCCTCACAACTGCAGACCACGTGTAACCACACCAGCCCAGGACCTCCACATCCAGCATGTTCACCTCCAAGATCGTCTGAGACCAGCCACTCGGACAGCTGCTGAAACAATCGGTTTGCATAACCAAAGAATTTCTGCACAGACTGTCAGAAACCGTTTCAGGGAAGCTCATCTGCATGCTTGTCGTCCTCATCGGGGTCTCGACCTGACTCCAGTTCGTCTTCGTAACCGACTTCAGTGGGCAAATGCTCACATTCGCTGGTGTTTGGCACATTGGAGAGGTGTTCTCTTCACAGATGATGCGAAGGAGATGTGTTGCACTGCATGAGGCAAATGGTGGTCACACCAGATACTGACTGGTATCCCCCCCAATAAAACAACACTACACCTTTCAGAGTGGCCTTTTATTGTGGGCAGTCTAAGGCACACCTGTGCACTAATCATGGTGTCTAATCAGCATCTTGATATGGCACACCTGTGAGGTGGGATGAATTATCTCAGCAAAGGAGAAGTGCTCACTATCACAGATTTCAACTGGTTTGTGAACAATATTTGAGGGAAATGGTGATATTGTGTATGTGGAAAAAGTTTTAGATCTTTGAGTTCATCTCATACAAAATGGGAGCAAAACCAAAAGTGTTGCGTTTATATATATATATATATATATATATATATATATATATATATATATATATATATATATATATATATATATATATATATATATATATATATATGCATTCCTAATTCAGTAATCCTGGTAATTCCTGGATTTCCAGATATGGTCATTTCCACTGTTTATACAGGTGGATTTAATTACCAACAGGCTTTATCAAAGAAAACACTGACCGTTATTAGCATTATGCACTCTTGTGTTAGCATTTACTTAGGATATGAGCTCAATCTCAAAGAGGTTTATAATGAATGTCAGCATTGCCTGTGATTAGGGTTAATGTCAACTGCGATTGCTGTTAATTGGGACTGTATATGCTAAAACTAAGCACTCCTTCATTACTACCTTTTTCCGTCATTGCTCAAATGCACCGTGTCTACATAGTAATGTCCAGTGTACGTATCTAGCTGTACAATCCACAACAGGGAATATCACAATTCTGGGAAAACTTTTATTCTGCCCACTGATGCTATACTTTTGTCCTATATAGGCCATGTGGCCCCTTGGTGCCGGTGCTTATTCTTGGATTCCACAGCATGAACACTGGGAGAATGTGAGAAGGAGGGATGGAACAACAATAATGTGGCATAGATCATGAGAAAAAAGATGCTTTATAAAGACACTCATCTAATTAACACTGGAAGCAGGGCATACAGGAGAATGAAAGAGAAAACCGAGGCATAGCAACACAAGGAAATTATGATGACTGATTATCACAAGTGGCCAGAATAACGAGGAAGTTACTATTAAAATATAAACACTGACAGAGCGACACAAAGAAAAGGACAAAAATCTCAGTGGTGGGGACAATGAGACTCTATCAAACCAAAAGTAAAGGAAAGCAACACCATAATATTTCTCCACACACTGGGAAATATAAACAGAGAGAAACCATTAGGGTGTTCTGTGGGAAATAAAAACACAACAGACACTGTGGGAAACATATCTACAGAGAAACCACTAGGGTGTTCTGTGTGAAATCGAAACACAAAATAAAGATTCAGTTCAAAGGAGGGAAAAAACCAGGGAAAAAAATGTATTAAACAATAACAGAGCAAAGGAGATCAGCATGTTCGTGCCCATGACCCATGAGCGATTCCCTCTGAGTGGGATGCCGGTTCATTGCTGGGTGGACTGGGACAATGCAGATGAAGTGTCTTATCCAAAGACACAGACAGGTGGTGTGACTGGGAATCAAATCCAGGTCTACATATAAGGAGTCCAACTTGTATCCCACTGAGCTCTACAATTTGTCAGCTATACTTTGTATGTAGCTCTATTTTCACATATATAGAGTAAACAGGACTGACTTGGTGGTTTTTTTTCCCCCTGCTTAGTTCAGTTAAAAAAAAAAAACATGGCAATAATAAAAACTATTTTAATGAGTTATTGTTTGTTTACTGTCACAGGATTCCTCCCTTAGAGCAAAGGTGGGTAAATGTGAAAATCCATTTAATACTGTATCTCTTAAGTGCAACCACAGTATCATTTTCTTTAAAATATGACCAGCAAGGGACTAATGCAGAAACTCTGCAGAGGACGATTTCTCCAGCTCGCTTCATTACACTGTTGTCTTTGTGTGTGCTCAGGTGAAGAGCGTTAACCTGACTGAGGGTGAGCAACTGTCTATCCGAGGTGTGGATAACAAAGGTGCCCTGGTGGTTCTGGCCAACCAAACCCTTCTGGTTGAAGGCCAAGTGATACGCAGCCCCACCAACATGCTGATCGTCTTCTACCGCTCCACACCCGAGGGAAGCACGGGCATCTTCCAGCTACACTATCAGAGTGAGTCCACGGATGGTGTCTGTGTGTCTGTGCATGTAGGGGGAGACACTGACACAGAAACAAACAAATGCAAATATGACTGTACATAAACACGGTGTACAAATTAAATGCATCTGATTTCCTCATTAGGGCCTAAGAAGCTGTTTGTACTCTGCATACACGTAAGTGTGTAATTAAAAATCTCATCTAATCACTTACCACGGTGATTGAATGTGTCACATGAATTAGCTGATGAGGGCTCTGATTAATTGGCCCTCATCCCGTTAGGAGGACGGGAATGTGGGAGTTTGTATAGCATGTGCACATGCGCATCCATTACTGGATACTAGCAACTGCGCTGCCAGCTGAAAAACGTTGTACCGTATAGGCTTATGCACATGTTCAGTGTTTGCTGTATTCAAATTAAAAGAAAAAAAAAAAATCAGTGTTTGGGGTATTATAGATTTAAATTGGTCAGATATTCATGGATTGGATCCATTTTTCTGAGTGTTTTTCGCAGCATAAAGTACACAGCATTTATGTTTTTTTGCCTTTTTCGTATGATTGAGTGGTAGTGTAGTGGCCTGGAGACGTAAAATTAATTCAAAGGGTTCATGACACATATAGCATTAACTGTTTATGAATTTTTTTGCCATTTTTATACATAAGCCTTCCATTTTCAGGTGTCAGTAGTAATTGGGTAAGTGAGTGACAATCATTCTCTGTATTATGACTTCCTTAATTTGGGATTTTAGTGCACTGTTACTGTGTACTTTTTATTTTTGGAATTTCTTATTTTATTATTACAGTTTAGTTTATTTAGTGCATTGATTCCTGTGAAACTCCTATATAAATAATAATAATAATAATAATAATAATAATAATAATAATAATAATAATAATAATAATAATAATAATACCAAATGTGTTTTTTCAGTATATAAATTGCACTGGAGTATAAGTCATAGGACCTCCAAAACTAGTAAAAACATGCATGACTTACTCTTCAGAAAATATGGTAATGTGTTTATATATTTTCTCGCTTCTGACATACTCATCTTTGGAGAACTGCATGAGGACATAATCATGAACAAATGTATAAAGTTTATGGTCAGATCTTTCTACCAGTTTAAATTTCTTGTGATTCGAGTGGAGCATTTCCACTGAAAAACCGTGCAGACATTCAGAGCTATTTAATTTTTCAGCAGTCAATCTGACAGGACATACCTTGGTAACATGAAGTACATGCCACTTACATTTCCCAACGTTTTCCCTCATCCAAAAAACAACTGGGTGATCTGATCTGTTCTATGGTGTTTAATATCGAGACATAAATATTAGGAAGTACAAGCTGATATTCTAAACTGTGTCCTCATGTTCATCTTTTAATCTCAAACACAAATTTACTGTTTTTTTGCAATGATTTCAGATGACACCATGTGAAGCTAGTTCTGGGCATCTCTCTAAACAAGAGAAGAAATGATCAGCAGTATGTGATTGCTTATATTTCAATAATTTGGCATATCATGCATAACAAATAAAGGTCCAGTGCGACAGTATTTCTAACTTATTAGGTAGGAAAAAAATGGGAATTTTGCATCACTATATTCAGTAGATTTTCTTGAATTTATCTAAAACCAGTGGTGGGCACAGTTCCGATAAACCGATAACTGATAATTATCGAAGATAATGTTTTCATTATCGGATTATCTTTTTAGATAACTTTAAAATTTTAGACCAATAACGTGGTAAAAAAAGCTGAACAACTACAAATATTTATAAAACTTAAAATCAGTTGAGCACTTACCTGTTAAATGTTTTGTATCTGATGTATAGTTCTACCCTCTGCAAAACAGAGAAGAGCACCTTTAAGAAGAAACCGCTCTATCCTCTGCAGACAAAGGAAAACTGGCCCTCCTGCTCAAATAACTTAAAAAAACTCATTTCTTTTAACCCCATACTGATATATGGGTAATATCACCCAAGTCATCCAGAGGCAAACATTTTTAACTTATGGTTCAACTTTTAACCAAACTAATGTCGGACAAGTTATTTAAATTAATGTCATGTCTGAAGTTTTATAAAGTGAAAATATCAGATATATGTTTTAGTTTTGTAATGCACTAATTTTTAAGGTTTTAGTGTGGATATATGCTGTGCCCAGCAGTGCATTATGGGTAGCATAGGGTAATCTCAGTACGTTCATGACATGAGAAATGCATTTGAAACACTCTGATCAGGCTCTACGGACAACAGCATTAAACTCTACTGCCTAAAACTCTTGTGAATATATTCTCTGGGTTTATAGATGTTCTTATTGTGTCTGCGTTTATTAAATTCCACACATCTTAAATGTAGCAGACATGGATTGTCTGGAATTTTGTTTTGGCAAGTTTTCAAGGTCTCTACTGCCATCTACTGGCCAGTAGTGTTCATTCGCCCCATTGACGTATCCCATAATCCCTTGCGTGCCAGACAGTTGTTGCAGTCAACATATAATCAACACGATGACAGTTGTAAATTAATATTATACTACAAAAATGTATTTTTTATGCTTTTCGTCACGTTAAGAGACTGCTGCATGATACCCTGAAAACTTGCTAAAACAATTATAACAAATAATCCGTGTCTGTTTACATTTAATCTGCGTGGAATTTAATAATCACAATCTGAATTTCAGACATATTATATACACTCAACAAAAATATAAACGCAACACTCCGGACCAGACCATCCCAAACATGCTCAATGAGTGACATGTCCGGTGAGTATGCCGGCCATGCAAGAACTGGGACATTTTCAGCTTCCAAGAATTGTGTACAGATCCTTGCAACATGGGGCCGTGCATTATCCTGCTGCAACATGAGGTGATGTTCTTGGATGTGGCACAACAATGGGCCTCAGGATCTCGTCGCGGTATCTGTGCATTCAAAATGCCATCAATAAAATGCACCTGTGTTCTTCGTCCATAACAGACGCCTGCCCATACCATAACCCCACCGCCACCATGGGCCACTCGATCCACAACATTGACATCAGAGAACCGCTCACCCACACGATGCCACACACGCTGTCTGCCATCTGCCCTGGACAGTGTGAACCGGGATTCATCCGTGAAGAGAACACCTCTCCAATGTGCCAAACGCCAGCGAATGTGAGCATTTGCCCACTCAAGTCGGTTACGACGACGAACTGGAGTCAAGTCGAGACCCCGATGAGGACAACGAGCATGCAGATGAGCTTCCCTGAGATGGTTTCTGACAGTTTGTGCAGAAATTCTTTGGTTATGCAAACCGATTGTTTCAGCAGCTGTCCGAGTGGCTGGTCTCAGATGATCTTGGAGGTGAACATGCTGGATGTGGAGGTCCTGGGCTGGTGTAGTTACACGTGGTCTGCGGTTGTGAGGCTGGTTGGATGTACTGCCAAATTCTCTGAAACGCCTTTGGAGACGGCTTATGGTAGAGAAATGAGCATTCAATACACGAGCAACAGCTCTGGTTGACATTCCTGCTGTCAGCATGCCAATTGCACGCTCCCTCAAATCTTGCGACATCTGTGGCATTGTGCTGTGTGATAAAACTGCACCTTTCAGAGTGGCCTTTTATTGTGGCCAGTCTAAGGCACACCTGTGCACTAATCATGGTGTCTAATCAGCATCTTGATATGGCACACCTGTGAGGTGGGATGGATTATCTCAGCAAAGGAGAAGTGCTCACTATCACAGATTTAGACTGGTTTGTGAACAATATTTGAGGGAAATGGTGATATTGTGTATGTGGAAAAAGTTTTAGATCTTTGAGTTCATCTCATACAAAATGGGAGCAAAACCAAAACTGTTGCGTTTATATTTTTGTTGAGTGTATTTAAACATCAAGTGGCAACCTAGTATATTGGTATTTTTTTTAACAAACATTCAAGCTATACTATTGTTTATAGGACAGGACTCTGCCCATTTCCAGATGGAATGTAATACAGTTCAGAATGCAAATCACACCTATGCATAATTTGTTTTGTTGTGATAAAAACACTGCAGAATGAGCGTACAAATGTGCATCTGAAATGTTCGTGGAACTACTGAAAGAGCAAAACCTTCATTAGTCTGGAAAAAACTAAAGACTAACAAAAGCTTTGATATTACCTATTCAGTTTAGCAGGCTCAAATCACCATTATCTCAAAGAAAATACGTTTTTGGTTCACTGGCAAATGTTGCTGACAGCAAACTGAACCAAAGGAAAAGTGAAAGATGCTGTGTTTTGCTTTTTTCCTAAATGGTTGCAAATGAACAAGCAGTCAGCTGAACTGACATGATTTATTTTTATTAATTAATTTATTTTGTGGCGCACAATAGCTCTGCAGGAGCACCTCAATTTCATTGTACCCCCTGTACAATAACAATAAAGACTATTCTATTCTATTCTATTCTATTATGGTATGTTCTAATTTTCACCTTTCCAATCAGTATGCTGTCCACCACTAGTAGGAATAATGCAATAACCATATTGGAGAAAATACATGAATGGTATGAGCTCTGCATCTTTTGTGTTTTAGACAGTGGTGGGCACAGATAACCAAAAAATTAACTTTGATAACAGATAATCAGATAACTGAAAAGTTATTTTTGATAAACGCCTCCTGACTGCACTCTACTGGTGGTTGGCTCTCACTGCGGTATTGTATCACTTCCTGTTCCGGAGCACAGCGGTGTTTTGCTGTATCTGTTAGCTGTTTAATCTGCATAGTTTGATTGATCTAGATAACTAGATAACAATTTATTTCACAGTGTAATCTTCATGTGCCTTAACTAAAGCACACTCTCTGCTGAATCACCTCTAAATTATTTTCACATTCTTCACTTTGTGTGTTTTTAGGAATCTGCTAGCTTAGCGCAGCTATTAGCTCTTAGCCGGTTTAGCATGGCGGCTTCTCCTGTCTCTCCCGCACTTTTCTGCTCTGGGTGTGAAATGTTCAGTTATTCCTCGGCCTCCTTTAGCAGTAACGGTACTTGTAATAAGTGTAGCTTGTTCGTAGCTTTGGAGGCCAGGCTGGGTGAATTGGAGACTTGGCTCCGCACCTTGGAAAATCCTACAGCTAGACAGGCCCCTGTAGTTGGTGCGGACCAAGGTAGCTTAGCCGCCGTTAGCTGTCCCCCAGCAGATCGTGAGCAGCTGGGAAAGCAGGCCGGCTGGGTGACTGTGAGGAAGAAGCATAGTTCTAAACAGAAGCCCCCTGTACAACACCAACCCGTTCACATCTCTAACCGTTTTTCCCCACTCGGCGACACACCCGCTGAGGATCAAACTCTGGTTAATGGCGACTCTGTTTTGAGAAATGTGAAGTTAGCAACACCAGCAACCATAGTCAAATGTCTTCCGGGGGCCAGAGCAGGCGACACTGAAGGAAATTTGAACCTGCTGGCTAAGGCTAAGCGTAAATTTGGACGATTGTAATTCATGTCGGCAGTAATGACACCCGGTTACGCCAATCGGAGGTCACTAAAATTAATATTGAATCGGTGTGTACCTTTGCAAAAACAATGTCGGACTCTAGTTTTCTCTGGGCCCCTCCCCAATCGGACCGGGAGTGACATGTTTAGCCGCATGTTCTCCTTGAATTGCTGGCTGTCTGAGTGGTGTCCAAAAAATGAGGTGGGCTTAATATATAATTGTCAAAGCTTCTGGGGAAAACCTGGTCTTGTTAGGAGAGACGACATCCATCCCACTTTGGATGGAGCAGCTCTCATCTCTAGAAATCTGGCCAATTTTATTAAACCCTCCAAATTGTGACTATCCAGGGTTGGGACCAGGAAGCAGAGTTGTAGTCTTACACACCTCTCTGCAGCTTCTATCCCCCTGCCATCCCCCCAATACCCCATCTCCGTAGAGACAGTGCCTGCTCCCAGACCACCAATAACCAGCAAAAATCTATTTAAGCATAAAAATTCAAAAAGAAAAAATAATATAGCACCTTCAACTGCACCACAGACTAAAACAGTTAAATGTGGTCTATTAAACATTAGATCTCTCTCTTCTAAGTCCCTGTTAGTAAATGATATAATAATTGATCAACATATTGATTTATTCTGCCTTACAGAAACCTGGTTACAGCAGGATGAATATGTTAGTTTAAATGAGTCAACACCCCCGAGTCACACTAACTGTCAAAATGCTCGAAGCATGGGTCGAGGAGGAGGATTAGCAGCAATCTTCCACTCCAGCTTATTAATTAATCAAAGACCCAGACAGAGCTTTAATTCATTTGAAAGCTTGACTCTTAGTCTTGTCCATCCAAATTGGAAGTCTCAAAAACCAGTTTTATTTGTTATTATCTATCGTCCACCTGGTCGTTACTGTGAGTTTCTTTGTGATTTTTCAGACCTTTTGTCTGACTTAGTGCTTAGCTCAGATAAGATAATTATAGTGGGTGATTTTAACATCCACATAGATGCTGAGAATGACAGTCTCAACACTGCATTTAATCTCTTATTAGACTCAGTTGGCTTTGCTCAAAATGTAAATGAGCCCACCCACCATTTTAACCGCACGTTAGATCTTGTTCTGACATATGGCATAGAAATTGAAGACTTAACAGTATTCCCTGAAAACCCCATTTTGTCTGATCATTTCTTAATAACATTTACATTTACTGTAATGGACTACCCAGCAGTGGGGAATAAGTTTCATTACAATAGAAGTCCTTCTGAAAGCGCTGTAACTAGGTTTAAGGATATGATTCCTTCTTTGTTATGTTCTTCAATGCCATATACCAACACAGTGCAGAGTAGCTACCTAAACTCTGTGAGTGAGATAGATTATCTCGTCAATAGCTGTACATCCTCATTGAGCACAACTTTGGATGCTGTAACTCCTCTGAAAAAGAGAGCCTTAAATCAGAAGTGCCTGACTCCATGGTATAACCCACAAACTCGCAGCTTAAAGCAGATAACCCGTAAGGTGGAGAGGAAATGGCGTCTCACTAATTTAGAAGATCATCATTTAGCCTTGAAAAAGAGTCTGTTGCTCTACAAAAAAGTCCTCCGTAAAGCTAGGACATCTTACTATTCATCACTAATTGAATAAAATAAGAACAACCCCAGGTTTCTTTTCAGCACTGTAGCCAGGCTGACAAAGAGTCAGAGCTCTATTGAGCCGAGTATTCCTTTAACTTTAACTAGTAATGACTTCATGACTTTCTTTGCAAATAAAATTTTAACTATTAGAGAAAAAAATATTCATAACCATCCCAAAGACATATATTTATGTTCGACTGCTTTCAGTAATGCTGGTATTTGGTTAGACTCTTTCTCTCCGATTGTTCTGTCTGAGTTACTTTCATTAGTCACTTCCTCCAAACCATCATCATGTCTATTAGACCCCATTCCTACCAGGCTGCTCAAGGAAGCCCTACTGTTAATTAATGCGTCGATCTTAAATATGATCAGTCTATCTTTATTAGTTGGTTATGTACCACAGGCTTTTAAGGTGGCAGTAATTAAACCATTACTTAAAAAGCCATCACTTGACCCAGCTATCTTAGCTAATTATAGGCCAATCTCCAACCTTCCTTTTCTCTCAAAAATTCTTGAAAGGGTAGCTGTAAAACATCTAACAGATCATCTGCAGAGGAATGGTCTATTTGAAGAGTTTCAGTCAGGTTTCAGAATTCATCATAGTACAGAAACAGCATTAGTGAAGGTTACAAATGATCTTCTTATGGCCTCAGACAGTGGACTCATCTCTGTGCTCGTCCTGTTAGACCTCAGTGCAGCTTTTGATACTGTTGACCATAAAATTTTATTACAGAGATTAGAGCATGCCATAGGTATTAAAGGCACTGCGCTGCAGTGGTTTGAATCATATTTATCTAATAGATTACAATTTGTTCATGTAAATGGGGAGTCTTCTTCACAGACTAAGGTTAATTATGGAGTTCCACAAGGTTCTGTGCTAGGACCAATTTTATTCACTTTATACATGCTTCCCTTAGGCAGTATTATTAGAAAGCATTACTTAAATTTTCATTGTTACGCAGATGATACCCAGCTTTATCTATCCATGAAGCCAGAGGACACACACCAATTAGTTAAACTGCAGGAATGTCTTTCAGACATAAAGACATGGATGACCTCTAATTTCCTGCTTTTAAATTCAGATAAAACTGAAGTTATTATACTTGGCCCCACAAATCTTAGAAACATGGTGTCTAACCAGATCCTTACTCTGGATGGCATTACCCTGACCTCCAGCAATACTGTGAGAAATCTTGGAGTCATTTTTGATCAGGATATGTCCTTCAATGCGCATATTAAGCAAATATGTAGGACTGCTTTTTTGCATTTGCACAATATCTCTAAAATTAGAAAGGTCTTGTCTCAGAGTAATGCTGAAAAGCTAATTCATGCATTTATTTCTTCTAGGCTGGACTATTATAATTCCTTATTATCAGGTTGTCCTAAAAGTTCCCTGAAAAGCCTTCAGTTAATTAAAAATGCTGCAGCTAGAGTACTGACAGGGACTAGAAGGAGAGAGCATATTTCACCCATATTGGCTTCTCTTCATTGGCTCCCTGTTAATTCCAGAATAGAATTTAAAATTCTTCTTCTTACTTATAAGGTTTTGAATAATCAGGTCCCATCT
The DNA here is from genome assembly GCF_902500255.1 of Thalassophryne amazonica. Classification (NCBI taxonomy): domain Eukaryota; kingdom Metazoa; phylum Chordata; class Actinopteri; order Batrachoidiformes; family Batrachoididae; genus Thalassophryne; species Thalassophryne amazonica. The sequence continues at coordinate 59,868,055 of NC_047119.1, read as the reverse complement.
TATCTTAGGGACCTCATAGTACCATATCACCCCAACAGAGCGCTTCGCTCTCAGACTGCGGGCTTGCTTGTAGTTCCTAGGGTTTGTAAGAGTAGAATGGGAGGCAGAGCCTTCAGCTTTCAGGCTCCTCTCCTGTGGAACCAGCTCCAAATTCGGATTAGGGAGACAGACACCCTCTCTACTTTTAAGATTAAGCATAAAACTTTCCTTTTTGATAAAGCTTATACTTAGGGCTGGATCAGGTGACCCTGAACCATCCCTCAGTTATGCTGCTATAGACTCAGACTGCTGGGGGTTCCCATGATGCACTGAGTGTTTCTTTTTATTCACCTCTTTTTGCTCTGTATGCACCACTTTTAATCATTGGTGATTGATCTCTGCTCTCTTCCACAGCATGTCTTTTTCCTGATTCTTTCCCCTCAGCCCCAACCAGTCCCAGCAGAAGACTGCCCCTCCCTGAGTCTGGTTCTGCTGGAGGTTTCTTCCTGTTAAAAGGGAGTTTTCCTTCCCACTGTCGCCAAGTGCTTGCTCATAGGGGGTCGTTTTCACCGTTGGGGTTTTTCTGTAATTATTGTATGGCTTTTGCCTTACAATATAAAGCATCTTGGGTGTTTGTTGTGATTTGGCTCTATATAAATAAAATTGATTTGATTTGATAAAAAATAAAACAATAAACAACCCAAAAATGTATCAGAAGTTACAGATAACCGATAAATTCCAGTATTGTCGCTGGTACATTTGCAACTATACTCAACAAAAATACAAACGCAACACTTTTGGTTTTGCTCCCATTTTGTATGAGATGAACTCAAAGATCTAAAACTTTTTCCACATACACAATACCACCATTTCCCTCAAATACTGTTCACAAACCAGTCTGAATCTGTGATAGTGAGCACTTCTCCTTTGCTGAGATAATCCATCCCACCTCACAGGTGTGCCATATCAAGATGCTGATTAGACACCATGATTAGTGCACAGGTGTGCCTTAGACTGCCCACAATAAAAGGCCACTCTAAAAGGTGCAGTTTTATCACACAGCACAATGCCACAGATGTCGCAAGATTTGAGGGAGCGTGCATTTGGCATGCTGACAGCAGGATTGTCAACCAGAGCTGTTGCTCGTGTATTCAATCTTCATTTCTCTACCATAAGCCATCTCCAAAGGCGTTTTAGAGAATTTGGCAGTACATCCAACCAGCCTCACAACCGCAAACCACGTGTAACCACACCAGCCCAGGACCTCCACATCCAGCATGTTCACCTCCAAGATCGTCTGAGACCAGCCACTCGGACAGCTGCTGAAACAATCGGTTTGCATAATCAAAGAATTTCTGCACAAACTGTCAGAAACAGTCTCAGGGACGCTCATCTGCATGCTCATCGTCCTCATCGGGGTCTCGACCTGACTCCAGTTTGTCGTCGTAACTGACTTGAGTGGGCAAATGCTCACATTCGCTGGCGTTTGGCACATTGGAGAGGTGTTCTCTTCACGGATGAATCCCGGTTCACACTGTCCAGGGCAGATGGCAGACAGCGTGTGTGGCATCGTGTGGGTGAGCGGTTCTCTGATGTCAATGTTGTGGATCGAGTGGCCCATGGTGGCGGTGGGGTTATGGTATGGGCAGGCATCTGTTATAGATGAAGAACACAGGTGCATTTTATTGATGGCATTTTGAATGCACAGAGATACCGTGACAAGATCCTGAGGCCCATTGTTGTGCCATACATCCAAGAACATCATCTCATGTTGCAGCAGGATAATGCACGGCCCCATGTTGCAAGGATCTGTACACAATTCTTGGAAGCTGAAAATGTCCCAGTTCTTGCATGGCCGGCATACTCACCGGACATGTCACCCATTGAGCATGTTTGGGATGCTCTGGACCGGCGTATACGACAGCGTGTACCAGTTCCTGCCAATATCCAGCAACTTCGCACAGCCATTGAAGAGGAGTGGACCAACATTCCACAGGCCACAATTGACAACCTGATCAACTCTATGCGAAGGAGATGTGTTGCACTGCATGAGGCAAATGGTGGTCACATCAGATACTGACTGGTATCCCCCCCCAATAAAACAAAACTGCACCTTTCGGAGTGGCCTTTTATTGTGGGCAGTCTAAGGCACACCTGTGCACTAATCATGGTGTCTAATCAGCATCTTGATATGGCACACCTGTGAGGTGGGATGGATTATCTCAGTAAAGGAGAAGTGCTCACTATCACAGATTTAGACTGGTTTGTGAACAATATTTGAGGGAAATGGTGATATTGTGTATGTGGAAAAAGTTTTAGATCTTTGAGTTCATCTCATACAAAATGGGAACAAAACCAAAAGTGTTGAGTTTATATTTTTGTTGAGTGTATGATACTGCTGACTAATAGTTATCTGCATTTGGGGATTAAATTGTTAGAGAATCTGTAATGTAAATATTATTCTGAATAGTAAGTACTGTCTTGTTTGTTTATAAAAACAGATGGTGCCTTTCATGGTAAAGCATCTGAAAAAATAGGATATTTGCATGTCTATACATTTGCAAGTGGTGGAAAAAAAACCCCCAAAAACTAAGAAATAAGTGTGCCTTTTATGACTGAAGTGACCCACCTGTCCAATTTCTCTGGTAGTGGATTTAATGGACTGATGCTGGTGAGTGTTCTGTATAAGGTTGTGGTTATATGCTGTATGTTGTTTTTGTCATAGGAAACAAAAACCCTACATATCCCAGCACTTTACTTTAATGAAAACACAGGGATGAAATGCTCCACACACCATGCAGTTCATTTCTGTACTAGGTTGTGATGCGAAGGTGAAGGTCAGAACAATCATCAGGCAAATTTCAAACATCCAGGAAATATGGTGTGGCAGACCATAACGTCAGAAAATGCAGAACTGAAATAAAAAAGCCTTAAAATCCCAACAATCAGGCAAACTTAACATGGTCCGAACATCAGCCACTTCCAAGAGATTGAGAGGCAGGTGTGTCAGTATCTGTTGAAAAAACAAATGATGTGATGCCTAAAAATATGCTTTTTATGACAATATTTTCTAAACAAAATCAGTTTCTTTATTAAAAAATAAGATTTGGTCATCATAAAGTCATTTTCCAAGCATATGTCTTGAGAAATGACAGTTCTGAGAGTTGTCCTATAATCAGCATAAGCTTCTATTTTGAACAATACAAGGTAGTAGTACTAATAGCAGCAATAGCAGGAGTAGTTGTAGTATTTATGCTGTACTCTGAGCTGAAGTAGAAAGATTTATGTGCTTTTATTTGTGTCGTCACCCTCTGTGTCCAGTCTTCAGGCTGAGCTGCTCTCTGCCAAAGAGGCCTCATTTTGGTGAAGTGTCTGTGTTGGACCTGCTGCCTGGGGGTACTGCCCGCTTTCACTGCCACATGGGCTACCACCTGCAGGGGGAGCCACTGCTCACCTGTGTCAATGCTTCTCTGCCTATGTGGAACAGCAAGGAGCCCATCTGCAGGGGTGAGTGGTTGGTGGTGATATTGAGATCACACTGAAAGCAGTACAAGCTGCCAATTTCATTACAGTTATAAAAAAAATCTGATGCACATCTGAATAATCTACAACATAACAGCTTTGTTTTGCTTTGTACACTCACTGACTACTTCATATAGGAACTTGCTAGAACCAGGTTGGAGTCAGTTTTCTTTCAAAACAGTTACAACTGTCTGAAAACTTACAGTACAGTTACAGTATTACAGACTATTCTCTGTAGATCCCATAGAATGTATATAGTGTACACTGGGCAAACCCTGTGTGATGCCACCCATAGGTTTTCTATGGAGACCCACAAGAGCTGTTCTGAAGCCCAAAAATTGCTGCTCTGGGTGCTCTTGAGCTTATACAACCATGTGTGTTTGAGAGAAGATACACTAACGGCCACTTCCTCTGTAGCTCTTTGTGGAGGCTCAGTAAAGAATGCAACAATGGGAAGAGTGCTCTCCCCTTCTCCCCACCATGGGCCAAATGCTACCCATGACCGCTCCTGTTCCTGGTCTCTTGAGGCACCCAAAGACCAGAGGATACACCTCCACCTGGAGAGACTTACTTTGGGACCCACTGACAGGTAGGACCAGCCATTGTTTTCTTTGGGAGTGTGTTTTATAAAGATGTGGACAATCATCTCCTCATTTGGCTTTTACATGTTTTTACTGTTTTCTCGCATTTAAATCAGAAACCACAAGCCGGATTTGTCAGTTTTAAAATTAATTTCATAAATATTTTATTTATTGTTTTGTGACATCAAATCAAAGTGCAAATTTTAGATGATTTGTAATACTGCTGGAGTCTTGACAATGCCAGGACATTTTATCACATTACACTTGATCTTGTTTGCCTTCACTGGCTCCCTGTGACCCTAAGAACCAATTCTAAGGGTTTGCTATTGACGTATAAGACTCTAAATGGTCATGGACCTGTTTATTCTGCTGAACTCATGAAACCTTATGTGCCTTATCATGCCCTGTGGCCACAGCCTGTGCGGTTCCTCTGTGTTCCCAGGGCTGATAAGTCAGTACGTCTGAGAGCCTTTGCCTTCTGTGCTCCTACTTTGTCAAATAGTTTATCTATATATAACTGTGGAGGTGATCCAGATCCAGATTCCGGATCAAGATTTCATTTTATATAGGTTTAGAAGGATTACGTCAAAACTACTTCACAGATTCTCACCACCTTTTCACCACAGATAGATATTAGGGTATGGAAGACTCCAGTGAATTTTGGAGGTGATCTGGATCTGGATTGGCAGACATTAGAAATCTTGGATTACTCTTGTTTGATATATGCTGTTTGGACATTTATTTGCATTTGACTTTTAATAGTAACTGTAGTGTTGATACAGAAATTTTGTTTTGTTATTGCAATTTATTGTTGTGATTTGATGTTTCATTTTGTTAAAGTACTTCATATATTTTCTATTTAAATTGCTGTTTAAATAGGTTACTATTATTATTATTATTATTATTATTAATTAAAAATTTTAAATTCAAATGTTTGGGGATGTCAAATCAAAATCCAAACATTTTAACTCATTAGGAAAATAATTTAAAACATTTTGGAAAAACATATTCAAAAATTATTTTTACATGCATGACATTAAACTACATCTGAAACTGTAGGTTGGTCTCCAGCCTCCAGATAATTCCTTTTTGGTAGGTGGTGTAGGTTAATTAGGTGTAGTCACACCATGATGGTTTGAGTAAACTGATTAGTAATGGACTGACATAATTTTTCCTGTGGTACATATTGCTTAATCTGTCCCATCCATCATAGCCCCATGGATTGGGAACTCTGATGGATGGATGTCACATTTCCACTGGCAACACAAAGAGCTGTATTCAGCAGAATGATTTTCCCAGTTTTCAAGACATATGGGCGTTGGGGGGGGAGCCGGATTTGAGCGGGGATTTGCATAGGTCTGAAAGTGAATGATGCTAGAATCCGGCTAGCTCGGGGATCATGAAGTCATACTTGATGGTCTAGTGCAGAGGTGTTCAGTGTATTCCAGAAAGGGCCGAGAGCGTGCAGGTTTTCTTTGCAGCCACTGACTCCAGCAGGTGATTTCACTGATTAACATCACTTGATGGGATGAGTTCAGCAGTGATAGCTTGTGCACTGATGTGTCAGATGCACTATGCCAGGATTCAATGCAGCTGACACAGTGACGACAGCAAACAACCTTCTTCTCTGCAACCTCTACTCACCAAGAGAATCCACTGGCTGTGCTCAGAAATCTGCTGTGTTTTTCTTCAATCTCACCTTGGCTAAATGAACAGTTGTGTTATATGTTGGTGCATTGGGAATTGTCCCCTTTCCCCCGGTGCTGAATTCACACCCTGCCCGCATGGCTTTGGCCAATCAGAAGCCAAGGTCTGAAGCACTGGACAAGCACAGGATATGAATGCATGAGTATTGTACAAGTAACAAACAAGTAAAGCACAAAATTGTAAACAAATGTGCAACCACCAGGAAAGTTCTGCTTCTGATGCCCGCTCAAAGTTTTGAGCATGCACAAAACTTTCTGACAGATTCGCTGTAAATCAGCTGACAAGGAAAGCATTTAATTTAATGGGAAAATGACTTGTACAAAACAAAAACAGACATGAACAGATATAGAAATTCCATATACATTACTCATACGTTTTCTCAATCCATTACCATGTGACAGACACTTTAGGCACCACAAAACACTTCACAAAGCTACACAGGTGGGTAAGCCCAGCTTCAGTGAGTAAACATTTATTGCTTCTAACTGTGCAACTAAAACAAATAATTTCACTGATTAGCTCATCTACCTGCCTGAAGAGTTGAACTAATTAGGATCAACTGATTTAGTTAAGAGGAAGGAACAAATATGGGGTTGGACTTTTACTTACTGAAGCCAGGATTACAAACTACCTCAAAGCTACACTGGTGAAGCTAATTTGAATGGGATGGGGAAAGCCTTTTATTTGGTTTGGTGTGGATACACCTTATTTTAGTCTGGTGGCTCCAATGTTGAGCATACTAAGGGAGTGGCAGTTGGTCTGGTTGACCGGTTCCCTCTGACTTTGTCAGATATCACTCCTGTCAATAAACATATTAGAAAACTCAGCTGTCGGCACTGTTTGGATTACTTGTCTGTTCTCTCAGTCTATGCACTGACTGCTGTAAGTGATGTCTTGGTGAGCCTTTTACTCACAGCTTCACTCTGTGATTGATGGCTACCCCAGAGGGGAAGCTCCTCTGTGCTGCCACTGGCACTGACAGGATGAGTTATGAGGACTGTATCTGGCACCATATCTGTTAGCCATGGGAAATTGGCTTAATGCACATTGACTTTGCAAAATGTGGGGGTTTCAAGCTGCAGGATCCTTGTTTCACCTTCTAGTGCACTACAATTGGACAGAATATTTTTATTCCCACTGGCCGAAGGCCCAAAGGAGGATTATGTCATGATGATTTCCATCCATCCATCTGTCTGTCTGTCCAAAAAGGGTATAAGTGTTCTGAAATCAGCTCCTCTCACATTTTTAGGAGGAATTTCATGAAACATGGTACAATTCCTTGTTATAGGTTGGTAATGTGCATACTATGTTATTATTTGAGTTGTGCCTATTTTACCAGAGTTATAGCCCTTGATTGACAAATCTAGACTCTTTCAGTTTCATGTGTTTGTGTCTGCATTCTGAAATCAACTATCACATATCTTGAAATGTTTTCAGAATGTAGCAAGCACTTGCACCAAAGCAGCATGTGCCAGCAGGGGATATTGTGCTCTCAGAGCACTCTTGTTGTACCAGTGATGTAGTTAAGGAGATCAGTCATGTTCCTTTGGATGGATGCTAGAAGGTCCTGCAGAACTGTTGAACCTATAGTGGTGCCTGGTGTGTGAGCTGTGACCATAGACTAGCTGAAGAATCGCAAAGTATTCTGCTGAAATCTGTCTGGTTGGTATCTCCGACTGGCTAGACTTCAAAACATTATTGAGGGAAGTGTGCATGCAATTCGAGTGGAGGATTTGCAGACACTGACACAGCTACTAGTACAAATGAAATGTGGGAGTTCTTTCATTATAAGACCTTGAAATCTTCCAGGGATTGCATTGGTAATGTCATTGTTCACAGGACGAGGCGTTCCATCTCAGGCAGTACTCTGAATATCATCTGGAAGAGTTGTGCAACATAATTTGATGCATAATTTTGGCTCTATATACAATTGAGAATGTGAACTGCACTGGCACTGAGGGTAGATAAGGACACAGTTGTTTGAGAAATCTGTCACCGGGATGCACAGCATCCACGGTTGCATGATCCTGTGTCTGCTTTCAGAGGGATCTAAGCATTGCGTTCTTTGAAACCTACACCTCAACTCACTGCAGTCATGGCAAGTTCTCTCTCTCATTGGACTGGCTACTGACTACTTGGAACAGTTATAAGGGTGACTTCATGTCAGTCAGGGTTCATTTAGCTGTGAACCAGTGAATGTCACTGACTTTCCAAAGGTGGTGAAACAGGTTCAGTTATATAAAGCTGCAGAATATCAGGTCTGACAATCTTCAGGCAGGAGTAGATGTTCTTCTCTTGGTACTGCATGCAAGGTCAGGACTTGTTCCTCTCTGGAAAGAAATGGATGATTGTCTGGACTGCAACAACTACAGGGGCATTACACTGTTCTTTATACTGACCAAGGTACTTGCAAGGGACATTCTCAGTAGGACTCAGAACCAGCTGCTTACTGCTCAGTGACGAGAGTAGTCTAGTTTTACATCCAAGAAGTCAAACATTGATCACATCCTAGATCTGCAAGTACTCAGTGAAGACAAGTTGACAGGGTTGGAGTCACCAATGCTGACAGGAGGCACCATTTAATATAATGCATAAGAGTCATAGTACATGGCTTAGTGGAAATTCCAGGCTGTATGAAGAGCTGCTACTGTAGGCTGGGATGGCACTGAGGGTATACAAAGAGACATTTGTTAGAGGGATTTGTGAGTAAATGTAGTCAAGTGACCCTCTGCCTGTTTACAAAGGAACTGAAGCCCTGCGTTCCTCAAAATGTACACCTCATCCTGTTGCAGTCGTAAAATGTGATAACATGGTCGTAACGGAGGACTCCTCTGTGCTCTCCCATTGAGTCAGCTACTTTGAACAGTTGTATCAGGCTGATTCTTCTGTTAGGATGTTGGATCTCTTTGGTGGCTCATCTATCACACTCACCTGCAAACTGCACTGAAAAAAGAGAATGTTTGAACCAACTTAAAAAAAGTGTTACAATTTGTAAAAGCCTGAATGAATTAAGTTGTTTGAACTTAAGTTTGTAAGTTAGAGTTGATTTAACTTTCAAACTTGAGTTCAAACAACTTCATTCAGGTTCTTATAAATTGTAACACTTTTTTAAGTTGGTTCAAACCTTCTCTTTTTTCATTGTGTTTAATTTCAGTCAGACAACCTTTGGCCAGAACCTGAATATGGGTGCATCATTACCAGCTAGAGTTGCAAAACGTACCACCCATAATTTACTAGCTATACTGTATATCCTTAGTTAATAGGTGGATTGGATCAGTTAGTAAGGTTCTAAAAAGGAACAGTTTGCACCATCTGTTATGTTTAGTTATCATGTTATGGGGTAAAACATGGTGTAAGTTAGGGGTGCCCAAGTTTGGTCCTCGAGATCTACCTTCCTGACACTCTTAGTTGTCTCCCTGCTGCAATGAAAGACTCATTAGCAGGCCTTTAATGAGCCTTTCATTGCATTCAGGTCTGTTGCAGCAGGGAGACAACTAAGAGTGTCAGGAAGGTAGATCTCGAGGACCGAACTTAGGCACCCCTGGTGTAAGTCATAGAATCCAATGGATGTTGACCTTGTTTGACCATTACTTTACAGATCAAAACTGTTCCATTTATTAATCCTATAAGCTCAACCAATAATTTACATCACATTTTACCAAAGCTGGAGCAACTATAACTCTTGACCCCTCTAGAAACTATTGTATCTGTCACCATTTTGCTTGTTTGACCCCATAACAATCAGTTATAGATAACCCAAACAATGCTTTTTTTTTTTTTTTTTGGAATCTTTATGATTAGAAAAATAATGTGGTATGGGTTTCAATTAGGGATGGGTACTGATAAGATTTTATCAATATCAATGCCATTATCGATTCTGCTTATTGATCCGATTCCTTTTTGAGTCTCTTATCAATTCCTCTTGTGAATTTTCTGTGTACTAAAGGTAGGCTTTACAGGTGTTCTATGTCAACAACATTTTATTGAGTCTGAAACTAAATAAATATGAAACTGGTCACTGGATCCTTGATCTCTGGATATAAATAGAAATAAACAAAATCTGTAGTTTTTCCTCAAAGGCATTTCCTTTCAGACATTAATGGTACAAATTTCTTGCCTGCAACAAGACTAGTGTCCCAGTTAGTGACTTTAACCCTCTGGGGTCTGAGGGCATTTTTTGGACAGTTCACTCGCCTGGCATAAATGTTTTATTATTGCTGTTAACAGCACTCCCTGCATCCCACAATCACGTTTTATGTCTCTTTTTTCAGGACAACCTGTGCTTTCATAATATACATACGTTTGTTGTGTTTTATAAGTGTAATAAAGGTTTACAATCAAAAATAAGGAAGGAAAAAGTAAAATGGAAATTTTTTATTTTCAATTTATTTTCCTTTATATAGCGCCAAATCACAACAGAGTTGCCTCAAGGCGCTTCACACAGGTAAGGTCCAACCTTACCAACCCCCAGAGCAACAGTGGTAAGGAAATCCAAATTTACCATACATTTATTCAAAACACACAGCAAACTATAATAAACAACTGTTTTGACACTTTATAAAGGTAATTTGAGGTCTTGAGGGAAAGACTGTACAACAAAAAGGTTCAAACAATAAACACAAATGCACATTTTGAACAACATATATAAAATGCTCTATGCCTTTTTTTGTCTTCATGGTTAAAGCAACAGAGTTATCCAGTAACATTCACATGCAAACTAGTGGAGCAATCCTGATAGTTACACACTCTTTGTTTGAGCACATATTGTCATCAGAGGCTCTCCGTCTGCTCCTGCTTTCACTGATCGCTAATGGCACAGGGCGCATTTGGAGCCCAATAGTATGTACTCAGAGCACCCAGGAGGCTAATCAAACAGGCCAACTAGTAACATATCACTCCTGAAAATGATCTTTGGCTTTTCATGTGAGGTGAATCTGCCCTACGATTGGATTTTGGAAAACCATGTGACAGTGAACCAATTCCAACTGGGCACTTACGTTGCGCACGTCATGACAGAGCTTCTATGAGGAGTACAAAGATGGCCGATGGCTGCGTCGAACGTTCGGAGTTACCTTTTCAGCAAAAAAAGTAAGTTTCTATCTCATATCATTAAAAAGTTATTTATAATTTAGTAACGCTTGGTCTTAGCCGTCGTCAACCCCAGAGGGTTAATCAGCACAAAAGTGACTCACGATTGACATTTTTAAATGGCTTTGAGAGGGGTAAAGAAGCGGACTTGCCGCTTCTGAAAAGCAGAGACACAGAGAACCAACGAAGCAGCGGGTCAGATCACTGCTTCGTTGGTTCAAGCTTCAAGCAGAGCCACGTTGCAGAAGCGGTTGATTACAGACCCGCTGCAGGATCTGTAATCAACGTAGAGAAATGATCGTTTTCCCGACAAACACCCTCAAAAACAACGGCCGGTCTGAAGGGCCAATAAGGGAATTGTTAAGCAAAAAGACTATTGATGTCGGTGGATTGAATCATTTCTTAACGATTCTCAAAAAGAACCGGTTCTCGATACCCATTCCTAGTCCCCTAGTCTCAGTATGATTGGGGCTTATTAATAGATAGGTGTCTCAAATGGCATATCGAAGGTTTTGCCACAATGGGTGACAGTAACCACCCTACATGGCATTAAGGAGTAAGATTACAAAGGTGGTGAAACAGCTGAGCTCATGTAAAGCAGCAGAGAGCTCTGTTATCAGGGCTGAACTCCTTCAGGTGGATTGAAATATTATTGTTGTCTTGTGCTGCACGTAACAGAAAAAATTAATATCTTCTCAGTGACATGAGGCGGCTGTGACTCATATGTACATATAGAGTAATGCACACAGACAAGAGGATGGAAAACGAATATAGGTCAAATTCTTATATTCACACTTTATTACGATTTGATGTTGTAAAACAATCCAAACATGAACATTTGCAAGTGTTTTACTTTTTGACTTTGAGATATTTTGCGTTGTCTTTACGACCCCACAGGCTGGTGCTTTGGAGTGGTCTGGATGCCGGTTCTGTGGTGCTCTTTGACTCGGGTCGGGGTGGGCAAATACCTTTTGAAGGAGTGATCAGTGAGGGTCCAGCTGTGAGGATTCAATTCATCACTGATCAGCCCAATCACAACACAGGATTTAACATCCGCTATGAAGGTACCAAAGCTGCTCCACACAAACAAATAAACCATTCATCGTAGTTCAGTGACACATATCAAAGTAACAGCATGACATAAAATATTTATTACATGTTGACTTGATATAAAATGTAGCTTTACTTTACATGATTTTACATTGTGATGTTGTAATGATAAAAGCATTATAGTCATGTAAACAAACAACACTGTTGCTGAGAAAACTACAAGGCTTTATGACTTCACAAAGTGCTCTGCCACATCCATTTTAGCACCAGACAGGAGGTGGGCATAACCTTTCCAGAGTTTTATGGCAGTTTCAGATTAATCGTAAATAAAAGGAATCAAGAGGAGCCCTCAGTAAAGCATATTCTTCAGCCTCTTCAACTTTACAAAATCCCATCTTGTGGCTACATGTATGATTTATTTTTATTGAGCTGTATGAAACTGATGCAGATATAGAACAATTCCCTATCTTTTAATGTTGATGACCCACACCAAATTTCAATTAGCCCTTCTTTGGCCCATGCCCCCTTTCTCTACTAAGTTTCTTGAAATTATTTTACATTTTGTCTTTATTTTTTAGTACAACTTCACTGTATATAAATAGAAGAATTATTATTGCATGCCATTAAAAACTATTAAAGAGGGCTTTGATTTTAAATCATAATTTGTATATTTTATAGGGGTATGAAGGTCTATATAGAGGGGGTGGTGGCCAAGTGGTTAATGCGCTTGGTTTCAGTTCGGAAGGTTCTGGGTTCAAATCCTACCCCTGCCACATTTCTCCATGTAATGTGGAGTTGCGTCAGGAAGGGCATCCGGCGTAAAACCTGTACCAAATCAACATGCAGATCCACCTTGGATTTGCTGTGGCGACCCCGAGTGCAAACAAGGGAGCAGCCGAAGGGACTTACATGTAGGGACCAACACCCCCCAGAGGACATCCCGCCAGCTCCAGGAGTAATAAGCACAGCCGAGGTCCCTCTGGGATCCAAAGTCACCCACGGGGACTCCCAGCACCTCCCAGAGGACCGTTCAATCAAACCCCAGGAGACACCCCCCCTCATGACTAACAGACCCAGCCCCGGCCGTCTATGGCTAGATGGACCCACAGCCCTTCCCCCCCCAGAGGACACCACAGTCACACCCAGAGGGCGGAAACTGGGGGGAAAAACAAAAGAAAAAAAAACATACAAACAAAACAACGCCAACCCCACCCCCTCAGCGCAGTGGAAAATGGAAGTACGTCCAGTGTCACCAACCACGACTATACCCCAAAAGTCAACCGGGAGGAGTGGAACAGCGGTAATGGCACACGGCACAAAACGGCGCCACCCCTCCGACTTTTAAACCAGCCACCAGCTGCGGGTATATTCCACTGCTCCAAACCTCAGCTACGCTGATGGCATACGGCTCAAAGGCGCACTGAAGCCGGAGGTGGAACAGGGAATCAACAAAAAAAACAACACCCCAAACCCCCCCCTCCCGGATGCAGAGGTCACCTGGGAAACGCCCAGCACAACCAAACTGTACCACCCCAGCAACGCCGACAACCTACGGCTCACACGGCTGGGGCCAGAGGAGAAGACAGGGAAGTAAAAAAAAAAAAAAACCCCAACCCCCCCCCCCCCCCCCCCTCCCGGGTGCAGCGGTCACCTGGGAAACGCCCAGCACAACCAAACTGCACCACTCCAGCAACGCCGACAACGTACGACTCACACGGCTGGAGCCAGAGGAGAAGAGAGGGCACAACAAAAAAAAAAAAGAAAAAAGAAAAAACAACCCAATTACCCCCCCCCCCCCATCACCCCCCAGAGGACCGTCCCATCAAACCCTGGGAGGTGAAACCAAAAGAAATAAAAAAGAAAGACTAACAGACTAACATAAAGCCACCTGGGTCCTTTCTATGCTCCAGACAGCCTGCACGTTCACGACCCCAGAACACTAATTGTGCTGAACATCCCACACAAAAACCAACTCAAAAAACCCCAACAAAAAATGAACCAACACAAAACTAATAAGTGACTTATACCGTTATACCGTTACCTTCTCGGCACAGTACCGCCTCTGCTACCGCTGGGTCCGTGATGTATTGGCCAGAGACTACTGTTATGTGTCAGACGCAGTCGGAGCACCGACCAGCGTTTGACAGGACCCAGCATAAAGGAAACAGAGCACGGTTGAAAGGATAACAGAATTTAATGACATAACAGTGAGTGCTCAATTAATAACCAATAAGTGCGCAGTCTGACGAGGTGGAAAAACGGCGCGCTCCCAGCAGCACAAACGGTCTGGAGCCAGAACAGTTCGGACCCAAGGACCCCGCCGACACCCCCCAGGTGGCCGCGACCAACCGAGTCTGTGAAAGAAGAAACCATAATGTGAGTCCACCACTCCACACACAGAGAGACCACTCAAAGGTGTACATAATCAGCAAACACTTCCTGGCTTAATCACCAATCAGCTTCCCATCCTGCAGGCATGGAACACCCAGTTCAATTCTCCACTGCAGTGGAAGCTGATTAAATGACTAACATAACAGCTCAATATAATAAGGTGTGAGGGACACCACATCTACTGACTGTACTCATGTTAGTCACAAAACCTAAAGTACCTCAGGAAGTGTGCTGACGAGCGTGAGACCTCACCCCCTCCTCTTTCACAGACCATGGCATCAAACCTGGTATGGTCTCTGCGTCCATAATGATGAGATGGTTCTCCAAACGTCGATCTCACCCGTCTGGTCACAAGGTTGAGTCCCTGGCAAATACACACTGTGTACTCCAGACTTAAATGCAACCATGCCCCAATCCATACAGATGCACCACAGCTGTGAGTCCTGACGAGCTGCACATGACAAGCCTCAGGTGATCAGGGTGAGGTCCTGATAACTCAGCCACACATCAGCCACTCAGTCCTGAATGCATGCCACCTGGAAGGAAAGACAGAAAACAGAAACAAAAGCCAGCCAGGCACCCCAGCCACACAACACTCATTTCGTCTTAAAACTGACTTTAGAATGATTTAAGAGGTTTTACTTTATCATCTGATGGTTAATAATGACATTTTCCCCTTTGATCGCTTTGGGTGTAGTGTGTCAGACTCAGAGTCAGACTCAGACATGCTGCTGTGGCGCTCTGATCGCTTCCCCGTCTTTTATTATGAAATAATGCTGAATTCATGTGGAAATGATTGTTGTACAAAAGCTTCAGATATCTGTTGCTGAGATAGATGATGACTGGAGTGCAGTTTGAAGCAGAAACGAGGCGATAATCAGTAAATCGCTGCTGATGCATGCGAAGTGAAGGCAGGGGGGACCAACTTTTAGTGGGGGGGACCATTCGGTCTGCGACACCAGCACCAATGGGCCTCATGGCCTAGAGATGACTTAATTATGCCTCTGGCTTCTTCTGGCAGAGGGCACAGTCACGTCCAACGGGTGATTTATAACACTGCAACAACAAGCAAACACTAATCATCTTAAAAGTGGCTTTATTGTTTTCATGTACATGCTTCAAGTAAATGCAAAAGGTCTTCAGCAGACTAGAATTATCTGCCATTAATTAGATTAGATTAGATTAGGTTAGATAGAACTTTATTAATCCCTTCGGAAGACTCCCTCATTGCACTTGGGTAGAACATGTTGTTGAGTCTGGATGTGCGGGCCTTGATGGACCGGTACCTCTTTCCTGAGGGCAGCAGTGAGAACAGGCTGTGCCCGGGGTGTGAACCATCGAAGATGATGCTTCTGGCCCTGCGCAGACATCTGGTGTTATAGATGTCTTACAGAGAGGACAGCTGCGCTCCTATGATACTCTGTGCTGACTTCCTGACTCTCTCCAGAGCCTTCTTGTCAGCCTGAGAGCAGCTCCTGTACCACACCAAGATGTTGTTGGTGAGGACGCTCTCTACAGAACACCTATAGAAGGACAGCAGCAGTTCCTGGGACAGATTGACCTTCCTCAGTGACCTTAAAAAGTACAGACGCCGCTGTGCCTTTTTCACAAGGGCATTGATGTTGGTGCCCCATGTAAGGTCCTGAGAAATGTATGTTCCCAGGAACTTGAAGTCATTTGAAGTCAAACGGAGATTCCAGCAGCATTGTATATTAGCACACAAGGTAAGAAGCACACAGACGATCAAAAGTGAAAGTAAAATAGAAAAAACAGGTTGCAAATATAAATACACAACATAAATACCAGACATACTAATCAATACTGGTTTACTGGCTACTACTGTTCCTCTCCTTCCCATCCTCTGTCTTCCTGTTACTCCTCCTCCCCCTGAATGAGGAGCTGTACAGTCTGACGGCGGGAGGAGTTTTTCAGTCTGTTGGTCCTGCACTTGGGAAGCAGCAGTCTGTGGCTGAAGAAGCTCCTCTGGTTGCTGCTCCAGTGTTCTCTTCTCTTCCACCGTCACAAGAGAGTCCAGCTTCATGCCAACCACAGATCAGCTTGTCCAGCCTGGATGTGTTCTTCTTGGATGTAAAATGTAAAATGAAGTGATTTTTGTCTTTATCTATTTTCCTCTACCAGCTTTTGAGCGGGGCCACTGCTACGAGCCGTACCTCCAGAACGGAAACTTCACCACGTCTGATCCATCCTACGGGGTTGGTGCCATAGTCCAGTTTAGCTGCGACCCCGGTCACGCTTTAGAACAAGGACCTCCGGTTATCGAGTGCATCAGTGCACGAGATCCATACTGGAACGACACAGAGCCGCTGTGCAAAGGTAGAGCGGAGGCTTTTTTTTTTCCGAGCTAATAGTCTGTTTAGTGTTCTCACCCTTCACCCCTTTGACTCTCCAGCACAGTGTGGAGGGGACCTGACTGGTCCCGCTGGGGTGATTCTCTCTCCAAACTGGCCAGAGTGGTACGGAGAGGGAGAGGACTGCAGCTGGAGGATCCACATAGGAGAAGACAAACGAGTGCTGCTTGATGTACAACTGTGAGAACAACACACACACACACATACGCAGAAATGAGGATAATAAATGTATGCATGGAGTTCTGAGTGAGCCGCATCAGTCAGGGGTCCTGGAGTTCATATTTAGATATTCATGTTTCTATTTCTGCACTTCTGCTCATATTCCAGTATTAAATTCACAACACGCCAACATTAGAGAGCAATTCAGTAAATGTGGCCTCGTGTTTCCCAGCAGAATATTAATATTTTCACACTCATCTTCAATCTGTAGTAGCTCTTGACTTTCTGTGGTTGCCAAATCCACATCCCCAGAAAATGTTTGAATTGTTGACACCCAATTTCAGTGATTTCCTTTGAATTATTTTATTTTATTTATTTATTTATTACTTTTTACATGTTTTTTAAGTCTGTGATTTGAGATGATTTGGCCTATGATGAATAATGCTCCCTGTTGACAAAGATGAGATGCAGAAAAAGCTGATTTCTGCTTTCTAATTGGCATGAAATGACGTCCAACAGCTGAGATCACTTTCTACTTCAAAACACCTCTTCGCGGGGAACAAAGAAATCGACTGCAGATGATGGAAATGCGCCAGTTTTGTATCATCCAAATTAATAAATTGTTATTCAACAACAACAAAATGAAATGCTTTCATTTATTTACCTCTGCCAACAAAGATGTAAGAGTTGCCCCTGTTTGTCTGTTTTTGAACAGCCTGGAGCCCACAGTCTTTCATAAATCATTATGATTTTTTAAACAGAGTATTCATATCCTGATAGGCAAGAAATTATTAAATTTTCAAGGTCATATGTCAAAAGGCAAAGTCAGGAAAAATCTCAGAAAATTAGAAAAATCCCCAGTTTTAACATTAAATAAATGGTTAAAAATTCATAATTCTGTAAAGTAAAGAGCAAATGTATTTCATATTTGAAAGTTATGTAGGGTGGTATCCTTTATCAACTAACAAAGTTTGATCCAGATCTGATCCTGATTACCATAATTTTCAGTTTTTTTACAAATGAAAAAAAAATTACATATATACAAATACAGATTTATTTGTAAAAACCAACATACACGTTACAGTAACTTGTGTGTTTTTTTTTACAACCAACCAATGATGAGGAGGCTAAATGAGGCCTCAATGCCATAATGTCTTTTAAATCATAAGTCAAACCTGCTTTTCTGTTTATGCCTTTGGCCCACGTCAGGGGCTTTGTATGCTGTGAACATAAATGACTCTTCCTTTTGACAGTGAGCAGGGCACACAAAGACAGGAGCTCTGACTCATTGTTTGTGTTGGGTTTGTGATCGCCTTTGATTCTACCCAAAAGCATCAGTGGTGCTTCAACTCAAAACTGGCTTGTCAGTAGCTGACAGTGCACTGGACTCAATAATAAAAGTTAGCGGTTATCTGTAGTTTCTGCTAAATTTTTTTTTTTTTATCAGTTTATCGTGATAAAAATTAACTTTTCAGTTAGCGGATTAGTGGTTATTGAAGCTAACTTTTTGGTTAGCTGTGCCCACCACTCCTGATTACAGATTTTGTAACCATTTAAATTTAACATAGAAAAACATTGAAATTTAATGTATATTTTACATTATATCTTAATGAAATGTACCACAATCACTGTCATATTTGAAGGTGAGGTGCAGACTGGCACTCACTATCGCCTGACAGAGCTTTATCTGGATCTGATCTGGATGGTGGATTTTGTGGACATTTAAATTTAATATTGAAAAGCCCATTTGATGTGCATTTTGCTTTATATCGCAATCAAAAGTACCTCAATCACTCTCACTTGTGACAATGAGGTGCAAACTGGCACTCTCAATGCATAGACTAAGTGTGATGCGCATCTCATCAGTATTGTGGATTTAGCAGATATTTTATTCTTGAACACTGAAAAGTCCTTTGGATATATATATATATATATATATATATATATATATATATATATACAGAACTTTGACCTTGAAAATTTTTTCCAAGGTAAAAATTTCTGGACTTGGAAACAAGTGCTGGTGGAGGTTTGCGCACTACGAGTGCGCTGCTCTAGTTGATATTAAAACTATAGCTGTAAATTATATGTGTGCCTTGCAAACTATAAGTACTATAAGAAGCCTCTGCAGTGGCAGAAATGTGTGTGTGTGTGTATATGAGGGAGCACGGTAAATGTGGCATTGTTTACAGACTACTAAGCATTTTGTCATGGAGATAAATGGAATGGTTTGACCTTCAGGTCATGTTGTATCCCACACAGTTGGCTGAAGACACGACTACACACTGATTCATCAGAACATGCTCGCTAACTCTGCTTCATTCAGATTGTTGGTCTTTTTCTCGTTCCTCAGACTGAACATCAGTGACAGTGATATGCTGACCATCATTGACGGCGATGAGGTCACCACTCATATCTTGGGACGGTACGTCGGAGGAAGCAGCCCCTTCAAACTGGCCTCCACTACCCCTGACCTGACAGTCACCTTCCACTCTGACCCGGCGGGGCTCGTCTTCGGCAAGGGCGAGGGTTTCATCATCAATTACATGGGTATGAGTCCAAGTGGCTCAGGAAAGACACAAAAGCAAAAAATAAATAAATAAATAAAAATGACATGGAAAGGGGCATATTAATCATTTCCTTAATTAAATGGATACACTTTCACAATAAACTAAACCAGCTATGCTAGCGTGCATGTATATTTACAGTCGTTTGCAAAAGTATTCAGCCCCTTGGTGTTTCACATATTTTAATTTGTTTATGGCATTTTAATTACAAAAAGTAAATTAGGCTTCTCAATATAAAAATTTCTAAAATTATCTTCCTTAGACTCAAACTGAAAGTAAATCTCTACAACTTGATATGAATTAATTAAAAATATACAGTAAAAGCCAAGATGATGGGTTGCATAAGTAATCAGCATTTTTGGTATAATACCTGTAAATAATCAGTTTAATTGCCAGTTTTCTTCAGACAAGTCAGGGGATGGATACATGAACATTTCCAAGTCACTGAATATGCCTTGGACTTTATTTACATCAGTTATGAAGAAATACAAACAGTATGGCACTCTATGGTAAATCTGTGTAGAGTAGACAGTTCTCAAAAACTGACTGTGCAAGAAGGAGAGTGAGGAAAGCCACCAAGACACCGAGACAACCTAGAAGAAGTTACAGGTTTCTGTGGCTGTGATTGGAGAAACTGTGCACATTGCATGTTTTGCATTTGTATCCGGGTTATACAGCTTTTTTATGAAGTGGTACAGAGGAGGGTTTTCTTAAAAAGAAGACCTAGAAGTTCAGCTTGAATTTGCCAGAATGTACATCTGAGATGCAAGCTTAGATTTAATGTTTTGGTGAAAGAAAACCCAAGGGACTGAATACTTTTGCAAACCACTGTATATGGGTCATTGTTCATGGCTACCCACTGATATAAACAACTGTGCTGACGTATTGTTATAGCATATTTTATTGCCATAAAAGTGCTTAAGGTCCTGTTAAGGCAGGAGCCCATAACACCAACATAAGGCCTGAAAATTCTGTGCGGATCTGCGTGAATCTGAGTTTGCATGAAACTGGTGTCTTGCTGCAGTTACGGCTCATTTATGTTCAATTTTAAAGATCGCTACACACTCTGTGTATACAGTTGTGGTTGGACGTTTACATGCACACTTAAGGGTGTGAATGTCATGGTAATTTTGAGCTTTTAATGATGTCGTTGAGCTGTTCTTTTGTCAGGGTGCAATGACTGCACAGCACACATCATTAATAACTTTGAAAACAAGAATTGGGTGCACAAGTGTTAATTTATCTTCGCTAAATGTCCCTTAGCAAGCTACACTTTGACTAGACACTTTTGGTGGCCACAAACAAGCTTCAAGCATAATTCTGGCTGGACGTTTGACCATTCTTCTTGGCAGAATTGGTAGAGATTATTTAAATTGGTTGGTTTCCTGGCAGTGATGCAGATTTTAGGTGTAGTCCTTAAATTTTCAATAGGGCTGAGGTCGGGCCTTTGGGATGGCCATTCCAGAAGGTTAATGTTAGCATGCTTTATCCGCTCACAACCAGTTTTGATGTGTATATAGGATCATTGTCCTGTTGGAACACCCAATTGTTTCCCAAATTCAACAATCTAGCTGTTGATTTGAGGTGGCAGGGAAGAATTTGGAGGTTGTCCTTCTTTATTAGTTCTTCCACTTTGTGCAATGCAGGAACAAAAGAGCCCTAGATCATGATGCTACCACCATTATGCTTGACAGTGGGGTACAGCATTCTTTGGTTTGAAAGCCTCACTTTTCCTCCTCCAGACATACCTCTTGTCTCAGTCTTTATCTCATCTGACCATAAAGTGTTTCTCCAGAAGGCATTTGGCTTGTCCATGTGGGAAACTGCAAATTTCAGTCTAGCTTGAAGGTGTCGATTTTGTAGTAAAGGCTTCTTTACTCTCAGTCATGATCAGCCAATCGGTGATCGCAGGCTCAGTTTACCCATAAAGCAGTTTGGCATCTGTGTGTGTTAATATGTTCAAAACTTCAGAATTAGTGCACTATTTTAAGTTAAAATACATGTTATATTTTCACTTTGTACAAATGACAGAGTTGACATTAATGTCATTAAACTATCCAGATTAATTTGGTTTATACAACCCCAATTCCAATGAATTTGGGACATTGTGTAAAATGTAAATAAAAACAGAATACAATGATTTGCAAATCCTCTTCAACCTATATTCAATTGAATACACGAGAAAGACAAGATACGAGGTCTATTAGAAAAGTATCCGACCTCATTATTTTTTTCAAAAACCATATAGATTTGAATCACGTGTGATTGCGTCAGACAAGCTTGAACCCTCGTGCGCATGCGTGAGTTTTTCCACGCCTGTCGGTTGCGTCATTCACCTGTGAGCAGGCTTTGAGTGAGGAGTGGTCCAGCCCCCTCGGCGGATTTTCATTGTCAGGAAATGGCGGAATGATTTGGGCACATTGAGACAGACGTGCGGAGGAATTCCATGCATCGCGGCGGTGCCGCATGGCGCAAAGCAACGCCGTAATAGACCTCGTATTTAATGTTCAAATTGTTTTTGTGCAAATATTTGCTCATTTTGAAATGGATGCCTGCAACACGTTTCAAAAAAGCTGGGACAGTGCTAACAAAAGACTGGGAAAGTTGATGGATGCTCAAAGAACAACTGTTTGGAACATTCCACAGGTGAACAGGTTAATTGGAAACAGGTGCGTGTCATGATTGGGAATAAAAGCAGCATCCCCAAAAGGCTCAGCCATTCACAAGCAAAGATGGGGTGAAGATCCCCACTTTGTGAACAACTATGTGAAAAAAATAGTCCAACAGTTTAAGAACAATGTTTCTCAATGTTCAGTTGCAAGGAATTTAGGGATTACATCATCTACAATCCATAATATAATCAGAAGATTCAGAGTACTTTCTACACATAAGCAGCAAGGCTGAAAACCAACACTGAATGCCCGTGACCTTTGATCCTTCAGGTGGCACTGCATTAAAAACCGACATCATTGTGTGAAGTATTTTACTGCTTGGGCTCAGGAACACTTCAGAAAACCATTGTCAGTTAACACAGTTCGTCGCTACATCTACAAGTGCAAGTTAAAACTGGACCATGCAAAGCGAAAGCCATACATCAACAACATTCAGAAACACAGCCGTCTTCTCTGGGCCCGCACTCATTTGAAATGGACAGACACAAAGTGGAAAAGTGTGCTGTGGTCTGATGAGTCCACATTTTAAATTATTTTTGGAAATCATGGACATCGTGTCCTCCAGACAAAAGAGGAAAAAGACCATCCAGATTGTTACCAGCGCAAAGTTCAAAAGCCAGCATCTCTGATGGTATACAGGTGTGTTAGTGCCCATGGCATGAGCATCTTACACATCTGTGATGGCACCATCAATGCTGAAAGGTACATCCAGGTTTTGGAGCAACACATGCTGCCATCCAAACAACGTCTTTTTCAGGGACGTCCCTGCTTATTTCAGCAAGACAATGCCAAGCCACATACTGCACGTGTTACAACGGCGTGGCTTCATAGTAAAAGAGTGCGAGTACTAGTCTGGCCTGCCTGCAGTCCAGACCTGTCACCACATTGAAAATATGTGGTGCATTATGAAGTGCAAAATACGACGATGGAGACCCCGGACTGTTGAACAACTGAAGTCATACATCAAGAAAGAATGGGAAAGAATTCCACCTACAAAGCTTCAAAAATTAGTGTCCTCAGTTCCCAAATGCTTATTGAGTGTTGTTAGAAGGAAAGGTTATGTAACACAGTGGTAAACATACCACTGTCCCAGCTTTTTTGAAACGTGTTGCAGTCATCCATTTCAAAATGAGCAAATATTTGCACAAAAACAATAAAGTCGATCAATTTAAACATTAAATATCTTGTCTTTGTGGTGTATTCAATTGAATGTAGGTTGAAGTGGATTTGCAAATCATTGTATTCTGTTTTGGGCAGCACGGTGGGGTAGTGGTTAGCTCTGTTGCCTCACAGCGAGAAGGTCGTGGGTTCAGTTCCCATGGCCTTTCTGTGTGGAGTTTGCATGTTCTCCCCGTGTGTGCGTGGGTTTCCTCCGGGTGCTCCGGTTTCCTCCCACATCCAAGGACATGCAGGTTACGTGGATTGGAGTCTTTAAATTGTCCGTAGGTGTGTGTGTGTGTGTGGGTGTGTCTGTGCTTGTTTGTCTGTTTGTGGCCCTGCGACAGACTAGCGTCCTGTCCTGGGTGTACCCCGCCTCGCACTCTATGACTGCTGGGATAGGCTCCAGCCCCCCGCGACCCTTAATTGGACTAAGCGGTAGAAGATGAATCAATGAATGAATGTATTCTGTTTTTATTTACATTTTACCCAGTGTCCCACCTTTATTGGAATTGGGGTTGTAAATCAAAACCACAAGTCAAACCTACTCTCCTTTTGAGGACTTCGGCCTCACGGCAGGACCACTGTATGCTGTAAAGGATAATGACTTTTTTTTTTTCTGTAGCAGTGTTGCGTCCAGGCCCCTTTTGCTGGGGTAGAATTGAGCTCAGCTCCTCTTAGCTGCCTCACTACTGCAAAATACATAGCAGACAGGAGCCAACAGGGTTTATAAATGTTTTTTACCTTTACTATGTAAAAAAATATTAGCGGTCTAAAAGATATTGGAACTAAATTTATCTGAAGCTAATTGGTCCTCTGATGTTTTTTGAAGTTAGCTGAAAAGCAATCCGCTAACAAAAAAAAGTTACCTTCCATAATTAACGGTTAGCAGAGTCATGGAACTGTGCCCACCACTGGCCCAGCATAGTTAGATTTTGAACAATCTACCTCAATGTCATCCAAGCACAGCCATTTGACATCACACTAAATATCTCCTGACAGCAGATGATCTGGAAAAATGCATAAAATGTAGATTTTGGAAGGATCTTATCTTTGGGGTGGGGTGCTTTTCAACTTCTTTTTTGACACTATGGTTGTGTTTTACAATGTGAGCGCATAACTGCCATACTTCCCTTCTTAAAATTTCCAGCAAGTGAGAAACCCAGTTTTTCATAAATCATTTACATCCACACTAGGAATTTAAAATATTTATGTATTGTTCTATCATTATTGGTTGGTTGAGTAGCCATACCCTTTGACTTTGACCAGCATGCACTGAACACAACAGAATGCCAAATTATGTTACTTTTCAAGTACAAAAGAGAGTCCAAAAATCTTTATGTTCTGCCCTAAGGCATGTTTTTTTTTTTTTTTTTCTAGCAGTGAAATATGTGGTGAAAGGTTCCTATGTGTGTGGAGGTATTTGGGAAATTTGTACAGATCATGGAAGCAGATATCTTTTTCATATTGTCATAGAACCTTTTCAGAGTTTCTACGAAAGACAGTACAAATGTGATATTGATTGACATGCTGCTGTTGATTGGTAAGGTTAGACCTTACTTGTGTGAAGCACCTTGAGGCAACTTTGTTGTGATTTGGCACTATATAAAATGAAATAAATTGAAATTGAAATTGTTGCTACCTGGCTTTAGGTAAGAGTGGCATCTCAATGGGCTGTGACAAAAATGCGAGTGGCATTCACAAAGGAGTCACAAGGGAGTTCCCAAAATTTCACGAAATGTTTGGAGGGGGCTTTCCAAGGTCCTTGTGTGACTTGCAGAGCATTGCTGTCACTCCACTAGAAATCAAGTCTGTGAGTGCGCTGCCACCACACAAAACATACACACTTTTTAAATTATTGTTATTTATTTAATTTTATGTTGTTATTATTTACAGGGCTTTGCCTTCTGTGAATACAGTCTGGGGTATTTCCACAGCCTCTTTACACGTAATAGCAGCATAATAGTAGCATACAGCTATCCTAAGTGCTGTGCCAGCAAACATGTCTTCATTTCAGTGTGATTCCAAGTGAAAATTGTTGCTAATTTATGTGTTTTTTCCACAAATTTGTGTATTCAGCAGTTGCAGCCCAGTGAGATATTACCCTAAACAGTTCAGTATATATGGATGGACAGATGTATTTGGATATACTACAACCCCCTGGCAAAAATTATGGAATCACCGGCCTCGGAGGATGTTTATTCTGTTGTTTAATTTTGTAGAAAAAAAGCAGATCACAGACATGACACAAAACTAAAGTCATTTCAAATGGCAACTTTCTGGCTTTAAGAAACACTATAAGAAATCAGGAAAAGAAATTGTAGCAGTCAGTAACGGTTACTTTTTTAGACCAAGCAGAGGGAAAAAAATATGGAATCACTCAATTCTGAGGAAAAAAATTATGGAATCATGAAAAACAAAAGAATGCTCCAACACATCACTAGTATTTTGCTGCACCACCTCTGGCTTTTATAACAGCTTGCAGTCTCTGAGGCATGGACTTAATGAGTGACAAACAGTACTCTTCATCAATCTGGCTCCAACTTTCTCTGATTGCCGTTGCCAGATCAGCTTTGCAGGTTGGAGCCTTGTCATGGACCATCCATCCATCCATCCATTTTCTTCCGCTTTATCCAGAGTCGGGTCGCGGGGGCAGCAGCTCAAGCAAAGCTGCCCAGACCTCCCGATCCACACACACCTCCACCAGCTCCTCCGGGGGAACCCCAAGGCGTTCCCAAGCCAGCCGAGAGATGTAATCCTTCCAGCTTGTCCTGGGTCTTCCATGGGGCGTCCTCCCAATGGGACGTGCCCGGAACACCTCTCCAGCGAGGCGTCCAGGGGGCATCCGGAAAAGATGCCCGAGCCACCTCAACTGACTCCTTTCGATGTGGAGGAGCAGCGGCTCGACTCCGAGCTCCTCCCGAGTGATCGAGCTCCTCACCCTATCTCTAAGGGAGCGCACAGCCACCCTGCAAAGGAAACTCATCTCGGCCGCTTGTACTAGAGATCTCGTTCTTTCGGTCATGAGCCAAATCTCATGACCATAGGTGAGGACCGGAACATAGATCGATTGGTAAATCGAGAGCTTTGCCCCCCTACTCAGCTCTCTCTTCACCACGACGGCCCGACACAGCGACCGCATCACTGCAGACGCTGCACCGATCCGTCTATCGATCTCATGCTCCATCCGTCCCTCACTCGTGAACAAGACCCCGAGATACTTAAACTCCTCCACTTGAGGCAAGGACACTACACCGACCTGAAGAGGGCAAAGCACCTTTTTCCGGTCGAGAACCATGGCCTCGGATTTGGAGGTGCTGATTTTCATCCCGGACGACTCACACTCGGCTGCAAACCGCGCCAGTGCACGCTGAAGGTCCTGATTTGATGAAGCCAACAGAACCACATCGTCCGCAAACAGCAGAGACGATATTCTGTGGTTCCCAAACCAGACCCCCTCTACATCCTGGCTGCGCCTAGAAATTCTGTCCATAAAAATAATGAACAGAACCGGTGACAAAGGGCAGCCCTGGCGGAGGCCAGCATGCACTGGAAACAGGTTTGACTTACTACCGGCAATGTGAATCAAGCTCCTGCTGCGGCCGTACAGGGACCGGATAGCCTTTAGCAAAGGACCCCGGACCCCGTACTCCCAGAGCACTCCCCACAGGGTGCCCCAAGGGACACGGTCGAACGCCTTCTCCAGATCCACAAAACACATGTGGACTGGTTGGGCGAACTCCCATGGACCCTCGAGCACCCGATGGAGCGTGTAGAGCTGGTCCAGTGTGCCGCGACCAGGACGAAAACCACACTGCTCCTCCTGAATCCGAGGTTCGACCATCGGTCAAATTCTCCTCTGCAGTACTCTGGAATAGACCTTACCGGGGAGGCTGAGGAGTGTGATCCCCCTATAGTTGGAACACACCCTCCAGTCCTCCTTCTTAAACAGAGGGACCACCACCCCGGTCTGCCAATCCAGAGGCACTGTCCCCGATCGCCACACGATGTTGCAGAGGCATGTCAGCCAAGACAGTCCCACAACATGGAGTTGAAGACCTCCCTGACAGAAGGTTCCGCCAGTCGTTCCCAGCAGACCCTCACGATACGTTTGGGCCTGCCAGGTCTGACCGGCTTCCTCCCCTCCCAGCGTATCCAACTCACCACCAGGTGGTGATCAGTCGACAGCTCTGCCCCTCTCTTTACTTGAGTGTCCGAGACACGTGGCCGAAGGTCAGATGATACGACTACAAAGTCGATCATCGACCTCCGGCTCAGGCTGTCCTGGTGCCACGTGCACTTATGGTACCCTTGTGCTCGAACATGGTGTTCGTGATGGACAAACTGTGACTAGCACAGAAGTCCAACAACTGAACACCACTCGGGTTCAGACTGGGGAGGCCGTGCTTCCCGATCACCCCGCTCCAGGTCTCACTGTCGCCGCCCACGTGGGCCTTGAAATCCCCCAGGAGAACAAGGGAGAACAATGTCATGGACCATTTTCTTCAACTTCCACCAAAGATTTTCAATTGGATTAAGATCCGGACTATTTGCAGGCCATGACATTGACCCTATGTGTCTTTTTGCAAGGAATGCTTTCACAGTTTTTGCTCTATGGCAAGATGCATTATCATCTTGAAAAATGATTTCATCATCCCCAAACATCCTTTCAATTAATGGGATAAGAAAAGTGTCCAAAATATCAATGTAAACTTGTGCATTTATTGATGATGTAATGACAGCCATCTCCCCAGTGCCTTTACCTGACATGCAGCCCCATATCATCAATGACTGTGGAAGTTTACATGTTCTCTTCAGGCAGTCATCTTTATAAATCTCATTGGAACGGCACCAAACAAAAGTTCCAGCATCATCACCTTGCCCAATGCAGATTCGAGATTCATCACTGAATATGACTTTCAACCAGTCATCCACAGTCCACGATTGTTTTTCCTTAGCCCATTGTAACCTTGTTTTTTTCTGTTTAGGTGTTAATGATGGCTTTCATTTAGCTTTTTTGTATGTAAATCCCATTTCCTTTAGGCGGTTTCTTACAGTTCGGTTACAGACATTGACTCCAGTTTCCTCCCATTCCTTCCTCATTTGTTTTGTTGTGTTTTTTTTATTTTTGAGACAAATTGCTTTAAGTTTTCTGTCTTGACACTTTGATGTCTTCCTTGGTCTACCAGTATGTTTGCCTTTAACAACCTTCCCATGTTGTTTGTATTTGGTCCAGAGTTTAGACACAACTGACTGTGAACAACCAACATCTTTTGCAACATTGCATGATGATTTACCCTCTTTTAAGAGTTTGATAATCCTCTCCTTTGTTTCAGTTGACATCTCTCGTGTTGGAGCCATGATTGCTGTCAGTCCACTTGGTGCAACAGCTCTCCAAGGTGTGATCACTCCTTTTTAGATGCAGACTAATGAGCAGATCTGATTTGATGCAGGTGTTAGTTTTGGAGATGAAAATTTACAGGGTGATTCCATAATTTATTCCTCAGAATTGAGTGAGTCCATATTTTTTTCCCTCTGCTTGGTCTAAAAAAGTAACCGTTATTGACTGCCACAATTTTTTTTCCTGATTTCTTATAGTGTTTCTTAAAGCCAGAAAGTTGCCATTTGAAATGACTTTAGTTTTGTGTCATATCTGTGATCTGATTTTTTTCTACAAAATTAAACAACTGAATGAACATCCTCTGAGGCCGGTGATTCCATAATTATTGCCAGGGGTTGTAATACAGATATGCCATCAAGTAAGACTGACTTGCAACCTTGATTGCAATACAAAAACCCAATATCTTGCGCAATAATGCAAATTGAAATGAACTTTCCTTATAATTTGCCACGCTTCTAGATAGTGATAGCAGTTTGAATCAAGTTCAACATTTGTAAAGTTTGATGTATATCACATCAATGCCCATGTATAAGATGCACAGTTAGCAGACAGGGCTCTGCTAAGGTTACAGTGTAGAACATTGTGTTATCGTTTTAGAAAAGTTTTGGAAGTTTGAAAGTAATGAATGCAAAAATAGCAGATATACTGTGTACAGTAATGTAAGTCCCTTTGTCAACTCCATAGGTTTCACTCAGGCTCGCCACAGCAGATGTGATTTGGCACAAGCTGTTGAATTGGCACAAGCTTAATGACGGAGGCCCTTCCTGTCACAACTCCGCATCACATGGAGAAACTGCCTGGGGTGGGGTTTGAACCAGGAACCTTCCAAACTGAAACCAGGTGTGGCCTGGTACAGCCTCTGTAAAACATCAGACATCGCCCCAATCAGTCTATCTATCTCATGCTCCAACTTACCCCCCACTTGTGAACAAGGCCCTGAGATACTTACACCCCCCCCACTTGTGGCAATAACTTTCCTGAACCGGGGGGGGGGCATTCCACCCTTTTCCAACATAGGACCATGGGCTCAGATTTGGAGGTGTTGATTCTCATCCCAGTTGCTTCACACTCAGCCTCAAGCCTGCTCAGTACTCAGGGCTTTCTTAATTAATAGTAAGTAAGACCCTTCAGCTGTTCCCTTGTTTGCACTCAGGGTCAGCAAATCCAAGGTGGATCTGCATGTTGAATTGGCACAAGTTTCATGACGGATGCCCTTCCTAATGCAACTCCACATTACATGGAGAAATGTGGCAGGGGTGGTGTTTGAACCAGGAACCTTTCGTACTGAAACCAAGTGCATAAACCACTTGGCTACCATCACCCCTGCATTGACTTTTTTAATCAAGGCTTTTTTTCAGAATCAATGAAATTCAAATACAATGTTGTGTTCCGTTCTGTAATCTATTATATATTCTATTATATATTCCTCTTCAGATCATTTCTTTTATAACTTTTCTTCTATTTTGCTCGGCACTGAAAACAAAGTGTGATACTTCTCCAGTTTCACATTCTCTTAGGTCACCGTTTTTCTTTGGTCTTATGATATTTCAAATAAATGAGACTAAATCAAAGCAATATGAAGAAAAGGTCACAGAAAGCTGTGTAAAAATCAAGAAGAATGCAAGAGATTAAAAAAGAAAAGGGATGGAAGACATTTCCACAGAATCTGAAGATGCAGCAGACAGGAATAAATGAGGACAGTATACCAACGAAGACGAGTTCAGAGTTCAACTGTAATAAGATAAAAATGATGAACTGCTGACAAGTATTAAAAATAAATTAAAGGTAGAAAGAACACATCAAAGAGGCACGAAACAGAGTAAAGCCTACCGACACAGAAGAAGGGATTATACAGCAGGAAGACATGGAATCACAGCAGAAATATTTAAGAAAAACAAACATCTATCACACAGAGGACTGGAACAATGTAGTGGGGCAGCAGAGCAAAACAATTGTTCATTTTGTGATAAAAGCATGGAATTTGGCACATATATTCTAAATCAACTAATGCTTATTTTCAGATTTGGAGCCATCCTGGAGCTGACCTCTAATGAGCTACAGGGGTCAATACAGAATTACACAGGGGTCAAAATGTAAAGTAATCTAAATGCTCCAGTCATGTTGAAAACTATACCACATTCTCTGATCATAACGATTCCAAAAAGGTATAGTTTGGACTATCTATAACTGAATGTTCTGGAGTTATGGGGTAAAAACAGCAAAAATGGTGACAAAGATCAGTTTCAGACTGTACAGGGGCAAAAATTAAAGTTGCTCCAATTTTGGTAATAAGTGATGCAAATTATTGGTTGAAATAAAAGGATTAATAAATGGAACAGTTTTGACTGTGATGACTGCTTGGTCTTCAAAGTAAAGGTCAAACAAGGTCGACGTCCATTGGATTAATTTAATTTAATTTAATTTAATTAGCTTATA
Organism: Thalassophryne amazonica; assembly: GCF_902500255.1. Taxonomy (NCBI): domain Eukaryota; kingdom Metazoa; phylum Chordata; class Actinopteri; order Batrachoidiformes; family Batrachoididae; genus Thalassophryne; species Thalassophryne amazonica. The sequence goes on along the minus strand of NC_047119.1, from coordinate 59,836,975 downwards.
ATGCGCCAAATCACAGCAAAAGCTGTCTCAAGGTGCCTTACATAAAACAAGTCAACATAAAATTGAATAAATAATTAAAAATGAATAAAAAATTCAAATACATAAATCAAAACAGAAGTAAAAGAATAAAACAAATAAAAATAAAAACTATCCATAAGAAAGAGAATAAAAATAGGTTTTGAGTCTTGACTTAAAAATGTCCACAGACTCAGACTGCCTCACGGTCGCAGGAAGACTGTTCCACAGGGTGGGTGCACGATACGAAAAGGCTCTTTGACCTGCTGACTTCTTCTTCACCCTGGGAACACAGAGAAGTCCCGCATCCTGCGACCGCAAAGCCCGGGCCGGCACGCAGAGTTCCACCAGATCAGCCAGATAAGATAGCGGCAGTCCATGAACAACCTTGTAAGTCAATAACAAAACCTTAAAATCTGCTCTCACAGAGACAGGGAGCCAGTGCAAAGATGCCAAAATGGGTGTGATATGTTCAGACTTTCTGCTACGTGTCAGAAGTCTGGCTGCAGCGTTCTGAACCAGCTGAAGACCCCTAATGCTGGACTGTGGTAACCCTAAAAATAGAACATTACAATAATCTAGTCTAGAAGAAACAAAAGCATGAATCAGGGTCTCAGCATCAGCCATGGACAGGATAGGGCGGATCCTCACTATATTTCTCAGTTGGAAAAAAGCAGTCCTAGTAACATCCCTGATGTGGAGGTCAAAAGACAACGTGGGATCAAAAATTACCCCAAGGTTCTTCATTTTGTCCATATGATGTATGACACAGGAACCCAGGCTGAGCACTAGCTGGTCAAACTGATGCCGATGTCTCGCTGGACCAAGAACCATCATTTCAGTCTTATCAAAGTTTAAAAGTAGGAAGTTACTAGACATCCAACTTCTCACTGATAGAAGACAGTCCTCCAGGGATTTTATGGGAGTGAGATTTCCCGCAGTTATCGGCATGTACAACTGAGTATCATCAGCATAACAATGAAAGGCAATCCCAAAACTCTGCAGTATACGCCCAAGGGGTGCTACATACAGGGAGAAAAGCAAGGGGCCTAAAACAGATCCCTGTGGAACCCCAAATCTCATGTCAGCAAGGTCAGAGGTAGTGCCATTATACAAGACACTGGACAGATATGACATCAACCAGGCAAGGGCACTTCCAGTAATCCCCAAAAAATTCTCCAACCTATTGAGCAAAATATGATGATCCACGGTATCAAACGCAGCACTGAGATCTAACAACACCAAAACCGTAGTGGTGTCTGAATCCATTGCTCGCAGAAGATCATTCACAACTTTAGTGAGCGCTGTCTCTGTGGAGTGATATTTCCTAAAAGCAGACTGCAGCAGCTCAAAAAGATCATTCTCAGTAAGGTGGTCTATGAGCTGCCGTGAAACCACCTTTTCTAAAATTTTGGAACAGAATAATAGATTTGATATCGGCCTGTCATTTTTCAATACACTAGGGTCAAGATTAGATTTCTTAAGTAATGGTTTAATCACTGCTGATTTAAAACATTTCGGAACAGATCCAGAGGTTAACGACAGATTAATAATTTCCAGCACAGTCGGCCTAAGAGTGGGCCACAGGTCCTTAAACAATTTTGTTGATATGGGATCAAATAAACAGGTTGTGCTTTTTGTAGATGCCACAGGATTCGTCAGCACGCCCAATGAAATACTATTAAATTCTGTTAATCTAGCTAACACCTCAATGGTAGCGCCCACCTCCATAGCAGGTTTCAATGGCTGGGCCGAGGTGTGCTGAGATATGCTCAGCCTAATATCTTCTATTTTCTTCTCAAAATAATCCAAGAAATCCTGTGCTGAAAAGGGAGAACGACTAACAGGTGGCTGCCCGTGAATAAGAAATGCGACCATGTCAAACAAAAACTTTGAGTTATGTTTGCTTTTACTGATCAAATCAGAGTAATAGGTCCGCTTCGTGGCCAGTAGTGCATGCTTATAATCTAAAATAGCATCCCGCCACACAAGGCAGAACACCTCTAATTTGGATTAACGCCATTTCTGTTCCAAACCTCTAGCCTTCTGCCTGAGGTCACGCAAATAATCATTGAACCAAGGTGACTGTGCCTTAGGAGGGCGTGACCTTAAAAGAGGAGGCGCAATCTTATCAAGTGTAGTTTTAAGCGTTAAATTTAGACTATCCGCGAGGCTGTCCACTGATTTAGCATTCTCCAGATTCAAAGCTAAAATATCAGGTAGTCTGGCCTCAAGTTCAGTCATAGTTGAGGGTTTAATACAACGCTGCAGTTGTAGACAAGGTTGTTGTTCCACTAAACGTGGCAGCGTAAATGTAAACCTGATAAGTGAAAGGTCAGAGACTATAGATGCAAGAGGCAAAATGTCAATATTTGTGACAGCAAACCCACATGCATGAACCAGATCCAGGGTATTTCCACTAATGTGTGTTGGGTCCTGAATGCATTGCTGGAATCCTAAAGCATCCACAATTTGCATACATGATTTGCTAAGGGCATCAGAGGGCTTACTTATATGAATGTTAAAGTCACCAATAATCAAAATGTTATCTGCACTAGTTGACAAACTAGAGATGAATGCACCAAATTCATCTATACTCAACAAAAATATAAACGCAACACTTTTGGTTTTGCTCCCATTTTGTATGAGATGAACTCAAAGATCTAAAACTTTTTCCACATACACAATATCACCATTTCCCTCAAATATTGTTCACAAACCAGTCTAAATCTGTGATAGTGAGCACTTCTCCTTTGCTGAGATAATCCATCCCACCTCACAGGTGTGCCATATCAAGATGCTGATTAGACACCATGATTAGTGCACAGGTGTGCCTTAGACTGCCCACAATAAAAGGCCACTCTGAAAGGTGCAGTTTTATCACACAGCACAATGCCACAGATGTCGCAAGATTTGAGGGAGCGTGCAATTGGCATGCTGACAGCAGGAATGTCAACCAGAGCTGTTGCTCGTGTATTGAATGTTCATTTCTCTACCATAAGCCGTCTCCAAAGGCGTTTCAGAGAATCTGGCAGTACATCCAACCAGCCTCACAACCGCAGACCACGTGTAACCACACCAGCTCAGGACCTCCACATCCAGCATGTTCACCTCCAAGATCGTCTGAGACCAGCCACTCGGACAGCTGCTGAAACAATCGGTTTGCATAACCAAAGAATTTCTGCACAAACTGTCAGAAACCGTCTCAGGGAAGCTCATCTGCATGCTCGTCGTCCTCATCGGGGTCTCGACCTGACTTCGTCGTCGTAAGGGACTTGAGTGGGCAAATGCTCACATCCGCTGGCGTTTGGCACTTTGGAGAGGTGTTCTCTTCACGGATGAATCCCGGTTCACACTGTCCAGGGCAGATGGCAGACAGCGTGTGTGGCGTCGTGTGGGTGAGCAGTTTTCTGATGTCAATGTTGTGGATCGAGAGGCCCATGGTGGCAGTGGGGTTATGGTATGGGCAGGCGTCTGTTATGGATGAAGAACACAGGTGCATTTTATTGATGGCATTTTGAATGCACAGAGATACCATGACGAGATCCTGAGGCCCATTGTTGTGCCACATCCAAGAACATCACCTCATGTTGCAGCAGGATAATGCACGGCCCCATGTTGCAAGGATCTGTACACAATTCTTGGAAGCTGAAAATGTCCCAGTTCTTGCATGGCCGGCATACTCACCGGACATGTCACCCATTGAGCATGTTTAGGCTCTGGACCGGCGTATACGACAGCATGTACCAGTTCCTGCCAATATCCAGCAACTTCGCACAGCCATTGAAGAGGAGTGGACCAACATTCCACAGGCCACAATTGACAACCTGATCAACTCTATGCGAAGGAGATGTGTTGCACTGCATGAGGCAAATGGTGGTCACACCAGATACTGACTGGTATCCCCCCCCAATAAAACAAAACTACACCTTTCAGAGTGGCCTTTTATTGTGGACAGTCTAAGGTACACCTGTGCACTAATCATGGTGTCTAATCAGCATCTTGATATGGCACACCTGTGAGGTGGGATGGATTATCTCAGCAAAGGAGAAGTTCTCACTATCACAGATTTAGACTGGTTTGTGAACAATATTTGAGGGAAATGGTGATATTGTGTATGTGGAAAAAGTTTTAGATCTTTGAGTTCATCTCATACAAAATGGGAGCAAAACCAAAAGTGTTGCGTTTATATTTTTGTTGCATGTACATTGCACCGGTCTATTAGCAGCAGGATTACGCAAACTAGTAAAATGTAATCCGTGAATATAGTAAATGTTAATTTACTGACTTGAAGTGTCAAAATGATGAACTAAAGAGCAGGTGGTTAGTGGCAGTTTTATATTCACTGAATTACTGCTGAAAGACTTCATGCCAATCAAGGAACTCGTGATTTTTTTTTTTTTTTGACAACTTTAATTTGACTTTTTTCTCCGCAAGCTGCCCACTCAATTTTTCTTCCTAATTCTCTCCCCTTCTCTGTCTCCCTGTTCCTTTCCCTCTGCCCTTATTCAATCACATCCCATTTGTCTCACCATCTCACTCTCATCTGCACACTAACACGCAGTATCACACACGACCAAACACGCTCACGTTATCCACATTCATCAGCGGGGCTTCCCATATCCGGCATCTGACACCAATTTACAGTCGCGCTGACATATGCTATCCAATTTGCTTGTCGCCGTGCCGACACTGCATACTCACTCGCTCCCCAGAGGAGTAAATCACACAGAACATGGAAGCTATACCCTCTTTGATATTGGCTGTGCCTGTCAATTGTGTCTTGAGCTCAATAAATTACCCAGCACACATCCAGGCTGCGTACAGGAGGAGAACCAGTCAATACAGAATGAATAATTGATCCAGGAACTTGAACTTACACATCCACAAGGGCCAATTAGACTGTACGCTGCAATCCAATACATTGTACTGCCCAGTCATCAGACACACTCGTCCCCAAAGGAGGATGCTTGTTAATGTCTTTATAAGCTGTCATATTTTTGCTGTCTATAATTAGTGTACTTTTATGAATATTCAGTGTTCTTATATTTTCAGCAGTATTGGGAGTTGTTCAGTTTTGTTCTTTCTTTGCACTAGCCCCTGTTACACTTGAGACATTCGAGTTCATCTGGCACCAAATGCGCTTCTATCGTCACAAGGACAAGCCTCAGCCATCTGTCAGGGCACATTAAAGTTAATTTGACTTAACTGCATTAATGTTTCGAGTCAGATGAAGTTACATTTGGGAGTGTGTGATGGTATCGTACTATGCCTGATCCACGACATCAGATCTGCCTTATCACAAAAAGGTCAAATGTAGGCATCCCTTTAGCCTTCTCCAGAGACTGAGGTCCTCAATTCTGTACTTTAACATTTCCCATAATGCCCCTGGTGCCCCCCTGCACTTTCCAGAATGCACTGCGTCGCCAGCAGAGTTCCGGCGTCTCACAGTGCATGTAGACAACAAGTACGCAGCCAATTATGATGATGACACGTTCTTCCAAGTTGAGACGGTTATCTAGAGGAGGTGTAGCACCTGTGATGGACTTCTGCTGTGCCCAAATGTTGTCTTGTTGTCCACACTTCACAAGGTGTGTTTACATTGTGCCCTGAACTGGAACTCTGCTGAAACTGACCTTATGTGCTGGATCATGCACATAGAAATGTGCCATATGGCCAAAATACTGAAGCTGATGCTGCTTCACAATACACATGATACAGCTTATCTTCTTATCTCCTTAAGTAGCCGCTTGTTTGATACAAAGTCATTCCAGCAAGACCCAGAGATCCTCTATAGGGACTTAGTATCAAAGACACCAAGTTGTTGCCTTGGGCCACTGGTTAGCATCTGATTGTCACAACCATACAGTAAGACAAGCAGCACCAGGACCCTAAAGAATTGGACCTTTATTTTCCTGTAAAGATTCCTGCAGAGAAAATGTTTCGATTCAGGTTAACGCATGGCATTTTTCCAGTGTCAAGCAGGGCTACAAAGCTGAGGGTCGCACAGTGGCCATTTATTTATTTCAAACCATGATCAGACATGGGATCTGAACAAGACAGGCCTTAATTCAAGGCCAGTGATTATTAACAAAATGCAGCTTGGCGCCTGAACTGTAATATGGTGTTACGTTTCACACATATCCCTGGGTGTGATTAACCAAACCGCTTCAGATCACAGCCCACTGTGTGGCTCTCCAAAGCCCGATGTGCACCTACTAAATAATGCAGACCGCAATAGACTGTGATTTGTCACTTTCCATTTTCACTCCTTCCTCTCCCATCATATTGTAATACTTTTAATAAGCCGCCGAATATATTTCGATCATGGATCAAATACGTTTGGTAGAAAAGTTCGCAAATATGACCAACTTTACAAAACAGTCAGAAAAAGATCCTCAAATGGCTCACAACTCATCAAGGAAATTGTATGTACCATACCGTTGGTGGCATGGTCAGAAAGCTGATGGACACAAATGTAGACTCACAGACAGTACCATAGGAGTAACCAAAAAAGGCTTTATCTTGTAATTGGTTCAGTACACAGTATGACAGTCAGCACAGTGGAGGTGACAGACAGTTGTTAGGCAGAGGGGAGGTCCAGAAACAAGCAAAGTTCAAAACATGGTGAGACAAGGTTCAAAAGGCCAAAAGACAAAGCGGGGACATGGCTTGGCAAAAAAGAACAATGACTTGACAATGACAAAGATAACAAATCGAAGGGCTGGAACGAAGGCAGAAGCACAAGGCAAAAGCACAATGGACTGGCAGTGACAAACAAACCACACAAGGCTGAAATACTCAGCAGAAAATCAGGGCGTGATGAGAGACAGGTGTAGAGAACATTCAGAAGGGGGCATGGTCAGATGGGAACAAGATGAGGGAAGACATGGTGCAGGAGACAGACAGGTCAGTGACAGACGGGGCGTGACTGACAGGAGCAGAGGCAAGAACGGTCCATGACAGCAACACAACCCTAAACCCTCAGTGACCATAATAAAATATCTAAAGCAAAGACAAGCAAAAACCAAAGGCCTAATAAAATACCCACTTCAAAGGAACAAAGAATCAAACCATAAAACAAAGGTGATACCTGAAAAGAGACCATCAAGAAAACTAAGGGCTGGAACTGAAACTAAAACGGAACTCAACACGTGACAGAAGTATAACAAGAGATAACAAGAACTGGGGCCAGACAGAAGAACAATGAGAGGGAAAGCGGACACTGACAGGGGACAAACCATGACATAGACCTGGACAAGGAGCAGACCATGACAGTTGGTTTAGAGGATGATGATTGTATAAAGAAGTGGAGCTTATTGAGGGACAAATTAATCCAGAAAAAGCCACTGTTCCTGCTGTAAATTGCATAAATTGCGATGGAGAATGCACACGTTGACATCATTGCATGGCCACGTGGTTACAGAGTTGCAGAAGCATAAATCAGGCGTTAGGATTTTAAGGTGCCATTCCTCAGCGGACTTAGATAAAAGAGTGCCTCGACCAAATGTAATCTTTTTAATGTACATAATGTCTGGCGCTCATTTAAGGCAGCCGTTTATTTTTTTCAGATGAAGTTTTGACCTGGTCATTAAATTTGCCAGGTCCTGATTCAAGGTCAGGTGTTTAATCAATGAAATATGTAAGTCTAATTGGAGCTGGGGATTCCCCGTAGATTGTTCAGCATCTCTGGCGGTAACTAATCTGTTACATACATACGAGGTCTATTAGAAAAGTATCCGACCTTATTATTTTTTTCAAAACCCATATGGATTTGAATCACATGTGATTACATCAGACATGCTTGAACCCTCTTGGGCATGCGAGAGTTTTGTCACGCCTGTCGGTTACGTCATTCGCCTGTGGGCAGTCTTTGAGTGAGGAGTCGTCCACCCTCTCGTCGATTTTTTCATTGTTTAGGAATGGCTCAGAGACTGCTGCTTTGTTTGATAAAAATTTTTTCAAAACTGTAAGGCACAACTGAGTGGACACCATTCGATAAATTCAGCTGGTTTTCGTTGAAAATTTTAACGGCTGATGAGAGATTTTGGTGTGTAAGTGTCGCTTTAAGGACGGCCCACGGCGCCTGATGGCGATCTGCGCTCTGAGGTGGCGTCATCTCGCTGTTTCAAGTTGAAAACTTCCACATTTCAGGCTCTGTTCACCCAGTAAGTCATCAGAGAACAGAGAACTTTCAGAAGAAGTCAGCATGAGGAGTTTATTCGGACATTCCACTGTTAAAGGTCATTTTGTAATGAAAGAACGTGCGGGCAGAGTCGCATGTCAGGCCGCACCCGACCGCGGGGGGTCGCGACAGGAAAAACACCTCCGTTGGAAACCTTAACGGGCAAGTTGGAACATGCCCAACTGTTAAACAATTTCTCAGTTACTCACTTGTTGAAAGCCATCAAAAGCCGCCTGAATTTTACAAATGGTTTTCAACACGGAGGTGTTTTTCCTGTCGCGGCGCACACAGATTCGCCGAGTCGTCATGGAAATGACTCGGCGAATTTGCGCGCACGTTCTTTCATTACAAAATGACCTTTAACAGTGGAATGTTCGCATAAACTCCTCATGCCGGCCTCTTATGAATCTTCTCTATTCTCTCATGACGTCCTGGGTCAACAGAGCCTTAAATTAGGAAGATTTCAGCTCGAAACAGCCAGACGACGTCGCCTGGGAGCGCTGCGCGACGTCCCGCTCCGTGGGAAGTCCTTAAAGTGACAGAAACACCCCATAATCTCTCATCAGCCGTTAAACTTTTCACCGAAAACCAGCTGAATTTCTCGAATAGTGTCCACTCGGATATTCCTCACAGGTCCAGAAAAAAGTTTGATAAAGCAACGCGCGCCGTCTCGAGCAGCGTCTCAAACAAAGGAATTCAGCCGAGAGGCAGGACCAGTGCTCACTCAAAGCCTGCCCACCGGGAAATGATGTCACCGACACGCGTGAAAAAACTCACGCATGCGCACGAGGGTTCAAGCATGATTGGTGTAATCGCATGTCATTCAAATCCATTTAGTTTTTTTTTTTTTTTTTAATAAAACTGCCAGTTAGTTTTATAAGATACCTCGTATAACTGATTTTGGCCATTTTATACATATAACAGATTTTGTCCGTGCAAAGTGATGAGGAAAATGGCACTAACAATGGCTGCTTTAGCATTGTTAGAGGACCTTGCAAACAGTGCAATCTGAGGTGAGCGTGTAGACAGGGAATGTGAGCATGTACTTGCAAATGAAGATAATTGGCTCATAAGCCAATTTAATGTACCAGGGCCACTGTTACTGGAGTTGTGTGCAGTCAGCCCAGAGCACAATACGGCGATGAGTTAGGGGTTGTCTGTGCGCACACAGGTGCTGACCACACTGGGGTTCCTGGCAACAGGGGCATACCAGCGGGAGCTGGCCGATCGGTCAGGAGTGTGCCAGTCAACCTTGCGCCAAGCCATGGCAGTTGTGTGGAAGGCAATCATCCAAATGTGATCCAGGTACATCACATTCTAACATTAAAGCGTAACCCTTTCCCTAAAGCAACTGGAGCTATTGACTACACGCCTAAGGCACAATCACATGATGAATTTGTTTTTCTTAATAGGAAACAATTTCATTCCATCAGTTTTCAAGTCATATGTAATGCGCAAATGCATTGGGTTGGGAACAAGCAGGCTAGCACTTTACACAGTGGGTGGTTGCATGGTTAAATAATGTATTTGTGTAATCCAACGAAATCCAGCGCAGGCACATTTGGGCATGTCTGTATTCAAATATGTATTTTGTTCTTATTAATGTTTTTTTCTTGATGGTGAAACTAGAGCTACAGATTGTTAACAGGTCCTCGATTGTCTCTGTGTGTTCAGTATTTGTCAATAAACACGTGTAACGTTGTGAATGTCACACACTGTCAGCCGCTGCACACCTCTGTTTTTTTTAACTTCCGTGTGTGTGCGATGCTTAGAGCTCACAGCGGCCTCCCACACACATGCTCCCACTAACATTTTTTCAGTTTCATGTTTATTCCGTGTGACTGGGTACCAAATAAACTATCTCTGCATGTCTCCACGCCATTTCCATCATCTGTAGCTCACATTCTGTATAATTTCTTTTCTGTCTTCATGTTGACAGATCTGATGGAGGGGAATTCTCAGCTCCAAGGGCCTATTTATATGCATTTGCATATTTAAATAGGGGTGTGGAAAGGGAGGAGCTTGGTATGGCTGCCTGTGCCTGTGTGCTCAATTGCACGTTCAGTGGGATGTACTAATGGAACATGGTTTGATCCATGCGTATGGACACTTTGATATTTCTGGATATTTTTGTGCTTACGCCAGATTCTTGGTTTTAGCATATGCCATGTTTCAGCAGTAAATCCACGCAAGTCTTAGTACATGAGCTCCCTGGTCAGTGTAAATCTGGGACAAATGGAAAATGTGCAGTGATTTGGGTTCTGAGGACCAGGATTGGAAAGCACTGATTTAGGTCATAACTAAATCATTCACATTCAAACTGTCCAAATATGACAAATATGTTTAACCCATTTTGTTCATGTATCTCCAGAAATAAACTCATAATGTGAATACAGCCATTCCTTCCAGTGGCAGGACTAGAACATTTTTTTTTATTTATGTTTGTACATAGGGGTGATTTAATACATGAAAAAAGTAAAATGATAAAAATTACATCCTCCGAGATGCAAAGTGATAATAGCCTGTACATTATTATTAACCAACCTGTTGGTCGGCCATCCTCAGTTCAATAGTCTAATATTTTTGGATTGTTTGGGATTACCTTTCACTGTTATGCTGATGATACTCAGTTATACATGCTGATAACTGCTGGTAATCTCATTCACATAAAATCCTTAGAAGATTGTCTTGTATCAGTGACAAGTTGGATGTCTAGAAACTTCCTACTTTTAAATTCTAAGACTGAAATGATGGTTCTTGGTCCAGTGAGACATCGCCATCAACTTGTCCAGTTAACGCTTAGCCTAAGCTCGTGTGTCATACATCACACTGACAAAGTGAGGAACCTTGGGGTAATTTTTTTTTGACCTCCACATTAGAAATATTACAAGGACTGCTTTCTTCCACCTGCGAAATATAGCGAAGATTCGTCCAATCCTGTCTGTAGCTGATGCTGAGACCCTGGTCCATGCATTTATCTCTTCTGGATTGGACTACTACAATGTTCTATTTTCTGGTTTACTGCAGGACAGCATTAGGGCTCTCCAATTGGTTCAAAATGCTGCTGCCAGACGTTTGACACAAAGCAGAAAGTTCGACCACATTACACCCATTTTGACATCCCTTCACTGGCTTCCTGTCCCAGTGAGATCAGATTTTAAGGTTCTGCTACTCGTCTATAAAACTGTTCACGGACTGTTACCTCCCTACCTAGCTGACCTAATTAAACCTTACGTACCGGCCCAGTCTTTGCATTCTCAGGGTGCAGGATTACTTAGTGTCCAAAGGGTGAATAAGAAGTCTGCAGGTCATAGAGTTTTCTCTTATCATGCCCCTGTTCTGTGGAATGCTCTCCCCGCATCAATAAAACAGTCAGATTCTGTGGAGACTTTCAAGTCCACACCTAAGACACACTTATTTTCCCTTTCGTATGGCTAGCATACTGGCATAGTATAGTTCTGCGCTTTTTAGTCTTTTAATTCATTTTATTAGGAAACGGACCGTGCCGCGGCCTCAACTTTACATAAATTCTGGGTCTTTTTGTGAAGCTTAGGGCTTGTGGCCAGCGATCACTTTCGTATCCTATTTTTCTTGTTGTTTAATGCTGGCAAATTATACTGTATTTCTTGTCTTGTCCTGATTCTGTTTTTTTCCCTCTCTCTCTGTTTAAGGTGCAGCTCCATCCAGAGATGGGTGCGGTATTTGTGCTGAAAACCCTCCTGTCCTGTGCACCAACAGCATTTCTTGTGTATTTGTTTTTGTGAATTGTTCTGTAATTTATGTCTGTAGCATGGCCCAAGCAGAGGGTCACCCCTTTGAGTCTGGTCTGCTTGAGGTTTCTTCATCAGAGGGAGTTTTTCCTTACCACTGCTGCTCTGGAGGTTAGTAAGGTTAGACCTTACTTGTGTGAAGTGCCTTGAGGCAACTCTGTTGTGATTTGGCGCTATATAAATGAAAATAAATTGAAAATTAAATTGAAAATCACTCATAATTGTTGGTATTTAAAAAAAGCTTTAGCACTGACTGGAGGTGTTTTTACTAGATTCCACCAAATGTCACTTGAGAAGTGTTGAGGACACTTAATCATTACCGATTCCATTTTACTGTACATGTATAGAATGCTGGACGATATAATGCTAAACTCCTCAGTCAATGAGTTTATGATGTAAGTACACCTGGAAGAAAGTCCAGTGGTCTGTCCTTCACAGTAGCTGTTATGATTCACTCACTTATCTGGTAACTGAGCCATGTCAACTTGGGTGAAGATTCTGGGGTCACATCTTGATGCAATATCATTTGGACCAAACCTTTGTAAGTTCCAGATGGACATGTTATTTAGTAATTTCAGGACGTCATAGCACATATTTAGTTGGGGGTACATGTAGCCCCATCTAGCATCAAAAGACCTGCAAACATCAACGGGTTGGAGGTGTGGGACATTCCTGCAATGGGTAGGGGGGCTTGTGGGACTGTAGTAGATGTGCTTGCAATAGGTGATGGGTCTTTGAGATGTGCCCACAAATGAGTGTGCAGAAATGTGCATACAAAAAAACTGTGAGTATACACATGCTCTAAACAGGACAACCTCCAGAAACTTTTTGCAGGGACCATTGCTATTTGTCCTATTTACTGTTTAATCTTTACAAGTCCTGTGAAAGAGAAAATGATTTTCCTTTAGCTGAGTCCACATTTTGAATGCATTCAGCAACTTTTTTTTAAATTTGTCTCTCTCCATTGTAAACAGAGGTGTCCCGAAATGACTCCTGTCCAGACCTGCCTGAGATCCAGAACGGCTGGAAGACAACGTCCCATGTTGCGTTGGTGCGGGGGGCTCGTATCACTTACCAGTGTGATCCCGGTTATGACCTGGTGGGACGGGAGACCCTCACGTGTCAGTTGGACCTCTACTGGAGCTCACAGCCCCCATTCTGTGAAAAGAGTGAGTTCCATTCTTATTTATTCATGAAAATGTATGGTATGACCTCCAACAAGAAGTATCTGAGATACCAGGTGTTGATCTCTTTGGAAGCTTATTTTACAGAACATTTTAAGCAGATCTCTACAAATATTGGTGGATCCATCATATTAGCAATACAGTGAGGAAAATAAATATTTGAACACCCTGCGATTTTGCATGTTCTCCCACTTAAAAATCATGGAGGGGTCTGAAATTTTTGTCTTAGGTGCATGTCCACTGTGAGTGACATAATCTAAAAAAAAAAAAATCCGGAAATCACAATGTATGATTTTTTTTAATAATTCATTTGTATGTTACTGCTGCAAATAAGTATTTGAACACTTGTGAAAATCAATGTTAATATTTGGTACAATAGCCTTTGTTTGCAATTACAGAGGTCAAACGTTTCCTGTAGTTCTTCACCAAGTTTTCACACAGTGCAACAGGGATTTTGGCCCACTCATCCATACAGATCTTCTCCAAATCTTTCAGGTTTGGAGTTTCAGCTCCCTCCAAAGATTTTCTATTGAGTTCAGGTCTGGAGACTGGCCAGGCCACTCCAGGACCTTGAAATGCTTCTTATGGAGCCCCTCCTTAGTTGCCCTGGCTGTGTGTTTGGGTCATTGTCATGCTGGAAGACCCAGCCATGACCCATCTTCAAAGCTCTTACTGAGGGAAGGAGGTTGTTTGGCAAAATCTCGCAATACATGACCCCATCCATCCTCCCTTCAATATGGTGCAGTCGTCCTGCCCCCTTTGCAGAAGAACACCCCCAGAGTATGATGTTTCCACCCCCATGCTTCACGGTTGGGATGGTTTTCTTGGGGTTGTTCTCATCCTCTAAACATGGTAAGTGGAGTTGATTCCAAAAAGCTCTAGTTTGGTCTAATCTGACCACATGACCTTCTCCCATGCCTCCTCTGGATCATCCAGATGGTCACTGGTGAACTTCAAATGGGCCTGGACATGTGCTGGCTTGAGCAGGGGGACCTTGCTGCCCTGCAGGATTTTAAACCATGACAGCATCATGTGTTACTAATGTAATCTTTGTGACTGTGGTCCCAGCTCTCCTCAGGTCATTGACCAGGTCCTCCTGTGTAGTTCTGAGCTTTCTCAGAATCACCCTTACCCCACAAAGTGAGATCTTGCATAGAATCCCAGACTGAGGGAGATTGACAGTCATCATGTGTTTCTTTCACTTTCTAATAAATAATCATAACAGTTGTCTTCTACCAAGCTGCTTGCCTGTTCTCCTTTAGTCCATCCCAGCCTTGTGCAGGTCCACAGTTTTGTTCCTGGTGTCCTTAGACAGCTCTTTGGTCTTGGGTATGGTGGACAGGTTGGAGTGTAATTGATTGTGTGTATGAACAGGTGTCTTTTATACAGGTAACAAGTTCAAACAGGTGCAATTAATACAGGTAAAGAGTGCAGAATAAGAGGGCTTCTTAAAGAAAAATTAACAGGTCTGTGTGAGCCAGAATTCTTGCTGGTTGGTTGGTGTTCAAATACTTATTTGCAGCAGGAACATACAAATAAATTATTAAAAAAATCCTACATTGTGATTTCTGTTTTTTTTTTTTCCTTTTTTTTTTACGAGGTCTGTCCATAAAGTATCGTACCTTTTTATTTTTTTCAAAAACTATATGGATTTCATTCATATGTTTTTACGTCAGACATGCTTGAACCCTCGTGCGCATGCGTGAGTTTTTCCACGCCTGTCGGTGACGTCAATCGCCTGTGAGCACGCCTTGTGGAAGGAGTGGTCCCGCCCCCTCGTCGGATTTTCATTGTCTGGAAATGGCGGAATGAAAAGGACTTTTTTTCCATCAGAATTTTTTCAGAAGCTGTTAGAGACTGGCACCTAGAAACCATTCGAAAAATTTATCTGGCTTTCAGTGAAAATTTTACGGGCTTCACAGAGAATAAGGACTTTAACTACAGCTTTAAGAGACAAAGGAACACCTCCGTTTTGGAGTGTTAGAGGATAAGTTGGGACATGTCTATCTCGGCTGTCAGTGCTTACCAGTCGAGTGAGTATAAGAGAACTTGTGGAGAGCTGGACATGTCTGAACTTGTCCTCTAACACTGCGAAACGGAGGTGTTCCTTTGTCTCGCTTCATCAGCGAATCGGTCGTGACGCGCGAAGCCTCCGCGCGGCTTTCCATGACAAAATCTCTTGTTAAAAGTGAAATCTGCCGGAAAATGGCTGATGTCCAGGTCTTGTGATAACCAGAGAAAGAGCACACGACTGGCTCGTATCCACAGAGCCATCAGCTTAGAAATGATCCAGTGGTTTGTGCCGCATCGTCGCAGCTCGCAGCGCGGCGCACCGACCGTCCTTAAAGGGGTCCTTAAACCTGTAGTTAAAGTCCTTATTCTCTGTGAAGCCCGTAAAATTTTCACTGAAAGCCAGATAAATTTTTCGAATGGTTTCCAGGTGCCAGTCTCTAACAGCTTCTGAAAAAATTCTGATGGAAAAAAAGTCCTTTTCATTCCGCCATTTCCAGACAATGAAAATCCGATGAGGGGGCGGGACCACTCCTTCCACAAGGCGTGCTCACAGGCGAATGACGTCACCGACAGGCATGGAAAAACTCACGCATGCGCACAAGGATTCAAGCATGTCTGACGTAAAAACATATGAATGAAATCCATATAGTTTAAAAAAAAAATAAAAAGGACCGTTAATTTATGGACAGACCACGTAGATTATGTCTTTCACAGTGGACATGCACCTAAGATGTAAATTTCTGACCCCTCCATGATTTCTAAGTGGGAGAACTTCGCAGGGTGTTCAAATACTTATTTTCCTCACTGTATGTTGGTTTCCATTCATTGTTCTTATTACCTCCTCCAAAGAGGTCATGTTTTTGTTGCAATTTGTGTGTTTGTTTGCTTGTTTGGACATGAATGGATTGAACAAAATTTGGTGGAGAGGTAGGAGTTGGGTCAAAGAGCAGATCAAATATTTATGTGGAACCAGTTCCGTTGATCTTGATTCCTTTAATAATCATCCTGCTTCTAATATTTGATTGTGATCCTGATTACATGATTAAAAGACACAAACAGAAAAACAAAATCCTTGATGAGGCTCAAAGATCAGTGACTAGGGTCTGCCATGAGTCATCACGCTCAAAGATGAGGATCAAAGTTCAGGAATCAGAATCAAAGGCCAAACTGAAACCCGGAGAGACAGAAAGACAACACAGACTTGACAAGGTTCAAAGGTCAGTGACCATTGTCCACCATGACATCATGATCAGGATCAAAGTTGTGGATAAAAGATGAGTGATGAGGATCAATTGTTAGCGATATGGGTCAAAATTCAGTGATCAGGATAAATTGTTTGCACTTGGGCATCAAACATCAAGACAAGATCAGCAATCAAAGATGAGTCACCTGGATCAAAGGTCAGCAATCAGAAACACATGTGAGTGATCAGGAATCAGGACCTAAGAATGTCAAAGATGAGATGATATCTGTTACATTGAACAAAGAACAAGACAGAACAAAAATATCAATAGCAAGTAAATAGAGGACTGTTGAACCCTGGTAGAGGGATGCACTGTACGTATGTTTGTTTAACCTGTCAAGATGAACCATCTTGAGACATTTCCATTGCTCAAAAGCTTTTCAGCCTATTCCACAACATGGTGGAATGATCAGTGTTGTTTAGAAAGAAGAATACTTTTGATGTGAATCAGATGTTTAATGGTTTTAGCATGACTGGGGATCCATCAGCAACGACACGACTGGTGAATACAAAGTTCTTTATTCAATGTCAGGTACAGGTCGGGGTGTCAGAACACACAGTGAAATCAGTCCACTGAGCAACCAAGTTCACCGTCTATGAAAATGATGACGAGGAATAATATGAGAGTGGATTGAAAAGTTCTGCCTCCAGCGTGATTATTTCAATAAGAAGAAAGATATGGAAGTGAAGGTGGTACAAGAGGAACTCTTTACTGACTGATATCGCAACACCAAACATTTTTTTTGCCTTTGAGGTAACAAATGTACACAGTCGTCGGTAAAAAAAAACATGGACATGCATTTGAAAAAATGTGCTACTATTGAATTATTGGTTGTGCACACATTCTTCCACAAATGAGTGCTGTCTGTGGTGGTGCCTATATGGACGTCAGTACAGTCCGGAGGTGGGTAAGGACTCATGGTGAATCTGCATGACCAGGGCCATAGTAGGCACCGCAAAACAGCCACAGATACACAGCATGAACTACAGGCCTGATAGCATAGTCCTGACAGATATTCAACTCCAATCAATTTGTTGACACTTTGCAAAAGCTTGAAGGGGATTTGTCTGGAAAAAGACACAATTTTTCAGCATGACAGTGCATTGGACACCTTTACATGGGTGATGCAGAGGTGCAAGCAGCTGTGCATCGCTGGTGCTGAGAGAAGACACTCGATTTCCTCACCGATAGGATCCCTAAATATGTCCTGCGTTGGCCTAAGTCTGTGGAAAGGGAAGGTGATTACATGGAAAACTATCGACACTGCAGATATGTGAGTCATGAGACTATCTTACTTGTTATTGAAATAGTCACGTAGGAGGCAGGAATTTTTAGCGGCACTCGTACCTGTGCACCCTTTTAAGCCAGATGGAAGAAGCAGCTCACAGACTTTTCATAACTGTGTACACTTTATAAATACTCTCCTTTGTTGTCCCTGTTCTTAAAGTCATGTACTGCTCGGATCCCGGCCATGTGGAGCACTCCACCAGGTCTCTGTCAGACTCCAAACTCCTAGTGGGTACAACCATTCAGTACAGCTGCAGTCCTGGATTCGTCCTCCAGGGTGGCGCCACTATCACCTGCTATGGCCGCGAGCCGGGAACCCCTGTGTGGACGTCCCGCCTTCCTCACTGTGTCTGTAAGTTTTTTTTTCTTTGTTTGTTTGTTTGTTTTTTACTGTCTCACTGGAGAAACCTATTAACTTTTTTGTTGTTGCACTCAAAAAATGGCTATTTGGATGAACTCAAATCAATTATGTGCAAGATTCCCATCTAATAAATATATGTAGTCCCAACTCAAATAAAACACATCAATGCAAGATAATGTAATTTAACTGAGTTGGGACAAAATATACTTATTAGATGGAATCCAATCCAATGAGTCAGTTTTTTTTGTGTGTGTGTGTGTGTGTGTATAACACAAACAAATGACTCACTGAATTAATTTAAATTATCTTGCATGAATGTGTTTTATTTGAGTTGGGACTACATATATTTATTAGATGGAATCCAATCCATTGAGTCAGTTTTTTGAGTGTATCACACAAACAAGTGACTCATTGGATGAACTCAATTCAATTATGTGCAGGATTTCCATCTAATAAATATATGTTGCCCCAACTCAAATAATACACGTCCATGCAAGATAATGTCATTTGAGTTGGGACGACATATATTTATTAGATGGAATCCAATCCACTGAGTCAGTTTTTTTTTGTGTATCACACAAACAATTGACTCACTGAATTAATTGAAATTATCTTGCATGAATGTGTTTTACTTGAGTTGGGACTACATATATTTATTAGATGGAAATCCTGCACATAATTGAATTGAGTTTATCCAATGCATCAGTTTTTTGGGTTTTTTTGACTGTGTGGATTCGAACATGAGGTCATTTGTATGAACTCTTGCACCAAACACTCAGCTTTTGTCATTCTTCTTCAGATCTCCAAGTCCTAACCTGTCAGAGGTGATGCTTCATCTCCTGTATTTTCATCTCATCACTGATGATGGAGCGCATTCATACATTTTCAGGGTTATTAACGTTTGTGTGAAGTGTTTGATATGTAAATGAAGTGCTAATGTGCCATACCAATCAGCCCTCTGCCACCTGGAGGAGGGGGAGGAGATTATCCATGAGTCATGTCCCCTCATGTGGAGCCTGTCAAATCTGTCAGTGGAGTGGTGACGCAAAACCTCTTATTCATGCTGAGAAAGGCAACGGGATCCATCCAGCTTTCCTTTTTCTCCTCCTTCTTTCCAGCTGAGGAGTCTGTTTCCTGTGAGAACCCCGGTCTCCCTGACAACGGCTACCAGATTCTGTCAAAGCGGCTTTACCTGCCTGGAGAGTCGCTCACCTTTGTCTGTTACCAGGGTTATGAGCTCATTGGCGAAGTCGCAATTA
The DNA here is from genome assembly GCF_902500255.1 of Thalassophryne amazonica. Taxonomy (NCBI): domain Eukaryota; kingdom Metazoa; phylum Chordata; class Actinopteri; order Batrachoidiformes; family Batrachoididae; genus Thalassophryne; species Thalassophryne amazonica. Next base: position 59,817,657 of record NC_047119.1, on the reverse strand, counting down.
AGTGCATCCTTGGAAATCCATCGTTTTGGAGTGGACCGCTGCCTCTGTGCAGAGGTGAGACTGGTACCGTATGCGTGGATTTGTGCATGTCCAGAACTTTTTTTGCGCCTCGCTTGTTGAAACAGCTTGATCACACCATAATGCATGCTAATCGAGGCAAGACTTGTTATGTACTTGTAAGTCCACAGGAACTGTGATTTCAATTTTCTCATGCACTGACTGACAGAATGATGTCTTGCAGCCAACCATGAGTGCTTTGGCAACCATGCATTGGAAGGTGAGTGAGTATGTTGGTGTGATTACACTGCTGTGATGCTGTGGGGCTTTGGAATGAGTAAAATTTAATAAACCACTTGAATAAGACTCAGTGCCCCTTCTGCTTGCATCAATAATCATCTGCATGCCCGAGTTCATTTCTACGGTGTGAATTTGCCATTCGTCTGTTTTCACATTTGATTACATGAAGCATGCTTAATATGCTTTGCAATGCTTTAAGAGTCCTTTACGCTATAGAATCTGATGCTATAATTCACCTTCACGTCAAGGAACTGATTGCCTTAAAACGGTTAAGTTTAATTAACTGATTCAAGACTGAAATATAATTTTAATTAAGCAAAGTAAACTTGGTTGATTAGTGGTAAATGAATGAATACTGAAAAGTGTCAGTGTGATGATCCACACTGTGGGCATGCTACACACCACCATATACAGTAAAAGTACAAATAACTATACGAGGTCTGTTAGAAAAGTATCCGACCTTTTTATTTTTTTCAAAAACTATATGGATTTGGATCATGTGCGCTTGCATCAGCCAAGCTTGAACCTTCGTGCGCATGCGTGAGTTTGTCCACGCCTGTCGGTTGCATCATTCGCCTGTGGGCAGGCTTTGAGTGAGCACTGGTCCAGCCCCCTCGTCGGATTTTCATTGTCAGGAAAATGGCTGAGCGACTGCTGCTTTGCTCCATGAAAATGTTTTCAGAAACTGTGTGAGACAGCCAGGTGGAAACCATTCTGAAAATTCAGATGGCTTTCGGTGAAGAGTCTATCGGCGTCACACAGATTAAGGAGGATTACAACTGGATTAAAGACGGCCCACAGTGGCGGAGGGCGCGCTGCGCTTCGAGCGGCCATCGACAGGCTGAAATTACCAGATCATTTCCAAAGTGAAGGCTGTGTTGATCCGAGACGTCGTGTGGCTACCAGAGAAATCGCAGAAAATGTGGACATCAGCACTTTTGCGGCACATTCCACTGTTACAGGAGATTTTGTAATGAAAGACGTGGGGAGGAATTCGCGCGTCGGGACAGAGCTGCTCATGGCGCACAACAAACACCTCCATGTTGGAAACCATTCGGAAGATTCAGGCGGCATTCGGTGGCTTTTCAGTCGAGTGAGTATCCGAGAAATTGTGTAATAGGTGGGCATGTCACAACATGTCCTGTGAGACTTCCAACACAGAGGTGTTTTTTTGTTGTGCGCCATGAGCGGCTCCGTCCCGATGCGCGAATTCCTTTGCACGTCTTTCATTACAAAATCTCCTGTAATAGTGGAATGTGCCGCAAAAGTGCTGATGTCCACATTTTCTGCAATTTCTCTGGTAGTCACACAACGTCCCGGATCAACACAGCCTTCACTTTGGAAATGATCTGGTCGTTTAAGCCTGTCGATGGCCGCTCGAAGCGCAGCGCGCCCTCCGCCGCTGTGGGCCGTCTTTAATCCATTGTAATCCTCCTTAATCTGTGTGACGCCGATAGAATCTTCACCGAAAGCCATCTGAATTTTGCGACTGGTTTCCACCTGGCTGTCTCACACAGTTTCTGAGAAAATTTTCATGGAGCAAAGCGGCAGTCGCTCAGCCATTTCCCTGACAATGAAAATCCGATGAGGGGGCTGGACCAGTGCTCACTCAAAGCCTGCCCACAGGTGAATGATGCAACCGACAGGCGTGAAAAAACTCACGCATGCGCACGAAGGTACAAGCTTGGCTGATGCAAGCGCACATGATTCAAATCCATATAGTTTTTGAAAAAAATAAAAAGGTCGGAAACTTTTCTAACAGACCTCGTATTTATGTCTGGAGAAGTGTTTCAATATCCATGTACACTAACAAAATGACTCATTGGATGAACTCAATTCAATTATGAGCAGGACTTCCATTTAATAAATGCATGTAGCCTCAACTCAAATAAAGCAATCCATGCATCCATCCATCCATCCATCCATCCATTTTCTTCCGCTTTATCTGGAGTCGAGTCGCGGGGGCAGCAGCTCAAGCAAAGCCGCCCAGACCTCCCGATCCACACACACCTCCTTCAGCTCCTCTGGGGGAACCCCAAGGCGTTCCCAAGCCAGCCGAGAGATGTAGTCCCTCCAGCATGTCCTGGGTCTTCCCCGGGGCCTCCTCCCAGTGGGACGTGCCCGGAACACCTTGTTGGGTATTTTCTCCTCCAAACATTTTTCAAACCTTTAACAAGACAAACAGAGTCAAGAAACACCAGTGAGACAGAAAGTCAAATTTTACGCGCGGAGTGCGGCCAGGCTGTACACCAAGGCTACACTAAAGTCTGGCCTGCTTTTCCGCTCTTTTTATTAAGAGACGCCCTCATCACATAAACAAGAAACTTGTCCTAAGGGTGGGGGTAATGACGCAAGACAAGTTTCTTCCCATAACATAAACGCATACGTCAATAAGTGCAGCTGTAAGGAAGAACACTTCAGGTCAGCACATCTCGTTCGTCTGTTGCAGGTATCAGCTGTTCTGCATCTGCCTGAAGTGTCCTGTCTTCCACACTCCTTCACACTAAACACCACATCACAATAGTCAAAACGTTCTCTTGCTCCCAGTCGTTAGAGGCTGCGAAAACAAAGTTATATTATAATAATAAGTACATCCAGCCCTTCATCCCAGCTCAGATTGACCCCAGAGTGCTAAAACAAAATTGAATTCTCAGGATTGCATTAAGACAGGTGCAAAACAGCACATCTCCGTTCTCATGAGAAAGAAGACAAAGCTAAAACAAGGTTGAATAACACGTACGTTCTCAGGGTGAAGTGCAAAACAGCACAACACCGTTCTCATGAGAAAGAAGACAAAGCTAAACAAGGTTGAATAACACATACATTCTCAGGGTGAAGTGCAAAACAGCACGACACCGTTCTCATGAGAAAGAAGGCAAATGTACAAACGTTTAACAGTGATAACATATATACAAAATCTTTAACATTCCCCTCCTGTTTATCGCCTGTTAAACATACAGTAGGCATCACTCAGCTTAGCACTTCTTTTTGAGATTTTCAGTAAGAGGTTCATCATGGTATGTTTTCTCTAGCCTTACACCCCAGAGGTGATGTCATCATTGTCACCATCATCGGTGTCTGGGTCATCATACGTCCATTGGTCTGGGTACAGGTCAGGAGAGCCATCGTCCTCCTTGTCGTCATCTGTCCCCAGAAGTGGATATGATGCTGGACCCCCTCCTGGTCCTGGACTTATTGCTGTGGTTATCATTCTATTTACAAGGCCTCGGAGACATGGAATACAACAACATCCACACAATGTTAGAATTGCAGCAAATACTGCTATAGACACTAATAGTGAAGAAATCAAAGACCTCCATTTTCCCATCCCTTCCAGCCACCAATCCCAGCCTTCAGTGTTTACTCCACTGTGCTCTTTCATCTTCCTGTTCAACGTCCTCAGCCCATCAATGGCTTGAGTGAGACTGCCGTCTGCAGCTGTGTTGTTGGGAATGAATGTGCAGCATTGTTCTCCGAACATGGCACAAACACCTCCTTTCTCTGCCAACAACATATCCAGAGCAATACGATTCTGGAAGGCCATAAGGGACGTGGCTTCTAACTGTGAATGGACAGCCTTAAATCCTTCCTCAGTCCAATTCCCTAATTTCTGTACATTGTAGTGGATGTAGTTTATTCTGTCCACGTTTTTATTAATTGAGCACCACCAACAGATGGAAGATTCAAATCCAGCTGCTATTTGATTAACCAGTTTATACTCGTCAGGCACTCCCCTGGGGACTCCTATTGCGTCAATATATGTTGGATTTCCCACTCCTTTCCAATCTCTTTTCACTCTATGTCTGGCTACGCCTTTCTGCCAATCTTCAGGAATAAGAGAGGCTGCATATGTCGTAACGTCTTCAGGGGTCATGGGTATGGCTTCAACTGGTAACAATAATGATATTAATGCACAATAACCTGACACATTTCGTGGCAGTCTGTCAAAGATTCTGTTATCCCCACACCACCACCATACGTCACTCCTCCCGACAGGTTTGAATGTGGGAGTACTATGGACCACATTCTTACACCAGGCGGTGTGGTTTAAGCTACCCAAAGTCTTACTTGTCCCTGTCAAGTGTACACATGTATGGTTAGCATGCCCAACTTTGCTTGAGAATAAAGGTTTGATCTTAGTTAATTTGGTCACTGGATAGATCTTGTCCCACTTAAAACATTTGTTGTTTGCCGCAATGTATGTCTGTGTCATAGCAGTCAGCAGACAGTCTTTGGGTAATGCTGCAGGTATTACCTGTAATATAGGTCTGGGTCCCATACACACAACACAGTCCTTCTTTGCTGCTAGTCCTGCTTGTTCTGCCATTAAAAGCCAATTGTTATTTTGTCCACTAATTCCTGTAGTTACTAGGAACCAGTCATCTGCCTTCATGTCTTTTGTGCCTTGTACAGACACCCCCTTTGCTTGTATGGGCACCCCCTTTGCTTGTATGGACACCCCCTTTGACGTACTTAATTCGGTCAATATTGGTTGCTGTACTCTATCTGTCTCACAGAGGAAGAAATGGAAATACGGATCTTTTCCTTGTTTGTATACCCAAAGGAGGAACAACCAACAGTCTCCCTCTATATCAGGTGGGAATATGGTTCCTTTTTCTGTAGTATTCACCACTATAGACAGCTTATCATCTGTTTGATACATTTTGAGACTTTGACTCTGGTACTTAGCCCACTCGGTTTGTGCCCATCTTGGTGTCCATCTACTCCATTCATCGGCTACCAACGTTTCCCATCTCCTATCTTGTTGATCGTTGGTCATATACCATGAGAAACTATTTCCGTAATTAGTCCCTCTGTCACCATCCGGCATTCCATGGGTAAGAGCACTATATGGTACAGAGATGATCACAGAAGTATTTCTAGGAATGCAGGCCTGTACACCAATCGGTATGCATTATTCCCATCACAGCTATGTACTGTGGCATTGATTATCGGACTGGGGTCTTTGTTACTTCTTTTTGGTCTCTGCAATCTGCGGATGTGATCCTTATTATCATGTCCCGTGCTCATGGCTTTTAATAATAATCCCAATTCAAAAAGAAAAGTAGCATAACAAGGACTGTCCGTGGGGTCCAGAAACCCCCGTTCTTTTTATTTTTTTCTTTCGCCATTTCTGCACACTACAGCACACCTATGTTCAGAACAGTGGCTTCTTAATGTCTTCTGCTAGCTTTCGTGTCTAACCTGGATCTTAACACCAAGCTCACACACTATTACTAGTCTTGTCCTACTGTTCTTACTGTTTGTCTGTGTCTGCAGAAATGACTTTCTTACAGTGAGTTAAATGAATCCATGTACTTCTTTCCCCAATTTTCAAAGCTGTGGGTGTTGTGAGTAGTACTTGATAGGGCCCTTCCCATTTAGGTGAATGCCAGTGTTTTCTCTTGATGCTTCTTATCAACACCCAGTCTCCAGGTACCACTTTAGGGTCCTCCTGTGGAGAAATGGGATCATCAGTGTTTGGAACTCTCCCTCGTTGTCCTTCTAACATTTTTCTCATGTAATCCGCCAAATTGGCTTCCTCAGGTACATCCCAAATTTGTCCATAATATGGCAATCGATATTTTCTGCCAAACAATGTTTCATACGGTGTCAACCCCATGGTACTAGTTATGTTTATATACATTTTTACCAAATCTACGCAATGCGTCCATGGTCTGCCTGTTTCCTCCATTGTCTTTCTAAGTCTGTTTTTTACTGTTCCATTCATCCTTTCCACTAATCCGGCACTTTGTGGATGATAAGCACAATGATTCTTGAGATTAACCTGTAGTGCTTCTCCTACGTATTGCACTATTGCATTAACAAAATGCGCTCCATTATCTGAATAGACTGTTTCTGGTATCCCAAAACGTGGGATAATGTCTTTGCATAATGCCTTAGCCACTGTAAGTGAATCTGCATGTTTTGTAGGGAACAATTCTACCCATTTTGAGAAGGCATCAATTATGACTAAACAAAATTCCTTCCCTTCATGTTTACTCAGCTGTATATAATCCATATGAATCACTTGAAAGGGATATTGTGGTGTTGGAAATTTACCTCTTTGGGGTCTCAAATTGCCTTGTGAGTTGTGTTTTGCACATATCATGCATGCTCTACAATGCTGTTTTGCATATGCATCGAACCCATAAAGACAAAAAATAGATTGCAATTGCGATATCATACCCCCTGATGAGACATGCGTCACGCCATGGCTCATAATAGCTGCCCATTTAAACATATTTTTTGGCAATATGGGTTTCTTTTGTGGTCATACGTACAAGTCATTTGCATACGCAGCGCCTTTAGCTATCCACATTTGTTTTTCTCTGTCTGTTGCCTGCTGTTGCATGTCAGCAAGAGTGTACGACCTAAATGCAAATCCGGAGTAGTTTCCTGTACAACAAAAATAGAAGAAGCTGCTGCTGCCTCTTTTGCTGCTCTGTCAGCAAAATCATTTCCTTTTGAAACACTGTCAGAGCCATTGGTGTGAGCCGCACATTTGCATATAGCAATTTGTTGAGGCAACTTCACAGCTTGCAGTAGGGCAGTTAGGAGAGTGGCATGAGTCACTGGCTTTCCAGACGATGTCACCATTCCACGCTCCTCCCACAGTTTTGCAAACACATGCACTGTGCTGAAAGCGTACTGGCTGTCCGTATAAATTGATACGGCTGTACCTTGAAACAGATAGCAAGCTGCAGTTAAAGCAACTAATTCAGCTGCTTGTGCTGAAAATGACGATGGCAATGAAGCAGAATCTAATACTTCTGAATTTGTGACGACAGCATATCCAGATTGCGTTTGTCCATACGCATTTTTGGTGGAAGAACCATCCACATACACGATTGTGCTGTTTGGGATGGGTGTGTCCCGGAGGTCTGGGCGTGCTTTTGTACAAACTGTTGCTACATCAAGACAATTGTGCGGCTCACCATCCTCAGGTAAAGGTATCAATGTGGATGGATTCAATGTTGTACATCGCTCTATCGTAAGGTGTGGCTGTGATAATAGCAAGGACATGCACGAAAGATGTCTTGCTGGGGACAAAAGGCTCATGTTTGTCTGCAACAAAAGTGCAGAGACTGCATGTGGAACTTTCAATGTCAACTGATGGAATAGAACAACATTACTGCTACTCTGAACAGCCATAGAGGCCGCAACAACAGCCTGTACGCATGGTGGTAAAGCACTTGCTACTGCATCCAATTTAGATGAGTAGTAGGCAACTGGCCTCAATTTTGAGCCATACACTTGAACCAAAACACTAGTCATGAACTTATTCTTACAATCAACTGTTTGAATGAATGGTTTACTATAATCTGGTAGTGCCAAAACTGTGGATGACACTAATGTTTGTTTTACTTTTACAAAGGCTTCCTCAGCATCTTTGTTCCATTCCAACACGGTTGACATTGAAATATCATCTTTGTACATCAAATCAGAAAGTGGACTAGTCAACTCTGCATAGCAAGGAATCCATGCCCTGCAGTAATTTGTCAATCCAAGAAATGACATCATCTGCTTTTTGGTTTGTGGTTTTGGAGCGTGCAAAATTGCTTCCTTCCTGTCAGACAGGATCGTGCGCCCTGTGGCTGATAACTCATGTCCTAAATATTTTACTTTATCCCTACACAACTGAACTTTGTTTCTACTCACTCTGTGGCCATTGTCAAATAAGAAACATAATAATGCTACTGTGTCAGTTATGCAGTTTTCTCGTGTGTCAGAGGCAATCAAAATGTCATCAACATACACTAACAGTTGGCTGTCTGCCGGTGGAACGAAGTTGGCTAAACATGCTGACATGACTTGAGAATAAATAGTTGGGCTCTCTGCGTAACCCTGCGGTAATCTGGTGAATGTATATCGTTGTCCTTTAAAGGTAAAAGCAAACCAGAATTGACTATCTGGATGCACTGGCACAGAGAAAAATGCATTACTTATGTCAATTACTGAGAAACTATTAGAATTTGGTCTCAGCGAATTTAACAAGGTGTGTGGATCTGGGACACATGGTGCTCTTTTAATCACAGCAGCATTTACTGCCTGCAGATCTTGAATCATTCTCCACCCCACTGAGGGCGGAGCCTTTTTCACAGGAAATATGGGTGTGTTACATGGTGAATCTGGACATGGCACTATCACTCCTGCTGTTAATAAATCCTCTATTACTGGCCTGATTCCGTCAATTGCATCAGGTTTCAATGGATACTGTCTTACACATGGTCTGTATTCTGTTTTTGGCCTTATAACTACAGGTTGTGCATTTTTAATCAGTCCTACGTCTGAAGGACCTGTTGTCCACAATCCTGACGGTACTGAAGAGAGAAGATCATCCTCTTCAGGACTCAACTGAAACACTCAGGATTGTGAAGTGGACGCATCAATGTGTGTTCCAGCTGTCAGCACCAATGAGACATTAACTGGCACTTTATACAACTTGGTTGATGGACTGAACTCCGTTCGTGGGCCAACTCTACTCCAATCAGAGGCTGACAAAGCTGTTATGACTGTCAGTCCCAATTCTTGCCATTCTGTCAAATATGGCTTACAAAGTGACATATGTAATGGCATACCTGTGAATCTCAATTTTGATACATCTTCAGTGGCGCCTGTTACTGTTATGACGGCTATTGAGTTGCCATCATGAATCAAATCGGTCATTGTCAGTTTCACAAGTGAAACATTTTTCAATTTAGTTTCATAGTCATCATCCGGACCTGGAGGATCTTTATGCCACATTGTGACATGCAGGTCAGGTGGTGACATCTGTTGTTCAGGATTTTTAGTAGGGCTGTCGCTTGCAAGACGACATCTTTACCCCATCCTGCAGCATCTTCTTCTGAGATGTCAAATGTATAGTAATAATGGAATGTGGGGTCAGCGCTTTCTTCTCTTACCATGTTAACGCCTCCTGTGCGTTCAACAACTAATTTCCCTTGTTCCACAATTATGGACAAGCCCAATGCAGTCAATCCGTCTCGTCCTAGGAGGTTAACTGGACATTGTGGCATGCTCAACACTGACATAGTACACGTCAGGCCAAATGGATCTGTCAACGTTATGGGTTTGGTGATAGGGACGTCTGATGTTTGTCCATTTGCAGAGCGAACCCTAAAGATTTCGTAGCTTAATTGATGGACAGATATGTTGTCATTACATGTGGTTCTACATGCTTCTGTATCACAAAGGAATGTCACTGGTCGTCCATTTACCAACAAAGTCACTTCTGGTTTTGGTACCGGATTTCCCAGCAAGGCACACAGATCCATATCACAATCAGACTGCCTATCTGATGTGGAATCATGGATTATGGATTCTAGTCATTGTGGGTACTGTGGCTGCGGAGGATTATTCCGTTGTGGAATTCCTCCTGCTGCTCCCTCAGTAGGTGGATTCGGACAATTTCTATACATATGTCCCTCTCTTCCACAGTTCCAACAAATCAGGGGACCACGTGGTGGCCCTCCCTGCCTGTGCTGCTGTTGTGGTTGCCATGGTCCTTGACGTTGTGGCTGTCCACCTTGTCTATTTTGCCATGGCTTTTTGGGGCGTTTGCACTGCTTCTGCTGTCTTAAGTTGCCCTGCTGGTAATATATTTCATCATCTCCATGTGCTACATACACTCCTTTGTCGCTGTTTCTTGTCTTTTTCTGTTTTAAGACTTCTTCTGCATGACAGCAGTGTGTATGTGTGTCATCCAATGTGCCTGTAGGCAATCCAATCCAATGTTTCTGTATCCAAGCTTTTATATCCTTATTGGAATGTTGGATCAGAGCGTTTTTCAATTGTTGTTCATACACAGGTGTTTCTGGCAATATGCCACTATGGACCCTAAACACATTCTCAAATCTGCACCTAAACTCTGTCCATGGCTCTCCTTCTTTCTGAGTTGTCCTGGTAATTTCAGTATAATTTATCTTTGGTCCTAACACTCCTTTTGCACGTGTAATCATAGCTTCCACTCTTGTTTTCAAGACTAGATCATCATGTGTCAGTGGTACGCCTTGTTGATCTGCAGGATTCCAGTCTCCGCGTACCTGACTCCATTTAGGGCCACATGCTTTCATCCACACCTGTTGGACTTCAGGTCCATTAAGGTGGTAAGATGTTCTAATGTTTTCTATATCCTGCATAAATCCCTCAATATCGACATGTGGCGATGGTATCATGTCGACTGCTGCTTTGATATCATCAGCATTCCATGTCCGATAAACGAGCATGGTTGGTAGCTGTCCTGCTGTTCCTGCATGAGGATTTGGTACTTCTATCATAGGATAGGCACCTCCCTGGTCACTGTGTTCCACCATGGGAGGGGCTGTAGGCACTTTTGCTTGACTGCGTGTTTGTGGTTTTTCTGTTTTTTCTCTTTTTACCTTAGGTTTTACTGCCAAATCATACTGTGGTGGCGGTACATCGTCATCCTCTGGTAGAGGAGATAAAGGTCTCTTTGTCACCGACGATCCAGCCGGTGGTGATTGTTGAGGCTGTTCTGGCTCTCTGTGCTGAATTATCACATCTTCTTCTGCCTTACCTACAGCTTTCTTTTTCCTTGCTTTCTCTAATCGTCGCTTCTCTGCTCCTTTCTGTCTGTTCTCTGCTTCCTCCTCCCAAAATGCCACTAAATCTGCCCCTACTTTCTGCATCTTTTTCTCATCACCTTTATGTTCCCGTTCTAACTCCTTCTTCAGCTTTTGTATGCTGATCAGGTTCAGTCGTCCGTCAAAGTCATGTTTATTTATCCAGGTCTCCAATTTCTTTGTTGCTTTTGGATTTTTTGCCTCCATAAATTTCCAGTCGTCAGTTGATAAATTTTCCTTATTTTTAGACGTCTTACCCCCCATTTTTATTATATTTTTTTTTTTTCCTTGTTATAATTTGGACTTCAGACGGGGGCACACCTAGGGTGTTCTAAATCTGAAGTTTTCACACTTTCTTTGGACGTGACAATTAATTTGCCGTCGTGTGGTTGATTCCTTTCACCTCCCCGTAGGAAGCGGAATCACTTGCCTGCTGCTTCCACACACACGGTTGTCACTAACGTTGTCCAAAGTATTACACTTTCACACAGTTATTTACACTTGCGCAAAACACTATTTACACATAGAAACACTCCTAATAATCGTACGCGTATTCTTATGTCAGGGGAGCTCGCCCTCCCGTGAAATTTAACTAATGTCCTGCATTAGGGGACTCCGCCGTCCCTGCCAGATTTAACTGCTTTTTTACAGTGCACATATTTCTACCCGGGATTTCCTTTACGTATTAAAACAGAGGAGTCCGTATCCTCCTTCCGGAATTTAACTACTTGCGTCCCTCGCAACCGTAGAGGAGTCCGCCCTCCTTACAGAGTTTAACTGTATTTCATTAACAGGCGATTCTGTATCATCGCTTACGGAGTTTAACTGTTTTATGTGATCACTTTTATCCCCTACCGGTACGCGTATATAAACAGAGGAGTCCGCACCCTCCTTACAGAGTTTAACTGCTTTGCATTAACAGGCGATTCTGTATCATCGCTTGCGGAATTTAACTGTTTTATGTGATCTGATCACCACTCACTCAGTACTGTTTACAAAGAAATTTACTCACTGACTCGACTTCCTGTCTGTCTTCTTCGGGAAAATCTCGTCAACCAGACGATGCCAGCGGTGGTCGACAATTGCAGACACGATCAATCGATCGATCAGACCTTGGCCAAGGATTTACGTCTGGACTTGACGACCTCCGCCGGACACCTCCGGTGTTGTTGAGATCCCGGACGAGCCCCCAGTCAATGTTGGGTATTTTCTCCTCCAAACATTTTTCAAACCTTTAACAAGACAAACAGAGTCAAGAAACACCAGTGAGACAGAAAGTCAAATTTTACGCGCGGAGTGCGGCCAGGCTGTACACCAAGGCTACACTAAAGTCTGGCCTGCTTTTCCGCTCTTTTTATTAAGAGACGCCCTCATCACATAAACAAGAAACTTGTCCTAAGGGTGGGGGTAATGACGCAAGACAAGTTTCTTCCCATAACATAAACGCATACGTCAATAAGTGCAGCTGTAAGGAAGAACACTTCAGGTCAGCACATCTCGTTCGTCTGTTGCAGGTATCAGCTGTTCTGCATCTGCCTGAAGTGTCCTGTCTTCCACACTCCTTCACACTAAACACCACATCACAATAGTCAAAACGTTCTCTTGCTCCCAGTCGTTAGAGGCTGCGAAAACAAAGTTATATTATAATAATAAGTACATCCAGCCCTTCATCCCAGCTCAGATTGACCCCAGAGTGCTAAAACAAAATTGAATTCTCAGGATTGCATTAAGACAGGTGCAAAACAGCACATCTCCGTTCTCATGAGAAAGAAGACAAAGCTAAAACAAGGTTGAATAACACGTACGTTCTCAGGGTGAAGTGCAAAACAGCACAACACCGTTCTCATGAGAAAGAAGACAAAGCTAAACAAGGTTGAATAACACATACATTCTCAGGGTGAAGTGCAAAACAGCACGACACCGTTCTCATGAGAAAGAAGGCAAATGTACAAACGTTTAACAGTGATAACATATATACAAAATCTTTAACACACCTCTCCAGCGAGGCGTCCAGGGGGCATCCGGAAAAGATGCCCGAGCCACCTCAACTGACTCCTTTCAACATGGAGGAGCAGCGGCTCGGCTCCGAGCTGCTCCCGAGTGACCAAGCTCCTCACCCTATTTCTAAGGGAGCGCCCAGCCACCCTGCGGAGGAAACTCATCTCGGCCGCTTGTACTCGCGATCTCGTTCTTTTGGTCATGAGCCAAATCTCATGACCATAGGTGAGGATCGGAATGTAGATCGATCAGTAAATCGAGAGCTTTGCCCCCCTACTCAGCTCTTTCTTCACCACAACGGTCCGATACAGCGACCGCATCACTGCAGATGCTGCACCGATCCGTCTATTGATCTCACGCTCCATCCGTCCCTCACTCGTGAACAAGACCCCGAGATACTTAAACTCCTCCACTTGAGGCAAGGACACTCCACCGACCTGAAGAGGGCAAAGCACCTTTTTCCGGTCGAGAACCATGGCCTCGGATTTAGAGGTGCTGATCTTCATCCCGGACGCTTCACACTCGGCTGCAAACCGCCCCAGTGCACGCTGAAGGTCCTGATTTGACGAAGCCAACAGAACCACATCGTCCGCAAACAGCAGAGATGAGATTCTGTGGTTCCCAAACCAGACCCCCTCTACACCCTGGCTGCGCCTAGAAATTCTGTCCATAAAAATAATGAACAGAACCGGTGACAAAGGGCAGCCCTGGCGGAGGCCAACATGCACTGGAAACAGGTTTGACTTACTACCGGCAATGCGAACCAAGTTCCTGCTGTGGTTGTACAGGGACCGGATAGCCCTTAGCAAAGGACCCCGGACCCCGTACTCCCGGAGCACTCCCCACAGGGTGCGCCGAGGGACACGGTCGAATGCCTTCTCCAGATCCACAAAACACATGTGGACTGGTTGGGCAAACTCCCATGAACCCTCGAGCACCCAAGCACACTGCTCCTCCTGAATCCGAAGTTCGACCGTCGGTCGAATTCTCCTCTCCAGTACTCTGGAATAGACCTTACCGGGGATGCTGAGGAGTGTGATCCCCATATAGTTGGAACACACCCTCCGGTCCCCCTTCTTAAACAGAGTGACCACCACCCCGGTCTGCCAATCTAGAGGCACTGTCCCTGATCGCCACGCGATGTTGCAGAGGCGTGTCAGCCAAGACAGCCCCACAACATCCAGAGACTTAAGGTACTCAGGACGGATTTCATCCACCCCAGGAGCCTTGCCACCGAGGTGGTTAGACTTCGGCCTGGGTAATGGATGAGTCTGCCTCCGAGTCCCCAGTCTCTGCTTCCTCTTCGGAAGACGTGACGATGGGATTGAGGAGATCCTCGAAGTACTCCTTCCACCGCCCGACAACATCCCCAGTCAGGGTCAACAGCTCCCCACCCGCACCGTAAACAGTGCCGGTGGAGAGCTGCTTCTGCCTCCTGATGCGTCGGACGGTTTGCCAGAATCTCTTCGAGGCCGACCGATAGTCCTCCTCCATAGCCTCCCCGAACTCCTCCCAGACCTGAGTTTTTGCCTCTGCGACCGCAAGGGCAGCGGCACGCTTGGCCTGCCAGTACCTGTCAGCTGCCTCTGGGGTCCCACCTACCAACAAAGACAAGTAGGACTCCTTTTTCAGCTTGATGGCATCCCTTACTTCTGGTGTCCACCACCAGGTTCAGGGATTGCCGCCGCGACAGGCACCAGAGACCTTGTGACCACAGCTACGAGCAGCCGCATCAACAATGGAGGTGGAGAACATGGTCCACTCGGACTCCATGTCTCCAACCTCCCCCGGGATCTGGCAGAAGCTCTCCCAGAGGTGGGAGTTGAAGACCTCGCTGACAGAGGGTTCCGCCAGTCGTTGCCAGCAGACCCTCACGATACGTTTGGGTCTGCCAGGTCTTACCGGCTTCCTACCCTCCCAGCGGATCCAACTCACCTCCAGGTGGTGATCAGTCAACAGCTCTGCCCCTCTCTTCACTCGAGTGTCCGAGACACGTGGCCGAAGGTCAGATGATACGACTACAAAGTCGATCATCGACCTCCGGCTCAGGGTGTCCTGGTGCCATGTGCACTTATAGACACCCTTGTGCTCGAACATGGTGTTCGTGATGGACAAACTGTGACTAGCACAGAAGTCCAACAACTGAACACCACTCGGGTTCAGATCGGGGAGGCCGTGCTTCCCGATCACCCCCCTCCAGGTCTCACTGTCGCCGCCCACGTGGGCGTTGAAATCCCCCAGGAGAACAATGGAGTCCCCAGTCGGAGCGCTATCTAGTACCCCTCCCAGGAACTCCAGGAAGGTCAGGTACTCTGCACTGCCACTCGGCCCGTAGGCCGAGACAACGGTGAGAGACCTGTCCCCGACCCGAAGGCGTAGTGACGCGACCCTCTCGTTCACCGGAGTGAACTCCAACACTTGCCGACTGAGCTGGGGAGCAATAAGCAATGCGACCCCAGCTCTCCGCCTCTCCCCGTGGGCGATGCCAGAAAAATGAAGCGTCCAGCCCCTCTCCAGGAGTTGGGTACCAGAGCCCAAGCTGTGCGTGGAGGTGAGCTCGACTATCTCTAGTCGGTATCTCTCAACCTCCCGCACAAACTCAGGCTCCTTCCCCCCTAGCGAGGTGACATTCCACGTCCCAATAGCCAGGGGCTGTGAGCATGGACCGGGCCGCCGGGCCACCCGCCCTCGACCGCCACCCAATCCTCTCTGCACCCGACCCCCATAGCCCCCTCTGCAGGTGGTGAACCCACAGGAGGGCGGGTCCACGTCACTCTTTCGGGCTGAGCCGGGCCGGGCCCCATGGGCTAAGGCCCAACCACCAGGCGCTTGCGCGTGAGCCCCAACCCCAGGCCTGGCTCCAGCGTGGGACCCCGGGTCTGCCATACCGGGCGACGTCATGGTCCTTGATCTTTTACTGGTCATGGAGGTTCTGAACTGCCCTTAGTCTGACCATCACCTAGGACCTGTTTGCCTTGGGAGACCCTACAGGGAGCACAAAGCCCCCGACAACATAGCTCCTAGGATCATCCGGGTACGCAAACTCCCCCACCACGATAAGGTGGCAGCTAGAGGGGGAGGCAATCCATGCAAGATAGTTTAATTTATTTAGGACTGCATATATTTATTAGATGGAAATCCAATCCAATGAGTCAATTTTAGAGTGTACGTTTCTCGGGTGTTGAGATATATACGAGAAAGAAAAAGAGAAAGAGAAGCTTAGGATTGCGCCACCGTGCCGCTCATGGCGCGGGACAAAACCACCTCCATGTTGGTCTCACAGGACGGCTTTCAGGTGGCTCAGACGGCTTCCGGTTGCTTCCGGTTGTGTGAGTATCCAAGAAATTGTGCATGAGCTGGACATGCCCCAACATGTCCTGTGAGGGTTCATCACGGCGTTGCTTTGCGCCATGCGGCTCCGTCGCGATGCGCGGAGTTCCTCCGCTCCTCTTTCCATGAAAAAAACTCCTGTAACAGTAGAATGTGCTGAAAAAGTGCTGATGTCCACGCCTTCTGCCTTTTTTGTGAAAGTTAGATGACGTCCCGGATCAACAAAGCCTTCACTTTGGAAATGATCTGGTTGTTTGAGCGGGGTTTGAGTCTGTCGATCGGCGCTCAGAGCGCGCCGCACTCTCAGATGCTGTGGGCGGTCTTTAAACCGGCTGGAGCACTCCTTAATCTGTGTCATCCCCATAAAATCGTCGCTGAAAGCCATCTAAATTTTCCGAATGGTGTCCACCTGGAGGTCTCTCACAGTTTCTCGAAAAAATTGATGCAGCAAAGCTCCAAATCGTTCAGACATTTATTCGCAATAAAAATCCGACGAGAGGGGTGGACCACTGCTCACACAAAGCCTGCTCACAGGCGAATGATGCAACCGACAGGCGTTGAAAAACTCACGTATGCGCACGAAGGTTCAAGCTTGGAAAAACTACTTAAATGGTGACCATTTAATTCACACAGTTGCTTTTTTTTTTCATTCCGCATAACGTGCCTTTTCCATGAGACAGCACACGGATGTTCTCTGGTGTGGACTTACTTTTCAGTCAGTCTTTTCCACGAGCACTCACTGCGCGGGTGTGGGAAAAGTTCTGGTGAGAATGGGACCGTTTTTTAATTTTTTAATTTATAACCCTCTGAAACACTATTGCCTGCATTTTTAGGGCCAAATTCGGTGAAGTAAAACCATAGGTTTTTTTTTTTAATCTTTGTTACACCCTTACTTTATAGCCAAAAGAAACAAAGCATCAAAGGCAAAACATGAAAGTGTGTAGAAATGTAAGCGTCAGGATCAAGGAACCAGGTGTAGAGACCTCTAGCGCCCCCTTTTGGCTGTCCTGGATGCTTTCGGTAATTCTGCACAAAAGCATGTTTGTAAAATAAAAATACTAGTCTATCATTCTGGGAGGGGGATTGGTCTGTGCCATCAAGTCTTATAGCCATCATTAACTACCAATACTTCATTAATTTGCTGTCAAATGTCAAGATAGTACTAGTATTAATATGTTGCATACCTAGATATTCAGGTAACCCCTCATAAAATGTTTTTTAATAACACTAACCCAAATCAATATTGGATCGAATCGAATCAAATTGAATTGAAATAATCGATTCTGAATCGGAATCGAATCGATTCTTGAAATTTGAATCGATACCCAGCCCTAGTGTAAACCATCAAAAAGCAAAGTGACTGAATGGTGCTTAGTGTCATATTTTGTCTGTATCTATATGTGAAAGCATATCTATGCATATGCTTTCACATTCTATAGGCCTAATAGATTAACAATAGGAAACTGATATTAAAAATTATATTAAGTATATCCATGATGCCCAGCAGACAAAGCTTGCAGCTATATAATGTATAAAGTATCTCATTCTGAGGTCATGTTATCAAAAATATCATTTATAAATATAACTTTGAACATACTTGGAACACTTAGCAACTACCAATTAACCAAGCTACGAGTCCCAGCTCTGAGTGTGTGCCCCACAGAGTATCAGGTAAAGGTGTTACGCAACAGCAACAGTGTAGAAGTGAAAAGAAACTGCTTTGCAATCTTGAGAGTACACTGTTTTGCAAAAATTATCATGCTACTCAACTGAAATCATAAAACAGGTCAGTGTAATGTTCACTGACATCTTATTAAAATTTTACAAACACGAGGCAACTATCATCATTTATGCCAACAAGTTCCTTTGCAACTTTTATACGAGCTGTCTGAAGAAACTGCTGTGGACATGATACCATGTACAAGTACGTGACTGCATCACTACTAGGCCATGTAGCACTTAGACAGGTTCTTCGTGTTCAGTGGGTGGCTGCATCTCATCCATCCACCAAGTTTGTCTGAAAGATTAAACACTGAGGAACATCTGCTATCCACCTGCTATGGCAGAAAGACAAACGTAGGCCACAGGACATGCAGTGTCAATATGCAAAATTTCCCACTTTGGTGCAACAACAGTGGGGGCAACCTAAAATTGTAATAGTTTTGAAGGAAATGTGTCCCTGATTAAGAATATCAATGTCCCCATGAAGGTATCATGGGGACATTGATATCATGATATCATTTATCATCTTCAAATACTGTGAGGTGTATCTGAAAAATGATAAATGTCCCCATGATACCTTATTAATTTTCTGGGCTATACTGGTAACTATCATTTTTCAAATTATTATACAATAAAACTAATGTCAAAATATGAATAAGATAGTTATGCCATGTTTTACTATGAATTGCCAAATTTCCAGGGTATGGTCCACTATGAAAAAGTTCTCTTGTTGTTGTACTATGCTATAGTAGTTGGCTGAAATTGTACTGTACTTATGCTATATATGCAGGTTTAAATTATGGTGTTTTTTAAAATATCAATATCAAATACACCATAATGTCAACTGGCGACATATTTATCACGTTAAACGTCATGCCAGAGTAGTTGTCATGTCTGCCAAAAAAATGCATGCACATTGGCCTGTCAGCTTCATGAAACATGAAGGCCCCCTTGCAAAATCATTTGTATTAAGCTCCTTTGCAATTTCTGGGCACAGAGACATAACTGCCCCATTGATAAAAGAGAATTCTGTCTCTTTACAACTTGGAACAAAAATAAACTTAATTGGTGCAATATTTACAAAAACAAACCTTTGCAGACAGAAGGCAGGCTAATTCATGTTTTTGTACAAGGCACAAAGAACTCCTTCTTGTTGTCACGGAACAGGATTTACAAGTGTCCATAGAAGTGCTTGGAAGTAAGGACCATTACAGTGTGAAGCCAAATTTGCAAATTTACCTTACCAAATGTAAATAAACTTTTTAAATTGACTGATTATATTATTAGCCTTACCTTAGCCTAACCATCCTCCCTCCATTGTGGCTGTCCCACAGATTGCAACCGATCTGTGCGCTGAGTAGAAACTCATTTCAGTTCTCAAAGATCCAGCCCCATCCGCTTGTTCTCATTTAGATCAGTGTACAGGAGTGCATTCAGCTGAGATTGTGCCACAGCTGAGATTGTGCCACCTTGTGGCTGTAGTTGATAATGCAAAGACATTAATCCTTTTGAAATACAGGTTGCAGCACCAGCAAAAAAAAAAGAAAAAGGAAAATTATCGTCTAGAAAATATGGCATACATCAAGTGTACAATAGATCAAGTCAAGTGTGGGAGCATTTGTGTCAGGTGTCGCCACATTCACAACACTTCAGAACCTCCTTGGGTTCCTTGATGGCAACCAAACCAGGCAAGTAGCTCATCCCCACCTCTCAAAAGTAACCATCTATCTGCCACTGCTAAGTGAAGCGTGGGTGTCCTCTTGGCTCTACTGGTGGTTGGCTCTCACTGCGGTATTGTATCACTTCCTGTTCCGGAGCACAGTGGTGTTTTGCTGTATCTGTTAGCTGTTTAATCTGCGCAGTTAGATTGATCTAGATAATGATTTGTTTCACAGTGTAATCTTCACGTGCCTTAACTAAAGCACTCCCTCTGCTGAATCACCTCTAAATTATTTACACATTATTCACTTTGTGTGTTTTTAGGAATCTGCTAGCTTAGCGCAGCTACTAGCTCTTAGCCGGTTTAGCATGGCGGCTTCTCCTGTCTCTCCTGCACTTTTCTGCTCTGGGTGTGAAATGTTTAGTTATTCCTCGGCCTCCTTTAGCAGTAATGGTACTTGTAATAAGTGTAGCTTATTCGTAGCTTTGGAGGCCAGGTTGGGCGAATTGGAGACTCGGCTCCGCACCGTGGAAAATTCTACAGCTAGCTAGGCCCCTGTAGTCGGTGCGAACCAAGGTAGCTTAGCCACCGTTAGTTCCCTTCCAGCAGATCCCGAGCAGCCGGGATAGCAGGCCGACTGGGTGACTGTGAGGAGGAAGCGTAGCCCTAAACAGAAGCCCTGTGTACACCGCCAACCCGTTCACATTTCTAACCGTTTTTCCCCACTCGGCGACACACCCGCTGAGGATCAAACTCTGGTTATTGGCAACTCTGTTTTGAGAAATGTGAAGTTAGCGACACCAGCAACAATAGTCAGTTGTCTTCCGGGGGCCAGAGCAGGCGACATTGAAGGAAATTTGAAACTGCTGGCTAAGGCTAAGCGTAAATTTGGTAAGATTGTAATTCACGTCAGCAGTAATGACACCCGGTTACGCCAATCGGAGGTCACTAAAATTAACATTGAATCGGTGTGTAACTTTGCAAAAACAATGTCGGACTCTGTAGTTTTCTCTGGGCCCCTCCCCAATCGGACTAGAAGTGACATGTTTAGCTGCATGTTCTCCCTGAATTGCTGGCTGTCTGAGTGGTGTCCAAAAAAATGCGGTGGGCTTCATAGATAATTGTCAAAGCTTCTGGGGAAAACCTGGTCTTGTTAGGAGAGATGGCATCCATCCCACTTTGGATGGAGCAGATGTCATTTCTAGAAATCTGGCCAATTTTCTTAAATCCTCCACACGGTGACTATCCACGGTTGGGACCAGGAAGCAGAGTTGTAGTCTTACACACCTCTCTGCAGCTTCTCTCCCCCTGCCATCCCCTCATTACCCCATCCCCGTAGAGACGGTGCCTGCTCCCAGACCACCAATAACCAGCAAAAATCCATTTAAGCATAAAAATTCAAAAAGAAAAAATAATATAGCACCTTCAACTGCAACACAGACTAAAACAGTTAAATGTGGTCTATTAAACATTAGGTCTCTCTCTTCTAAGTCCCTGTTAGTAAATGATATAATAATCGATCAACATATTGATTTATTCTGCCTTACAGAAACCTGGTTACAGCAGGATGAATATGTTAGTTTAAATGAGTCAACACCCCCGAGTCACACTAACTGCCAGAACGCTCGTAGCACGGGCTGAGGCGGAAGATTAGCAGCAATCTTCCATTCCAGCTTATTAATTAATCCAAAACCCAGACAGAGCTTTAATTCCTTTGAAAGCTTGACTCTTAGTCTTGTCCATCCAAATTGGAAGTCCCAAAAACCAGTTTTATTTGTTATTATCTATCGTCCACCTGGTCGTTACTGTGAGTTTCTCTGTGAATTTTCAGACTTTTTGTCTGATTTAGTGCTTAGCTCAGATAAGATAATTATAGTGGGCAATTTTAACATCCACACAGATGCTGAGAATGACAGCCTCAACACTGCATTTAATCTATTATTAGACTCAATTGGCTTTGCTCAAAATGTAAATGAGTCCACCCACCACTTTAATCATATCTTAGATCTTGTTCTGACTTATGGTATGGAAATTGAAGACTTAACAGTATTCCCTGAAAACTCCCTTCTGTCTGATCATTTCTTAATAACATTTACATTTACTCTGATGGACTACCCAGCAGTGGGGAATAAGTTTCATTACACTAGAAGTCTTTCAGAAAGCGCTGTAACTAGGTTTAAGGATATGATTCCTTCTTTATGTTCTCTAATGCCATATACCAACACAGGGCAGAGTAGCTACCTAAACTCTGTGAGTGAGATAGAGTATCTCGTCAATAGTTTTACATCCTCATTGAAGACAACTTTGGATGCTGTAGCTCCTCTGAAAAAGAGAGCCTTAAATCAGAAGTGCCTGTCTCCGTGGTATAACTCACAAACTCGCAGCTTAAAGCAGATAACCCGTAAGTTGGAGAGGAAATGGCGTCTCAATAATTTAGAAGATCTTCACTTAGCCTGGAAAAAGAGTCTGTTACTCTATAAAAAAGCCCTCCGTAAAGCTAGGACATCTTACTACTCATCACTAATTGAAGAAAATAAGAACAACCCCAGGTTTCTTTTCAGCACTGTAGCCAGGCTGACAAAGAGTCAGAGCTCTATTGAGCCGAGTATTCCTTTAACTTTAACTAGTAATGACTTCATGACTTTCTTTGCTAATAAAATTCTAACTATTAGAGAAAAAATTACTCATAACCATCCCAAAGACATATCGTTATCTTTGGCTGCTTTCAGTGATGCCGGTATTTGGTTAGACTCTTTCTCTCCGATTGTTCTGTCTGAGTTATTTTCATTAGTTACTTTCTCCAAACCATCAACATGTCTATTAGACCCCATTCCTACCAGGCTGCTCAAGGAAGCCCTACCATTAATTAATGCTTCGATCTTAAATATGATCAATCTATCTTTATTAGTTGGCTATGTACCACAGGCTTTTAAGGTGGCAGTAATTAAACCATTACGTAAAAAGCCATCACTTGACCCAGCTATCTTAGCTAATTATAGGCCAATCTCCAACCTTCCTTTTCTCTCAAAAATTCTTGAAAGGGTAGTTGTAAAACAGCTAACTGATCATCTGCAGAGGAGTGGTCTATTTGAAGAGTTTCAGTCAGGTTTTAGAATCCATCATAGTACAGAAACAGCATTAGTGAAGGTTACAAATGATCTTCTTATGGCCTCAGACAGTGGACTCATCTCTGTGCTTGTTCTGTTAGACCTCAGTGCTGCTTTTGATACTGTTGACCATAAAATTTTATTACAGAGATTAGAGCATGCCATAGGTATTAAAGGCACTGCGCTGCGGTGGTTTGAATCATATTTATCTAATAGATTACAATTTGTTCATGTAAATGGGGAATCTTCTTCACAGACTAAGGTTAATTATGGAGTTCCACAAGGTTCTGTGCTAGGACCAATTTTATTCACTTTATACATGCTTCCCTTAGGCAGTATTATTAGACAGCATTGCTTAAATTTTCATTGTTACGCAGATGATACTCAGCTTTATCTATCCATGAAGCCAGAGGACACACACCAATTAGCTAAACTGCAGGATTGTCTTACAGACATAAAAACATGGATGACCTCTAATTTCCTGCTTTTAAACTCAGATAAAACTGAAGTTATTGTACTTGGCCCCACAAATCTTAGAAACATGGTGTCTAACCAGATCCTTACTCTGGATGGCATTACCCTGACCTCTAGTAATACTGTGAGAAATCTTGGAGTCATTTTTGATCAGGATATGTCATTCAATGCGCATATTAAACAAATATGTAGGACTGGTTTTTTGCATTTGCGCAATATCTCTAAAATTAGAAAGGTCTTGTCTCAGAGTGATGCTGAAAAACTAATTCATGCATTTATTTCCTCTAGGCTGGACTGTTGTAATTCATTATTATCAGGTTGTCCTAAAAGTTCCCTGAAAAGCCTTCAGTTAATTCAAAATGCTGCAGCTAGAGTACTGACAGGGACTAGAAGGAGAGAGCATATCTCACCCATATTGGCCTCTCTTCATTGGCTTCCTGTTAATTCTAGAATAGAATTTAAAATTCTTCTTCTTAGTTATAAGGTTTTGAATAATCAGGTCCCATCTTATCTTAGGGACCTCATAGTACCATATCACCCCAATAGAGCGCTTCGCTCTCAGACTGCAGGCTTACTTGTAGTTCCTAGGGTTTGTAAGAGTAGAATGAGAGGCAGAGCCTTCAGCTTTCAGGCTCCTCTCCTCTGGAACCAGCTCCCACTTCAGATCAGGGAGACAGATACCTTCTCTACTTTTAAGATTAGGCTTAAAACTTTCCTTTTTGCTAAAGCTTATAGTTAGGGCTGATCAGGTGACCCTGAACCATCCCTTAGTTATGCTGCTATAGACTTAGACTGCTGGGGGGTTCCCATGATGCACTGAGTGTTTCTTTCTCTTTTTGCTCTGTATGCACCACTCTGCATTTAATCATTAGTGATTGATCTCTGCTCCCCTCCACAGCATGTCTTTTTCCTGGTTCTCTCCCTCAGCCCCAACCAGTCCCAGCAGAAGACTGCCCCTCCCTTAGCCTGGTTCTGCTGGAGGTTTCTTCCTGTTAAAAGGGAGTTTTTCCTTCCCACTGTCGCCAAGTGCTTGCTCACAGGGGGGTCGTTTTGACCGTTGGGGTTTTTCCATAATTATTGTATGGCCTTGCCTTACAATATAAAGCGCCTTGGGGCAGCTGTTTGTTGTGATTTGGCGCTATATAAATAAAATTGATTTGATTTGATTTGACCTTTTTCAATCACTGGGCTCCTCAACACTAATCCACCTGGGTCATGCACAGTCAAACAAAGCTGACTCTTATTCACAAGAGAAGTTATACAATATACAGTATACGTAACAATGGAAACTGTACATGTACACAGTAATAAGGTAGCATTAAGTTTTATTTTTAGGTGTTTGAAAATGAAAATTGGAAAATAATGTAAAGAAGGGCTTAACTGTGGCGATCATTTGCATCACTTTGGCTTTGTGTCTGCAATAAACATGATTAGCAATTCACCTAAAACAATCAAAGCAAAGCATATTTAGTAATTTGCATGTATTTGTTCTGTAGAAACTGCATGAAAATAGAGCATGATTAAGTATATAGTGACTTCATGCTGTTCTTTGGGCCTCTTCCATTCTGGAGGGCCTTGGGTGGGGTCTTTGGGATTCATGTCATCTTATCCCTGACGTGCTGACAGCAGTAAAGGAGAAGTCAAGTGATTCTTTTTGAAACGAATACTATTCCTTATGTGTTTTTGTCAAACTGTGTAACAGTACACATGGGCATGAAGACAGTACAGCAATCTGATATTTGACCACAATGTCTTTGGCCTTCACCCAAATGATTGACCTCTGTCTGACTTTGCCAGGGCAACTCTGGAACCCACCTAAATGTGTGGCCACATTTGGTTCACATTAGTTTGAAAATAAAATTTCTTGGCCTTGACCTTTGCCAAAATTAATACTTTAGAGGCAATTTTGGGGTCAACCTTTATTGACATTGGATTGGTTGAAATCAGCAAAAGGATGGAGGAGGAGTCAGCCAACAAGCCGACAGGCAGACGTGACCTGAACCTCAGTGAGTGACCTTTGGTAAATTTGATTTCGGCTGGACATGTGTGCCATGTTTTGTGCAAATCAGAGTGAAATACTTCAATTTTCACCTTTGACCCTAATGAACTTGACCTCAGTGATTTCACCTTGGCAATTTCAGAACTCACCGACACATGCAAAAATTCAGAATTTTGACCTTTGATACCAATTAACTTGATCTTTGCCAAAATAATCCCTTTAAGGATAGCTCTTGGTTTGACCGTCATCCATATTAGACATGCATTTCAGAAAGTGAAAATTGATATTGTTGCATATAAAGAAGAAGAAGCAAAAGAAGGGCCTTTATTGTCCATTGTATATACATTTATACAATGAAATTTGTCCTCTATTTAACCCCTGGGGCAGCACGTTGGCTTAGTGGTTAGCACTGTACAGCAAGAAGGTCATGAGATCAATTCCTACCTGTGGAGTTTGCATGTTCTCTCTGTGTCTGTGTGGGTTTCCTCCAGGTGCTCCAGTTTCCTCCCACATTTAAAGACATGCAAGTTAGGTGGATTGGAACTTTATAACTGCCCAGGTCTCCCTTGCAAAAGAAATCTTGATCTCAATGGACTAACCTGGCTAAATAAATAAAAATTCCATCCAAATTACAGCTAGACACAATCTAACCACGAGGAGCAGTAGGCAGATACAGTTAGGCATTCAGTGCTTTGATCAGGAGCAGAGAAAGGAGCAGACCCTAAATAAGCATGTTTTTAAACTAAAATGTTTTAAGCATTTTGTTTTAATAACTGCAGCCCTCAGCTCAAAAAAATGTGTCTCTCCGTATAATAGAATATTAGAGCTCTTAGCAAATTTCTATTGTCCTTGATTAATTCAATTATACCTTCATTAATGTTAAATGTCCATCAGGTGGAGATATTGCTCCATTTCAAGAACCTTGGCACACCACAGCAATCAACCTGTTGCTTATAGCAGCAGATTTCATTTCAAGTCACTATTTATGCAGTATAAATACAAAATCTAAATTTCTGTTCAGTACACACAACCACAATCATGGGAAAGACTGCTGCCATGACAGTTGACCAGAAAACACTCACTGACACCTTCCACAAGAAGGGTAAGTCACAGACAGTCTTTGCTGCAGGAGCTGATTGTTTGCAGAGTGTTGCATCAAAGCATATTCATGGAAAGTTGACGGGAAGGGAAAAGTGTGGTTGGACATGATGTACAAGCAACAGGGATATGCACAGTCTTGAGAAGATTGTCATGCAAAGTCAATTCAAGAACTTGGGTGAGGTTCACAAGGTGTAAAGTTGGGCTGGAGTGAACCACCACACACAGGCGTGTCAAGGTAATGGGCTGCAAGTGTGACATTCCAAGTGTGAGGCAATTTCTGAACCAGAGTCAGTGTCAGAAGTGTCTTACCTGGGCTAAGGAGAAAAAGAACAGGACTGTTGCTCTGTGGTCCAAAGTCCTCTTGTATAATTAAAGTACAACCCCAATTCCAATGAAGTTGGGACATTGTGTAAAATGTAAATAAAAACAGAATACAATGATTTGCAAATCCTCTTCAACCTACATTCAATTGAATACACCACAAAGACAAGTTATTTAATGTTCAAACTGATAAACTTTATTGTTTTTGTGCAAATATTTGCTCATTTTGAAATGGATGCCTGCAACACATTTCAAAACTTGGACAGGGGAAACAAAAGACTGGGAAAGTTGAGGAATGCTCAAAGAACACCTGTTTGGATCATTCCACAGGTGAACAGGTTAATTGGAAACAGGTGAGTGTCATGATTGGATATAAATGGAGTATCCCCAAAAGGCTCAGCCATTCACAAGCAAAGATGGGATGACGATCACCACTTTGTGAACAACTGCGTGACAAAATAGTCCAACAGTTTAAGAACAATGAGTCATTCACGTCATCAGGAGAGGAGTCAGTCTGATTGTTAGGAGGGACAGCTGCCCTGTCATTAGGAGGATGCTAACTAGAGCACAATAGGTGCTAATTAGAGCAATTGTTATTCACTAGCCAATAGCAGTCTGCCTCTCGGTAGGAGGGGTCTGGTTAGGTTTAAAACTCCAGCTTTGCTGGCTTCTGTTATTCTTCTCTACAAGAATCAAGACAGAAATCAGACTACCAGAGCAAGAAATTTAGCTGAGGAAGCTTCTGTGATTACAAGCAAAATGTCCTTGCATCAAGCAACCCAGTCCAGTTGAAGATTCAATCTTCTCTACTTTCTCAAATACTGCACCTCCGGTTAAGGAGGTCCTCATATTGAGCTTTTTCCCAGTCCCATCTTTATTATTATTATTATTATTATTATTATTATTATTATTATTATTATTATTATTCCTTATTTTTATTTTATTTTATTCAATTTTTTTTATTTTAATTTTTAGCACCTAATCGTTTATTTATTTTATGCTGTATTAATTAAATTTCTTAATTTTAAGCACTCAAATGTACAGGGGTGGTGGCCATGTGGTTAATGTGCTTGGTTTCAATGCAGAAGGTTCCGGGTTCAAATCCCACCCCTGCCACATTTCTCCATGTAATGTAATGCGTCAGGAAGGGAAGGGCATCCGGCGTAAAACCTGTGCCAATTCAACATGCAGATCCACCTTGGATTTGCTGTGGCGACCCCGAGTGCAAACAAGGGAGCAGCCAAAGGGACTTACTTACTTACATTTCAAGGAATATAAACCTATTTTTTCAAACCAAGTAAGATGTGATTTTGTTTACCTCACCGCCAAATGGCTGCAGCAAAAGTGCAAATGATACTATATCGCCAACAGATGGCAGCAGCTCACACAATTGTTCAACAAATTAAAGAAGGCAAGGAAGATGTCCTACGACACTTCCTGTTTCTGTTTTCATTGTCGACGTACGTGTGAGGGGAAAGATTAAAATAAAAAACTAGTTTCAACTGTTTTTCAGACCGTATGGACAAATGTTGCTTAATTACTGGCATTCTCACGCACACTTCCAGGGGACACTTCACCGAAAATCATGGTTAATCGGCTACGCGCGTAAGTGTTAGTGCTAGCTAGGCTAAAGCTGCATTGGCTAACCGTTGTCATACCAAATCTAACTGCTTAACGTATTCTAAGGTTGACAATCATCAAGCGTACACTTTGTTTCCGTCCAAGAGGCTACCCAATATGAATCAATATGAATTTATATCGTCAGATGTAAAACCTCGTTAGTTTTTTTATATCAGTTAGCCGATTAGCCGCTATTGCTTAGCGACTAATGGCACCCCATTCTGAACCCACATTTAGCTATCGGTTAGCAACTAATGTCGGCGCAATTACTCGCAAATCGACACCACCTACGAACCGAACACTAACATTTTGCGACGAATGAACCCACACTCCTCATCTAATAACACTGTACCAATTCCTCAAAACAAAATATGCATTGATTGAATGCATATTTTGAAGGATGACTGAAGTAATTATGAATGGATATATAAAAGTCAGCTGTTGTTGACTCTGTGTAACACATTATAAACAGCATCTACAAATGAGTTATAATGCAAATTTAACCTTCACTTTAGTTAAACTCACAACTAATACTTTACTAACAGCTTGTAAAGGCTTTATAATAGTATTTTTAAGTTTACTAACGCGTTGATAAGCATTTATAAATGGACATAGAAAAGTGAATTCGTCAACTGTTTGAGATTGTGATTAAAATATATATTAAGAATATACAAAGGAGTTATAAAACAAATTTGTACATAGATAAAGTTTTTAAAATGTATAGTGATGGGGAAAGATACTTGAGCTTTGTATATTATTAATAAATGATACATAAAGTATTGAGGATTAAGGATAAGTAGTTAATGCAGTCTTTACAAATGTTATAACTGATACATTGAGCATCAGCTAATGGTTTATTAATGCGTAGTAAAGGCTTAATTGTGAGGAAAAAAATGTAAAGACAATAAAAATATGATTTTTAA
The DNA here is from genome assembly GCF_902500255.1 of Thalassophryne amazonica. Taxonomy (NCBI): domain Eukaryota; kingdom Metazoa; phylum Chordata; class Actinopteri; order Batrachoidiformes; family Batrachoididae; genus Thalassophryne; species Thalassophryne amazonica. The sequence goes on along the minus strand of NC_047119.1, from coordinate 59,788,519 downwards.
AGTATTTTTATCACTATCAATCAATCAATCAATTTTTTTATATAGCGCCAAATCACAACAAACAGTTGCCCCAAGGCGCTTTATATTGTAAGGCAAGGCCATACAATAATTATGTAAAACCCCAACGGTCAAAACGACCCCCTGTGAGCAAGCACTTGGCTACAGTGGGAAGGAAAAACTCCCTTTTAACAGGAAGAAACCTCCAGCAGAACCAGGCTCAGGGAGGGGCAGTCTTCTGCTGGGACTGTTTGGGGCTGAGGGAGAGAACCAGGAAAAAGACATGCTGTGGAGGGAGCAGAGATCGATCACTAATGATTAAATGCAGAGTGGTGCATACAGAGCAAAAGAGAAAGAAACAGTGCATCATGGGAACCCCCAGGCAGTCTACATCTATAGCAGCATAAGTAAGGGATGGTTCAGGGTCACCTGATCCAGCCCTAACTATAAGCTTTAGCAAAAAGGAAAGTTTTAAGCCTAATCTTAAAAGTAGAGAGGGTGTCTGTCTCCCTGATCTGAATTGGGAGCTGGTTCCACAGGAGAGGAGCCTGAAAGCTGAAGGCTCTGCCTCCCATTCTACTCTTACAAACCCTAGGAACTACAAGTAAGCCTGCAGTCTGAGAGCGAAGCGCTCTATTGGGGTGATATGGTACTACGAGGTCCCTAAGATAAGATGGGACCTGATTATTCAAAACCTTATAAGTAAGAAGAAGAATTTTAAATTCTATTCTAGAATTAACAGGAAGCCAATGAAGAGAGGCCAATATGGGTGAGATATGCTCTCTCCTTCTAGTCCCCGTCAGTACTCTAGCTGCAGCATTTTGAATTAACTGAAGGCTTTTTAGGGAACTTTTAGGACAACCTGATAATAATGAATTACAATAGTCCAGCCTAGAGGAAATAAATGCATGAATTAGTTTTTCAGCATCACTCTGAGACAAGACCTTTCTGATTTTAGAGATATTGCGTAAATGCAAAAAAAGCAGTCCTACATATTTGTTTAATATGCGCTTTGAATGACATATCCTGATCAAAAATGACTCCAAGATTTCTCACAGTATTACTAGAGGTCAGGGTAATGCCATCCAGAGTAAGGATCTGGTTAGACACCATGTTTCTAAGATTTGTGGGGCCAAGTACAATAACTTCAGTCTTGCATGATTGGAAACCATTCATAAGATTCAGACGGCTTTCAGTGGCTTTTCAGTCAAGTGAGTATCCAAGAAATTGTTTAACAGCTGGGCATGTTCCAACTTGTCCTGAGAGACTTCCAACACGGAGGTGTTGTTTGTCCCGCTCCATGAGCGGCTGCGTCCCGACGCGCAAATCTGTCCGCACATCTTACATTACAAAATCTCCTTTAACAGTGGAATGTGCCGATAAAGTGCTGATCCCGACGTAATCCCGAAGTGGGGTGGTGCGCCGAAGTGGTGCGCCCTCACCACCGTGGACCGTTTTTAATCCAGTTTTAATGGTCCTTAATCTGTGTGATACCGATAGAATCTTCACCGAAAGCCATCTGAATCTTCCAAATGGTTTCCATCTGGCTGTCTGGCAGAGTTTCTGAAAAAATTTTCATGGAACAAAGCACCAGTCGCTCCGCCATTCCTAAACAATAAAAATCCGACGAGGGGGGTGGAACAGTGCTCACTCAAAGCCTGCCCACAGGCGAATGACGCAACCGACAGGCGTGAAAAAACTCACGCATGCGCACAAAGGTTCAAGCTTGTCTGATGCAAGCGCACATGATTGAAATCCATATAGTTTTTGAAAAAAATAAAAAGGTCGGATACTTTTCTAACAGACCTCGTACAGTGAGGAAAATAAATATTTGAACACCCTGCGGTTTTGCAAGTTCTCCCACTTAGAAATCATGGAGGGGTCTGAAATTTTCGTCTTAGGTGCATGTCCACTTTATTTGTATGTTACTGCTGCAAATAAGTATTTGAACACCTACCAACCAACAAGAATTCTGGCTCACACAGACCTGTTAATTTTTCTTTAAAAAAAACCCCTCTTATTCTGCAGTCTTTACCTGTATTAATTGCACCTGTTTGAACTTGTTACCTGTATAAAAGACACCTATTCACACACTCAATCAATCACACTCCAACCGGTCCACCATAGCCAAGACCAAAGAGCTGTCTAAGGACACCAGGAACAAAACTGTAGACCTGCACAAGGCTGGGATGGACTACAGGACAACAGGCAAGCAGCTTGGTAGAAGACAACAACTGTTATGATTATTTATTAGAAAGTGGAAGAAACACAAGATGACTGTCAGTCTCCCTTGGTCTGGGATTCCATGCAAGATCTCACTTTGTGGGGTAAGGATGATTCTGAGAAAGCTCAGAACTACACAGGAGTACCTGGTCAATGACCTGAAGAGAGCTGGGACCACAGTCACAAAGATTACATTAGTAACACATGATGCTGTCATGGTTTAACTCCTGCAGCGCAGCAAGGTCCCCCTGCTCAAGCCAGAACATGTCCAGGCCCGTTTGAAGTTCACCAGTGACCATCTGGATGATCCAGAGGAGGCATGGGAGAAGGTCATGTGGTTAGATGAGACCAGAATAGAGCTTTTTGGAATCACTCCACTTACCATGTTTAGAGGATGAGAATAACCCCAAGAAAACCATCCCAATCGTGAAGCATGGGGGTGGAAACTCTTCTGCAAAGGGGACAGAACAACTGCGTCGTATTGAAGGGAGGATGGATGGGGTCATGTATTGCGAGATTTTGGCAAACAACCTCCTTCCCTCAGTAAGAGCATTGAAGATGTGTCATGGTTGGGTCTTCCAGCATGACAATGACCCCAAACACACAGCCAGGGCAACTAAGGAGGGGCTCTGTAAGAAGCATTTCAAGGTCCTGGAGTGGCCTGGCCAGTCTCCAGACCTGAACTCAATAGAAAATCTTTGAAGGGAGCTGAAACTCCAAACCTGAAAGATCTAGAGAATATCTGTGTGGAGGAGTGGACCAAAATCCCTGCTGCAGTGTGTGTAAACCTGGTGAAGAACTACAGGAAACGTTTGACCTCTGTAATTGCAAACAAAGGCTACTGTACCAAATATTAACATTGATTTTCACAGGTGTTCAAATACTTATTTGCAGCAGTAACATAGAAATAAGTTATTAAAAAATCATACATTGTGATTTCCAGATTTTTTTTTTTTTTTCAGATTATGTCTCACAGTGGACGTGCACCTAAGATGAAAATTTCAGACCCCTCCATGATTTCTAAGTGGGAGAACTTGCAAAATTGCAGGGTGTTCAAATACGTATTTTCCTCACTGTATATATATGAGGTCTGTTATAAAAGTATCCAACCTTTTTTTTTTTTTGTAAAAACCTCATGGATTTGAATCACATGTGCTTGCATGAGCCAACCTTGAACCTTCATGCGCATGTGCGAATTTTTTCATGCCTGTCAATTGCGTCAGTTGCTGGCAAGCAGCATTTGTGTGAGGTTGTGTGTTGTGCTCTCTGCAGATTTTCATTGCAAGGAAAATGGTGGAACGATTGAAGCAGCGCTACTGCATCAAATTTTTCCAGAAACTGGGTGACAGCCAGGTGGAAATCATTCGGAAGATTCAGACGGCTTTCAGTGGCTTTTCAGTCGTGTGAATATCCGAGAAATTGTTGCAGAGGTGGACATCATTTCCTGTCCTGTGAGACTTCAAAATGAAGGTGCTTTCTGCTCCACCGTCAGCAGCTTTGGCATGAATTTCACCACCACTCTTTTCATGGCCAAATCTTCTGTCACAGTGGAATGTGCCGAAAAAGTGCTGATGTCCACCTCTTCCGCAATTTCTCGGATAGTCACACGACGGTCCCACATCACCACAGCGTTCACTTTGGAAATGATCTGGTCATTTCAGCATGTTGATGGCCGACCGGAGCGTGGCTCACTCTCCACCGTTGTGCAGATGTCTTTAAACCGGTTGTACCGCTCCTTAATCTGTTTGATGCCAGTACCATCGTCACCGAAAGCCGTCTGAATCTTCCGAATGGTTTCCACCTGGCTGTCGCCCAGTTTCTGGCAAAATTTGATGCGGCACTGCTCCAGTCAATCCGTCATTTTCCTTGTAATGAAAATCCGCCGAGCGCACAACACACGTCCTCACACAAAGGCAACTGATGCAATCGACAGGCGTGAAAAAATTCACGCATGCGCACGAAGGTTCAACGTTGGCTCATGCAAGCAGGCTTTCAAATCCATCAGGTTTTTGCAAAACAAAAAAAACAAGTTGGATATTTTTCTAACAGACCTCATATATATATATATATACTCAACAAAAATATAAACGCAACACTTTTGGTTTTGCTCCCATTTTGTATGAGATGAACTCAAAGATCTAAAACTTTTTCCACATACACAATATCACCATTTCCCATAAATATTGTTCACAAACCAGTCTAAATCTGTGATAGTGAGCACTTCTCCTTTGCTGAGATAATCCATCCCACCTCACAGGTGTGCCATATCAAGATGCTGATTAGACACCATGATTAGTGCACAGGTGTGCCTTAGACTGTCCACAATAAAAGGCCACTCTGAAAGGTGCAGTTTTATCACACAGCACAATGCCACAGATGTTGCAAGATTTGAGGGAGCATGCAGTTGGCATGCTGACAGCAGGAATGTCAACCAGAGCTGTTGCTCATGTATTGAATGTTCATTTCTCTACCATAAGCCGTCTCCAAAGGCGTTTCAGAGAATTTGGCAGTACATCCAACCAGCCTCACAACCGCAGACCACGTGTAACCACACCACTAGGACCTCCACATCCAGCATGTTCACCTCCAAGATCGTCTGAGACCAGCCACTCGGACAGCTGCTGAAACAATCGGTTTGCATAACCAAAGAATTTCTGCACAAACTGTCAGAAACCGTCTCAGGGAAGCTCATCTGCATGCTCGTCGTCCTCATCAGGGTCTCGACCTGACTCCAGTTCGTCGTCGTAACCGACTTGAGTGGGCAAATGCTCACATTCGCTGGCGTTTGGCACATTGGAGAGGTGTTCTCTTCACGGATGAATCCCAGTTCACACTGTTCAGGGCAGATTCTTGAAAGGGTTGTTGTAAAACAGCTAACTGATCATCTGCAGAGGAATGGTCTATTTGAAGAGTTTCAGTCAGGTTTTAGAATTCATCATAGTACAGAAACAGCATTAGTGAAGGTTACAAATGATCTTCTTATGGCCTCGGACAGTGGACTCATCTCTGTGCTTGTTCTGTTAGACCTCAGTGCTGCTTTTGATACTGTTGACCATAAAATTTTATTACAGAGATTAGAGCATGCCATAGGTATTAAAGGCACTGCACTGTGGTGGTTTGAATCATATTTATCTAATAGATTACAATTTGTTCATGTAAATGGGGAATCTTCTTCACAGACTAAAGTTAATTATGGAGTTCCACAAGGTTCTGTGCTAGGACCAATTTTATTCACTTTATACATGCTTCCCTCAGGCAGTATTATTAGATGGTATTGCTTAAATTTTCATTGTTACGCAGATGATACCCAGCTTTATCTATCCATGAAGCCAGAGGACACACACCAATTAGCTAAACTGCAGGATTGTCTTACAGACATAAAGACATGGATGACCTCTAATTTCCTGCTTTTAAACTCAGATAAAACTGAAGTTATTGTACTTGGCCCCACAAATCTTAGAAACATGGTGTCTAACCAGATCCTTACTCTGGATGGCATTACCCTGACCTCTAGTAATACTGTGAGAAATCTTGGAGTCATTTTTGATCAGGATATGTCATTCAAAGCGCATATTAAACAAATATGTAGGACTGCTTTTTTGCATTTACGCAATATCTCTAAAATTAGAAAGGTCTTGTCTCAGAGCGATGCTGAAAAACTAATTCATGCATTTATTTCCTCTAGGCTGGACTATTGTAATTCATTATTATCAGGTTGTCCTAAAAGTTCCCTAAAAAGCCTTCAGTTAATTCAAAATGCTGCAGCTAGAGTACTAGCGGGGACTAGAAGGAGAGAGCATATCTCACCCATATTGGCCTCTCTTCATTGGCTTCCTGTTAATTCTAGAATAGAATTTAAAATTCTTCTTCTTACTTATAAGGTTTTGAATAATCAGGTCCCATCTTATCTTAGGGACCTCGTAGTACCATATCACCCCAATAGAGCGCTTCGCTCTCAGACTGCAGGCTTACTTGTAGTTCCTAGGGTTTGTAACAGTAGAATGGGAGGCAGAGCCTTCAGCTTTCAGGCTCCTCTCCTGTGGAACCAGCTCCCAATTCAGATCAGGGAGACAGACACCTTCTCTACTTTTAAGATTAGGCTTAAAACTTTCCTTTTTGCTAAAGCTTATAGTCCATCCCTTAGTTATGCTGCTATAGATGTAGACTGCTGGGGGGTTCCCATTATGCACTGTTTCTTTCTCTTTTTGCTCTGTATGCACCACTCTGCATTTAATCATTAGTGATCGATCTCTGCTCCCCTCCACAGCATGTCTTTTTCCTGGTTCTCTCCCTCAGCCCCAACCAGTCCCAGCAGAAGACTGCCCCTCCCTGAGCCTGGTTCTGCTGGAGGTTTCTTCCTGTTAAAAGGGAGTTTTTCCTTCCCACTGTAGCCAAGTGCTTGCTCACAGGGGGTCGTTTTGACCGTTGGGGTTTTATATAATTATTGTATGGCCTTGCCTTACAATATAAAGCGCCTTGGGGCAACTGTTTGTTGTGATTTGGCGCTATAAAAAAAAAAAATTGATTGATTGATTGATTGAGATGGCAGACAGCGTGTGTGGCATCGTGTGGGTGAGCGGTTTTCTGATGTTAATGTTGTGGATCGAGTGGCCCATGGTGGCGGTGGGGTTATGGTATGGGCAGGCGTCTGTTATGGACGAAGAACACAGGTGCATTTTATTGATGGCATTTGAATGCACAGAGATACTGTGACGAGATCCTGAGGCCCATTGTTGTGCCACACATCCAAGAACATCACCTCATGTTGCAGCAGGATAATGCACGGCCCCATGTTGCAAGGATCTGTACACAATTCTTGGAAGCTGAAAATGTCCCAGTTCTTGCATGGCCGGCATACTCATCGGACATGTCACCCATTGAGCATGTTTGGGATGCTCTGGACCGGCGTATACGACAGTGTGTACCAGTTCCTGCCAATATCCAGCAACTTCGCACAGCCATTGAAGAGGAATGGACCAACATTCCACAGGCCACAATGTGTTGCACTGCATGAGGCGTTTATATTTTTGTTGAGTGTATATATATATATATATATCCATCGGAGGTCTGCTCAGGCTGCAGCTACCGTGAAGGCCTGTCTTTTTTGTTTTTTTGATCATTTTATTATAAATATATGTAATAATGTAGTACAACTATGGTCAATTTAGAGTCACCAGTTCACCTAACCTGCATGTCTTTGGAAGTGGAATGAAGCCGGAGCACATGAAAACTCCACACACAGACTCATTTGGGAAGCAGTCCCATGACCTTCTTGCTGTGATGCATCAGTGTTAACCACCGAGCCACCATGCCATCCCCGAGGAAATAAGTGAGTCATAATTTTTGATTCCCTCATCAAAGCAAAAATCATTATGAGAACCACCACTCAGCCCCAAAAATATGATTTAACAAGAGCAAACAGGGATTTCTGACATCACCCAATCAGGATTCAGATCACCTCCAAATTTTAGTGGAGTCTTCCATTCCCTGTCATGTAGCTGTGGTGCAAATTTGGTTAGAATCCATGTAGTAGTTTTGATGTAATCCTAGTAACAGTAATCCTTCAAAGCCTATGTAAAGTGAAACTTGATACAGAATCCAGATAACCTCCAAAGTTTAACGGGGTCTTCCATGGTCTAATATCTATCTGTGGTGAAACTTTTGTCAAAATCCGTGCAGTAGTTTGACGTAATCTTGCTAACAGACAGACAGACAAATACATAAATAGACGGCGATGATTTTATTATGTCCTTGGCAGATGTAAGAAACACTCAAACTGAGGTTAGCTTGTTAGCTGACCTGCAGTACCTTCAAGACTCACCAGGGGCCGAGGCCCACACTTTGAGAATCATTAGTTTAAGGCAGTTTGGTCAAACTGATTTCACTTACCTGATGAGGTTTTACAGTGTATTTATTTGTGCGCTCGATGACGTTTTGTGGTTAAACTTGGTTTTATTTGTGTGCATTTATCCAGTTGCAGAAGTGACTGCAGTCTCCAGCCTGGATGGAGGAAACATCGGTCTGGCCATCGTCATCTTCATCCTCCTGCTGTCCGTGCTGTTGGGAGGTTCTTATGTCTATGTTACACGGTATGACCTGCTGCTTTTACAGTGCACAGAACATATTTTTTTTTTTACTAGGCTCCATTTTTATAGCCCTGCAAACAAATAGTGCAGCGGATAAGAGAATATTTAGAGAGGAATCCTGCAAATGGTGATAAAAAGCATCAAATTCGGCAGAATACTCTCAGACAATCTCTTTTGAAAAAAAACCTACTGGCTACTTTGAATTTTCAATCGGTGGTCAGGTAGGGGTCCATTGAAGAATTACACAGAGGTCAAAATTAAAAGATGCTCCAATCATATTGAAAAATATTCCACATTATTTGTCCGATCATAAAGATTCCAAAAATCAAATCAATCATTTTATTTATATAGCGCCAAATCACAACAAACAGTTGCCCCAAGGTGCTTTATATTGTAAGGCAAAGCCATAAAATAATTACGGAAAAACCCCAACGGTCAAAACGACCCCCTGTGAGCAAGCACTTGGCGACAGTTGGAAGGAAAAACTCCCTTTTAACAGGAAGAAACCTCCAGCAGAACCAGGCTCAGAGAGGGGCAGTCTTCTGCTGGGACTGGTTGGGGCTGAGGGAGAGAACCAGGAAAAAGACATGCTGTGCAGGGGAGCAGAGATCAATCACTAATGATTAAATGCAGAGTGGTGCATACAGAGCAAAAAGAGAAAGAAACACTCAGTGCATCACGGGAACCCCCCAGCAGTCTAAGTCTATAGCAGCATAACTAAGGGATGGTTCAGGGTCACCTGATCCAGCCCTAACTATAAGCTTTAGCAAAAGGAAAGTTTTAAGCCTAATCTTAAAAGTAGAGGGGTGTCTGTCTCCCTGATCCGAATTGGGAGCTGGTTCCACAGGAGAGGAGCCTTGAAAGCTGAAGGCTCTGCCTCCCATTCTACTCTTACAAACCCTAGGAACTACAAGTAAGCCTGCAGTCTGAGAGCGAAGTGCTCTATTGGGGTGATATGGTACTATGAGGTCCCTGAGATAAGATGGGACCTGATTATTCAAAACCTTATAAGTAAGAAGAAGAATTTTAAATTCTATTCTAGAATTAACAGGAAGCCAATGAAGAGAGGCCAATATGGGTGAAATATGCTCTCTCCTTCTAGTCCCTGTCAGTACTCTAGCTGCAGCATTTTGAATTAATTGAAGGCTTTTCAGGGAACTTTTAGGACAACCTGATAATAATGAATTACAATAGTCCAGCCTAGAGGAAATAAATGCATGAATTAGTTTTTCAGCATCACTCTGAGACAAGACCTTTCTAATTTTAGAGATATTGCGCAAATGCAAAAAAGCAGTCCTACATATTTGTTTAATATGCGCATTGAATGACATGATCAAAAATGACTCCAAGATTTCTCACAGTATTACTAGAGGTCAGGGTAATGCCATCCAGAGTAAGGATCTGGTTAGACACCATGTTTCTAAGATTTGTGGGGCCAAGTACAATAACTTCAGTTTTATCTGAGTTTAAAAGCAGGAAATTAGAGGTCATCCATGTCTTTATGTCTGTAAGACAATCCTGCAGTTTAGCTAATTGGTGTGTGTCCTCTGGCTTCATGGATAGATAAAGTTGGGTATCATCTGCGTAACAATGAAAATTAAGCAATGCTGTCTAATAATACTGCCTAAGGGAGCATGTATAAAGTGAATAAAATGGGTCCTAGCACAGAACCTTGTGGAACTCCATAATTAACCTTAGTCTGTGAAGAAGATTCCCCATTTACATGAACAAATTGTAATCTATTAGATAATATGATTCAAACCACCGCAGCACAGTGCCTTTATACCTATGGCATGCTCTAATCTCTGTAATAAAATTTTATGGTCAACAGTATCAAAAGCAGCACTGAGGTCTAACAGAACAAGCACAGAGATGAGTCCACTGTCTGAGGCCATAAGAAGATCATTTGTAACTTTCACTAATGCTGTTTCTGTACTATGATGAATTCTAAAACCTGACTGAAACTCTTCAAATAGACCATTCCTCTGCAGATGATCAGTTAGCTGTTTTACAACTACCCTTTCAAGAATTTTTGAGAGAAAAGGAAGGTTGGACATTGGCCTATAATTAGCTAAGATAGCTGGGTCAAGTGATGGCTTTTTACGTAATGGTTTAATTACTGCCACCTTAAAAGCCTGTGGTACATAGCCAACTAATAAAGATAGATTGATCATGTTTAAGATCGAAGCATTAATTAATGGTAGGGCTTCCTTGAGCAGCCTGGTAGGAATGGGGTCTAATAGACATGTTGATGGTTTGGAGGAAGTAACTAATGAAAATAACTCAGACAGAACAATTGGAGAGGAAGAGTCTAACCAAATACCGGCATCACTGAAAGCAGCCAAAGAGAACGATATGTTATGGTTATGAGTAATTTTTTCTCTAATAGTTAAAATTTTATTAGCAAAGAAAGTCATGAAGTCATTACTAGTTAAAGTTAAAGGAATACTCGGCTCAATAGAGCTCTGACTCTTTGTCAGCCTGGCTACAGTGCTGAAAAGAAACCTGGGGTTGTTCTTATTTTCTTCAATTAGTGATGAGTAGTTAAATGTCCTAGCTTTACTGAGGGCTTTTTTATAGAGCAACAGACTCTTTTTCCAGGCTAAGTGAAGATCTTCTAAATTAGTGAGATGCCATTTTCTCGCCAACTTACGGGTTAAGTTGGAGAGGAAATGCAAAAAGGTATAGTTTGGACTATCTGTGACTGAATTCTATGGAGTTACGGGATAAAAACAGCAAGAACGGTGACAAAGGTTAGTTTCATTTTGTACAGGGGTCAAAAGTTAAAGTTGCTTCAATTTTGGTAAAAAGTGATGCAAATTACTAGTTGAGTTAATGGTTTTAAAATGGAATAGTTTGGACCATGTATCATCCTTACTTATCACGTTACGTGGTAATATATGTCACATGTCATAGAATCCAATAGACGTAGACTTTGTTTGACCTTTACTTTGGAGACCAAGCATTTAACACTGTCAGCACTATTCCATTTATTAGTCCTATTAGCTCAACCAATATTTGCATCACTTTTCACCAAAATGGAGCAACTTTAACTTTTGACCCCTGTACAAAATGGAGACTGACCTTTGTCACCATTCTTGCTGTTTTTGTCCCGTAACTCCATAGAATTCAGTCACAGATAGTCCAAACTATACCTTTTGGAATCTTTATGATCAGGCAAAATAGCTCTTACTCAAAAGTGGCAAACCATTAACCAACAGTGCACAACTTACAATCAGTGATTGAAGTTTGGTTTTTGTTTTTTTTGTGGGATTGGGTGTTGTAATGATTATTTAGTGGTGGGTTGAGTGAAATTGTTGCAGATATACTTATTAAATTCAAATTTTATTGCCTACTACATACAGTCCATGTTGTTAATTCACACTAGGCATGGAGCACTTTCACGATATATCATGGTTTGAAAAAAGGACGTTCCAGACAACGAAGATGCCTTTTATACATTGTTAGTTGTATAAACAAACCTGATATCATTCCACATGGTTCAATCATGAGCTCTATATTGTTAAAATCTATGCATCATGGCCGTACGGGAATATTTTGGCAATCACAATAAAATACAACTACAGCTCTAAAGGATGAAAGTCACCTAAGCCGCAAGGCATGTTTTTGAAGAGTGACTGAAAAAGATGGGAAAACATCAGCTGAGTCATTGTAGTGTGGTATATTTTGTCTTATACTATCACACTGTGAAAATCTCATACTGGCTCATGCCTGTTTCACAAATAAAACAAAGTAATACCATTATTCTGACAGTGATTATAACAGTGATTCTTCTGGCAGGGGTCAGGACACAAATGCAAATTTGGAAAATTTTTGGATATCATCAAGAGAATTTTTAAATCACAAACTTCCATTTTCAGTTGAGGTTGTGATGGGTCTACTGATGTTCTTTGTTGAGGTGACAGTCCCATCAGTCCCAATCCTAGAACCTGCCTGTGATAGATTCACAGACTCAACATGGTAGAATATTAATATTATAAGTCAAATTTTCTCTCTGCAGTATAAAATGCTTCATGCTCTCACTGCTTTGATGAGGAACAGTTTGTACAGATTGCAGGATTGCTGTCACTGACTTTTTTGTTTATTTATTTGTGGTTCCTCTTTTTGATGATATTAGGTGCCGATATCACTCCAACTTAAGGCTGCCTCTTATTTACCCCCATCCTTACCGACAGATCACTGTGGAGACAGAAATTGACAACCCACTCTATGAGACAGGAGGGGTGAGTATCGTCTGAGTCTATAGTTAACACCACATCATAGTCAGTGCAAAAACCTTGTAGGACACAGTATGAATCTGTACAAATTAATAGAAATTATGTAGAAATTGTTCAGGCCATGGTGTATTGTCCATAGATGTGGAGGACTTTCTCAAATGTTGGACATGTCCAAAAAATACACAGAGAGATCGTGATCGAATCAGGATGCGGTAAGAATGAAATAAGGGGGTATTAACAACTGCACTGACATGGTAACCTAATAAGGACTTCAGTGATGTAGTGCAAGTGTGGCACAGACCAGCTCACACAGCAGCTGTCTGTGGACTGCTTTGTGAATGAAATGTGTCAGTTGTCATCCAACAATGAATCTGAGCCAAAAATAAATAAATAAATAAACAAACATTCTCCCCACCTTCTGTACAAATCGAGGTTTGCTTCAAACCATGTGTGGGCACATGTGCCTTTCCGCACTCACTGAGCATATTTGTGTGTGTGTCTATAATATAGACGGGTGCGTTGGTAGGAGAGCTGTTTTTGTAAATGTAGACACAAAAAACGTGCAGAACGAATGGAAAAGTGTCGCATTGATAATGACAGGATGGAGTGAGAATGTAGTGCACGCATGGGTAACGTGATTGTTTACAGTGAGAATATTATAAGAATGAATTGACACTCACATAATCATCCACATGGTAAGAAATTAGTGAGAACTTGAACGGGGCGTAATCACGATGAAGTATGTATTTGAAAACTACATATTTTTCCATTGTGACCACTCCCCGCTGTGTTCATCCAAATTTTCAGGGAGCAGTGTGTTTATTCATGGTCTTCATTTGAGTGTGATGAGACCCCAAAGTAATAATTCAGGTGTTAAATGGATTGAAGTGAGAACGGGGACTGGCTGAACTGACACCCTCCATCTGTCTCTTCTGTTTCATGACCAGCAGGACACTCGTGAATATGAAGTATCAATATGAGATGCTTCATGAAGACATTTCTACACCAAGACCGACCGCCCTGTCCCAACTCTCCATCCTCTCCTCCTTCCTTCTCTGCCCAGCAGGAGGCGTTGTAAATACAAACACATGATGTCCAGTGGTTGATCCTGTTCTCTCCTGCTTCGGCACCTTCACGATGGTAGCAAGAGAAGATACATAAATCGGGTGGACTGATGTGATGTGGAAATGATGTTAAGGAGGAGAGAAGGGGAAGGAAGCAGTGTGGGGAGAATGAGAAATTATCCTGCTTTTGTCAAACTTCAGTAGTCAGTAATTTAGCGACATTAAGTAGGCAAGTGGAAGAAAAAAATCAGAACTGTGAAAAGAAGAGTAGCAAGTGCAGGAAGTACAGAACGGTGCAAAAGTCAATGTTGCAGAGATTGGATATAATGATGGATTTATTCTTTTCTTGCCACAAATGATATTCCAGGGAAGGCATAAAGGTCTTTGGCTTACTTTATTCCTTTCCTGGTCATCCTGACATCTCCTGCCCCATTTGTCCTGCCTGCACTCTCTTTGCTCCAACTGGTCCACATCTGGCTTTAGTTGTAGTCAAGTGCTATTCAAAACTACTTGGACTAAATTTAGGTCCAGTGCTGTTGTCTTACTCCTCATACAAAGATAGATCTGTGACCCTCATAGACACGGGCTCTGGATTATAAAGAAGATGTGGCGGTTGGCATTTGAACCACCAGATGATGTATTAATTATTTTGATGTACTGTACAGTATACGTGTTGTTTTATTACAGATTCCTAAATGTACATTTTCATGATATGAGAAGAAATATGTGAACAGTTTCCTTAAATAAATGTCAAAACCTGACTAAAAAGTATAAAATAATCTTTCTAAACATGGTGTTGGTTTGATAATTTATTTACCCAAACATTCTGAGTTTTTAAGACAGCAATGTGCCCCTTGTGGTCAACTGCGAGAAATTTAATTTGCTGCTGTTACGTTCCTCTCCTGAAGGAGTCTTTGGCTGTCTCAATTTGAGGGTCTCATTCTTTGTTGTGTGCTCTTCTAAGATCTGGACTTCCAAGACAGCAAAGAGTGAACTAATGTTCTGATCTAAGACGGTCTAGAGAACAGAGCATTTTGTGATTTGCATCATTAACGTATCCCAGCCCTACCACCTATTCCCGAGCAACCTTGACAGCTGCACAAGACAAACTAGCATAGTGAGTTTAACCGATAGTTTAGTAATAATTTTTTAATACTTCTTTATTCTTGTAAACATTGCTAATTTATAATGGTATATGATCCTGAAATTATGTTTGTTTTTTGCCTTCGCAATACCCGATGGCCATATTCGATGGCCATCGGGTATTGCGAAGGCTTTTCGTCCGTCCGTCCATCCATCCGTCCATCCGTAATCAGCATACAGTGGGGAAAATAAGGATTTGATCCTCTGTTAGTTTTGCAGGTTTTCCCACCTACAAAGAATGGAGAGGTCTGTAATTTTTATCATAGGTACACTTCAACTGTGAGAGACAGATTCTAAAAAAAAAAAAAAAAAAAAAATCCAGAAAATCACATTGTATGATTTTTAAATAATTAATTTGCATTTTATTGGATGAAATAAGTATTTGAACACGTACTAACCAGCAAGAATTCTGGCTCACACAGACCTGTTCATTTTTCTTTAAGAAGCCCTCTTATTCTGCACTCTTTACCTGTATTAATTGCACCTGTTTGAACTTGTTACCTGTATAAAAGACACCTGTTCACACACACAATCAATTACACTCCAACCTGTCCACCATAGCCAAGACCAAAGAGCTGTTGAAGGATGCCAGGGACAAAACTGTGGACCTGCACAAGGCTGGGATGGACTACAGGACAACAGGCAAGCAGCTTGGTAGAAGACAACAACTGTTATGATTATTTATTAGAAAGTGGAAGAAACACAAGATGACTGTCAATCTTCCTCGGTCTGGGATTCCATGCAAGATCTCACTTTGTGGGGTAAGGATGATTCTGAGAAAGCTCAGAACTACACAGGAGGACCTCGTCAATGACCTGAAAAGAACTGGGACCACAGTCACAAAGATTACATTAGTAACACATGATGATGTCAAGGTTTAAAATCCTGCAGGGCAGCAAGGTCTCACTGCTCAAGCCAGCACATGTCCAGGACCGTTTGAAGTTCACCAGTGACCATCTGGATGATCCAGAGGAGGCATGGGAGAAGGTCATGTGGTCAGATGAGACCAGAATAGAGCTTTTTGGAATCAACTGCACTTACCATGTTAGAGGATGAGAACAACACCAAGAAAACCGTCCCAACCGTGAAGTATGGGGTGGATACATCATACTCTGGGGGTGCTCTTCTACAAAGGGGACAGGACGATTGCACCGTATTGAAGGGAGGATGGATGGGGTCATGTATTGCGAGATTTTGGCAAACAATTTCATTCCCTCAGTAAGAGCATTGAAGATGGGTCATGGCTGGGTCTTCCAGCATGACAATGACCCCAAACACACACCCAGGGCAACTAAGGAGGGGATCTGTAAGAAGCATTTCAAGGTCCTGGAGTGGCCTGGCCAGTCTCCAGACCTAAACTCAATAGAAAATCTTTGGAGGGAGCTGAAACTCCAAACCTGAAAGATCTAGAGAAGATCTGTATGGAGGAGTGGACCAAAATCCCTGCTGCAGTGTGTGCAAACCTGGTGAAAAACTACAGGAAACATTTGGAACTTGGATTTATAGAGTGTTTTTCAAGACAACCAAAGAGCTTTTACGAGTTGCTTATTCATTCAGGTCGCACAGTCACTCACATTCAGTCACTCTAATCTAACCATTTTTTAGTAGCGAGTAATCTTACATGTTAATCTTTCCAAATCAGTAATCAGATTAAAGTTACTTCTCTAAGTCACTGTGCGTTACTATTATTTTTGCATTGTGGGTCGATAGCAGCATTAAACTTGGTCCGTGGGCAGGGAGTTGGGGTTCGATTGAACTGCCCTCTTTAAGCGAGCTGTGAGCTTTTCATCCGCGGTTTTCTGCAGCAGCTACGACTCCTCCTCACCTCTTAAAGTGTGGTGACAACAGCACACCTGCACCGAGCTTTACAAAGACATTTTTATGCTTTTTTTCTCCTTTATTTAGAATTCTGAGCTGAGCTGCTCTGTATCTGCTGGTTAAAAAAAGCTGATCCTCCGCGATGCGTCAACAACTAACACTATTTTCCACTCAAATGCACCTAAACTCTCTTTCTGAGGACCACATGATGTGAAAACGCAATAAAACGTTCTTCCCTGTAAATCTGGTCCTGTTTTCTGCATAAATAAATGTTATCCATTCTTTGTGCTAAAACTCCAAAGCAGGGGCAAATCCAGATGGAATGGGGGCGTGGGGCAAGGATGTGCCCCACCCACAACACGCCTAGATTAAAGGTCCAGTTTTGAAGCATTTTTTACTACAACTACTAATACTACATATAATAATAATAATAATAATAATTTCGACAAGTAAAATGTTTAGAGAGAATTTAAATGTTAGAAAGTATTTAATAGTTACATTTCGAAACAATGTAGGTTAGAAATTGCAAGTTTTACTGTTACAGTGCTGTCAACAGTTAAATATGAGGTCAAGAACGAGGTCTTCATTTTACTTTCTATAAAACAAGTATTTATTTTCATTGAAATCAAGAAAGGATGACTATAAAGTGATTTTTGGCAAAACAAGTATCATTGTCATGTTGAGGTGGCAGAGGGTTGTTGTTGGCAGCTGGGGAAAGTAACAAAAGTAACTAGTAATCTAACTTAGTTACTTTTACAATTGAGTAATCAGTAAAGTAACTAAGTTACTTTTTGAAGGAGTAATCAGTAATTGGATTACTTTTTCAAAGTAATTGTGGCAACACTGCTCACATTGGTGGTGGTAAGCTGTAGCCACAGCTGCCCTGGGGCAAACTTTTTTGGAACCTAATAACACCTCTGAACTCATGTACAAGACATTTCTCAGAGGTTAGCATGGTGACATCACTTCCTGGTGTAGCTACTTGCTAACAGCTTTGTTTCAGGTATATTATGTAAAAGCTAGTGAGAAACACTTCTACAATGGAAAATGCTGTTTTGTAACCTGATAATGCCTCTGGAGTCATTTACAAGACATTTTGCAGCTGTTAGCTTGAATGCTAACTTTTGCTAACAAGGGTAACTTCCTGTGGAGGTAAATTTGTCTCATTAATATGTGCAAATGCACAGAGGGTGATCTACAAATATTCGTTGATTTGTACATGAACAAATTATGATTTTAACATGAACAAATTGTACGTAAGACAATAGATCGTAATTATTAATTAAACAACTGCAAATTCAATGCTCATATGGCCGAGGGTATTTTAACATTTTTCATTTACCAACTATTTTGTGCTGAAAAGACAAACAATCATACAATGACTGATGGGAATGTTTGGGCCACAAAGTATACACTTATTGTATTCTTTGTTTTGGGGAGAAACAAGGGGGCATTCGCTGGCAACATTCCAAGGAGCCTTTGAAATAAGACAGCCTCGTCGTGCCAATATGACACATGTGGTTGCCGAGTGCAGCCATTAAACTGAGACAGCAACACACAAAAGCTGAAATTGGTTGGAATCAGAAAAATAGCAAAAGGAAAGCCATTAGAGGAAGAGGCCTTGACATCCCATAAAACATCAGTGCTAGAGAACCCACAAGGGTGTCATCATCTTTCCGATTCTGACATATCTTGCAAATTAGCAGAATCAAACAGACTTAAAAAGGAACTCTGACATTTTTCTACCTGGGCTCTATTTTTAGATGTTTCATGTTTCTCTTTTTATTTTTGGATAAAAATGAAATCAACTGGCACAATATTGATTTGGAACACAAACACCATCATGGGCTAACCGGCTGTATAATTTTAATTGTACAGAGCAGCTCTGCCACAGAACAAGCTCCTCATCAGCAGGGGAATTGTAATAACGAGAATGCAGGAGGGCCGACGAGTTTCAGCTTCCATTCACATAGCCGGGAAAAACATACCCAATTTGCATTAAGAACTTATTAGGCAGCCAGATGAGACACATTTAGATCAAATGAGAGGAAATTGAATAGGAATACTCAGGAACAACCACCAAGGCTCAGACCTGCCATGAACTGGAGTTGGCTGAAATTGTTTTATACTTATGTTATGTGGGTAGACATTATGGTATATTTCAACATTCATGTCTAATACAACACAGTGTTAACTGATGATATATTTACCCGACTATAAGTCAGACCAGAGTATGTGTTGGAGGATCTACTAAATACTGATGTATTTTTTTCTGTTGGGGTGATCAAATTTATGCACCTGCCTAATTTTGTTTAAAGAGTTATTGCACACTTTCTGTAAATCCTATAAGATTCATTTCACTTCTCAAATATCACAGTGTTTGTCTGCTATATGATATATTTAACTGAAATTGCTGATCCAAACAACCAATGATTTATAAAGGAAAATCATGGAAATAATCAGGGGTGCCCAAACTTATGCATACAACTGTACATCTCAGAACTTTGAGATTTCTATGTAACAAATACTAAATTCAAAATTCTAATACAACCCCATTTCCAATGAAGTTGGGACGTTGTGTGAAATGTAAATAAAAACAGAATACAATGATTTGCAAATCCTCTTCAACCTATATTCAATTGAATACACCACAAAGACAAGATATTTAATGTTCAAACTGATAAACTTTGTTGTTTTTGTGCAAATATTTGCTCATTTTGAAATGGATGCCTGCAACACATTTCAAAAAAGGTGGGACAAGGCAACAAAAGACTGGGAAAATTGATGAATGTTAGTGCCCATGGAATGGGCAACTTACACATCTGTGATGGCACCATCAATGATGAAAGGTACATCCAGGTTTTGGAGCAACACATGTTGCCATCCAAGCAACATCTTTTTCAGGGACATCCCTGCTTATTTCAGCAAGACAATGCCAAGCCACATTCTGCACGTGTTACAACAGCGTGGCTTCGTAGTACAAGAGTGCGGGTACTAGACTGGCCTGCCAGCAGTCTAGACCTGTCACCCATTGAAAATGTGTGGTGCATTATGAAGTGGCCAGGGAGATATTCAAACAGGCCAACTGGTAACACATCACTCCTAAAAAACAATCTTTGGTGTGTCACGTGAGGTGACTCTACCTGATTGGATTTTGGAAAACCATGTGACGGTGAACCAATTCAGATTGGACACTCACATTGCTCATGTCATCACACAGCTTCTATGAGGAGTACAAAGATGGTGGACGGTGGCTTGAAAGTCAGCGGAGTTATCTTTTCTGCAAAAAAGAAGTAAGTTTTAATCTCATATCATTAAAAAGTTATTTATAATTTAGTAAAGCTTGGTCTCAGCCATCGTGTATGACGGCATCGGCCCCAGAGGGTTAAACCCTTAGCTCTTCAGCAAATGTATTTATAAAGAGAAATTGCATGAACTACACGTTTTTGTTTTATTTTCTAATAACAAGTTTATTAAATGGGGAGAAAGAAATTCTAAATTATTGTTGTGTCATAACTTAATTTTTGTTCAGCCTTTGTGACCCGTATTCATGAAGTTAGATGCAAAAATATTGAAATTGGCCCTATCCTGCAATGATAAAGAATTCTTTAAAAAAATTACTGGATCCGGATCGTGTTCTGGATCATTACCAAAATTTAACTACTTCTAAGTTAGGTCAAGATACATCCCTGGTAAAAATGTCATTGAAATCTGTTGAGGATTTTTTTTGAGTAATCCTGCTATCAAAGAAACCAACCAACCAACCAACCAACAAACAAACGGACGTGACCGAAAACATAACCTCCTTGGCTGAGGTAATAAAACATTTATGCCAGGCAAGTGAACTGTCAAAAAAATGCCCTCAGACCCCAAAGGGTTAACCACTGAATCTTAAACATGACGGTAAATACATGAAACGACGAGGAATACGTTTCTTTGCCAAAAGGTGTTCCATGTGACGTCAGTGACCCTATGGCCTTGGCGGAGGTTTGCACTCTCCGAGTGCTTCTAGTTTTTATACTTTAATCTGTATCAGTCCATTCTAGTTTCGATTATAATCATAGATCTTCTTGTTTCCCGCTTTTTGGATTAGTCACCTTATTTCCTAGTTTTGTTTCCCCTTTTGTTTTGCTCACGCATTATTGCTTGTCTGGAACACATCACGTTATTCACAGTTAGTTTTCTTGCACTTACTTAACTTGCTTTGCACTGCTTTGTTTTGCCCACCCGCACACTCTTGCCTTTCTTCCCTCTTCTTTGTTTCACTAAACCACATGTCTTTCCAGAACCTTCCACACACCTGCCTCACATCATTTTGATTACTTTGCTCCTTATTTAAGCCTTCACAGTCTCACTGCTCACTGCCATAATGTTGATTTCATGTCACTCTCCAACCTTAGTACCAAGCTCTCCTTTGCCATTTTTTGCCTGCCGGATTTTTGACCTTGCTTTGTCCTTGACCTTGAGTTTGTCTTTGCCTCTGACTGCTTCCTTGCTGTGCTTTTTGACCTGTGCCTGTCTGTTGAACCACACCTCAGCCTTTCGCTTGTCTGTTACCGTTGCCTTGCTGCTGGATCACCTGTGTACCAACTCCCTGCTTGCTTTGACGATTTGCTAACTCCATCCCTGGTGAGAACTTGCATTTGTGTCCACCTATTTTGAGCCACACCAACACCATGCCTGATAATGTAGGGAGTTTTGAATATATAAAAATGTAATTTTCTAGAATACGTGACCAAAAAAAAAAAAAAAATCACAATATTCCAATTTTTTTGTATTCTGTAAAATGCATTTTTGTTACTGTTTTTTGACGGTTGCAAGCCTCATCTGTTTGTATGCACAGATTTGTGCTCCAAACATTTTGACACTTTACAGTATTTATACACACTTACTTTACTTATACAGCTTTGACCATGTGCTCACACAGCATCTAGTGGTAGAACGGGGAAACTGCAACTGTAAAGCTTTGCTGCCATCACAGCACACAACCTCATCCAGATACATATTTTTTTATTTCCTCCAATTAAACAATACACAGTTATTAATGTTATGTCTAGTTAGAAACAGATGTGTAGGCTACATGTCTGTTTCACTGGTGCCATAACCTACAAAACACACCTGTGTGAATCAAACAGCAGCTTTTGCATAATTTCAATCTGCTATGAAAAGACAAGAATAAAACAGTTTCCCCTCCTGCAATTTTATATTAAAATTGCGATCACATTATTGTAGCGCACACTTTCACAGTCATTTCAGTTTTTGTACATCTGAAAGGGAGCATAGAGATGGGCCTACACCACATTTTTGTACGTGCGCATGCTTTGTATATGAGGAGGTCCTCGGGACTCAAATTACTGCACATTTTCCATTTGTTCCTGAACTAATCAGAGCAGTCAGCTCATTCTGCATGTGGAACTTTCAGAACTGTGCTGCAGTCTGTGATGTCATCCTGAGGCTCGCTCCCCACTGTCTCACAACTTGACCTTGGTAACCCTTTGGTATAAAGCCTGAGAATTACATCAGCCAGAATTATTAATAACTTCTACAGGTGCACGATTGACTGTTCTCACCACTGCCATCACAGTCTGTTACGGTAATTGCACAGTCCAAGACAGGAAGGCTCAAGACCTCACAGTACATCTCTGGGGTAGCCTTCCTTTCACTGCTGGACATTGATTGAACCAGAGTCCTACATAGGACACACAACCTCATCAGAGACAGTACGCATCCCCAACACTATACACCCTTATACCTTCAGGCAGACGCTACAGGAGTGTGAAGGCCAGGACTACTAGGCTGGGGAACAGCTTCTACCCACAGGCCATTGGGCTTCTCAGTAACTCTCTTAGACCCCTGTCACACATAGCAAGAATGACTAGGAATCAAGCAGAATCAGCCAGAACAACAACAACAAAAAACAAACCTCGAGGGGCAGTCGGGAGGGACAGACAGTCAACAGCTGTGGACGACTGATGGACGACCACGTAGAATGTGGGCAGATCCAGTCCGGACTGAGTCGTGCACACCCACAAGACTGCAGCCCAGATGTTGTTGGACAACAGTACATTAGACAGGCTGCACCAGAATCATAAATAAAGCACTCAAACTGCCTGATAGATGCGCTCGAGTGCTGTCACTCATTCATTCACCCACTTCGCTCGTCCACTCGCTACCTCATGCGCACTGACCTCTCAGAAGGACATTGTGCTGGCAAGATGGACATGTGTGTCTCACACATGACGGATTGTCAGCACTGTGCTCATAGACACAGCACAGCGACGGCGGTGTGATGAGCACATGGAGTCTATGGTGGAGCCCGGTCGGCCCATCAGCACGCGGTATGCCACAGGACGGCGCCTGACATGGGATATGTTTATGTCGTGGTGGACAAGGCATTTGTGAGCTTATGTTGTCACCACAGGGAGGGGACATTACCACAGGCTGCCTGGAACCTCTGGCCGTTGTCCGCCCTGCGCTGTTACACACACCTGGGTCTGTATAGGCGGTGAGTTTACATGTACATTTATGGTGTCATGGGCTGGCGAAACAGCTCCACCATCATTCCTCCAACAGAGTTCGATGGTAAACATGTCATAATCTGTATATTACAGGGGTGACATCCGGTTCAGCTGCATTGCAGGTGCCATGCCAAGCATCTGACACGCACAATGATGCATAGATTCGCAGTGACAGGCAGTGCTGTCGGTTTGATTGTGCAATGTTCACGTTTACTTCACATGATGGATGAGTGCCACATAGATATTGCATATCGACATTTCCTTTGTGCTCCCCTGAACGAAATCCAGTGGAGGTGCACATACGTGGCACAAGTGGGACATACCAGCAGAATTTGACATGCCCAATCCATTTCGGGGTGCCGCCGACCACGGTCAGATTGTTGTGAATGCTGTTATTTCGGCGTACAAATGTAGATTGCAGTGAGATCGCGCTCAGACTGCACAGAGTGCCGTCCAATGGGTGTCTCACCTGGACTGCATCACAAGTGTTTTGCACATGTGCAAAATATTCGAGGCAGCCATGCGAATGTGCCCGCCTGTGTCGACTGCTCTGAGACAGCTGCTTGCCTCTTGTCCTGTAGTCCACAGTGGTCCACAGTTTTGTCCCTGGTGTCCTTAGACTGACAGTCATCTTGTGTTTCTTCCACTTTCTAATAAATAATCATAACAGTTGTTGTCTTCTACCAAGCTGCTTGCCTGTTGTCCTGTAGCCCATCCCAGCCTTGTGCAGGTCTACAGTTTTGTTCCTGGTGTCCTTAGACAGCTCTTTGGTCTTGGCTATGGTGGACCGGTTGGAGTGTGATTGATTGAGTGTGTGAACAGGTGTCTTTTATACAGGTAACAAGTTCAAACAGGTGCAATTAATACAGGTAAAGAGTGCAGAATAAGAGGGCTTTTTAAAGAAAAATTAACAGGTCTGTGTGAGCCAGAATTCTTGCTGGTTGGTTGGTGTTCAAATACTTATTTGCAGCAGTAACATACAAATAAATTATAAAAAAATCATACATTGTGATTTCCGTAATTTTTTTTAATTATGTCTGTCACAGAGGACGTGCACCTAAGATGAAAATTTCAGACCCCTCCATGATTTCTAAGGGGGAGAACGTGCAAAACTGCAGGGTGTTCAAATACTTATTTTCCTCACTGTAATTCATTCCTCAGTCTAATAATATATTTTTTCTAATGTGTTTTCTTTTTTAAAAGCCATCGGAGAATGAACAGAAAGAATTTCATTGTGTAATATAACTGCCTGTTTTTACTGTGCACATGACAATAAAAACCGCTTTACTATTAATGTGGAACTGATGATGGAGTGTTCTTTGTAATCACACATTCTCTGATGTCATGTGGTCATTTTCGAGAAGCTTCTCTGCCTGAAGTACATCAGATTATCTTTATTGATTCCTTCTGACTGTGTTGGGAAAGTGTAAGTACACGGACCCACAACAGGGGGCGCAAATGAACGGACAATAGAATAGGTCAAATAACAACACTTTACTGTTGCGAACGTGCACAACAAACACAACAGATTCCACAATAGATCAAAGGTCAAATTACAAGGTGTCGTGTGGGCAGGCTCGAAGATAGGAGACGCCTGTCCAAAGCAGAACCGGAACCACACGATTTCCTCCGCCACCAGACCCCGGGAATACTGGAGCCGCCAAGTCCCGAACTCCCAGGTGGCCACTGCCTCCGTGTGTCGGACCTGGTACTGCTGGCGAGGAACAAAAACACAATTAAACGTGGGTGCGTCTGCACCCAGCAATCTGCACGGCAGGGAAGCTACCTCCACCTCTCGTTGGAGAAAAAGTCTGTTATCACTCACAAAAATCACAACAAAAAGGCTTTCTATCAAGCAGTCAGGCTGAGGATATTACCTTTCAGGTAGAACGATATCTCGGCAAAGAGGTGGAGATGACGTCTTGCTGATATACCGATGCAGATCAGATGAGTGGTGACAGCTGTCACAGGTGATGAGTGTCAGCTGTCACCCCGGCTGCTCCTGTGAGGCGGCAGCGCCCTCTGGTGCCTGGAGCCCGCACTCCAGGCAGGGTGCCCTCTGGTGGTGGTGGGCCAGCAGTACCTCCTCTTCAGCAGCCCACACAACAGACTGGGCTCCTAAATTTCCATGGCAGGCATCAAACAGTTTTGTCTGCTTTCCAGGAAGGATGTTTGTCTGAATCACCTGTGTGTGACAGGCTGTTTTGTGATTGGTCAGACTGCTGTGACATCCCATTGTGCGGCGCTATAACTGGTGCAGCAGCATGTGTAGTTTGACAGATATCTGTCAACTTTGGGGTCAGACACCTCAGACCTGACAGCTGTTAATCACTGCTGTGATTATATCTCAGCATTTCTGAGTGTTAGTTAAAAATTTATTCTCAGACATCAGAGGATCTGGATCTGATCCCCGGCAGGATTTTCGTCTGCTCAGTTCAGCACAAAGCAAACGATGAAGGTAGGTCTGAAACATCACAATGAGTTCAGATTAAAGTCACCTTTTCCCCATTACAGAAACAGAAATATCACAAGAAGAAACAGTTTCATTATTTTAACTTAAGTCAATCAAGAAATACAATTTTAATTCAGTTTTAGGTAATATCACCATGCGGCTTGGTGGTTAGCACTGTTGCCTCACATCAAGAAGGTTGTGGGTTCGCTGGCCACTTGGGACCGTTCTGTGTGGAGTTTGGATGTTCTCCCCCTGTTTGCATAGGTTCCACAAGTAGGTTAGGTGGATTGGAAACTTTAAATTGACTGTAGGTGCATTTGTCTGTCTACATGTGGCTCTGCGACAGACTGGCATCCTGTCCAGGGTGAACCCGCCTCACACCCTATGACTGCTGGGATAGGCTTCTTAATTGGAGTAAGCGGCTGTAGAATAATGGCTGGATAATGTCACTATAAAAAGTGTGACAAAATATTAAAGACACTGAAGGTATTAATAAAAACATGTGCAGAGAGTATATTTCCAGGCAAGAAAATGTCAAAATTCCAATTTTAACCACGTAAATTTATGACGAAAACAACCCCCCCCCCCCCAAAAAAAAATGAAATAAAAGCCTCCTTGAGAAAAATATTCCTACAGATCATAATGTCATAAAATTGAGAAAAAAAATGGAAATTTGTAGATTTTCTTTTTTTTTTTTTTTTTATATATCAAGGAATCACAACACCACTTCACTTTCTAGGTAGATCAGCACTACATAAGAAACATGCACAGCTTGACCCTGGCTTCATTTGTTATTTTAATTATGTTGTCTGAATGCAAAGTCAACGGAAAATGATTAATTTGTTGGAATAACCAATTCAACCTCGGCACAATCCAGTTTAATAGCGATGACGTGCCATTCTGATTGGTTGAGTTTATGTTAAACCCACAACATGATCCTAATTTGATTCCCTGTCAGATAGGAAAATCACGAAGTCCACATGGGCAACATCCTAAATTCCAAAGTTGTTCTTGTGTGCAGTTGAGTTCTTGGTTTTTAAAAACTGAGAAACTAGTCCAGTGGATTAGAGAATCTTCTTCACAAACTCTGCTTTCAGGTCTGTGTTATTCTCCTGTTGCTGGCTCCGATGATGCTCTTCGGACACACGCCCTTACTACCACAGGACTGCAGCGACATCTATCGCCAGAACCAAACCCAATCCAGTGGAGTGTACGTCATCTGTCCCACTGGAGCCACATCTCGTGTGGAGGTAAATTTGTATTCTCTCGTTTTGACTTTAAGATGCTTGTAAACTTTAATTCCTTTAATAATGTGTCCTCACGCAGGTATACTGTGACATGGACTCACAGGGTGGAGGCTGGATGGTGAGTCTTTCAATTAATGTCCCATCATCAAGTCACATTGAACGATATCTGTAATGTGTCACTGTTCAATATTGCAATTAGAATATGACTTGGGATAAATGATGCAGTTTGTCCTTGAGGCAGCTTTGTTGTGATTTGGCACTATGAAAAAGCGCTATGATAACTGACCAAACGGTGTTTGTAACAGCATATTTCTGCTGATACATGGCTGAAAGTGCCGTATTTGTCGCACTCATGGCTCGTCCTGCGGCACGCCACTCACAGCCCTCACGGCCCGACACACGTGTCCTCTCAGACAGACGTGACATTCAGATCACCTGCTGCGTGTCCACATGAACTAACAGTCCACTTCTCCAGCCCGTCACAAAACAATATGTTTTTATGTATTTCCATGAGGACAGCAAGCACACACACGCGCATGTCCGTCAAAACACGGGACGTGTTCTGCAGCTGTGACATCCAGGAGCAGAAATGTCTCAACAGCTGTTGGCAGCCAGCCACGTCCGCTGTCCAGTCAGCACACAGACCAAGGTATCACTATGTGATCAGATGAGAGGCACCTCACCTGCGGGGGGGCACATGAACACTTGGCAATTCAACAGTTGTGGGGCCACTTTCACATCCAGCTTGACAGTGATTGTCTGCTGACTGTTTTCGTGTTAACAGTACGAATGGCCACACATTTTCTAAGTGCCAAACAAGCGGTGTTGGATGTTCGCATGTGTCACCTGGAATTTAGTTGACACCTGCCGCAAGAGGGATTGATGGGCTCTCACAGCGCACACTCTTGTCTTTCAGCTGCTGGTGTGCAAAAATAGTTGTAGCAACAGGTGTACAAAGCATTGGAAGCAGCTATGATTTTACACATACTGCATACAATTCCTGCTTCATGTGCACTTCATGGGCAATTCGACCACATTTGTACTATGTGTGAAGGGGCCCTAGGTTTTAGTATGTATGATAACAACAACCTAAACAAGCTATAAATACATTAAGATAGTAAATTAACATTTAAAATTACATAATTAACAGGAACTAAAAGGGGTGAGTTTCTCTTCTAAAAATTGTTGAGGTCTAAGCTTCTAAAAACATGCTGGAGTCACATGCAATATCAGTCACACGTGTTGCCCATGAGTTCCCACAGCCAACATTGCCTTAAATTTCCCCAGAGATACTAGATGTGTCAATTTAAAGTCCTTCTGTACATCATTCTAGGTTGACAGGGCAGAAAATTTTCAAATTTGAATTTTCAATTCAATTTTTTTTGCCCAGTTTGGTTCTGACTCTTGGGACCTGGAACTCTATGATGTCCTCAGAGTGCAGACCATATCTGCTGAGGTTTCTACACATGTATGAGCACAAATATGTGGGCAGACATCCAAGAATAGATTTGTAAAAAAAAATCAACCAGTAAGAGAGTCTACGAACACACAAAGATGGATAATGTGCAAAAGCTTTTAAAGAGCAGTGATGTACAGCAGTGTTCAGAATAATAGTAGTGCTATGTGACTAAAAAGATTAATCCAGGTTTTGAGTATATTTCTTAGTGTTACATGGGAAACAAGGTACCAGTAGATTCAGTAGATTCTCACAAATCCAACAGCACCAAGCATTCATGATATGCACACTCTTAAGGCTATGAAACTGGGCTATTAGTAAAAAAAAAAGTAGAAAAGGGGGTGTTCACAATAGTCAGTGAGTTTGTCAATTTTGTGGAACAAACAGGTGTGAATCAGGTGTCCCCTATTTAAGGATGAACCCAGCACCTGTTGAACATGCTTTTCTCTTTGAAAGCCTGAGGAAAATGAGACGTTCAAGACATTGTTCAGAAGAACAGCATAGTTTGATTAAAAAGTTGATTGGAGAGGGGAAAACTTATACGCAGGTGCAAAAAATTATAGGCTGTTCATCTACAATGATCTCCAATGCTTTAAAATGGATAAAAAAAAAAAAAAAAACAGAGACGTGTGGAAGAAAACAGAAAACAACCATCAAAATGGATAGAAGAATAACCAGAATGGCAAAGGCTCACCCATTGATCAGCTCCAGGATGATCAAAGACAGTCTGGAGTTACCTGTAAGTGCTGTGGCAGAAGATGCCTGTGTGAAGCTAATTTATTTGCAAGAATCCCCCGCAAAGTCCCTCTGTTAAATAAAAGACATGTGCAGAAAAGGTTACAATTTGCCAAAGAACACATCAACTGGCCTAAAGAGAAATGGAGGAATTTTTTGTGGACTGATGAAAGTAAAATTGTTCTTTTTGGGTCCAAGGGCCGCAGACAGTTTGTGAGATGACCCCCAAACTCTGAATTCAAGCCACAGTTTACAGTGAAGACAGTGAAGCATGGTGGTGCAAGCATCATGATATGGACATGTTTCTCCTACTATGGTGTTGGGCCTATATATCGCATACCAGGTATCATGGATCAGTTTGGATATGTCAAAATACTTGAAGAGGTCATGTTGCCTTATGCTGAAGAGGACATGCCCTTGAAATGGGTGTTTCAACAAGCCAAAGACCCCAAGCACACTAGTAAACAAGCAAAATCTTGGTTCCAAACCAACACAATTAATGCCTCGCACATGTGACGAAATCATGAAAAACTGTGGTTATACACCTAAATACTAGTTTAGTGATTCACAGGATTGCTAAAAAAGCAGTTTGAACATAATAGTTTTGAGTTTGTAGCATCAACAGCAGATGCTACTATTATTGTGAACACCCCCTTTTCTACTTTTTTACTAATAGCCCAATTTCATAGCCTTAAGAGTGTGCATAACATGAATGCTTGGTCTTGTTGGATTTGTGAGAATCTACTGAATCTATCTGTAAGTATCTGAATCTACTTGTTTCCCTAGTAACAATAGGAAATATACTCAAATCCTGGATTAATCTTTTTAGTCACATAGCACTACTATTATTCTGAACACTACTGTACATGATAATGGCAACCAGTAATAAAACACAAAGCACAGTGGTATACAGTATCCAATTTCTTAAAAAAAATGATCAGGAGTGTTCATCAAAAGCAGGTGTCCATAGTCCAACAGGGGTACAAAAGTTGTGGTGATCAAATGTTTTCTGACTTGCAATGAAAAACATGATTTAATTTAAAAAAGAAGCCCAATTTCAGTTTCAGCTTAGAAAGAAATTTATCTATGTGCAATTTAAAGGACAGGTTCTCATCAACCAAAATGCCTAAGTATTAATAATATGTGACTATTTCTATTTCAACCCCATGAACAGTTGACAACCTCAGAAGATGAGATAGAAGCTGCTTGCCATTTGAAATCTTTGATTTGTCTGCATTCACCACTAACTTAAGGGCCCCTTCACACATTGCGCATGAGGTGCGCATGAAGCAGGAATCGTATGCAATATGTGTAAAGTCATTGCTGCCTCTAACGCCTCATACACCTGTTGCTACAACACCTCATAACTGAATGCTAGTACTATATTTAGTACTAGGATGTTGCCCTTGTGGATACATGTGCTCTAGATTTGGTAGTGTTTATAAAATAGGTATTGACATTTTTCAAGGATGGTAATAAATTAAGCAAATTTCTATAATAGTTGGAATGGCTTGTGAACTATTTGAACTATTTTTAGAAGAAGAACGCAATCCTTTTATTTGCTGTTAGTTATGTAATTTTTTAAGGTTAATTTACTGTTTTAATGTATTTATAAATTGTTTAGGTTGTTGTTATCATATACACACTATTATTATCAGTATTATTATTATGGTATTTTATTATTACTTCTATTTTGTCATTTGATTTTTTTCAGTGAACCACAATAGAAATAAATGTTTTCACTTTCATGTGTCATCCATGTATTTTAACGTATTTACAATTATATGATGTACTTACATTGAACTTACTAAATAAAATCACACACACACACACACTGACACTTTTAATATAAACATGATTTACTGCCCCCTGCTGAAATGGTGTGTGAGTCCAGAATGTAGTTAGCACTGTCCATTGTTCAGTGTTGTAGCTAATATCCATAGCATCTCCAAAAATATTAGTCCTATCAATGTTCTGTTTTGGTGGCATTCATCTTTGACCCAAAATATATAAGCATACCAAATGGCAAATGTCAGCTCTCCACACTTTCACCGTGATCGAAGTTACACGTATGCACGCACGCATGCACACACGCATGCACGGAGAGCTTTTTGTCTTTTCTGCATTCTGACACAAGCAGGTGCTTCTATTTTTACACATTCACAAACAAAGATGGTGGCGGAAGACATCAAATGCAATACACTTTTCAGTCATGGTACCAGCAAAGTGACACTTAACTCATTCATGGTAATGGCAATATGACACTTTACTAAACTGACCAAACTAATTGAATTACATAACACTAACAACACTGTTAACATGAACCACAATAACAACATTTAAAACCCTGAACTCCCATGGTGCATTGTGGCACAATGTCCATTGTTTACTGGTTAGCTAAAATTCCAAATTTCTCCAAAAATATTTGTCCTATCAACTTTTCATTTTCGCAGAGTTCATCCTTTACCAAAAGTACATAAGCATACCTAATGGAAAATGTTAGCTCTCCCCAGGTTCTGCGTGATTGAAGCTATACACATGCATGCACACACACACACAGAGGCCACTTGGCTGTTATAATATAGATTATATATTTAATGTACATAAATTTAGAATGTGTGTCTAGAAAATCAGTTTTGTCAAACAGATGGATGCTGTTTGTATGCAAATCAGTAAGTATCAGCTGTTGTTAAATTGCACATTCTCAAGCACATGCTGTGAACGTTCATGGTCTTTTGCGTTAATGATGTTTCAAGTTTAATGAATCGTGGAGTGTCCTTGCTTCAAGTGGAGGAGTTTAAGTATCTCAGGGTCTTGTTCACGAGTGAGGGACGGATGGAGTGTGAGATCGATAGACGGATCGGTGCAGCATCTGCAGTGATGCGGTCGCTGTATCGGACCGTTGTGGTGAAGAGAGAGCTGAGTAGGGGGGCAAAGCTCTCAATTTACCAATCGATCTACGTTCCGATCCTTACCTATGGTCATGAGATTTGGCTCATGACCGAAAGAACGAGATCGCGAGTACAAGCAGCCGAGATGAGTTTCCTCCGCAGGGTGGCTGGGCGCTCCCTTAGAGATAGGGTGAGGAGCTCAGTCACTCGGGAGGAGCTCGGAATCGAGCCGCTTCTCCTCCACCTCGAAAGGAGTCAGTTGAGGTGGCTCGGGCATCTTTTCCGGATGCCCCCTGGATGCCTTGCTGGAGAGGTGTTCCGGGCACGTCCCATTGGGAGGAGGCCCGGGGAAGACCCAGGACACGCTGGAGGGACTACATCTCTCGGCTGGCTTGGGAACACCTTGGGGTTCCCCTGAAGGAGCTGGGGGAGGTGTCTGTGGATCGGGAGGTCTGGGTGGCTTTGCTTGAGCTGCTGCTCCCGTGACCCGACTCCGGATAAAGCGGAAGAAAATGGATGGATGGATGGATGGATGAATCATGTATTATTTAGTGTTTTAATAGTTGCATATCAGTTTTATATAGTGTTTAAAACATTTCATATCCATCACAGATTAGATTAAAATTGTAATATTAATATTTTACAATATTAGGTTCAATTAATTAGGTTCAACTTCAAAAATTTGCAGCCCTCTCAATGGTGCTCCCCGGCTGTCCAGTGGTGGAGAAACACTGGTCTAGGCTTCAGCATCACATTTAGTTGAGAAAAACAAATGATCATATGAAAACAAAAGGGTTCCCAGACCTGACTTTTTTCAGGGCTTGGACCCCAACCCTCAAAACAAATGTCAATAAAAAATCTAAATAAAATAAAATCAGCACAATAGCATTTATCATGGTTCAGGTTGATACATTATGTGAGCATTTATAAGCATGAAAGTACCAGAACATGCAACATGCCAAACAGGCTGTTTTAGTGTTAGACAAGCCCACTAGCAAAACAACAGACCCCAAGCACTTTTTTAGTATCTCACACTACTTAAGTGCTGACGGCTTGTCGAATGCACTTTGCCAGCTTCAGAAATGATGATTCAGGCCTTCTTGGGTCAAATTGAGATGGTTTAGACACGTGCAGAGGGACCCAGGGTATACAGAGAGATGGATGCTGAGGATGGAGGAGAAGAGGGAGACCAAAGAGGAGGTTTGTGGATGTGCTGAGGGAGGACATGCAGGTGGTCGATGTGACAGAGGAAGATGTAGAGGACAGGGTGAGATGGAAAGGATTGATCTGCTGTGGCGCCCCTAACGGGAGCAAGGGTCAACTCAACTCAACCTTTATTTCTATAGCACAATTAAAGTGACAGCAGTCAACCAAAGCGCTGTTAAAAAAAAAAAAAAAAAAATGGGCACTAAGTTACACCCAATTGTAAATAAATAAAATTAAAAATAATAAAATTACAACAAGCAATAAATCAAATAAAAGACAAAGTAAAATATAGTGTGAAAAGTACTAGGAAACAGAGATGTAATCACTCAGTTTGGGAAACACCAGAGAAAAGAAATAGGTTTTTAAAGAGGCTTTAAAAGTCTCTAGGGACAGGGATGATCTATTAAAGGGGAGACTAATCCAGAGCCTGGGGGGCCGCCGCTGCAAAGGCTCTGTCACCTCTCATCTTTAATCTGGTTTTAGGCACCTCCAGCAGTAGTTGGTCAGAAGACCTTAAGGCTCTGTTTGGGATGTAAGGATAAAGAAGCTCTGAAAGATACACTGGGGCCAGGCCACTGAGGGCTTTAAGAACAATTAAAAGAGGTTTAAAATCAACCCGGTAATAGACCAGAAGCCAAGGAGCCAAGACCAGTGTAATGTGGTCGGACTTTTTCTTCCTCAAAAGAAGATGAGCAGCAGCCTTCTGAATAAACAGAAGGCGGTTTAGAGAGGTCTGATCCAAACCAACGTACAGAGACTTACAATAATCTAGTCTACTTGTGACGAAGGCGTGAATAACCTTCTCAAGGTCAATCCTAGAGAAATATGGCTTGGACTTGGCTAAGAGACGGAGTTGGAAGAAACTTGTTCTAACAACAGCACTGATCTGCTTATCAAATTCGCTTATCAAATCATAATGCACACCAATTGTTTGCAAGCTGACTTGAGACTTGCAGATTGATGACTTGAGAATGACTTAACAGTGACTTTGTCGCACTTCTGGTACCTTCACTTTGGACCATAAGAACAATGTGCTACTTCCCTAACCATGATAGGTGCAGTGGTGGGCACAGATAGCCAAACAATTAACTTTGATAACAGATGATCAGATAACTGAATAACTGATAACTGTTTAACAGTTTAACTGATAACTGGTTTATTTTTGATAAAGATAAATTGATAAACCACCCAAAAATGTATCGGACGTTACAGATAACCGATAGATTCCCTGTATTGTCTTTGTTACACTTGCAACTACTAACAAGCTGATTTTGAGTGTTAACACCATGATCGCTTTTGGTAGCATCAAAAGCAACAACAGACCCAATGAGTCAGCACTTCTGTTTTTGAACATCTTGCCCCCTGCTGGAAGCTCCTGTTTACTACATGGCTTCCAGCACAGAAGTAAGCTGATAGGAGCCATGAAGCTCAACTCTCTATTCAATCACAACGCTTCCGTCAGGCCGAGGTCTTGGAAAATAAAGCAATGCTGAGTTATGGTTTGGTATATAAATACACTCAAAAATATAAACGCAACACTTTTGGTTTTGCTCCCATTTTGTATGAAATGAAATCAAAGATCTAAAACTTTTTCCACATACACAATATCACCATTTCCCTCAAATATTGTTCACAAACCAGTCTAAATCTGTGATAGTGAGCACTTCTCCTTTGCTGAGATAATCCATCCCACCTCACAGGTGTGCCATATCAAGATGCTGATTAGACACCATGATTAGTGCACAGGTGTGCCTTAGACTGTCCACAATAAAAGGCCACTCTGAAAGGTGCAGTTTTGTTTTATTGGGGGGGATACCAGTCAGTATCTGGTGTGACCACCATTTGCCTCATGCAGTGCAACACATCTCCTTCGCATAGAGTTCATCAGGTTGTCAATTGTGGCCTGTGGAATGTTGGTCCACTTCTCTTCAATGGCTGTGCGAAGTTGCTGGATATTAGCAGGAACTGGTACACGCTGTCGGATACGCCGGTCCAGAGCATCCCAAACATGCTCAATGGGTGACATGTGAGTATGCCGGCCATGCAAGAACTGGGACATTTTCAGCTTCCAAGAATTGTGTACAGATCCTTGCAACATGGGGCCGTGCATTATCCTGCTGCAACATGAGGTGATGCTCTTGGATGTATGGCACAACAATGGGCCTCAGGATCTCATCACGGTATCTCTGTGCATTCAAAATGCCATCAATAAAATGCACCTGTGTTCTTCGTCCATAACAGATGCCTGCCCATACCATAACCCCACCGCCACCATGGGCCACTCGATCCACAACATTGACATCAGAAAACCGCTCACCCACACGACGCCACACACGCTGTCTGCCATCTGCCTTGGACAGTGTGAACCGAGATTCATCCGTGAAGAGAACACCTCTCCAACATGCCAAACGCCAGCAAATGTGAGCATTTGCCCACTCAAGTCGGTTACAACGACGAACTGGAGTCAGGTCGAGACCCCGATGAGGACGACGAGCATGCAGATGAGCTTCCCTGAGACGGTTTCTGACAGTTTGTGTAGAAATTCTTTGGTTATGCAAACCGATTGTTTCAGCAGCTGTCCGAGTGGCTGGTCTCAGACGATCTTGGAGGTGAACATGCTGGATGTGGAGGTCCTGGGCTGGTGTGGTTACACGTGGTCAGCGGTTGTGAGGCTGGTTGGATGTACTGCCAAATTCTCTGAAACGCCTTTGGAGACGGCTTATGGTAGAGAAATGAACATTCAATACACGAGCAACAGCTCTGGTTGACATTCCTGCTGTCAGCATGCCAATTGCACGCTCCCTCAAATCTTGCAACATCTGTGGCATTGTGCTGTGTGATAAAACTGCACCTTTCAGAGTGGCCTTTTATTGTGGGCAGTCTAAGGCACACCTGTGCACTAATCATGGTGTCTAATCAGCATCTTGATATGGCACACCTGTGAGGTGGAATGGATTATCTCAGCAAAGGAGAAGTGCTCACTATCACAGATTTAGACTGGTTTGTGAACAATATTTGAGGGAAATGGTGATATTGTGTATGTGGAAAAAGTTTTAGATCTTTGAGTTCATCTCATACAAAATGGGAGCAAAACCAAAAGTGTTGCGTTTATATTTTTGTTGAGTATAAAATGAATACTGATAGAATAACTCCATTAATGTCAATTCTGTCATTTGTACAAAGTTAAAATACAACATATATCTTTTAATGTTGAATAATGCACTAATTCTGAAGTTATGTAACAAACAGAGACAGATTGCAAAGGATCCTGGGTAAAATGTGCCTCTGCTAAACACTGATTGGTTGAGTCATTCATTATGTAAACAAACACGTTAATGTGACATGTGTCGTGCGTAAAGATAAATGTGCTTTTGTAAAATATTCCATTTTTTTATTTGTAAAAACAGGCATTTTCAAAAAAAAAAAAAAAAAAAAGCCAAGTTGTAATTAGATAACCGTCTGATATAACCGGTGTCAAAAATAAATAGAACACTGCCATGATCTACTGGTGTCAGACGTTCAGTACTTAAGCTGGGTTTACACTGTGCGAGTTTTGGCCCTTTTTCATCTGATTTTTCATTCATGCCGTAATTTTTTGGATCGCACCAAGTTTCAGGTTAATCGCGCATCCTGCATCGTTTAGTATACATGGAATAATGAGCTGTCTTTAACATCTCATGACCACCTCTCACACTGTGCCTGTGCAAACACCATAGACTTGTCTTGTAATGTTTTTTTTTGTTTGTTTGTTTGTTTTGGTTTTATACTTTGATGTCTCCCATCAAGAGTTTTTGTAAATTTAGTTTGAAGAAAAGCATCTGTTTACGTCCGACGTGTGGTTTTTGAACGTACGTGTGTGAGAACATAAATTGTGCACTCTGAACTTTTACACCGTGCGGTTCTGTGGTACAGTTTGAGCTGGAACCAAGTACAGTGATTGAAAATATCAGCCCAGCTTCAGTTTGAATACTGCCGTGAACACTACTAGCCAGTAGATGGCAGTAGAGACTTGCCAAAACAAAATTCCAGATAATCTGCGTCTGCTGCTACTCTGCTACATTTGAGATGCGTGGAATTTAATAAACGCAAACACAATAATGTCTATAAACCCAGAGAATATATTCACAAGAGTTTTAGACATTAGAGTTTAATGATGTTATCCGTGAAGCCTGATCAGAGTGTCTCAAATGCATTTTTCATGTTGTGAACGCACTGAGATTATTCTATACCAATAATGCACCAGGACACAGCATGTCTACACTAAAACTTTAAAAATTAGCGCATTACTTTAAACGTAAAACATATATCTTAAAAATAAAATTAAAAATGTATGCCTCTGGGATGAGTTGGGTGATACTGGCGCCATATCAGTATGGGGTTAAAAGAAATTAGGCATTTTTTGGTGACCAGTTCTCCTTTGCCTGCAGAGGATAGAGTGGTTTCTTCTAGAAGCAGCTCTCCTCTTTTTGCAGAGAGTACAACTACACATCTGCTACAAAATGTTTAACAGGTAGGTGTTCAACTGATTTTAAATTTTATAAGAGTTTATAGCTGTTCAGCTTTGTTTACTGCGTTAACGGTCTAAAAATTATGGGACAAAAATTTATCGGAAGATAATTAGGCCGATTAATGGTTTTCAAAGTTATCTGAAAAGATAATCCGATAATGAAAACATTATCTTCGATAATTATCGGTTATCTGATTATTGAAACTGTGCCCACCACTGGATAGGTGCTATTACAATAAGCTCCTTCACTCCAACTACGCAAGGTGCTTGGACTCTTGATTAGTGAGGCAGCATAGTGAAATAATTACATTTTGTGATAAAAGCATGGAATTTGGCACACATATTCTAAATAAACTGTTTATTTTCAGATATGGAACCATCCTGGAAGTGACCTCTAACCAGAGGTGGGCACAGTTCAGCTAATCTAATAGCAGATAGTTATCGAAGCTAATGTTTTTGCTGTCGGATTAGTTTTAAAACCATCATCGGACCAATTATCTTCCGATAAATTTAGTTCTGATAACTTTCAGTCCAATTTCAATTTTTCAATTTATTTTAATTTATATAGCGCCAAATCACAACAGAGTTGCCTCAAGGTGCTTCACACAAGTAAGGTCTAACCTTACTAACCCCCAGAGCAGCAGTGGTAAGGAAAAACTCCCTCTGAGGAAGAAACCTCAAGCAGACCAGACTCAAAGAGGTGACCCTCTGCTTGGGTCATGCTACAGACATAAATTACAGAACAATTCACAGAAACAAAACAATTCACAAAACAAATACAACCCCTGGCAAAAATTATGGAATCACAGGCCTCAGAGGATGTTCATTCAGTTGTTTAATTTTGTAGAAAAAAAGCAGATCACAGACATGACATAAAACTAAAGTCATTTCAAATGGCAACTTTCTGGCTTTAAGAAACACTATAAGAAATCAAGAAAAAAAGATTGTGGCAGTCAGTAACGGTTACTTTTTTAGACCAAGCAGAGGAAAAAAATATGGAATCACTCAATTCTGAGGAAAAAATTATGGAATCACCCTGTAAATTTTCATCCCCAAAACTAACACCTGCATCATATCAGATCTGCTCGTTAGTCTGCATCTAAAAAGGAGTGAACACACCTTGGAGAGCTGTTGCACCAAGTGGACTGACATGAATCATGGCTCCAACACGAGAGATGGCAATTGAAACAAAGGAGAGGATTATCAAACTCTTAAAAGAGAGTAAATCATCACGCAATGTTGCAGAAGATGTTGGTTGTTCACAGTCAGCTGTGTCTAAACTCTGGACCAAATACAAACAACATGGGAAGGTTGTTAAAGGCAAACATACTAGTAGACCAAGGAAGACATCAAAGTGTCAAGACAGAAAACTTAAAGCAATATGTCTCAAAAATCGAAAAATGTACAACAAAACAAATGAGGAACGAATGGGAGGAAACTGGAGTCAACGTCTGTGACCGAACTGTAAGAAACCGCCTAAAGGAAATGGGATTTACATACAGAAAAGCTAAATGAAAGGCATCATTAACACCTAAACAGAAAAAAACAAGGTTACAATGGGCTAAGGAAAAGCAATCGTGGACTGTGGATGACTGGATGAAAGTCATATTCAGTGATGAATCTCGAATCTGCATTGGGCAAGGTGATGATGCTGGAACTTTTGTTTGGTGCCGTTCCAATGAGATTTATAAAGATGATTGCCTGAAGAGAACAGCTAAATTTCCACAGTCATTGATGATATGGGGCTGCATGTCAGGTAAAGGCACTGGGGAGATGGCTGTCATTACATCATCAATAAATGCACAAGTTTATGTTGATATTTTGGACAATTGAAAGGATGTTTGGGGATGATGAAATCATTTTTCGAGATGATAATGCATCTTGCCATAGAGCAAAAACTGCAAAAACATTCCTTGCAAAAAGACACATAGGGTCAATGTCAATGAGCAGATCTGATTTGATGCAGGTGTTAATTTGGGGGATGAAAATTTACAGGGTGGTTCCATAATTTTTTCCTCAGAATTGAGTGATTCCATATTTTTTTCCTCTGCTTGGTCTAAAAAAGTAACCGTTACTGACTGCCACAATCTTTTTTTCTTGATTTCTTATAGTGTTTCTTAAAGCCAGAAAGTTGCCATTTGAAATGACTTTAGTTTTGTGTCATGTCTGTGATCTGCTTTTTTTCTACAAAATTAAACAACTGAATGAACATCCTCTGAGGCCAGTGATTCCATAATTTTTGCCAGGGGTTGTATACAGGAAATGCTGTTGGTGCACAGGACAGGAGGCTCACCAGCACAAATACAACTCCCATCTCTGGATGGAGCTGCACGTTAAACAGAGAGAAAAAGCAGAATCAGGCATCAGAAAGACAAGAAATACTGTATAATTTTCCAGCATTAAACAACAAGAAAAACAGAGAAATACTAAGGTGATCGCCGGCCACTAGCCCTAAACTTCACTAAAAGACCCAGAATTTAGGTAAAGGTGAGGCCGCGGCACGCTCCGTTTCCTAATAAAATGACTTGAAAGAGTAAAAAGCGTGTTACGACAGTAGCACATATACGAAAATTGGAACGATACAGAGATTAGCATGGTCCCCTGCGCAAGTCTGACACGCAAATTTGTGAAGCGTTCCATATTTTTTTTAAAATATCTCCAAGTCAGACATTTTGTGAGGTCAAACTCTGTTAGTTTTCCTTTGTGTCCCTCTAAGAATATGGTGGATTCAATTCTGGAGTGCAAAACTTTTCCAAAATGGACACTCAGCAGGATTTACAAACTGCTGAGCTATCACTATGAGACAAGTTTGGACTCCCTTAAACACAAATGGGAGCCGGACTTAGATGAAACCATATCAGATTCAATGTGGGGAATCATTATCAAGAACATTTATTCATCTCCAATATGTCTGAGACATTCTGTTCTTCAGTTTGAAGTCGTCCATCATCTGCACTGGTCTAAGGACAAACTGTCAAAGTTTAAACCTGACCTGGACCCGGCCTTGATACATGGCAGCCATGTCTATCTTATTTTGAGAGTTTGCCTGCAGACGTTTTAGTTTAAATACTATCAGGGTCTGTGATGCATACTAACATACAGTACTTAAGATTGTGTTTGTGTGTCCTTAGATGCCTGTACAGTTTAGTTATTATTATAGTTGATCTGGTTTAGAAGGGGTGAGGCGGGAGGGTTATTTTAAGTTTGTGTTCTTTGTTTGTTTTGTGTGTAAAAATGGAAAAAACTAAAAAAAATACTTTGATCAAAAAAAGAGTAAAAAGCGTAAAACAAAACTATACCAGTATGCTAGCCATATGAAAGGGAAAATAAGTGCATCTTAAGCAGTGGCGGCTGGCCCATAGGGGGCGCTCTGGCGCTGCCCTCCTAGATGTGGAGAGGAAAAATCATAATATATATTTAAAAAGTATTATCAATGTCAGTTTTACTTAGTAGTATGTGCCTACATGTAATATGAATGATTAAAACAATACTTCCTCCAACTGACTCTCATTCAACAGTGCATTTCCACCAACAGAAGCAGAAAACGTATCATTCCTCGTCTTGGGCGATCATTCAAAGCGCCCTTGAAGTGCAGCGAAATCACCAATTGTATGTAGTTGCTAGGGAAAATTAATAAATACTTGGCAAATCAGCATTGCCAAAATTAATGGCTTTGGGGCGCCGGTCAGGCAGGAAGAGATATGGCGACGTTTGGGTAATATTTATTTATTTTTATTTTGTCTCCGTGTGTTTTGCTGAAGTAATTTGAAGAACTCTGGGACACCTGCTCGTTATGTCTTCCGAGGTTTAAAACGGGACAAAACTCATCAAATCAATGACACCAAAGTTTGGCGGGGATCCTTTTGGAGGCGCATGGAGGTGCGCACATCAGATCTTTCTCGTGGTTTAATGACAATTGCACATCCCGGTTGGAGGAGAGACTCATTATAAACCGTGTCAGGCTTCATTCACACTGTCAGCGCGCACACGTCACGGAGGCTGCTGATCTGCGCGGATGGAAAGGAGCGCATCAGGTGAGCTGACGAGCTGCTCGGATTTATTCCCGAATGTTGCTCCTGGTGTGGAAACGAGGGTGAAAATTTAAGATAAAACAAATGAGTGATGTTCTTTTGTTTGTTTTAGGGGATCAAAGCTGTGATCTCTATTGGGACAGCAGACCAGTTATAACGGTAATAGGGGAGGCCCGGGCTGTTTGTAACAGTGTTCAAAGGTATTTTGATTTCACTTTACAAGTTTATGAGGATCAGTTCACAGAAGTGAAATATTCTTTGGAGTATTCCACACTCTAAAACAAATTATTTGCTCAGTTTAAAAAACAAAACAAAACCCTAAAATAGCAATTTGCATGTTTTTTAAAGAAATTCTAACTCAGCCACTGAGTTCACACAAGACACTTATAGTCAGACAAACCCAAGTTTAGCAACGCATTTAATTAAGTGGTTTTGTAAACTTAATTTGCTTTGTCCTCTACACTGTTAATTAATTTTAACCAATTTAATTTAAAGGTTTTGGTGTTATTAGTTAGTCAAGTTATTTAAGTTTTTCAAGCTTCTTTAGTTTGCCTCCATTCCACTCATTAATGTTCATGCAAAATATTACCTTAATTTTCTCTCGCTCTCTCTCTCTCACACACACACACAAACATTTTCTCTCTCTCTCTCTCTGAAGGTGGTGTGAACATTGTCGTATGTACATAGTGTTCTTTTGTCAATTGAAGAATTTTTCCATATTTTGAAAGAGTGTAAATTTGGTGATATTTTCTATTTTGTTAAGGTCGGTGTCATTGTGAACCCCAGGATCTGTTTGTCTGAAGATAATGGCAGTTCAGTACAGTTTGGTGTACTATGTGTGTAATTGGTGTCAAATGGTGAAATGTTCTTTGCTCAAGAACTTGAGTGTTGTATTTGATACTGTTCCTTTCCAAAGTAGAAATGGGGCCTAATATAGCTGTAAATGGTTAACTTTATCTGTAAAACTGCTGATTTTGAGAAGGACATGAAATGATTATTGTGGAATTGTAGTAATTTTCCGACTGTTCACTTGAATGCCTGTACTGGACAAGGCAAGGGAATCTATTGGCACAGCAGCCCCACCAGCCGCCACTGATCTTAAGTCTGGACTTGAAAGTCTCCACAGAATCTGACTGTTTAATTGATGCAGGGAGATCATTCCACAGAACAGGGGCATGATGAGAGAAAGCTCTGTGACCTGCAGACTTCTTATTCACCCTAGGGACACAAAGTAGTCCTGCACCCTGAGACGGCAGAGCCCAGGCCAGTACGAAAGGTTTAATTAAGTCAGGTAAGTAGGGAGGTGCCAGTCCGTGAACAGTTTTATAGACGAGTAGCAGAACCTTAAAATCTGATTTCACTGGGACAGGAAGCCAGTGAAGGGATGCCAAAATGGGTGTAATGTGGTCAAACCTTCTGCTTCGTGTCAAAAGTCTGGCTGCAGCATTTTGAACCAAATGGAGAGCCCTAATGCTGGACTGCAGTAAATCAACAAA
Source organism: Thalassophryne amazonica (assembly GCF_902500255.1). Classification (NCBI taxonomy): domain Eukaryota; kingdom Metazoa; phylum Chordata; class Actinopteri; order Batrachoidiformes; family Batrachoididae; genus Thalassophryne; species Thalassophryne amazonica. The sequence goes on along the minus strand of NC_047119.1, from coordinate 59,745,411 downwards.
TAGAACACTGCAGTAGTCCAATCTAGAAGAGATAAACACAAGGACCAGGGTCTCAGCATCAGCCATAGACAGGATGGGACAAATCTTCACTATATTTCACAGGTGGAAGAAAGCAGTCCTTGTAATATTTCTAATGTGGAGGTCAAAGGACAATGTAGGATCAAAAATTACCCCAAGGGTCCTCACTTTGTCAGTGTGATGTATGACACATGAGCCTAGGCTGAGCATTAACTGGTCAAATTGATGCTGATGTCTCAATGGACCAAGAACCATCATTTCAGTCCTATCAAAGTTTAAAAGTAGGAAGTTTCTAGACATCCAACTTCTCACTGTTGCAAGGCAATCTTCTAAAGATTTTATGTGAACTAGATTACCAGCAGTTATTGGCATGTATAACTGAGTATCATCAGCATAGCAGTGAAACATAATCCCAAAACGCCGTAATATGTGCCAAGTCTGATAACATATTTTTTGCTGGTAAAGTTTAATGGTCAAAAAAGTTTGTAAACCCTAAAATCAAACATTTTAGTCCGTTTGTTGAGTTTTTAGCAGACTGGCTGCCTGTCGCTTGCTGATGACATCATCAAGCGCAAAACGTGATTGGCCGCTCGATGCAGGGAGCATTGTGGGTAGTGTAGTTCAGGTTCACTTTGGATGTTACAGTGACTTGTCCACTCGACACAAAAACAAAACAGACTAATTTTAACATTATTTTATTTCTTTGTGGCTTTAATTTAATCGCCAAGACTCGGTGGGGTTGAGAAGCTCTCATGGCGTAGCTGTGTGTACAAAGGGAGGGACTTTTCTTCACCTTTAGTCACTGCTTTGGATTTTTTTTTAAAAAAGGACACTTTATGTGGATTATTTATTCAGATGAATCCCACTGAAACTAACAGGTAAGAATTTATATTTACTACGTGTATTTTATTCTGCCAATCAATGCATTAATGGATGTATTTTAGTTGTTTAAGCCACAGGGTTCAAAGCGTGTGAAAAAAGTGGCAGCTTTTTGCTGTGACTTCTACATAATACTGTGTTTCATTGCTTTTGAAAGATGATGACAGTGTTTGGGGTTTTATTTTTTTATTTTTTTATTTTTGTGTGTTCTTTGTGTTTGTGATCCTTGAATTTACCCAGCAGCCCCTGCCTTGCTTAAAGTGAAACTGGTTTATCAGAAGCCGACAGCGTAATCTGATGTGGCCGTGTCCAAACCAATAGTAATAGTTATCGGTTATCTGTAATAAATATAATTTTTTTTTTTTAGCAGTTTAGCAGTTTATCGTAATAAAAGATAACTTTTCTGTTATCTGATTAAAGGTTATCAAAGATAACTTTTTGGTTAGCTGTGCCCACCACTGCCTCTAATGAGCTACAGGGATCAATAAAGAATTATACAGGGGTCAAAGTGTAAAAATGTTCCAATTGTGTTGAAAGTGACCACATTATTTGTCTGATCATTACGATTCCAAACATATATAGTTTGGACAATCTATGACTGAATGTTATGGAGTTATGGGGTAAAAACAACAATAATGGTGACAAAGGTTAATATTTCAGTTTGTACAGGGGTCAAAAGTTTAAGTTACTTCACTTTTGGTAAAAAGTGATGCAAATTATTGGTTGAGCTAATAGGATTAATAAATGGAACAGTTTTGACTGTGTTGAATGTTTGGTCTCCAAAGTAAATGTCAAACAAGTTTGATGTCCATTTGATGTCTATGACATATGTTACCCTGTAACATGAAAACTAAGAATGACAGATGGTGCAAACTATTCCTTATTAAAATACTATTAACTCAACCAATAATTTGCATCATTTCTTTTATACCAAAATTTGAGCAGATTTAACTTTTGACACCTGTACAAACTGAAATTGACCTTTGTCAAACTTTTTGCTTGCTGTTTTACCCCATAACTCCAGAACATTGAGTCATAGATAGTCCAAACTATACCTTTTGTAATCTTTATGATTAGACAAATAATGTGGTATATAATGTGGTATATTTTTCAATATGATTGGAGCATTTTATCAAATTGCTGTCACGGTTGACATCTTGAGACTCATGACGGCTCAATATCTGGTTTTATTTGGAGTACCTTTGGCTATAGGTGTGCCAAATTCTCTGCTTTTATCACAAAATACCCAAAGGTGATGGAAATTTTAGCTAAGCTGCACCACTAGATATCAGGGATCATGTTTTGTGTTGCCTTCAGGTTTAACTTCCTGCGTGCGGAGTGCTGTTGTCTTGCTTCCTGTGTGGGAGGTAAATCCTGCCTTGAAGTCTTTCCTTATCTCTAATCCATTTCACAATCCTAATGATTCCATCTGTTACCGCTATGAATGCTAATGACGATCTAATGCTTCCTGCCATGGTAACAATTTCCAACAGCTTCCCTGCTGTGGTTAATTCAGCTGTTGAGAAGCTTGATAATGTTAGACTCTGTGATGAATCTGAGAGCTACCCACAGACATTTAATGAGCCGTTGGCATTTATTGAGACAGAAATACTTCACATTTCCGCCCACATTTTAGGCGTTTTATTGACGTGATCACCCTGAGAGACAAGAAATGAGTGTAGCAACAAGAGGTGATAATCAATCTAAAATGGCAGCTCACAGCGTGGGTCAGACCCACACACCAATGAGATCTGCAACAGGAGAGACACATATTTGGAATGAGTTTCATCTGGGGGGACACAGATCAATATTCAACAATGTAACACACTTAAAACATCTCATAAGATGTATCTCACAGCAGTATATTACTATCAAATTAATATTGAGGAACTTTGTTGAAGGTTGGAGAGTTGGGGGTACTCAGGGTCATCCCCGTATGAACTCTTACTTTACAGCAAATGAATCCAGCGTCATTGCCAAACTGGGCTTTTGGACAACAGAGGTCAACATGATTTTTTAAAAAGGGATCATATTATATAAAATCTGTATATACTGGCTGGCATGGTGGATTAGTGGTTAGCACTATTGCATCACAGCAAGAAGGTCATGAGATCACTACCCACTTGGTACTTTCTGTGTGGAGTTTGCATGTTCTTCCCGTGTCTGCGTGGGTTCCCTCATGGTGCTCCAGCTTCCTCCCACTTCTAAAGACATGCAGGTTTGGAGAATTGGTGGCTGTAATTTGACTGACAGATTTGACAGTCTTGCATCCTGGTCAGGGTGTACCCTGCGTGATGCCCTATAATATGATGATGTATGTTGAAGTGAGCCTTACCTGAGCAAAATTTATTCCTAAGATGTCTCATTTAACTCTGCTGTGAGATATGTAATAAATGGTCTGGCACAGCCAAAATAAACCAGAACTAGTCCACTGACAGTGTGGACGACCTCTGCCTGTGGTGCTGATGCCTGGGATGCCTGGACTATGCTTGAAGAGTGGATCTGAAGACACCCCCCCCCCCCCCCCAACCAACTGGTGCTGTCCAGGACATCTCTGTGGACTTAATAACTCTCAATATTTTATGTTCCTCTGTATTGTTAAAAATGTTTTTTTTTTTTTTTTATTAGTATGGCCAAAGCAGTGGGTCACCCATTTGAGTCTGGTCTGCTTGAGGTTTCTTCCTCAAATCATCAGAAGAAGTTTTTCCTTACCACTGTCACCTGGGTGCTTGGCTCTGGGGGTTGGTAAGGTTAGACACCTTACTTGTGTGACGCGCCTTGAGCAGTGGTGGGCACAGCTAACCAAAAAGTTAGCTTCTATAACTGTTAATCCGCTAACTGAAAAGTTAACTTTTCTAAAGCTAAACTGCTAAACCCCTAAACATTTTAGTGGAAGTTACAGATAAAAGCGAAACCAATAACTTTCAGTATTGACTCAGGTACACTAGCAGCTACTGACACAACAGTGAGCCAGCGCTTTTGTCTCAGATCAGCCTTCTGTCAGCAAAAGAGACCTGGTGGCCAGAGAGAAAGGAAAAGGGAGAGAAGAAAGAAAGAAAAGGAGAAAAAATCATTTATTTTCCACATGATACAGACTTGCAGGCGTATGACAGGAGTCATGCACAGGCAGACAGTTTTGACTTATGGTTAAAGTTTTAAACAAACTAATTTCACACATGTTATTGAAATTAATGTCACCTCTGTTGTTTTACAAAGTGAAAATATCAGCTATATGTTTTAGTTTTAAAGTAATGCACTAATTTGGAAGGTTTTATTGTTTACAGACACACAGGCTGCAGTGCATTATGAGAAAATTAGTTTCCTGACATCAGTGGTTGGTCGGTATAACACACAACTTACTGAAAAGTGTGTGTTGGTTTTTACAAATAAATCTGTACTTGTCTTTTTATATGTCTTTTTTCATTTGTAAAAAAAAAGGGCAATTTGAAAACTGAAAATTCTGTTTAAGTGATTCAAGACTTTTAGCAAATGTGTGGCAATTACTATTCACAATGGCATGAATGCTGCCATCTACTGGCAGTTTAGATAAACTAAGTTTTTTATATGGGTGTTGGTTATCTGTAAATAATTTAACACTAGGACTGCTTGCAAGTTAACTTCTTTAACTATAGCTAGGTTAAGTTAGGTTACTTGATGGCTGAAATGTTGTGCACATGCATCAACCTGGAGATACCCGGATGCACAACACACCAGCTGTGCGGTTTCAGTGGTAGCCAACAACATAAAAGTGGTGTTTGTTAATAAGGATGTTTGTTACCATATATCCAGGTACTTAAGATGCAGAGATGACACTGAAAGGTATTTATGGCTATTTAAGAAAAAGAAAAATCAAAACACATAACTGCAAAAGAGAGACGAGTCAATCGGGTGACCTGGGGAGGTGATGGTCTTGTGGTTAAGCCCAGGGCCTGACTGTAAAATCACTAAGGGCCCTTGGGCAAGGCTCTTATTCCCCTAGTTGCTCCCGGTGTGTAGTGGGCGCCTTGTATGGCAGCAGCGTGACATCGGGGTGAATGTGAGGCATTGATGTGTAAAGCACTTTGAGCATCTGATGCAGCTGGAAAAGAACTATATAAATGATGAGATTTATTGTCATTGTCATTACACAAGTGCAACAACCACAAAATTACACTCTAATTACCTCAGACAAGATACAGCAATTAATCCACAATTATTACTTGTTTACCGTAATAAGGGCACACATCAGAATTAAAGACAACACATATACATTTGACATTGTTTATGTGCACTAAACTTGAGGCAGTCCGTCATCCGAATTGAGTCAAAGTGGGTGAAGGCTGCAGCAGGAGGGGCCCACGCTGCCCAGCTTGGGGGGTTGAAGGCTGCAACAGTAAATACAGGGCTGCCTTTGAGGTGGCAGGGAGGAAGCCAGGGTGAGGGGAGTGGAGCGACACAGGGGGATAATAGGTATGGAAGGAGGGAGACATGCGTCGTGTCCAGATGAGTTAAGCTTCTGTCAGTTTCTGTCCGTGTGTGTAAAGTCTGATGTTGCTAGGCAACAGCAGGCTGGGGGGTGTAGATAGATGAGAAGGGGGAGCCGAATTCCTTCACCAAGGCTGTAGATCCTTCTGGGGGAAGAACAGAGTATTTGGCCTTCAGGAGCCGATAAGGCTGCCATGTTGAGGCAGACGATACAGAATTCCATTTACTGCCCCTCTGACTGTCTAGAGTCCAAATTTATGAAGAATATTCTCCGGTCATCAGCAGCACATTCCTTTGCAATGCAGCATATATTCTCCGAGATGGTATCCATTAGGGATGAGCGAGTGCATCAGTATCTATATTTGGTCAACCATCTAAATGATCTGTATTTGTACTCGGAGTGGGCGGGGCCTAAACCAGAAGTTGGAGTGGTTTGACCGGAAATGGGTGGGGCTTACATCTATACATTATTTTCTGTCTGAAATTGATATGGAGTGATCAGAAGTTGCTATGTTTATTATTTATTTGAAAACTATTTACAGAACAGCATCAAAATTGAGATTCAAATCAATGATTCTGATCACAAAAGTAAGAGAACTATTTACAGAACAAGTTTTTTATGAACTCAGAACATGAATATTCTTAAGTGTATGAATGAATATTTACAGAACAGCCTCAGAATTGACATTCAATGTTTTTGATCACAATATTAAAGGAACTATTTACAGAATAAGTTTTTTATCAACTCAGAACATTCTTAAGGGTATGAATGAGTAACAGAATAACCTCAGAATTGACATTCAATGTAGTAGGACATTATGGACTAAGTATGCATGAACAAGAATTGTTATAATCAATACAACTTTCTTTATTATTATTATTATTATTATTATTATTATTATTATTATCAAACTGTGATTTTTTTTATTTATTTTTTTATTTTTTAATTTTTTTTTTATTTTAAAATTATTTCTTTATTTTTACTACCTAACGTTCTTGGGATTTTGATTAAGGTGTCTGTGCGTGTCTGTCTGTGTGCGTGTGTGACTGAGGGAGAGAGATTAGATTAGATATACTTTATTGATCTCACAGTGGAGAAATTACGTTTACATTCCAGTTACCTCAGACAGCAATTAGTCCACAATTATTACTTGTTTACCGTAATAATGGCACACATCAGAATTGAAGGCAACACATACACATTTGACATTGTTTATGTGCACTAAGTTTGAAGAAGACCGTTATCCGAATTGAGGCAAGTGGGTGAAGGCCACGTAGCAACCCTGAGATGCGCCGCACCATCAGCTTGGGGGGGGGGGGCTGAAAGGGGTGTGTTGATGGGGGAAGGAGGGGGTGGGGGGGAGGGAATGGAGCATTCTTCAGTCCTGTAAAAAGGAGTTTATTGTCTTTGTAAGATGAGATAGCCAATGTTCCCCAGGCCGAAACAAATCCCTCTGGAGGAAAAACAGTCAGGCAATTTGACCTTCAGGCTTGATAAAACTGTAATGTTATGGTTACAGCAGTGAAAAACAGCGAGGGGCTGTGGTTCTTGATGCCGCCGTCTTGCTAATTTTCCGGTAGATCAGGGCGACACATAAGCCAAAAAGTACCAGCCCTGCCACCATGAGACCAAAAATGAGTAAATCCTCTATGTCCTCAACGGAGAAAGGCACCAAGCATGCAACAAGCCAAGACCCACAGGAGTCGAGGACATAGCCCGCAGGATACGTTCCATCTGGGCAGGTAGGATCCCCCGGTTCTCACCTTCTTGTAGAAAAAAATGTTGTCAGTAGCGTTCAGAGACCAGCTGATCAATTCCATCGTTAATCCAATGGTAGTCCAATAGATCCAGAATCCAATATAATTTGAGGAATTCACAGTCTGGTGACGTAGGGACTTGAAGGTTAAAGGCAGAGAACAGAGATAAGGGAGAGTGGAGGAGATCCGACCGCCCTCGTCGGAGTCCCAAGCTGAAATAAGGTTGTTCTAAAAACTGTTTATTTTTAATGATCTGTGTGAACTTGGTGATTCATGCAAACATCCAGTGATGGCAAACAGGGAAATAATATGTCAGCCTGGTTCACTGTATTCTTCTCAAAAGCACCGCGTTCAGTACAAGCAAAGTTTTCCAACTGACTTTATATCACCACACAGCAAACAAACGGTTAAAAAAAAAACCCTTTCAGTTCTGTCTTGTCAAATGCACCGTGTTGTGTGGGCTGTTGAAGAGGAGGTACTGCTGGCCCACCACCAGAGGGCGCCCTGCCTGTTGGTGGGTTTCAGGCACCAGAGGGCGCAGTGGCCTGGTCGGATCACCAGGGGCACCTGAGCTGTCAGCTGTCATCCATCACCTCATCACACCATTCCATAAAAGCCTGGGAGAGACACCATAACTCTGCAGAGTTATCAGCTTATCTTACAGGTAAACTTCTCAGCCGTTATTTTTGCTTCTGAACTCTTTGCAGTCGTAACCTTGTGTATACTTGCAGCTTGGAGCTGGTTTTGTGGAAGTTTGGAGGAGCTGGCGTTTCCACTCCTCAATTTCCTAAGTATTACATTAGGCACTGCACGTGCTCAGTTTTCCTGCTCTCTGGGAGTGGAGGATTTACCCTCAGGACGGAACTGTGTTTTTGCTGACTGTTTGCTGGGTGTACACACACCCACCATTAACCTGTGTTTGCTCCTGCCAGCAGTACCGGATCTGACAGCTGGAGCAGTATCCACCTGGGGATTCAGGACTTGGCGGCTCCTGTGTGTTGCAAGTCTCCATTGGCGGTGGAACTTCGTGGGTCTCTTCTCTGGATAGGCGTCTCCTACCCTCGGGCCTGCCCACGCGTCACCGTTTTTGGATTGACAGTCTAAAGCATATTTGGTTATTTGTGCACTTTTGCAAAATAAATTATATTTATTTGGGAAATCTATTGACTGTTCATTTACACCCCTTGGCATGGGTCTGTGCATTCACTTTCCCCAACACCGCGTACGTTATGAAACAAGTTCACCAAGTAATGTTAAAAATACTATACAAACCAAAAAAGAGGTGAATTGAAGAAAAATTAAGAAGCACAGCAATGTGAGCTGGAGTCAAGCCAAACACAGACAGAGAGATCCTGTGTGTCTGTGTGTGTGCGTGAGAACCTGCAGACAGACGTGTCTGTGTCTGGAGAGGCGGGCGCTGTGTGTGACTGGCCAATCACTGAGCATGAAGACAGTCAGTTAGCCAATCAGGATTTTCCTTCAGCATGAGTACAGATATTGATGAGTTTTATTCGGATCATGCCCGTGCTCGGCAAAAATGCTTTATCTGTACCGGATACTCATCTGAAACGAGCATCCGGCTCAACCCTAGTATCCATTTTGCGTTTGAGTTCAAGAGTTCACATAGTCTGAGATTAAACAGCATTGCCCAACTCATTAATCATGACAGACTGATGAGGGGACGAGATTCTGTAAGCAGCCATCTTGCTAATATTCCTGTGGGTCAGGGCAGCGCACAAACCAATCATCACCAAACCTCCCACCATAAAGCGAATACAAATAAATCCTCAACGTCTTCCACAGAGAGTGGAGCCAAGCATGTCATACCCCATCTCTCTCAGGTGTAGAAAGCATAGCCCACAGGGTAGGTTCCATCAGGGCATGCAGGGTCCCACAACCCTGATTTCCTTGTCCAAAATATGGTGTCAATAGCCTTGAGAGACCAGCTGATCAATTCCATGGTTAATCCAAATCTTAATTTGAAGAATTCACAGTTTGGTGAAGCTGGGACTTTGAAGGTTGGAGATATAGAACAGAAAAAGGAGAGGAGAGGGGAGGAATGCGACCATCCTTGCCAGAGTCCCAAGCTGACTGGGGAGGTGATGGTCTTGTGATTAAGCCCTGGGCTTGAGACCATGCAGTCCAATTACCATTTATGTGATGAAGTGTACAAATCCTCCACGTACGTCCATGTCGATGAACGCACATAACACGCTACAATCCTAAATGTGATAAGTGACCTTCATATTGTTATACAGATGGAATAACTAGACCCTAAATTGCAGACAGCCACACATTGACTAGGTGAAATAAGTGATTTTATTTAGAAAAAGAGAAGAATCAGAGTCCAAAATCTAGGAATATGTCCAAAAAGTCCTAAGTGTATAACAGGCATGGGGGTAGAGGGGACGAGGCTGGGTGGAGCCGGCACAGGCGGCGCGTCAACAAACTAGCAATGAGTGGATGAATGAGGCAGACTTTTAAAATGCACTGGAGTAGATAATTGATTGCAGGTGCAAGTGGCAAACAGGTCAGCCATGCCCAACCTAAGACTTATAAGACAAACAGAAAAACAGTCAAATCCTCAGACGTACGGCATGTAATACAACAATAGTCCACAGATCCAATATAAATTCAAACCTGTGCACCAAATTCTTGTTTTTTAAAGTCATTAATGATGTATGCTGTATAGTCATTCCACCCAGGCAGAAGAATAGTTCAAGGACATCATTAAAATCCCAAAATTACCATGATATTCATGCTCATGAGTGTATGTAAATTTTAGGCCACAACTGTATGTTTTTTTTTTTTTTGTTTTTTTTGGCTGTTCTGGATTTGCTTGGGTGCAAATTTGCGTGTATCTGTGCCCTTAATGTGCATCTCTGCTCATAATAACTAACAGTAACAGACCAACACCAGTCACATCTTAAGTTTTGAACATACTTGAACTGCTTCAGTGTGGTCTCATCTCACCAAGACTCACATTCCTACAGCAGTTACACTACACATGTTGTAACATGGCATGCATTTCTCTGTTTTAATCAGTCATGTTAAGTTCTCGGAGGTAATCTGTTTTGTGGCGATGCTGCTATTGCGTGACTGTGAATCTCTGCTGCCACATACAGCTGATGATTTCCAGTGCAAAGACTGTTCACAAACTGCCTTCAGGCTGCAAAATGAAATTCAAAATAGCCAAGTCAGGCAGCATTGTGCAGCTGCAACCAGGGGTTTAAATACCAAGAGATAAGCGTTGATGGTCTCAGATGAAGCCCACACGGAAGAAGAAAAAGTTGCAGTTGAGGCTGCTTGAGGCTGGTTCCAAAAGCGAGCAGGTTCCCGTTCAATTCAGTGTTAAAATGTCCAATTTTAAAGTAGAAATAAACATGTTTACGAAAAAGGTTTTGTATTCAATGCATCCCCATTTTCCACATTTTGTTATCTTACAGCCTTATACTGAAATGGAGCACATAATTTTTCCCCTCAAAATTCTATTCATAACGCCCCATAATGACAACATGAAAAAAGTGTTTTTTTTAATGTTTGCAAATGTATTAAAAATAAAAAACTAAGAAATCACATGTGACAAAGTGACAAAGTTTTTTTAATTCGGCACACAAAATATTCAAATAGAAAAAAATGAACAATTCCACAAACAAACACAGACAAAACTAGTGAGTCCGAAAGGGTGTGGGCTGAAGCAAAGCTTTTTAGCGCCCACCCCTGCTAGTACAAGTCCAACAATTCTAATCAGTCATATTTACATAAATATAAATTCACTACTACATGTCGACACACAGACATACACATCAATATACTATTCACTTATAATTATATTTATATAGTACTAGATCATAAGAAAGTCGAATCAAGGCACTTTACGCCAGTAAGGACTAACCTTACCAACCCCCAGAGCAAGCACTAGGCAACTGTGGTGAGGAAAAACTCCCTATAAGGAAGAAACCTCAAGTAGACCAGGCTCTTGGGGGTGACCCTCTGCTTGGGCTGTGCCACATATACCTATATACATACGTATATACTTTACAAACATAAATATATACATACATATACACAGTCACTTTTATACATATACATATACACCTACCCATATCTATATATCTACATATGCATATACATACCCACACATTCAAATATACAATAAGTCCCACTTATAAATTGAACATTCCATATAAATCAAATTATATTTGCTTCTTTATGATACTTAGACATAATGTTCTTTTTGAGTAGTTTCTTAAATCTCACTAAGGTACTACTCATTCTAACCTCTGTTGAACATTTGTTCCATTTCCTCACCCCAACCACAGACACACAAAAACCCTTTACATTTGTTCTTACTGGTGGTTTCATAAAAATTGCACAACCTCTTAAACTATATCTGGATTCCCTCAATCGGAACAGACTCTGGACATGTCTCGGTAAGGCTTGGTTTTTCGCTCGAAATAAAGTTTGAATTGTAATGTAATCGACCAAATCAATGAATTTTAATAAATTTAAAGACACAAATAGAGAATGAGTTGGTTCACGATATTGTTTATTGCAGATGATTCGTATGGCTCATTTTTGCAAAAGGAATATTGGATTGGTATTTGATTTGTAAGTGTTTCCCCATGACTCAACACAATATGTCATATATGGTACCATCAGAGAATGATATAAAGTAAGTAACCCTTCTTGCGGCAGTAGGTCTTTGGCTTTATACAAAATGGCTATAGTTTTTGACAATTTTGATTTCACATAATTTATATGTGGTTTCCAGCTAAGTTTATTATCAATTATAACACCTAAAAATTTATTCTCTGTTACTAACTCAATTTCTTTATTGTTTATAGTTAAATTTTTACATTTGGGTGCCTGTTTATTTCCAAATATAATACATTTAGTTTTCCCAAGGTTGAGTGACAACTTAATTAGCGTCAAACCAAACCTTAAATTTTTCCAGTTCTTTCTCCACTATGTCCAGAAGCTGTTCAAGATTTTCACCGCTACAGAACACAGTTGTATCATCCGCAAAAAGGACACATCTCAGTGAACTCGACACCCAACTTATATCATTTATATAAATTATAAACAACAAAGGACCCAGCACTGAGCCCTGCGGCACCCCACATGTGACATCCCTGAGTTCAGAATTTGTATTATTGAATTGAACATACTGAAATCTGCCTTGTAAATAACTAGCTATCCATTCATATGCCAGACCTCTGATTCCATATTTCTGCAGTTTACTTAATAGTATTCCATGGTTAATTGTGTCAAACGCTTTCTATAAATAAAAAAAAACACCTATTGTGTATTGTTTATTATCAATTGCAGTTGCTATACTTTCCACAAAGTCCATCAAAGCATGTGACGTAGTTCGAGACCTTCTGAATCCATATTGTTCTTCACAAATGATGTTATGCTTCAGTAAATAATCATTTAATCTTTTAGCAAATATTTTTTCCAAAATTTTGGAAAATTGTGGCAGGAGTGATATAGGTCTATAATTAGAAAATGTGTGTTTGTCACCAGTTTTAAACAGAGGAATTACTTTGGCTATTTTCATTTGAGAAGGAAATTTACCAGTACTTAGTGACATATTGCAAATATAATTGAACGGTTTTACTATACAATCAATAACTTTTTTTAATAAAGCCATATCCAAATTATTAAAATCAGTCGATTTCTTACTTTTTGAACCATGAACCAGATCAAGTATTTCCCTTTCATGAGTACCACCAATGAACATTGAAACAGATTTGTTAAACGTTGAATTATTTACCCAGAAGTTATTAGTTGATGAGTCAATCTTACTGGCAAGATTTTTACCCACATTAACGAAGTATTCATTAAAGTGTTCAGCAATAGACTCGTCGTTATCAATCGTGATGTAGTTGTTACTCTGAAAAAATGAAGGATAATCTCTAGTTACTCTATTCTTTTTTACTATTTCATTTAATATGTTCCATGTGTTTTTGATGTTATTTCTATTTTTGACAAGTAACTCATTATAATATGTTTTTTTACTGAGTCTCATGATATTGATTAACTTATTCTTATATGTTTTATACTTACTTTCAGCTTCCTTAGTTTGTAGTTTTATGAATTGTTTATATAGTACGTTTTTCTTTTTACATGCCCTCTGAAGCCCCTTAGTTATCCATGGTTTGTTGCTATATTGATTTCTATATATTTTGTCAACAAATGGACAGTGTTTATTATACAAACTGGAAAAAATGGAAATGAACGCATCATATGACCTGTCAACATCATCAACAAAAACATCTGACCAATTCTGACTTGATAAATCCTCCCTTAAATTATCAATTGTTTCAGGTGTTACTTTTCTACTCATGAATTTGATATTGCTTCGATACTTACAACAACCCTCCAATTCAAAGACTGAGAAAACTGGCAAGTGATCACTGATATCATTGACCAGTAGTCCCCCACTAAGATTACCGGATATAACGTTAGTTAAAATATTGTCAATGAGAGTTGTTGAGTCAGTCCATAGTTATTCTGCTAGGATGAATGATGGTTGGAAACAGTCCTAAACAGTACAAGGTGTTTATAAATGAGGTAATTTGTGGATGATTGTGAGGGTTTAAAAAATCTATATTGAAATCTCCACAGACAAATAAATGCTTATTTCTGTTGATTTTGTTGTACATTCCTAAGATAATGTCTTCAAAGGTGTCAATATTTGTCCCAGGAGCTCTGTAAATGCAACTAACAACTATGTTTTTGGAGTTTATAGATGTCATTTCTATGGTAACACATTCCATGATGTTGTCCACTGTAAATGACATGTTGTTAATGAGTTTACAGTTATAATCTGACCTTACAAACAATGCAACGCCTCCGCCCCTTCTCGTCTGCCTATTAACCAGGAACAATTCATAACCATCAAGATATACCAGATCTTTATTATCCTCATTTAACCATGTTTCTGAAATTGCAATAACTGAAAAACGTTTTTTGGATGTTTTCAAACAATCATTAATAGTGGACAGATTACGAGAAAGACTTCTGCTGTTGAAATGTATAATTGAAAAATTTTCATCATTGATTTTATAATTTTTGAATTGTTCTTCTGTAAAATATTTGCACTGTCTCACAATATTCTCACTGAAAAAGGTATCAGGATCATTTTCAGATTCGAAGGGGTGGTTAGCAGAGTTATTATAATTAAATGTATCTAGACAGAGCTCCTGGGCAGAAATAAACAGATCATTATCCTTAGTCATTATGTCTCTCTTGTCTACGGGTGTAGATGATGTGGATGAGTGGGTTGCTCCAGTCTGCATCATGGTGCTGTGATGTGTTTGAGTCCTCATACCTATTGTTCATATTTGTCCAGCTCCTCGATGTTCCTTATTGCCATGACTTTTGCTTGTTCTGGTGATCCGTTCAGTTTGATGAATATTTTACAGTTTGAAGTCCATGTGTGCTGGATTTTTCCCTGTTTCTTTAAGAAGCGTGCTTTCCTGGCGATGTCAGCATTCCGTTTGGTGAGATGTTCATTGATGAATACGTTTGTCCCTTTCAGTTTTCTTCCTTGTTTAACAGTGCTGTTTTGTGTTTTCTGTTGATGAATCTCATGATGACGGTTCGTTTATCACCGTCATTTCTCCGGGGCAGAGGGTGGCACGCTTCAATGTTATTTAAATCCATTTCTATACCTTTAGATAGGAGGAAATCAGCAACCTGTTTTTCCACAGAGCTGACCTCCTGTTCACTGGGCTCCCCTCTGCTCTCATCTGTTACCGCCCGTGCGTAGGACCGTGGTTTGATGTGAAGACCTGTGATGATGACGTCGTTAATTCTGGTGTACTGCTCCAATTCAGCCACTCTATTTTCCAGCTGCACCAGATGCCGGTCTTTCTCAGCATTCTGGAGCCGTAATGCCTTCACCTCCTCCACCAGATCCATGATTGATTTCTGTTGCTGCTTCACAACAGAAATCTCCTCTGATAGAAAGTCCAGAGATTTTTTAATATCGTCACCTTCCTCCGCTGTCAGAACCTTCTTAGGCCCCATGGTCGGCTTATGAGCAGCTTGTCGATCGCCGATGTTAACAGCCTGCGTTGTTTGTCACCAGGATGGATCTGCACTGCGCTGGTGCCGCGCAGCCTCGGTGTTTCCGCGCTGATGGATCCGTGGTGGCTGCACGAGGCCTCGGGGAAGCGGCACTCGTGACGCGCGGCTTTAATGACGCAGTGCGCGGCCTCAGTGAATTCACCACGTTGGGCGGGCCTCGGACGTTGTTGCTGTCCAGTCGCGGGGCTAAGTTGCCGGTTGAGGTGGTATTCCCACTGTCCGGGTTGGCAAACACCGGCGTGGCAGATGGCAACTACAAACACCACCTCTGAAAACTCAGGTACAAACTTTTTGCAGCTCGCTCTGACGACACGCAGCTCTGACTGACGCAGCTCTGAAGACATGACCTTGTGGTTTTGCTCTGCTCACCTTCCCCTCCCTTTGTTGCCTCCAGGCATTGCATCACGGAACTAATTTCCTCACTTCTCATCAATCAAACCACCTGCTTATGAGCCCTGGTTCAGTCATGCCACCTTTGCCAAAAACTCAGTGTTCATTCAGTGGTACCTCCCTATCAGTAGTCATACCAGGATTGGGTATCGGCCTGATCCCGTATGTGTGTACTTGTCATCATAAAACTGCTCCGATACTAGCCACCCGATACCCCTTTACAGCAGCGCGACATCAACCTCTCAATGCAGCTCGTGAGCAGGCGGAGGTCACGGCTCAATGGAACTGCCCACTTTGCCCACGAAGCATTTGATGCTGCGAGCTTTTCATTTGTTTTCTACAGTGCAGCTCAGAGTTGAGAACAGTTGTCTGTCAAAGCGCGGTGACGGCACCTGCACTGAGCTTTAAGACATTCTTACATTTTTTTTCTTTCAAACTCTGTGCCGCTCCGTGTGCTTCCTCCCTAAAAACAGCTGATCTGCGCGCATTAACAACGCTTGTTTTTTTCACCCAAATGCACCTAAAATCTCTTTCTGAGGATGACATGACGTGCAAAAATACTGAAAAACGTAAAACAAATTCCCTATCTCTCAATCTAGTTGTGCTTTTTCCATAAATGTTGTTGCTTTCCATTCGGCTGCACCCGTTTTTGTTTTGTTCGGGGTCGCCACAGTGGATACAGCCAAATCCGCATTGGTATTTGGCACAAGTTTTATGCTGGATGCCCTTCCTGACTCAACTCCAGCATAACCTGGAGAAACAGCTACAGCCGCTGGTGTTCCAAAGAGGTCTCCCATCCAAGTACTAACCAGGCTCCACACTGCTTAGCTTCTGAGATCTAACGAGATCAGGCTTACACAGACCAGATCGGCTGCATGCTTTTTCCATAAATACACGATGTCAATTCTTCCTGCTCAGATGGAAAACCACGGGTGAATGGGGGAGGGGGGGTGCTTCCCTCTCTACACCCCTAGATCAATGGTCCACTTTTGAAGACTATTTAATACTACTACTACTACTACAACTACTATACTATAATAATTATAATTTTAACAATTAAAATGTTACATTTATAAACAATGTAGATTAGAAATTGTAAGTTTTACTGTTATAGTGCTGTCAACATTTAAATATGAGGTCAAGAAAGAAGTCTGTTTTATTTTTATAAAACAAGTATTTATGTTCATTGAAGTCAAGAAAGGATGACTATAAAGTGAGTACTGGCAAAACTGGTTATCATTTTCATGCTGAGGTGGCGGGTGGGGGGTGTTGTCTTCAGCTGCTGAAAGTAACAAATAAAGTAACTAGTAATCTAATTTAGTTACTTTTAAAATTGAGTCATCAGTAAAGTAAGTAATCAGTAAAGTAAGTTACTTTTTCCAAGTAACTGTGGCAACACAGGTACTCAGACATAAGTAAAGTTAGTGACGGACAGTAACACTTTGAAAAAGTAATCCAATTACTGATTACTCCTTGAAAAAGTAACTTAGTTACTTTACTGATTACTCAATTGTAAAAGTAACTAAGTTAGATTACTAGTTACTTTTTTAGTTACTTTTCCCAGCTGCCGACAACAACCCTCTGCCACCTCAACATGACAATGATACCTGTTTTGCCAAAACTCACTTTATAATCACCCTTTCTTGACTTCAATGAAAATAAATACTTGTTTTATAAAAAGTAAAATAAAGACCTCTTTCTTGACCTCATATTTAACTGTTGACAGCACTGTAACAGTAAAACTTGCAATTTCGAACCTACATTGTTTATAAATGTAACTATTAAATTCATTCTAGCATTTTTCTAACATTTAAATTCTCTCTAAATATTTTACTTGTCGAAATTAATATTATTTTAAGTAGTATTAGTGGTTGTAGTAAAAAAAGGCTTCAAAACTGGACCTTTAATCTAGGGGTGTTGTGAGGGGGGCACATCCCTCCCCCACGCCCCCATTCCATCTGGATTCGCCCCTGCTTTGGCGTTTGAGCACAAAGAATGGATAACATTTATCATTATGCAGAAAACGTGACCAGATTTACAGGTAAGAAAGTTTTATTGTGTTTTCACATGTGGTCCTCAGAAAGAGAGTTTAGGTGCATTTGAGTGGAAAATAGTGTTAGTTGTTGACGCGTCGCGGAGGATCAACTGTTTTAACGTGCAGATACGGAGCGGCTCCGCTCAGCTCTAAATAAAGGAGGAAAAAAAGTATAAAAATGTCTTTGTAAAGCTCAGTGCAGGTGTGCTGATCACCGTGCTTTAAGAGGTGACGACGAGTCGAGCAGCTGCAAAAAAACGCGGGTGAAAAGCTCACAGCTCACTGAAAGTGGGCAGTTCAGTCGAACCCCGACCTCCTGCCCACAGACCAAGTTTAATGCTGCTATCGACCCACAATGAAAAATAACAGTAACGCACAGTGACATGGAGAAGTAACTTTAATCTGATTACTGATTTGGAAAGATTAACACGTTAGATTACTCGTTACTAAAAAAAGTGGTCAGATTAGAGTAACGTGGTCAGGTTACTTAGTAACGCGTTACCGGCATCACTGTTGGTGTGGTATATTTTGTACTGCTGAAGTCCACAGATTACATTTCAGTGAGATGTCTGACAGTGCCATGTTTGTTAAGAAACACACGGTTAATGTTAAAGGACAGTTTGTTGTAGTCAAAAAGTGAGGTTCTTGCCTACTAAAAATTGTTTACATTGAGTACCTGTTTTCCCCATACATTGTATACCTGTTTAGCCTGTGAAAATGTGTTTTAAAGTAACAAATCCAAAAACATCTAAAATAGAGACCAGGGTGAAAAATTCTAGATTTCCCATTTGAAGTAATGAAAATGTCACAATTCTTCCTCATTTACTGCTGAAAAATTTCTACATGTACATTTTGCATCAATTGAGAAGAAAATGCTGTGCTGAGGAGAATTTGTGAGAAAAGAATGAAAAATTGATGCAAACAGACTTTAAATGTGGTTTTATTACATTTGAGGACTTTATATGCATACAGTATCAGTCATTATGTAAATTAACATTTTTCCTAGCATTGTTTAGATGTACAAGAAATAAATGACAAAGAGGAAATAATCTTTTAAAATGGACACCTAACGGGTACAAATTCAGGTTAATTTACTTATAATCACAATTTATTTTTCTTTTTGTGTTACTGTGTTCTGTGAATTTGAAAGACAAGGTCTAAGAGTGAAGATTGTCTAGACTGTTTGGCGAACAGTCTTGACTGTTTGGCGGTGGTAAAATACAATTACTTAATGTGAAAGGCAACTTTTGTTTGCAAAGAAATTTTTTGCGGGCTGTGGTCCAACCTCTAAACAAAGTTATAGTGACATACGGAGATAAGTAATATGCAGCAATATGCAACTTCTGGTTGTCTACAGAATAGTCTCAGCACAAGAGTCACTAAAGTGGGTGTGTACTTTATGAGAAAATTCTGCTTTAGGTGTCAGATCATTACGGAGATAAAGGCTGTGGTGTTTAGGCAAGTCAATGGACTCCTTGCAGTCGGACTCCACCTGGATGTTGACTTGAGGTACAGGTGGGCGAGGCAACAGGTGTGATGAAGCGTCCCCTGGTGCAAAGCTCATCTGGGAGTGTGTAGGCGAGGGTGGGCAGGATATCTTCAGGCGCAGAGTAATGCTGAGGAACAATGGTAGAACTGATGAGGTTGCTACTTATCTCAAACATACACACACAAACTTGAAATTATAGAACAAATTGACTTTGAGCAGTCTTGCTTCTCTAAACCATTTGTTCAGAAATATATGTTGTGTCTTGTGTCTTTGAAGGTACAACGTATGCAATAAACCTCAATAACATGTTAATTTTGAAAAAGTGGCATATCTTGACCATTACTCCCAGCCTCAACACTGCTTTTAACATTTTCGAAGACTGTAGTGTGCAGATCAAGTCAGGTTGGATACAGTGTAACACATCACGGAACCATGAACATGTCTCACCTAAGGCATACTACTCACTGTTGGTTTGACACAAAGTCATTACAGCAATACTGAAGGATTTTCTAAAGACTTGGACCTTTGGTCTACTACAAAGACATCAGCATCCCCAAACATCTCAGTTCAGGGACTTTATGCTTCCACAAGCTTTTCCCAGGTATCTCTTCATCTCAAATTAACCAGGGACATGAATGTCACTGCTTACAAAAGTAAATCTCTCTGCAAGTTTGACACTTTGACAGGTACAAAGTGAAGGTCAGTCAACCTTTACTTGCTGACAACATACCCAATGCCCAGTCAATACAAACAATACACAGAGTGATGTAATATCTAAAGGCACCTTGACACAAAATTGATCCCTGCATTGCTGTGCAATTCGTCATGCCAATGCGACCTGCTTTGTCCCGCTGGATGGTGTGCTTTGTCTCATATGACGCCACGCTCTATAAAATATTCATTTCATAGTCGATGATGCATTTGCTTTCAGAACTGGCTGAAGAAACCATCTGTTATCGCTCCCAGAATCCCAGAAAAATTAAGAGAAAAAGCTGAAGTTTAAACCTAACCAGACCCCTCCTACAGAGAGGCAGATTGCTATTGGCTAGTGACTAATAATTGCTCTAATTAGCACCTATTGTGCTCTAGTTAGCACCCTCCTAATGACAGAGCAGCTGTCCCTCCTAACAACCTCCTGATGACTCTCCCTTGACAACGTGAACGACTCATTACCATGAACAAAAGACTGACACTGCTTTGACCTGAGTACCCCATTGTAACTCCAGCTTTTGCTGGCTTCTGTTATTCTTCTCTACAAGAGTCAAGACAGAAGTCAGACTACCAGAGCAAGAATTTTAGCTGAGGAAGCTTCTGCGATTAGACGCGAAACATCCTCGCATCAAGCAACCCAGTCCAGTTGAAGATTCAAGCTTCTCTACTATGGAAACCACCTGGACAACTGAGAGCCTACACAGAAATGCAGTGACATAGTGTTTTCAAATAGGTTGTGCAATATTCCCAACTAGTTCACAAAATTAATGCATGCCAGAAGTTCTAAACATGTCAAAATGTTCTCTGTGCACTGGCACGCAGCCGCGCACAGTTCACATACAGTTTACAACAATTTACCATGCATGAGTTTACTCACTGGCATGCCAGATTGGGTGCCAGGGTGGGGATCAAATTCATGCAAGTTTCAAGGCACCTTAAGTTATCCTTATTGAGAACTTATGAAGATTTTTCATAAATGTAAGCCTCAACAGCAGAGGGGCCCAGATTCTTTCCTTTAAAGGGCCCTAAAATTAATCTTGATATCTTCCTGTATTATAGTGGCACAGTGATAACACTCTTGTCTCACAGCAAGAAAGTCCACGGTTCAAAGGCACCTGTGATTGAAACCCCTTGTGCTTCAAGAATTGAAGTGTAGCTGGCATACCTCTTGTAGCAAATCCACATTCAGATTGATACCAGACCAACTGTGGTAACCCAAAACAATATTGTGGCAGCGGAAAGACTCACACACTTAAAATGTAGTATTGTTTTTACAACCCCAATTCCAATGAAGTTGGGATGTTGGGTAAAATGTAAATAAAAACAGAATACAATGATTTGCAAATCCTCTTCAACCTATATTCAATTGAATACACCACAAAGACAAAATATTTAATATTCAAACTGATAAACTTTATTGTTTTTGTACAAATATTTGCTCATTTTGAAATGGATGCCTGCAACACGTTTCAAAAAAGCTGTGACAGTGGTATGTTTACCACTGTGTTACATCACCTTTCCTTCTAACAACAATCAATAAGTGTTTGGGAACTGAGGACACTAATTGTTGAAGCTTTGTAGGTGGAATTCTTTCCCATTCTTGCTTGATTTACGACTTCAGTTGTTCAACAGTCCGGTGTCTCCGTTGTCGTATTTTGCGCTTCATAATGCGCCACACATTTTCAATGGGTGACAGGTCTGAACTGCAGGTAGGCCAGTCTAGTATCCACACTCTTTTACTATGAACCCATGCTGTTGTAACACGTGTAGAATGTGGCTTGGCTTTGTCTTGCTGAAATAAGCAGGGACGTCCCTGAAAAAGACGTTGCTTGGATGGCAGCATGTGTTGCTCCAAAACATGGATGTACCTTTCAGCACTGATGGTGCCAGCACAGATGTGTAAGTTGCCCATGAAATGGGCACTAACACACCCCCATACCATCACAGATGCTGGTTTTTGAACTTTGTGCAGGTAACAATCTAAATGGTCTGTTTCCTCTTATGTCTGGAGGACACGACGTCCGTGATTTCTAAAAAACATTATGAAATGTAGACTCATCAGACTACAGCACCAAATATTTGCACAAACACAATAAATTTTCTCAGTTTGAACATGAAATATGTTGTCTTTGTGGTGTATTCAGTTGAATATAGGTTGAAGATGATTTGCAAATCTGTTTTTATTTACATTTTACACGATGTCCCAACTTAATTGGAATTGGGGTTGTACTTAGGGTCCTATCTCTCACATATTACTAATTAGCTGGCTTTAGTGTTTTCTGTCCGAATGTTGGCCAAATGTCACATGGACTGGCAGCGAAAATATAATCTTGAGTAGTCTACATACATAGTGTGTGACTGCCACTCAAGGAGAAAAAAAAAAACAAGAAGAAAAGTGTAGACAGCACACTGAGTTGCAGAATGATGTCCAGGAGCTGCATCTTGTCAACATTGTCCCTGCTGGATACACTGTCCTCTCTTCCAGACAATGTCCAGTATGCAGTCATCTGCTTATATAATCCTATTCTCCTCTGGCTCTAAGATCTGCCCGACGCGCTCCTTGACTCACTGGAACGGCCAAGTCTCCATCATATGGCACACCGTAATATCCAGCACAGTAAGCCCTCAGAAAAGGCAGGTGTGTCTCCTTATTATTGTCTCCACTAGATCCATTCTCCTCTCCTTGGGCTCCGGGATGTCCAGCAGTGCTTTAGACTGTGTCTTTTGATTTGATTTATTCGGCTATAACATTTGTCTATGTAAAATAAACAATAGTGTATATAAAATTGCAGAGCATAGCACAGTAAAGGATTGACGTTATTTACATTGTGGTCCTCAATAAAAATAAAATGAGGATAAATCCGGATTGTGCGGTGCCTCTTCCACCGGCCAGAACGCATCCAGCCTGCTGACTGTGCACACATGTCCAAGCCAGCACATAAAATTTACTTTCATTGTGGTCTTCATTAAAAATAAAACAAGAGGATAAAACTGGATCATGTAGCTCCTCCATACGTACTTCCTTTGTGGTACTTAAAAAAAAATTAAATAAATGGATATATCCAGATTGCATAGCTCCTCAGAACTTATTCAGTCCACTGACGTGTGCACGGCAGGTTGGAGTCAACCCGGCTGCAGAGGCTTGTGGCTGCAGGCTGCTGGGTTTGTTTGGCCACTTCCAGAAGTGCTGTTCATCTCCAAAGATATAAAAGGAAAAGTGTGTCATCAACCCCTCACATGTTGTCTTCTATGATGTGCACTTTCCGACTCACAGAAACTAAATCAAGAAGGGCTCGAGATGCCTGCGAAGAATCTGTGATAATTTGGAGAAAACATTTTTTACATCACCATTTTTGGTTTGTTCAAAATTCTGATGCCCTGTAACCCATGCAAGGGCAGAGCAACGTTTTTATAATTTATCTCATGTTTACTGTCATCCCAGTTGTAATAATTGAACAGTAAAAACATCGCTGAATTAATCTGACGATTTCTCTGTGGAAAGAATTATGGTAAGATTCTGTGTAATATACAGTCGGTGATACACAACTTTTATTGTGGTGCACAGAGTCAAGTCTGTGACTAAACCGACAGAGGTGTGTCATTATAATAACTTCTTCAGACATGCCAGGACCTACAATGATTAAAACACATGAATAGATAAGTAATGGTAAGGAATTAACCGGTTAATTTCATTTTTGAAATCCACCAAGCTGTGATGGGAACAGTATGTATAACGGACAGTAACACTATTTTCATGTGGCTTTGTGCACCAACACCTCAGGTTTGAAATAAATTACTCAAGACATGGTTTAAGTGAGACTTTCAGCTTTAATTTGAGGGTAACCATCTGAATCAAATGTTTTTAAAACACTGCCCCCACTTTTATGGGCGCAAAGATAATTGGATATTTTGCTGTACAGCTTTGCGTTATTATGTCATTACATCATTTACTAGTAAGATGGTAAAAGGTGATTACTGTTATGTGGGCCGCTGAAGAGGAGGTACTGCCGGCCCACCACCAGATGGCGCCCTGAGATGCTGGCATCTTTTGGGCTCTGGAGGGCGCACTGGCTTTTTGATTTTATCAGGTGCGCACCGTTAGGCTGTTTTCCATCATCATCATCTTCACCATAAAAGCCTGGGAAGGACACCATTACTCTGCCGAGTTATCCGCTTACCACACAGATAAACCTACTCAGCCATTTTGTGCCGTACACACATTCATTGTAACTGAAGTCTTTGCAGTTGTGACTTATACTTGCAGCTTGTAGCCGAGTTTGTGGAAGTTGGAGGAGTTGGCATCTCCACTCCTCACTTCTGACTTACTGAGTATAACATTTGAGACTGCACGTCCTCCAGTTTTTCCTCTGCACTCTGGGAGTATCTGGATTTATTCCTCCAAGAGGATAACTGTGAGTTGCTGACTGTTTGCTGGGTGTACACACACCCACCTTAACCTGTTTTTGCTCCTGCCAGCAGTACCGGCCTGACAGACTCGAGTGGTGGCCACCTGGGGGACCAGGACTTGGCGGCTCTGGTGTATTGCAGGTCTCCGGCTGGCGGTGGAACTTCGTGGGTTCCAGCTCTTCTCTGGATAGGCGTCTCCTACCCTCGGGCTTGCCCACGTGTCACCATTTTGTTATTAATTGGACTCAGCATATTCGTCTTCTGTTTGCACTTTTGCATAATAAATCGTTATTTATTGGAATTCCTATTGACCGCTCATTTATGCCCCCTAACGTGGGTCCGTGCATTCACTTTCCCAACAGGATAACTCAGCCACGTCATGGACTCCGAGGGGCGTTTACCACCTACTGACTGATCAATGGAAGTGCAAGGTGCGCAGGATCAACCAGGAGGATCGCTGGGTGAGCTGCAGCACATCCTGTCTAACCTCACTGCTCGGTTGGATTTATTAACTGAGCAGGACGCTCTCCTCAGCCGCTGGATGGAGGCTCTCACCATGCAGGTAGACACGGGAGCGCCAGGCGCGGCTGCAGCCGCACCCCCTCCAGTGGATCAGCCGCCAAACAGAGTTAATCCAGTGGTCGTTCAGAGGTCCCCCCCCCTCGTCGTCCGAAGCTTACATAAGTCCCCCGGAACCGTATGGTGGTTGTGTTGAAACGTGCGTGGACTTCCTGATGCAGTGCGCGCTTGTTTTTTCACAACGGCCCATTATGTACGCATCTGAGCACAGCCGGGTGGCTTACGTAATTAATTTACTTCGGGGCAGAGCACGCGCCTGGGCTACGGCGCTCTGGGAATGAGATTCACGGTTCCTCTCTACTTATACAGAGTTTATACTCCCTGAGCCTGGTTCTGCTGGAGGTTTCTTCCTGTTAAAAGGCAGTTTTTCCTTCCCACTGTCGCCAAGTGCTTGCTCACAGGGGGTCGTTTTGACCATTGGGGTTTTTCCGTAATTATTGTATGGCTTTGCCTTACAATATAAAGCGCCTTGGGGCAACTGTTTGTTGTGATTTGGCGCTATATAAATAAAATTGATTTAATTTGATTTGATTTATAAGGGAGTTTCGACTGGTGCTCGATCAGCCCAACAGAAGCGAGGCCGCTTCAAATATGCTGCTGTCAATGAGACAGGGACAGCGGAGTGCAGCTGATTACGCAATCAACTTCAACATCGTGGCAGCGAGGTCCGGTTGGAATGCAGTCTCACTCCGCGCCGCCTTTGTAAACAGGCTGTCTCCGGCCCTAAAGGAGCATCTGGTGGCTAAGGATCAGCTGCAGGATTTAGATGGGCTTATTGATCTGGTTATACGCTTCGACAATCGGCTTGTGGAATTCAAGCGGGAGCGAGACGAAGGGCGTGGCCGGGTGCGCGTTGTCCCTCTCCCCTCCAGATCCGAGTTAGTGCCGTCCTTTCCCCGCTCCAAAGCCAGGGCTCTCCGCGTTACACCAGCTCCCCCTGCTGACGTTGCTATGGCAACAAGCAGGGCGAAAGTGACAGTAAAGGAAAAACAAAGGACACTGGCACGTGGAGTGTGTGTTTACTGCGGCTTGAATGAGCATGCGCAGAATAAGGGACCTCAGGCGGTTAAACAACAAAGCTCAACCTAAGAGTGAGCGATACAAACCACACGGGTGTCCCACGCAAATCCACACGACTCCCAGTCACAACCCTCTGTGGGGATTTAACCCTTACCGCTCCAGCACTAATCGACACAGGATCGGAAAGGAACCTACTGGATAGTAGGTGGGCTAAGGCTGTGGGGCTCCCTCTGGTGGCCATTCCTTCACCATTGAAGGTGCGGGCACTCGATGGCACTCTACTACCAGAAATAACACACCAGACACAGCCTTTAACCTTGGTTGTCTCTGGTAATCACAGGGAGGAGATTGTGTTTTATGTAACACCTTCTAGCAGAGTTGTAGTCTTACACACCTCTCTGCAGCTTCTCTCCCCCTGCCATCCCCCCAATACCCCATCCCTGTAGAGACGGTGCCTGCTCCCAGACCACCAATAACCAGTAAAAATCTATTTAAGCATAAAAATTCAAAAAGAAAAAATAATATAGCACCTTCAACTGCACCACAGACTAAAACAGTTAAATGTGGTCTATTAAACATTAGATCTCTCTCTTCTAAGTCCCTGTTAGTAAATGATATAATAATTGATCAACATATTGATTTATTCTGCCTTACAGAAACCTGGTTACAGCAGGATGAATATGTTAAATGAGTGAACACCCCCGAATCACACTAACGCTCGTAGCATGGGCCGAGGCGGAGGATGAGCAGCAATCTTCCACTCTTATTAATTAATCAAAAACCCAGACAGAGCTTTAATTCATTTGAAAGCTTGACTCTTAGTCTTGTCCATCCAAATTGGAAGTCCCAAAAACCAGTTTTATTTGTTGTTATCTATCGTCCACCTGGTTGTTACTGTGAGTTTCTCTGTGAATTTTTGGACCTTTTGTCTGACTTAGTGCTTAGCTCAGATAAGATAATTATAGTGGGCGATTTTAATATCCACACAGATGCTGAGAATGACAGTCTCAACACTGCATTTAATCTATTGTTAGACTCGATTGGCTTTGCTCAAAATGTAAATGAGTCCACCCACCACTTTAATCATATCTTAGATCTTGTTCTGACTTATGGTATGGAAATTGAAGACTTAACAGTATTCCCTGAAAACCCCCTTCTGTCTGATCATTTCTTAATAACATTTACATTTACTCTGATGGACTACCCAGCAGTGGGGAATAAGTTTCATTACAGTAGAAGTCTTTTAGAAAGCGCTGTAACTAGGTTTAAGGATAGACAGCATTGCTTAAATTTTTAATTGTTACGCAGATGATACCCAGCTTTATCTATCCATGAAGCCAGAGGACACACACCAATTAGCTAAACTGCAAGATTGTCTTACAGACATAAAGACATGGATGACCTCTAATTTCCTGCTTTTAAATTCAGATAAAACTGAAGTTATTGTACTTGGCCCCACAAATCTTAGAAACATAGTGTCTAACCAGATCCTTACTCTTGATAGCATTACCCTGACCTCTAGTAATACTGTGAGAAATCTTGGAGTCATTTTTGATCAGGATATGTCATTCAATGTGCATATTAAACAAATATGTAGGACTGGTTTTTTGCATTTGCGCAATATCTCTAAAATTAGAAAGGTCTTGTCTCAGAGTGATGCTGAAAAACTAATTCATGCATTTATTTCCTCTAGGCTGGACTATTGTAATTCATTAATATTAGGTTGTCCTAAAAGTTCCCTGAAAAGCCTTCAGTTAATTCAAAATGCTGCAGCTAGAGTACTGACAGGGACTAGAAGGAGAGAGCATATCTCACCCATATTGGCCTCTCTTCATTGGCTTCCTGTTAATTCTAGAATAGAAATTAAAATTCTTCTTCTTACTCATAAGGTTTTGAATAATCAGGTCCCTGAACCATCCCTTAGTTATGCTGCTATAGACTTAGACTGCTGGGGGTTCCCATGATGCACTGAGTGTTTCTTTCTCTTTTTGCTCTGTATGCACCACTCTGCATTTAATCATTAGTGATTGATCTCTGCTCCCCTCCACAGCATGTCTTTTTCCTGGTTCTCTCCCTCAGCCCCAACCAGTCCCAGCAGAAGACTGCCCCTCCCTGAGCCTGGTTCTGCTGGAGGTTTCTTCCTGTTAAAAGGGAGTTTTTCCTTCCCACTGTCGCCAAGTGCTTGCTCACAGGGGGTCATTTTGACCGTTGGGGTTTTTCCATAATTATTGTATGGCTTTGCCTTACAATATAAAGCACCTTGGGGCAACTGTTTGTTGTGATTTGGCGCTATATAAATAAAATTGATTTGATTTGATTTGATTCTACCTCCAGAGTTATTTTGGGTTATCCATGGATGATAAAACACAATCCCCGGATTGATTGGCCATCTGGGGTTGTGGCTCAATGGAGCGAAACCTGCCACTGGGAGTGTTTGAGATCCTCTGTGCCACCTGGCGATGACGTTAAAGAGGAGGTCAGAGTCCCCCCAATCTCACGGAGGTGCCGGCTGAGTATCATGACCTTGCTGACGTCTTCAGCAAGGATCTGGCACTCACCCTGCCCCCTCACCGACCGTATGATTGTGCCATTGATTTGGTTCCAGGTGCTGAGTATCCATCCAGCAGGCTGTACAACCTCTCACGTCCTGAACACGAATCAATGGAGACCTACATCCGGGACTCATTAGCTGCCAGGCTAATCCAAAATTCTTCATCCCCATTAGGTGCAGGTTTGTTTTTTGTGGGCAAGAAGGATGGCGGTCTCCGTCCATGCATTGATTATAGAGGGCTGAACGAGATCACAGTTCGCAACCGATACCTGTTACCTCTATTGGATTCAGTGTTCACGCCCCTGCATGGAGCCAAAATATTCACAAAACTGGATCTTAGGAATGCTTACCATCTGGTTTGGGTACGGAAGGGAGATGAATGGAAGACAGCATTTAACACCCCCTTAGGTCACTTTGAGTATCTGGTCATGCCGTTCAGCCTCACCAATGCCCCCGCGATGTTTCAAGCTTTGGTTAACGACGTTCTGCGGGATTTCCTGCACCGATTCGTCTTCGTATATCTAGACGATATCCTCATCTTCTCCCAGGATCCTGAGACTCATGTTAAGCATGTCCGTCAGGTCCTTCAGCGGTTATTGGACAACCGGCTGTTTGTGAAGGCCGAGAAGTGTGAGTTCCACCTCTGTCCTTCTTGGGGTTCATTATCTCCTCCAACTCCGTCGCACCCGATCTGGCTAAGGTAGCTGCGGTGAGAGATTGGCCCCAACCGGTAAATCGTAGGAAGCTGCAACAGTTCCTAGGGTTCGCCAATTTTTACAGGAGGTTCATTAAGGGCTATAGTCAGGTGGTTAGCCCCCTTACAGCCCTGACCTCCACCAAAGTCCCCTTCACCTGGTTGGATCGGTGCGAAGCCGCGTTTAGGGAGTTGAAACACAGGTTTTCAACTGCACCAGTTCTGGTGCAGCCCGATCCTAGGCGCCAGTTTATTGTTGAAGTGGATGCCTCTGACTCAGGGATAGGAGCCATGTTGTCCCAGAGCAGGGAGTCCGATAGTGTTCTCCACCCTTGTGCTTACTTCTCCCGCAGGTTAACCCCCGCCGAATGGAACTATGATGTTGGCAATCGGGAACTCCTGGCTGTGAAAGGGGCCCTTGAGGAGTGGAGACATCTGTTGGAGGGAGCTGTGGTCCCATTTGTGGTTCTCACTGACCACAGGAACCTGGAATATATCCAGACCGCTAAGTGGCTGAACCCCAGGCAAGCCAGGTGGTCATTGTTTTTCGGACACTTTAACTTCAAGATCACCTACCGCCCCGGGGCCAAGAACGTCCGGTCTGACGCCCTGTCCCGGGTGCATGAAGAGGAAGTTAAAGCAAGGCTGTTGGACCCACCGGACACCATCATACCGGAATCCACTATCGTCGCAACTCTCACATGGGACATGGAGGGAGTTGTTAGGGAGGCCCTGACGCGACACCCGAATCCCAGAGGTGGACCAACCAACAGACTGTGAGTGCCACCAGATGCTCGGACTGCCGTGTTGGACTTCTGTCACGGTTCCAAGCTCTCCTGCCATCCTTGGGTGCGACGGACCGTGGCAGTGGTCCGGCAGTGGTTCTGGTGGCCGTCAGTCGAAGCCGACACCCGGGACTACATCAGGGCATGCACCACCTGCGCCAGGGGCAAGGCTTCCCACCAGCCAGAGAGGGGGCTCCTCCAGCCGTTGCCTGTGCCTCGTCACCCCTGGTCCCACATTGGAGTGGACTTCATCACGGGTCTCCCTGCCTCCCAGGGGAAGACAGTCATCCTGACGATAGTGTACCGGTTCTCGAAGGCGGCCCACTTCGTGGCCCTCCCGAAGCTCCTGACTGCCCAGGAGACTGCAGACCTCCTGGTCTACCACGTTGTGCGTTTGCATGGTATCCCCACGGACATTGTATCAGACCATGGTCCTCAGTTCTCCTCGCAGGTCTGAAGGAGTTTCTGTAGGGAGCTGGGGGCCACGGTGAGCCTGTCGTCAGGGTACCACCCACAAACTAACGGTCAAGCAGAGCGGGTTAACCAAGACTTGGTGCAGGCCTTGAGATGTGTCACCTCTGTGCACCCAACGGCCTGGAGTCAACACCTGGCCTGGATCAAGCACGCACATAACAGCCAGGTGTCGTCATCTACCGGCCTCTCCCCGTTCAAGGTCTGCTTGGGGTATCAACCCCCATTGTTTCCGGCCATTGAGGGAGAGGTCGAGGTGCCCTCGGTCCAGGCCCACCTCAGGAGATGCCGTGGGGGTGTGGAAGAAAGCCCGTTCTGCTCTCCTGAAGGCCCGGACACGGGCTAAGGACGATGCGGACCGCCGACGTGCCCAGGCCCCAACATACCAGCCCGGGCAGGAGGTTTGGCTCTCCACAAAGAACATCCCTCTACAAACAGACTCCCCGAAACTAACCGACCGTTACATTGGACCCTTCAAGATCCTCAAGGTGATCAGCCCGGCCGCGGTGAAGCTCCAGCTCCCAGCTTCACTGCGGATACACCCGGTTTTTCATGTTTCCAGGATCAAGCCGTACCACACATCTGACCTCTGCACCCCTGGACCGGCGCCGCCTCCTGCCCGAATCATCGACGGAGAACCAGCATGGATGGAGAAAAAGCTCCTAGATGTTCGTCGGAGGGGCCGGGGGTATCAATACCTGGTAGACTGGGACGGTAATGGCCCAGAAGAACGCTCCTGGGTGAAGAGGAGCTTCATTTTGGATCCCGCCCTCCTGGCGGATTTCTACAGGGAACACCCCGACAAGCCGGGTCGGGTGCCAGGAGGAGGAGGTACTGCTGGCCCACCACAAGATGTCGCCCTGCCATGCTAGCATCTATTGGGCTCTGGAGGGCGCACTGGCTTTTTGATTTTACCAGGTGCGCACCGTTAGGCTGTCAGCTGTTTTCCATTATCATCTTCACCATAAAAGCCTGGGAAGGACACCATAACTCTGCCGAGTTATCACCTTACCACACAGGTAAATCTACTCAGCCGTTTTGTGCCGTACGCACATTCATTGTAACTGAAGTCTTTGCAGTTGTGACTTATACTTGCAGCTTGTAGCCGAGTTTGTGGAAGTTGGAGGAGTTGGCGTCTCCACTCCTCACTTCTGACTTACTGAGTATAACATTTGACACTGCACATCCTCCAGTTTTTCCTCTGCACTCTGGGAGTATCTGGATTTATTCCTCCAAGAGGATAACTGTGAGTTGCTGACTGTTTGCTGGGTGTACACCTTAACCTGTTTTTGCTCCTGCCAGCAGTACCGGTCTGACAGCCTCGAGCGGTGGCTACCTGGGGGACCAGGACTTGGCGGCTCTGGTGTATTGCAGGCCTCTGGCTGGCGGTGGAACTTCGTGGGTTCTGGCTGGATAGGCGTCTCCTACCGTCGGGCCTGCCCACGTGTCACCATTTTGTTATTAATTGGACTCAGCATATTCATCTTCTGTTTGCACTTTTGCATAATAAATCGTTATTTATTGGAATTCCTATTGACCGCTCATTTACGCCCCCTAACGTGGGTCCGTGCATTCACTTTCCCAACAATTACAAGACTGATGTGCAGCAGACGAGATGCAAAAAGTTTGAGCTCCAAAAATGAAGGATCTGCATTGAAAAATATGGGTGATTCCTACACCTTTCACTTAATTTGGATGTAAATGTCATCATATCAAAGCAGAAATTGTCCACTTAACCAGTGTCATGAGCTCCATTTTAAAATCGATTCTGGTGATGCAAAGATCCAAAATGACAAAACTGGTGTAATATCTGCATTTTTCTGGATCAAACAGCATGTGCTTACAATGTAAAAGCAATAAAAGCTATCAAGAGTTTTTTTTTTCTATATTAAGTCCACAAAAGAAACAACCAACAGATGCGTGGAGAGTATGTGACTCAGAGTGGTGGGTGGAGCTGTCAGGGAGTGACAGTGCTCTCCCAGCCGCCGTTTTAGTGGGGCAGATATGTAACAAAAATTGCCCGAGATGTTCACATCTGGCAGAAAGTATGTAAATTTGCATGCAAAATCTTTAAAGTATGCTGATTTCAGATTTTGCTGGATCCAAGCACTTTCCCAAGTGATCCAGACGTAAAATGAGAATTAAAGTTGGCCACCAGTGTTACTGGTTCATTATTATCACTTTACCAAGGCGTTGCTAGGCCGGTAGCGTAGATTTACTTCAGCGCTACCTGGCTATACCCGCCAGCTGTGCGTAAATGACGTCATAGCGCGCAGCCTAAGAACTGTCCGCAGAGTAAAATATAAAAAGGCAAGAAGTGTGTGTTGGTCCCAATATGGATATTCTGGATGATTTTCTCATGGATAGTACGACAATAAACAGCAGCCAAAGCAGCCAGCTTGATGAGGATGCACTACCGAATTTGGAGAGCAGTGCGCACCAGCCAACACGACAAAAGTTAAAGTGAGCCAACTTTTTATGTACGCGTTATGTGTTGTGTATCTCAGTAAGTGATAATAATGCAAATAACATGCATTTGTCGTGCGGTATGCATTTTCTGAGTCCCTCCGTCCATGCCGTCGCCGGCAATGACAGATATTCGCCCGAGGGTGAATATCTGTCATTTTGTGTGATTGGGCATGAACGTCGGGCCTCTGAAAATGCATACCGCCCTCCAAAAAGCATGTTATTGTATTATTAGATTGCATGCTCCAGTCTTTGACACCTCATCACCTTAGAATGTCAGTAGGACAGTTTGTCAGTAGGATAGCTCTGTGGTTAGAGTGTTGGTCCACTAATCCAGCTAAAATGCAGGCACTCGTGGTGGCTTGACACCGGAAGCAGTAGGAGACACATGCAGACTCACAGACATAGCTGGTTGTGAGTCTGTGAGGCAGAGGTTTCAGGCAGGATACAAGCTTGGACATGGTCCAAATAACAAGCTGAAGTCATACAAATGGTGAAGAGTAGAGCAGGCAAAAACAGAGGCAGAGTCAAAAACAAGTTCACGATTACGAAAAGGTGGAGGTCAGAGCAAACAAGCAAGGTCAGAACACTAAGAAGCAAATAGGACATGAACAAAAGGTGTGAGAGTGAACAAAGTCAACAATCGGGCGAGGGACTGTGAGACTGTGAGGGCTTAAATACTGGCAGACTAATTAGGAACAGCTGTGCAGAAGGTTCTGGAAGGGGCGTGGGTGACAAACACTAAAGCAGGTGCAATACTGTGAAGGGAAAAGAAAGCAAAGCAGACAGGACCAAGAGAACTAAGTGACAGGAAAAACTAAGGGAGAAAAACGTGATGTGCTCAAGACAAACAATAATTAATGTGAGCAAAACAAAAGGGGCAAAACTAAGAAGTAACGTGACGAGCCAAAAAGTGGAAAACAAGAGAACTAATAATTAGAACCAGAACTAGCACGGAACTGATACTCTCTGATACATAAAAGTGAATGCAATAAGAATGGCAAAACGAACTATTGGTAAAACAGAGAACAATTAATGAACAGAAAACAAAACCAGTGACGACAGAATAATGCAATGAAATACTGAACACACAATAAATGATAACAGAAAACTCTTCTTTCCAATAATTTCTTAACTTATGTTCTTCATTTTTCAGGACTTGTGGTATCTGGTGGCGGGTGAAATGTAGAGTAGAATTAAATTAACTGTTATGAATTAATAAGTAATGTATTTACAATTAATGTGTTAATTATACATTAATAACTGTATTATTAATTCAGCATATCAAAATATCTTTGTGTACCAAAATTCAGAAACCTGTCCCCCAAGATAGTGACTATCAATGTTTCAACATAGCAGCCATATTGGAATTCAAGATGGCAGCCAACCCAATGGTTAAACCTCTTGCATCCAGCATACAGGGGTATTTTGAAAATACCCCTGTATGCAAAATGTCACACTTTTTGTTCAAAGTGAACTTTTTTTCACATATCTGCCCCACTATTTGTGTTGAGTGTACACAGCAGATCCCCGGAGCACACTTTCAGTCTGAGCACACAGTACCTGCGATCTAGTTCATTTTGATCAGCTGTGCCCAAGGAGTAAGGATTCATCTCCTGCAACAAACACAAACATGCACACATACAGGATACAAAAGGAATATATGCACAGGCAGAAAACAAAAACACAGAAACACAGAAAGATAATGAAGTTGGAAAAAAAACTATGAAAAATACATGCTATACCCTACAGTGTCTATGAAAATGATTCATAACCTGGGGCTTGCAGCATACAATGACAAACCTGTCTAAAATTTAAATTGACTGTCAGTGAGAATGTGTATTTTGTGTATGTCGGCTTGTGCAGTAAAGTGGATGCCTGACCGCTGACATAGACTCCACCCCCTTCCTCCTAATGGATGGAGAGGGTTTTAAAAAATGGATGCATGGACAGAGTATGGACAATTATTCTAAGTCTCAGTGGGTGATTATAGAAGCCGTTGGACAGTCATGCTGCTATCACTAATGATCTCTTACTGCTCTATGACAGAATTTTGCCATTCGCTGTCCATGGTGCTGAAATACAGCTAAAAGGAAAGGAGGAGAAATATGATTTTACAGTAGGAGCAAATTTGGTGTGGTGCGCGTGTGATCATTCACTTAGTAAGAAAATACTGGTAACATAGTAATAAAATATTTTAGTCCTCCATGATTTACCCACAGCCCACTCCATTTACTGAATGATTCTAATATCTGAGATACACATTTCCATTTATTTGTTTATTCTTTTAATTTTTTCTGGCTGTCCACCTGACAGTACATTTCTGAAGACTGCACCAGAATCATAAAGCAGACTGCCAGACAGATGCACCCGAGTGCTGTCACTCACTCACTCACTCATCCACTCACTTGATGATTCACTCGTCCACTCACTCCCTCGCACGCACTAAACTCTGAGCAGGACATTGTACCGGCAGGATGGATATGCGTGTCCCACACATGATAGACTGTCATGTCAGCATTGTGCTCACGGACACAGCACGATGAACACATGAAGTACACAGAGAAGCTGTGCACCATGCTGTCCAGTCAGATCACTGGCATGTGGCGATGTGATGAGCACATGAAGTACACAGAGAGGCTGTGCACCACACTGTCCAGTTGGCTCACCAGTGCACGGCAATGTGATGAGCACATGAAGTACACGGAGACGCTGTGTGCCACACTGTCCAGTTGGATCACCTGCGCGCGGCGATGTGATGAGCACATGAAGTACATGGAGAGGCTGTGTACCACACTGTCCAGTTGGCTCACGAGCGCACAGCGTTGTGATGAGCACATGAAGTACACAAAGAGGCTGTGCGCCACACTGTCCAGTTGGCTCACCGGTGCACAGCGTTGTGATGAGCACATGAAGTACAAAGAGAGGCTGTGCACCACACTGTGGTGGACGAGGCATTTGTGAGCCAATGTCAGCACACAGCACAGCTGGGGTGATAGGGGCGTCCCCTCAGGCTGCAGTACCTGGCCGGTGTCCACCCTGTGCTGTCACATGCACCTGGAGCTGTACCGGAGCTGAGTTTACATGTATATTTATGGTGTCATGGGCTGGCGACACAGTTCCACCGTCATTCCTCCAACAGAGTTCAATGGTAAATATGTCATAATATGCTTTCTACGGGGGTGACATCCTGTTCAGCTGCATTGCGGACGCCACACCGAGCCTCTGACGTGCACAATGATGCATTAACTCAGAGTGACAGACAGTGCTGCTGGTTTGATTGCACAATGTTCATGTCCACTTCACATGATGGATGCGGGCCACATGCTGCATATCAACATTTTCTTTTCCTGAACGGGATCCAGTGGAGGTGCACATATGTGGCACAAGCAGGACATGCTGGCAGGATTTGATTTACCCGATCCATTTTGAGGTTCCCCCGACCTCCATCAGATTGTTCTGAATGCTATTATGACGCTGTACGAATATGTACAGTGAGGGAAATAAGTATTTGAACACCCTGCGATTTTGCAAGTTCTCCCACTTAGAAATCATGGAGGGGTCTGAAATTTTCATCTTAGGTGCATGTCCACTGTGAGAGACATAATCTAAAAAAAAAATCCAGTAAATCACAATAGATGATTTTTTAATAATTTATTTGTCTGTTACTGTGGCAAATAAGTATTTGAACACCTACCAACCAGCAAGAATTCTGGCTCACACTGACCTGTTAATTTTTCTTTAAGAAGCCCTCTTATTCTGCACTCTTTACCTGTATTAATTGCACCTGTTTGAACTTGTTATCTGTATAAAAGACACCTGTTCACACACTCAATCAATCATACTCCAACCTGTCCACCATAGCCAAGACCAAAGAGCTGTCTAAGGACACCAGGGACAAAACTGTAGACCTGCACAAGGCTGGGATGGACTACAGGACAACAGGCAAGCAGCTTGGTAGAAGACAACAACTGTTATGATTCTTTATTAGAAAGTGGAAGAAACACAAGATGACTGTCAATCTCCCTCGGTCTTTGATTCCATGCAAGATCTTACTTTGTGGTGTAAGTATGATTCTGAGAAAGCTCAGAACTACACAGTAGGACCTGGTCAGTGACCTGAAGAGAACTGGGACCACAGTCACAAAGATTACATTAGTAACACACGATGCTGTCATGGTTTAAAATCCTGCAGGGCAGCAAGGTCCCCCTGCTCAAGCCAGCACATGTCCAGGCCCGTTTGAAGTTCACCAGTGACCATCTGGATGATCCAGAGGAGGCATGGGAGAAGGTCATGTGGTCAGATTAGACCAAAATAGAGCTTTTTGGAACCTGTTCGACTTACCATGTTTAGAGGACGAGAACAACCCCAAGAAAACCATTCCAACCATGAAGCATGGGGGTGGAAACATCATACTCTGTGGGTGCTCTTCTGCAAAGGGGACAGGATGACTGCACCGTATTGAAGGGAGTGTTGAGAAAGTGTAGGAACACGGACCCACAACAGGGGGCGCAAATTAACGGACAATGGAGGAAGTCAAATAATAACACTTTACTGTTGTGAATTAGCACAACAAACACGGCAGATCACAATAGAATGCAATGAAGTCAATTCACAGAATGTGTCATGTGGGCAGGCTCGAAGATAAGAGACGTCTGTCCAAAGCAGAACCGGAACCACACGATTTCCTCTGCCACCGAACCCCGGGAATACTGGAGCCGCCAAGTCCTGAACTCCCAGGTGGCCACTGCCTCCGCTTGTCGGATCTGGTACTGCTGGCGAGGAGTAAAAACAGTTAGATGTGGGTGCGTTTACACCCAGCAACACTTATGGTGGGAAATCCACCTCCACCTCTCATCAGAAAACTGGTATGTGCAGGAGTATGAGTACTTATCAAAAAGGTTGGTGAAAAGTCCAACTCAGTCTCCAGCTGCAAGTACTCACTGACTACTGTCAAAACACAAAGCAACAATGTTTACTGTCTGAAAGACAACACAACGGCTGAGTACGTTACCTCCTAAGAAGAGCGATATCTCGGCAAAGAGGTGGAGATGTCGTCTTGCTGATATACAAATTAAGATCAGATGATTGGTGACAGCTGTCATAGGTGATAAGTGACAGCTGTCACCCCGGCTGCTCCTGTGAGGCGGCAGCGCCCTCTTGTGCCTGGAGCCCACACTCCAGGCAGGGTGCCCTCTGGTGGTGGTGGGCCAGCAGTACCTCCTCTTCAGCGGCCCACACAACAGGACCCCCCCCTCAACGGGCGCCTCCTGGCGCCCGACCAGGCTTGTCCGGGTGGCGGCGGTAGAAATCGGCCAGGAGGGCCGGGTCTAGGATGAAGCTCCTCTTCACCCAGGAGTGTTCTTCGGGTCCGTACCGCTCCCAGTCCACCAAATACTGGAAGCCCCGGCCCATCCTACGGACATCCAAGAGCTGGCGCACAGTCCAAGCCGGCTCACCATCGATGATCCGGGCAGGAGGCGGTGCTGGACCCGGAGCACAGAGGGGTGAGGTGTGATGTGGTTTTATACGGGACACATGGAAAACAGGATGGCTCCGCAGTGAGACCGGAAGCTGAAGCCTCACTGCGGCTGGACTGATGACCTTGAGTATCTTGAAGGGACCGATGTAATGGTCCTGCAGTTTAGGGGAGTCCACTTGGAGGGGAATGTCCTTTGTTGACAACCACACCTCCTGCCCTGGCTGATATGCAGGGGCCGGGGTCCGCCGGCGGTCTGCATGGGCTTTTGCCCTCGTCCGGGCCTTCAGCAAGGCAGAACGGGCGGCGCACCACACCCGACGGCACTTCCGCAGGTGGGCCTGGACCGAGGGCACACCGACCTCTCCCTCGACCACTGGAAACAACGGGGGCTGGTACCCCAGACACACCTCAAAAGGGGAGAGGCCGGTGGCAGAAGACACCTGGCTGTTATGGGCATACTCGATCCAGGCCAAATGGGTACTCCAGGCCGCCGGGTGCGCGGCCGTCACGCAGTGCAGGGCCTGTTCCACTTCCTGATTGGCCCGTTCTGCCTGCCCGTTGGTCTGAGGGTGATACCCAGACGAGAGACTCACCGTGGCCCCCAGTTCCCGGCAGAAGCTCCTCCAGACCTGCGAGGAGAACTGGGGACCGCGATCGGAGACGATGTCTGTTGGAATCCCATGCAGCCGGACGACGTGGTGGACCAGGAGGTCTGCAGTCTCCTGGGCCGTCGGGAGCTTCGGGAGGGCCACGAAGTGGGCCGCCTTGGAGAATCGGTCCACTATCGTGAAGATGGTGGTGTTGCCCTGGGACGGCGGGAGGCCCGTGACAAAATCCAGGCCGATGTGGGACCAGGGGCGGTGAGGCACAGGAAGCGGCTGGAGCAGTCCCTGTGCCCTGCGGTGGTCTGCCTTGCCCCTGGCGCAGGTGGTGCAGGCCTGGATATAATCCCGGACGTCGGCCTCCAGGGACGCCCACCAGAAGCGCTGCCGGACAACTGCCACGGTTCTTCGCACCCCTGGATGACAGGAGAGCTTGGAACCGTGACAGAAGTCCAAGACTGCAGCCCTGGCCTCTGGTGGGACGTAAAGTTTGTTCTTCGGCCCGGTTCCGGGGTCCGGGCTCTGTGCCAGCGCCTCCCGTACGGTCTTCTCCACGTCCCAGGTGAGGGTGGCCACGATAGCGGACTCCGGGATGATAGGTTCCGGTGGATCCGACAGCTTGGTTTTGACTTCATCTTCATGCACCCGGGACAAGGCATCCGATCTCTGGTTTTTGGTCCGGGGTGGTAGGTGATCCTGAAGTCAAAACGGCCGAAGAACAGTGACCAGCAGGCTTGCCTGGGATTCAGCCGCTTGGCGGTCCTGATATATTCCAGGTTCCGATGGTCAGTGAAAACCGTGAATGGCACGGACGTTCCCTCCAACAGATGTCTCCACTCTTCAAGAGCCTCTTTCACCGCAAGGAGTTCTCGATTGCCGACGTCATAGTTCCGTTCTGCCGGGGTCAACCTGCGGGAAAAGTAGGCACACGGGTGAAGAACCTTATCGGTCTCTCCGCTCTGGGAAAGCACAGCTCCTATCCCTGAGTCCGAGGCATCCACTTCAACCACAAACTGGCGACTAGGATCGGGCTGCACCAGAACGGGTGCAGACGAGAAGCGCCGTTTCAACTCCTTGAACGCGGCATCGCACCGATCCGACCAGGTGAAGGGGACTTTTGGAGAAGTCAGGGCTGTCAGGGGGCTAACTACCTGACTGTAGCCCTTAATGAACCTCCTGTAGAAATTTGCAAAGCCGAGGAACTGTTGCAGCTTCCTACGGCTTGTTGGTTGGGGCCAGTCTCTCACCGCCGCAACCTTGGCCGGATCAGGAGCGACGGAGTTGGAGGAGATGATAAACCCCAGGAAGGACAAAGAAGTGCGGTGAAACTCACACTTCTCACCCTTTACAAACAGCCGGTTCTCCAACAACCGCTGCAGGACCTGACGTACATGCCGGACATGGGTCTCAGGATCCGGAGAAAAGATGAGTATATCGTCCAGATATACGAAGACGAATCGGTGCAGGAAATCACACAAGACGTCGTTAACCAATGCTTGGAACGTCACAGGGGCGTTTGTGAGGCCGAACGGCATGACCAGGTACTCAAAGTGACCTAACGGGGTGTTAAATGCCGTCTTCCACTCGTCTCCCTTCCGGATCCGAACCAGGTGATACGCATTTCTAAGGTCCAGCTTAGTGAATATTTTAGCGCCATGCAGAGGCGTAAACACCGAATCCAACAAGGGCAACGGGTATCGATTGCGAACCGTGATTTCGTTCAACCCCCTGTAATCAATGCATGGACGGAGTCCGCCATCTTTTTTGCCCACAAAAAAGAAACCTGCACCCATCAGGGAGGTGGAATTCCGGATCAACCCGGCAGCTAAAGAGTCCCGGATGTAGGTCTCCATTGATTTGCGCTCAGGTCGTGAGAGGTTGTACAGCCTGCTGGACGGGAACTCTACGCCTGGAACCAAATCAATGGCACAATCGTAAGGGCGGTGCGGGGGAAGGGTGAGCGCCAGATCCTTACTGAACACGTCCACAAGGTCATGGTACTCCACCGGCACCGTCGCCAGATTGGGCGGGACTCTGACCTCCTCCTTAGCGTGGGAACCGGGAGGAACCGAGGAACCTAAACACACCCGATGGCAGGTTTCGCTCCACTGAACCACTACCCCGGACGACCAATCAATCCGGGGATTGTGTTTTAACATCCAGGGGAACCCAAGAATCACGCGGGAGGTAGAAGGAGTCACAAAAAACTCGATCTCCTCCCGGTGGTTCCCTGACACCACCAGAGTTACTGGTGGTGTCTTGTGTGTGATTAGAGGGAGTAGGGTGCCATCTAGTGCCCGCACCTGCACTGGCGAAGTAAGCGCCACTAGAGGGAGCCCTGCCTCCCTGGCCCATCTGCTATCTAGCAGATTCCCTTCAGAGCCCGTGTCCACCAGTGCTGGGGCCTGAAGGGTTAAATCCCCATAAAGGATCGTAACTGGGAGTCGTGTGGCAATATGGGTATGTCCCACGTGAATTTCTTGGCCCACCCTTAGCCCAGTTTCTAGGGGCGGGCGTTGGTGTTTAACCGCTCGGGGCAGTCTCTCAATTGATGCTCTATCGAGCCACAAACAAAGCACACTCCGCGGACCAGCCTCCTTTGTCTCTCTGGTGGCCTAAATGTGGCCCTGCTCGTGTCCATAGCTTCATCAGCAGGGGGAGCTGTAACCACACGGAGCGTAGAGGCTGTGGAGTGTGGGGAGGGCGGAACTCGGTCGGAACCGGAAGGAGGAGGGACGGCGCGTGCCCGGCCATGCCCTTCGTCTCGTTCCCGACGGCGTTCTTCTAGCCGATTGTCTAGCCGTATAACGAGATCAATAAGCCCGTCTAAATCCCGCGGTTCGTCCTTAGCCACCAGGTGCTCCTTCAGGACCAACGACAGTCCATTTACGAAGGCGGCACGGAGGGCAGTGTTATTCCAGCCGGACCTCGCAGCCGCGATGCGGAAGTCGACTGCATAAGCAGCTGCGCTCCGGCGCCCCTGTCTTTTTGACAGCAGCACGGCTGAAGCGGTCTCTCCTCTATTTGGGTGATCGAACACTGTTCTGAACTCCCTCACAAACCCATCGTATGTCAGAAGGAGCCGTGAATTTTGTTCCCAGAGCGCTGTAGCCCAAGCGCGTGCCTCACCGCGAAGCAGATTAATCACATAAGCTATCTTACTAGCATCAGTCGCGTACATGACGGGACGTTGTGCGAAGACGAGCGAACACTGCATAAGAAAGTCCGCTCACGTCTCCACACAACCCCCGTACGGCTCTGGAGGGCTTATGTATGCTTCAGGGGAAGGTGGGAGGGGTCGTTGAACGACCTGTGGAACGTCAATATTGTGCACAGGATCGGCAGGAGGAGGAGCCGCAGCAGCGCCCTGAGCGCGCGCTTCCACCTGCGCGGTGAGAGCCTCCACCCTGCGGTTAAGGAGGACGTTCTGCTCGGTCATTAGATCCAACCGAGCAGTAAAAGCGGTGAGGATTTGCTGCAACTCACTGATCACGCCTCCTGCAGACGCCTGTGCGCCCTGCTCTTCCATTGGCCGTTCAACAGCCGGGTGACGCCCCTCGGGATCCATGACGCTGGCCGAGATATCCTGTTGAGAAAGTGTAGGAACACGGACCCACAACAGGGGGCGCAAATGAACGGACAATGGCGGAAGTCAAATAATAACACTTTACTGTTGTGAATGAGCACAACAAACACGGCAGATCACAATAGAATGCAATGAAGTCAATTCACAGAATGTGTCATGTGGGCAGGCTCGAAGATAAGAGACGTCTGTCCAAAGCAGAACCGGAACCACACGATTTCCTCTGCCACCGAACCCCGGGAATACTGGAGCCGCCAAGTCCCGAACTCCCAGGTGGCCACTGCCTCCGCTTGTCGGATCTGGTACTGCTGGCGAGGAGCAAAAACAGTTAGATGTGGGTGCGTTTACACCCAGCAACACTTATGGTGGGAAATCCACCTCCACCTCTCATCAGAAAACTGGTATGTGCAGGAGTATGAGTACTTATCAAAAAGGTTGGTGAAAAGTCCAACTCAGTCTCCAGCTGCAAGTACTCACTGACTACTGTCAAAACACAAAGCAACAATGTTTACTGTCTGAAAGACAACACAACGGCTGAGTACGTTACCTCCTAAGAAGAGCGATATCTCGGCAAAGAGGTGGAGATGTCATCTTGCTGATATACAAATGAAGATCAGATGATTGGTGACAGCTGTCATAGGTGATAAGTGACAGCTGTCACCCCGGCTGCTCCTGTGAGGCGGCAGCGCCCTCTTGTGCCTGGAGCCCGCACTCCAGGCAGGGTGCCCTCTGGTGGTGGTGGGCCAGCAGTACCTCCTCTTCAGCGGCCCACACAACAGGGAGGATGGATGGGGTCATGTATTGCGAGATTTTGGCAAACAACCTCCTTCCCTCAGTAAGTGCATTGAAGATGGGTCATGGCTGGGTCTTCCAGCATGACAATGACCCCAAACACACAGCCAGGGCAACTAAGGAGGGGCTCCGTAAGAACCATTTCAAGGTCCTGGAGTGGCCTGGACAGTCTCCAGACCTGAACTCAATACAAAATTATTGGAGGGAGCTGAAACTCCAAACTTGAAAGATATGGAGAAGATCTGTGTGGAGGAGTGGACCAAAATCCCTGCTGCAGTGTGTGAAAACTTGGTCAAGAACTACAGGAAATGTTTGACCTCTGTAATTGCAAACAAAGGCTACTGTACCAAATATTAACATTGATGTTCACAGGTGTTCAAATACTTATTTGCAGCAGTAACATACAAATAAATTATTAAAAAATCATACATTGTGATTTCCGGAATTTATTTATTTTTGATTATGTCTCTCACAGTGGACATGCACCTAAGATGAAAATTTCAGACCCCTCCATGATTTCTAAGTGGGAGAACTTGCAAAACCGGAGGGTGTTCAAATACTTATTTTCCTCACTGTAGATTGCAGTGGGATTGTGCTCAGACTGCACATTGACTGGCGTTCGATGGGTGGCCCTGCCGGACTGTTCCACTAGTGTTTTACACATGTGCAACACATTGGAGGCAGCCGCCCGAATGGGCCCGCCCATGTCGACTGCTCTGAGACCGCTGTCCAACTTTTTCAGACTGCACCTCAACACTTTTCAGATGTGGGCCTATTCGTCATTCTGACGCTATTCGGCCTAATCCGTGCTATGTGTGACAAGGGTTTAACCTACCTGGAGTCTCCAGAAGTGCAAAGTGTTCAAAGCTCAGAGACACAGCCAAGTTAAGGTAGGCATGACCACCACTGAACAAGATTCACAAGTTTAAACATTAAGACTGAGCCAATACATAACAAATCAAAGGTTTAATCAAGATCATATCAAAGGTTTAACAGGTGACTCTTCATGGACCATGTGGATTAGCCTGTGGCTGCATCACTAATGGACACACAGCACCACTTCGAGCCTGGCACCAACAAGGCTCATGGCACTTACTGAAAAAAGGTGGCTATATTGGTCACGGAATATTTTTGAAATGCAGAAAGTATTTATTTGTTCATTTTGTGTTATTTGTTACACTGTAATAAATGAAAATAAGTCAGGTGCAAAATTTTGTTTTTTCATGATTCCACACATTAATAGTTGCCTAATAAATGTGCCATAAATGTTTAATAAATGTGCAGTAAGCAGGTTTAGAAATTGAACAAATGAATGCACAAATACATAGGTATGGGGGGGGGGGGGGGGTGGAGCCTTTGCCGGTGGTCATTGGGTGAGAAGTGGGATCAATCCTGTCTAGGGTGTGTTTCAATCAGACAGACTGCCAGACCATCGCTGGGCTGTATATGTTCAAAAATAAAAATGATACACAGGAACGCAACTTGCCTAATAATTGTGCACGCAGTGTAGAGCTCTGCTGTAGTTGCCCTCTTGATATACATGTTCTTTTCAACAGTGAAAAATGGCAGTTCTTTCACTT
Source organism: Thalassophryne amazonica (assembly GCF_902500255.1). Classification (NCBI taxonomy): domain Eukaryota; kingdom Metazoa; phylum Chordata; class Actinopteri; order Batrachoidiformes; family Batrachoididae; genus Thalassophryne; species Thalassophryne amazonica. The sequence continues at coordinate 59,700,555 of NC_047119.1, read as the reverse complement.
AAAACAGCTGTCAAAGGTGGACAGAGTAATCAAATTATCATTAATGTTTTTAATATTATAAAAGTAAGCTTGATTGATAGTCTGTGAAGTACTGAATACTTATGCAACCTGTTATTTGGATTTATATTCTTAATTAGTTTGTATTATGGTTTATTAACTTGTTTTATTCATTCATTCATGTTCCATACCAATTATACTCCAATTAAGGGTTACGGGGGGCTGGAGCCTATAGGCTCTGAGGCAGAGTACACCCAGTTTATCACAGGGCCATGAACTTGCTTTAACTTTGAGGCAAAAAAAAAATACCCCAAATCTTTTTAAAATACATGTGTAAAAAGAATGTGCATTTATTCATTTTTGGCATGCTGTCATCGAAGGGGTACCAAAGTGTTTGTATACAACTGTAATAAAAATATACATGAACCCAATATCTTCTCAGAGCACTTTTAGAGCAGTCTCCAGTTGCCAATGGATGATACCCGACTGTCTATTTTTTGGGGGCAATCAATAATCAGGTAAGAGTGGCTGGATGTGCTGATCTTGTGGACAGGTTTGCCTTCACTTGAGACAGGAAGGGAATTGAGACTGTGGGGTGGTGGTGTGAGAGGACTGGGACATACATTGTGGTTTCAAAGGATCAGAACTGTGAACTCAATGGTGAACCCAATTTATGTTCTACTTCACAGGCCCATGATCTTTCCTGCTTGATTGCTTGGATAATTAGTCAACATAACCAGGAACCTTATGAGTATTTGGATGCTGGAAGTCTGAAAATAAGTTGGATGCCTCCAAGACGCAGAAGATATATTAGTGTCTTAATTCACCACTCGGTTTGTAGCATGCTGTAGCATGTTAGCAACAGCTAAAGGGTTAGCCAATATTAGCACCGCCAGTTAATTATCAACATATTACACAACATTTCAAGAATAATAATCTTGCAACACATGTCCACAGACAGAATTAAGACAGTACTCTCTGCCCTATTCAATAAATTGGGCACACAAAAGACAGAAGTGCCAAAAAAAACATTAAAACTACAACTTAAATGGCTGTTGCTACTTGGAGCAGACATATTGGATTGTCAACTTCATCCGAGTTGAAGAGTTGGAAGTACAACTTCAGGGGACATTCCTGGAAGTGTGTAACTAGGAAGTTATCACCTCAGAGTGCACCAATATTCCTACAACCAAAAAAATAAAAAATAAAAAAAATACTCAAGGGAGCTTTTCCTTCCCGCTGTTACCAGTATGTTTCCTCAGGGGTTGGACAAGGGTTGAGTGACGAACTTTCTAAATTTGTGCTATATAAACAAATTCAATTTAATTGAATCACCAATCGCTGCCTTACATCTGGGTGTTGTCAAACTTGATGAGTAATCAGGAAAATTTTTAACATGTTTTTTTTAAACTGTAATGTGATGAACAATGATCCAAAAAAGTGAAATGTCTGTTATATATTTGTGTTCAATGTGTCCAATTATGGTTTTCTTTAGTTGTTTTCTGTACTTCTTTCTTATTCTCACTTTCCTTTGTTCTCTCTTGGTATGTGCATGTAGAACTGGATTTGACCAGTTTGTTACAATTATAAATCATATGTCTCCCGTTATTGCGTGGGCCTGGGGCAGGGGGGTTGGACCTCCCTTGAATGCCCATGTGGGCCAATAAGAGAAAGATTTTGTGAAATAAGGTCTGCCTCTGTAATCCTGTATAAAAACTGTTTGTATCCATTGTCCGGGGTTCTGTAAGGGAGGCTCTTGTCTGTAAGAGAAGTTCTTGCAGGGCCCAGGCCTGATTATTTTTGCTGTGACTTTGATTAAATTTAAAAGTGCAGAATAGTTTGAGTTTGTACTTTGTAAGGGGCAGTATTACAGAAAGAACTGGGCGAAGAATTAACATGTCACAAGTACATAATTTGTGCGGAGTTGGAGGTACAATTTTGCAAAAGTAGGTGATGGTGGGCATCCAAGTACAAGACGCAGTAACTGAAACCAAAAATTGTCAGTACAAATGCCAACAAAATAAATCCCATAAAAAGCATGCTGAGCTCTTCAACAGAAGACAGTTATGAGGTGTAAACGGACATTTTAGCTTTGGGGGAATGTGGGAATAACGTAGTGCCAGCACATCCGCACAAACACTCATGGAATGGAACTAGGCCAACCTTGGGTGTATTCAGCAATAATCAGAAATACTTGCCAGTCTTTGGTGACACTCATTTGCAAGCAGTCATATGATAGGCCACATTTTTTTAAACTAACTGGCAAAAATTGCATTATTTACTGAGTTTCTTAATTTTGGAATCAGGATGCAAATTGGGGCCAAAAATCAGCAATGGGAGACTGCCCTTACACTCTATCTGTTACACTTGACAAATGACAGCTTTGAAAACAGTTCAATCAAATTACCAGAGAACTGGACGTACTCACAGTTAGAGGCTTGGTTTTGGGAGGGTAGGGTAACATGTGTGGGGTGTGGCTGAGGGTGGGGCCTGATGGCCTCCAGTGGAATCATCACAGGAGGGGGGACTGAGCTGTCATGCTACGTGACAGAACGAGGAAAGAGTCAGCATGCACAAACAAACAAAATAACAAACACTGGCATCATCTGGGATAGGAAAGTATGTGAAGTTTTTTTTTTTGCTGTTATTTGAGTGAGTATTGAAGGGAAATAAACACCAACAATGTGAAGGTGGAGAGCAGACTATATTAAGTGTTATTCCAGTGTCTTTTCAGCAACACTGTGGGACAGAGAGGAAAAACACTGAGTATTAGTCACAGACAAACCCAGGAATGAAGCACCTACAGCAGATGGAGTGATAACTACAATAAAACCGACCGCACAGCTTGACAATGTTGCTGCTTGCTAAACATCATCTGCCGTACCTCATCACTTTCTGGTGCTGTCACTTTCTTCTCCTTCTTCGTCTTCTTGTCATCCTCCTTCTTCTTTTTTTCTTTATCGGGGAGGATGTCATCCAGCCATGCTAAGTCATGTTGCGAGAACATGAAATCCAGAAACTTCCGAACAACCATCAGTCCCAGAATCTGCACAAAAAGGAAACCAAGACAGCACCAAATTATTTCATGTATATTTTATGTGCAAGAATGGAGTCTTTTGCCATGGCTACACAAAAGCTGAGTGGTTAAATGACCAACCAATCAAATCCTCTTCTGCTTGACTATGATTTGAGTGAAGGACTTTAAAATGTATAGCCCTCCTGACAGGAGGTTTGGTTTGGACACAAATGCAAGACTCACAAACACAGCTCTGGTTGACAAACTTTAGTGGTGTGACAAGCAGTGGTCGGTACACGGGTAGACAGTCCAGAAAACACAGCAGCAGAATTATTAACATCAGGCTTTATCGTGGTCGGAACAAACGGGCAGGTGGTCGAAAACACTTTGAGGCAGGCAGGACTATGGAACATGAACGAGAGCTGGAAAGAAGGCACAGGGCGCATCAATCTGGCAAAGAAACAAAGCAGAATGAGCAGTATATATGCACCCCAGCGACGAGCTGCAAATTGAACACAGGTAAGCATGGAAAGCACTGGAAAGGGGGGCGTGACCAGGGAGAGAGAGAGACAGACATGCCCACCTGTAAAAGAGACAGAGAGACCCAAACAGAAAAGCATCCAACAAGGAGATAAACAAAAAAGAAGACAGCCTACACACAAAAACAGACTACAACCAAGAAATAAAAGCAGATGAAACACACCCCCTGACAGGACCCTCCCCCCGCCACAGCCAGCCCCGGACTGCCCAGGCAAACCAGGGTGAGCAGCATGAAAGTCGCGAACAAGCACAGGATCCAAAATAAAGCGAGAGGGAACCCACGAGCGCTCCTCGGGACCATAGCTCACCCAATCGACCAGATACTGAAACCCACGACTGCACCGGCGAGAGGCCAGGAGCCAATGCACGGAGAAGACCGGGCCACCATCCACACACCAGGCGGGCGGCGGGGGAACGGCAGGAGGGCATAAAGCACTCGACCGAACAGGCTTGACGTTACTGAAGTGGAAAGTAGGGTGGACACGCATGGACTGAGGAAGAAGAAGACGGACCGAAACGGGGTTAATGACCCTGGAGACCGGAAAGGGACCGACAAACCGGGGAGCAAGCTTCTTAGGCACGCCCCAAAGCGACAAGTGCCACGTAGAGAGCCACACCTGCTGCCCAGGGACGTAGGACGGGGCAGCGGACCTCCGGCGGTCAGCGGCCGTCTTATAAGCTTCTATAGAACGGGATAAAATCATCCGAGCACGCTCCCAGTTTCACCGGCAACGAAGAATCAAACTGAGCGCCGAGGGAACTGATGATTTAAGGTCGACCGAGGGAAAAAATGCCGGCTGCTGTCCAAAAACCACATGGAAGGGGGAATAACCAGTGGAAGAAGAGGGCAAACTATTATGGGCAAGTTCGACCCACGGAAGTTGGTCAGACCAAGAGGCAGGATGCCGCGACGCAAGCACCCGCAGACCTTTCTCCAGGTCCTGATTTATTCATTCTGCCTGCCCATTGGCCTGTGGATGGTAACCCGAAGTCAAACTGGAAGTTACCCCGAGGAGACGGCAAAACTCACTCCAGAATCGAGATATAAACTGCGGGTCCCGGTTGGAGACTATATCCTGTGGTAAGCCGTGTAGTTTAAAGATCTGGTTTAGCATAACCACAGCTGTTTCCCTGGCTGACAGTAGTTTCCGTAGAGGAATAAAATGAACCATCTTGGAGAGTCGGTCGACTACAGTTAAAACCACAGTGTGGCCCTTGGAAGGTGGGAAGCCAGTTACAAAGTCTACGGCAATATGAGACCACGGATGAGACGGAATTGGCAATGGTAACAGTGACCCTGCAGGTGGTTGATTTGAGGTTTTATGCATTGCACATACCTGGCAGGCAGATACGTATTCAGAGACGTCCTTTACTAGGCCTGGCCACCAAAATCTTTGCTGCACCACGAACAAGGTCTTTTTAATGCCAGGATGACAGAACATCCGACTATCGTGACACCAGTGGATCGTCTCACTCCTGAGGTCTGGAGGAACAAAACGTTTTCCCCGCGGACACCCGACAGGAACTGGCGCATCCCCGATTGTCGATTTAATTCTACTCTCGATGTCCCAGGTTAAGGCAGACACAAAACATGAAGCGGGTAATATCATTCCTGGATCTACAGGCGTGTCTACTGGCTCTCCCAGGCGAGATAGGGCGTCTGGTTTCCCGTTCTTGGTGCCCGGGCGGTAGGACAGAGTAAAGTTGAAACGACTAAAAAATATTGCCCATCGGGCATGGCGGGCATTGAGAAGTTTGGCTGAACGGAGGTATTCCAGGTTTTTGTGATCAGTGTAAATGACAAAGGGAATTGTGCCCCCTCCAGCCAGTGCCGCCACTCCTCCAAAGCCACTTTAACCGCTAACAGCTCGCGGTCGCCGATGCCATAATTGCGTTCTGTGGGGGTCAATTTCTTTGACAAAAAGGCACAAGGGTGTAGCCTGTTGTCTGTGGGGTCCCTCTGGGACAGAACAGCCCCCACACCAACATTGGAGGCATTGACTTCTACCACGAACTGTCGTGTGGGGTCAGGGAGGAGTAGCACGGGGGCCGCGGTAAAGCAATCTTTTAGGACTCGGAACGCCTCGTCACATTCCTTCGACCAGACCAGACAAATGGGCGGAGGGACGAGGTGATAGCATGCAGGGGAGCAGCCACTGAACTGAATCCTCGAATAAATTTCCGATAAAAATTAGCAAACCCTAAGAAACGTTGCACCTCCTTACGGGAGGTGGGTATTGCCCACTCCTGTACTGCCACCACCTTTGCAGGATCCATCTTAATCTCCCCTGCGGAAATTACAAAACCTAAAAAGGAGACCGTGGACTTATGAAATGCGCACTTTTCTGCCTTCACAAACAGCCCATTTTGCAGTAAAGTTTGTAACACCTGGCGAACGTGGCGAGTATGAGCAGTCAGATCAGGGGAGAAAATGAGGATATCATTCAGGTAGACAAAAACAAATCTATTCAGGAAGTCACGTAGCACATCATTTACTAAGTTTTGGAACACTGCGGGCGCGTTCGTGAGACCAAATGGCATTACAAGGTATTTGTAGTGACCAGAGGGAGTGTTGAAGGCTGTCTTCCATTCATCACCTTGCTTAATTCTTACCAAATGGTATGCATTACGCAAGTCGAGCTTAGTAAAGACCCTGGCACCTTCCAACAATTCAAACGCGGAAGAGATTAATGGCAACGGGTAGCGATTCTTCACTGTGACCTCATTCAAACCGCGGTAATCGATGCAGGGACGGAGTGTTCCGTCCTTCTTTCCTACAAAGAAGAATCCCGCCCCTGCTGGAGAAGAGGATGAGCGTATTAACCTGGCTGCTAAGGACTCCTGTATGTACTTGTTCATAGCGTGACGTTCAGGTGCGGATAAGGAGTATAGTTTTCCCCGAGGAGGAGTTGCCCCAGGGAGAAGTTCAATGGCACAGTCATAACTGCGATGCGGTGGTAATGATTTAGCTTTTGCTTTGCTAAAAACAGCTGCGAGATCATGGTAACACACGGGAACCCCAGTCAGATCCGGGTTGATTTCCTGCGAACTACAGACAGACTTAGGCAAACATACACTGCTACAAGACGGACTCCAGGATATAATTTCGCCCTTCGTCCAATCAAAATTTGGTCCATGGCGTTGAAGCCAGGGGTGCCCCAGAATGATCAGGTGAGTCATGTTATCCATCACATGAAAGCTAATTGATTCAGAGTGAGAGTGGGAGATTAGCAGTTTGACAGACTGAGTGCGGTGAGTGATTTCACCAAGCACGTGACCATCCACGGCACGTACCGCCAGGGGGTGTGGGAGCTTATACGTCTTAAGGTGAAGGTGCCTGACAAGAGAGGACAGGATCAAATTGGCATCAGAACCTGAATCTACAAAAGCAGATATGTCTATGGTGGTATGGTCAGATGTTAATTTAGCTGGGATTATATTTTGAGTAGAAACAGAGGAAATGGAATTTAGACTGACCCGTACCTCGGATCTTGGCCGCACGGTGGCACCCTTGGCCCGACAATTAGAAATCAAATGTCCTGAATGTCCACAGTAGTAGCAGAGGCCGTCCTCACGGCGGCGCTGTTGCTCTGTTTGTGACAGACGCGATCTCCCCAGCTGCATTGGCTCCTCAGAACTGTGTGGTGGGGGCTCAGGCCAAGAGTGAGTGGAGGAGGAGGAGTAACGGGCTGGAGGCGTGTCCATCCGGTGGTCGGGATTACGGTTTGCTCACCGAGGACGGTCCTGCAGACGGCAGTCAGTGCGGATGGCCAGTGCTATCAATTCATCAAGATCATCCGGCAGGTCGGTGGCTATTAACTGATCCTGGATCTCTGCAGACAGACCCTGGAAAAACACATCGAGGAGGGCCGCCGGGTTCCATTCACTCTTTGCTGCAAGAACGCGAAAGTCGATCGCGTAGTCTGTTACCCGGCAGCTGCCCTGCCTCAGCCTCATGAGGGAGCGCGCAGCCTCGCGCCCCGGAGCAGTGTGCTGAAAAACCTGTTTGAGAGCCTTGGTGAACGCTGGGAGAGAAGCACAGGCGGGAGATTGTTGGCTCCATTCCGCTGTTGCCTAGGCAGCCGCTCGGCCGGAAAGGTGAGTGATCATATATGCTATCTTCGTTCTGTCTGTCGGGAACATGGGTGACATCAGCTCGACGTGGAGCTCACACTGTGTAATAAATGGTCTGACGTCGCTGGATTCTCCAGAGAAACGTTCCGATTGCGACAGTTGGTTGCAAACCACTGGAGCAGATGTGGGAATTGGAGCAGCTGCTGACGGCCCAGGTGAAGGTGGGCTGGAGGCCCCGGTGGCCACGTCTGACGAAGCCTGAGGACTGAGTTGCGCCAGGAGCTGATTCATCTGCGCGCTGACAGTGGACATGAAAGTGTCCTGGCGTTTAGCAAGTTCGCTAATACCAGAACTCAGCTTAGCGAGCTGGTCTTCCTGCTGCGCGAGTTGCTGGCTGTAGTGTCGTACCGCCAGCTGAAAGGGGTCTGAGCCTGCTGTGTCCATTGTTGGCCAGATTGATCTGACAGGAGGTTTGGTTTGGACACAAATGCAAGACTCACAAACACAGCTCTGGTTGACAAACTTTAGTGGTGTGACAAGCAGTGGTCGGTACACGGGTAGACAGTCCAGAAAACACAGCAGCAGAATTATTAACATCAGGCTTTATCGTGGTCGGAACAAACGGGCAGGTGGTCGAAAACACTTTGAGGCAGGCAGGACTATGGAACATGAACGAGAGCTGGAAAGAAGGCACAGGGCGCATCAATCTGGCAAAGAAACAAAGCAGAATGAGCAGTATATATGCACCCCGAGCTGCAAATTGAACACAGGTAAGCATGGAAAGCACTGGAAAGGGGGGCGTGACCAGGGAGAGAGAGAGACAGACACGCCCACCTGTAAAAGAGACAGAGAGACCCAAACAGAAAAGCATCCAACAAGGAGATAAACAAAAAAGAAGACAGCCTACACACAAAAACAGACTACAACCAAGAAATAAAAGCAGATGAAACACACCCCCTGACAGGACCCCCCCCCCCCCCCCCCCCCCCCCCGCCACAGCCGGCCCCGGACGGCCCAGGCAAACCAGGGTGAGCAGCATGAAAGTCGCGAACAAGCACAGGATCCAAAATAAAGCGAGAGGGAACCCACGAGCGCTCCTCGGGACCATAGCTCACCCAATCGGCCAGATACTGAAACCCACGACTGCACCGGCGAGAGGCCAGGAGCCAATGCACGGAGAAGACCGGGCCACCATCCACAGACCAGGCGGGCGGCGGGGGAACGGCAGGAGGGCATAAAGCACTCGACCGAACAGGCTTGACGTTACTGAAGTGGAAAGTAGGGTGGACACGCATGGACTGAGGAAGAAGAAGACGGACCGAAACAGGGTTAATGACCCTGGAGACCGGAAAGGGACCAACAAACCGGGGAGCAAGCTTCTTAGGCACGCCCCAAAGCGACAAGTGCCACGTAGAGAGCCACACCTGCTGCCCAGGGACGTAGGACGGGGCAGCGGACCTCCGGTGGTCAGCGGCCGTCTTATAAGCTTCTATAGAACGGGATAAAATCGTCCGAGCACGCTCCCAGTTTCGCCGGCAACGAAGAATCAAACTGAGCGCCGAGGGAATGAGCAGCATATATGCACCCCAGCGACGAGCTGCAAATTGAACACAGGTGAGCATGGAAAGCACTGGAAAGGGGGGCGTGACCAGGGAGAGAGAGAGACAGACATGCCCACCTGTAAAAGAGACAGAGAGACCCAAACAGAAAAGGATCCAACAAGGAGATAAACAAAAAAGAAGACAGCCTACACACAAAAACAGACTACAACCAAGAAATAAAAGCAGATCAAACACACCCCCTGACACATCCCAGAAGTGACATAATCAGGAAATGAAGAAGCTGATCTTCTGCTTTTGTTGGATTTACAACCCCTGGCAAAAATTATGGAATCACCGGCCTCAGAGGATGTTCATTCAGTTGTTTAATTTTGTAGAAAAAAAGCAGATCACAGACATGACACAAAACTAAAGTCATTTCAAATGGCAACTTTCTGGCTTTAAGAAACACTATAAGAAATCAAGAAAAAAAGATTGTGGCAGTCAGTAACGGTTACTTTTTTAGACCAAGCAGAGGAAAAAAATATGGAATCACTCAATTCTGAGGAAAAAATTATGGAATCACCCTGTAAATTTTCATCCCCCAAACTAACACCTGCATCAAATCAGATCTGCTCATTGACATTGACCCTATGCCATGACATTGACCCTATGTGTCTTTTTGCAAGGAATGTTTTTGCAGTTTTTGCTCTATGGCAAGATGCATTATCATCTTGAAAAATGATTTCATCATCCCCAAACATCCTTTCAATTGTCCAAAATATCAACATAAACTTGTGCATTTATTGATGATGTAATGACAGCCATCTCCCCAGTGCCTTTAGCTGACATGCAGCCCCATATCATCAATGACTGTGGAAATTTACATGTTCTCTTCAGGCAGTCATCTTTATAAATCTCATTGGAAAGGCACCAAACAAAAGTTCCAGCATCATCACCTTGCCCAATGCAGATTCGAGATTCATCAATGAATATGACTTTCATCCAGTCATCCACAGTCTACAATTGCTTTTCCTTAGCCCATTGTAACCTTGTTTTTTTCTGTTTAGGTGTTAATGATGCCTTTCATTTAGCTTTTCTGTATGTAAATCCCATTTCCTTTAGGCGGTTTCTTACAGTTCGGTCACAGACGTTGACTCCAGTTTCCTCCCATTCGTTCCTCATTTGTTTTGTTGTACATTTTTCGATTTTTGACACATATTGCTTTAAGTTTTCTGTCTTGACACTTTGATTTCTTCCTTGGTCTACCACTATGTTTGCCTTTAACAACCTTCCCATGTTGTTTGTATTTGGTCCAGAGTTTAGACACAGCTGACTGTGAACAACCAACATCTTTTGCAACATTGCGTGATGATTTACTCTCTTTTAAGAGTTTGATAATCCTCTCCTTTGTTTCAATTGACATCTCTCGTGTTGGAGCCATGATTTATGTCAGTCCACTTGGTGCAACAGCTCTCCAAGGTGTGATCACTCCTTTTTAGATGCAGACTAATGAGCAGATCTGATATGATGCAGGTGTTAGTTTTGGGGATGAAAATTTACAGGGTGATTCCATAATTTTTTCCTCAGAATTGAGTGATTCCATATTTTTTTCCTCTGCTTGGTCTAAAAAAGTAACCGTTACTGACTGCCACAATCTTTTTTTCTTGATTTCTTATAGTGTTTCTTAAAGCCAGAAAGTTGCCATTTGAAATGACTTTAGTTTTGTGTCATGTCTGTGATCTGCTTTTTTTCTACAAAATTAAACAACTGAATGAACATCCTCCGAGGCCGGTGATTCCATAATTTTTGCCAGGGGTTGTATAATGAAACTAGAAGCCCTCGGAGAGCGCAAACATCCACCAAGGCCATAGGGTCACTGACGTCACATGGAATACCCTTCGTCAAAGAGACTTATTCCATGTCATTTCACACATCTACCATCATGTTTCAGATTCAGTGGTTAACCCTCTGGGGTCCGAGGGCATTTTTGGACAGTTCACTCGCCTGGCATAAATGTTTTATTATTGCTGTTAACTGCTCTCCCTGCATTCCACAATCAAGTTTTATGTCTCTTTTTTTCAGGACAACCTGTACTTTCAAAATATATATGCTATAGTTGTGTTTTATAAGTGTAATAAAGGTTCACAATCAGAAATAAGAAAGGAAAAAGTAAAGCGGAAATTAATTTTCCACACACATTTATTCAAAACACACAGGAAACTATAATAAACTAGTAACACATCACTCCTAAAAACAATCTTTGGTGTGTTACGTGAGGTGAATCTGCCCTACGATTGGATTTTGGAAAACCATGTGATGGTGAACCAATTCTGATTGGACACTCACATTGCTCATGTCATCACACAGTTTCTATGAGGAGTACATAGATGGTGGACGGTGGCTCGAAAGCCCACAGAGTTAACTTTTCAGCCAAAAAAAGTAAGTTTCTATCTCATATCATTAAAAAGTTATTTATAATTTAATAAAGCTTGGTCTCAGCTGTCGTATACGGCGGCGTTGGCCCCAGAGGGTTAAACCCTTAGATCTTCAGCAAATGTATTTATAAAGAGAAACTGCATGAACTACACAAGTTTTTTTTTATTTTCTAATAACAAGTTTATTCAATGAGGAGAAACAAATGCTAAATTGTTGTTGTGTCGTAACTTAATTTTTGTTCAGCCTTTGTGACCCATCTTCATGAAGTTAGATGCAAAAATGTTGAAATTGGCCCTATCCTGCAATGATAAAGAATCCTTAAAAAAATTACTGGATCTGGATCGTGTTCCAGATCATTACCAAAATTTAATGACATCTAAATTAGGCCAAGATACACCCCTGGTAAAAAATTCATTGAAATCCATTGAGGATTTTTTGACTAATCCTGCTAATAAACCAACCAACCAACCAACAAACAAACGGGCGCGACCGAAAAAATAACCTCCTTGGCGGAGGTAATAACATAAGCATGAAATGGTCTTAGGCTCATTTTGTCAGGTTGTCCTAAAAGTTCCCTGAAAAGCCTTCAGTTAATTCAAAATGCTGCAGCTAGAGTACTAACGGGGACTAGAAGGAGAGAGCATATCTCACCCATATTGGCCTCTCTTCATTGGCTTCCTGTTAATTCTAGAATAGAATTTAAAATTCTTCTTCTTACTTATAAGGTTTTGAATAATCAAGTACCATATCACCCCAATAGAGTGCTTCGCTCTCAGACTGCAGGCTTACTTGTAGTTCCTAGGGTTTGTAAGAGTAGAATGGGAGGCAGAGCCTTCAGCTTTCAGGCTCCTCTCCTGTGGAACCAGCTCCCAATTCGGATCAGGGAGACAGACACCCTCTCTACTTTTAAGATTAGGCTTAAAACTTTCCTTTTTGCTAAAGCTTATAGTTAGGGCTGGATCAGGTGACACTGAACCATCCCTTAGTTATGCTGCTATAGACTTAGACTGCTGGGGGGTTCCCATGATGCACTGAGTGTTTCTTTCTCTTTTTGCTCTGTATGCACCACTCTGCATTTAATCATTAGTGATTGATCTCTGCTCCCCTCCACAGCATGTCTTTTTCCTGGTTATCTCCCTCAGCCCCAACCAGTCCCAGCAGAAGACTGCCCCTCCCTGAGCCTGGTTCTGCTGGAGGTTTCTTCCTGTTAAAAGGGAGTTTTTCCTTCCCACTGTCGCCAAGTGCTTGCTCACAGGGGGTCGTTTTGACCATTGGGGTTTTTACGTAATTATTGTATGACCTTGCCTTGCAAAGTGAGGCGCCTTGGGGCGGCTGTTTGTTGTGATTTGGCGCTATATAAATAAAATTGATTGAATTTTGTTCCAGAGAAGGCAAGCTTTCCCAAAAATATTCATTTACAATATTGCCTTATTATTTAGGTTATGAATCTTTTTAAAAGTTGCTTCTAAAGTGAAGCTGGGGGGTGGGGAGCAGCCTCTAATCTCCATGGAACAAGTCATTTAACAATTTCAATTATACCGAAACTGTAAAATTAAGTTAAAATGTTACATAGTTCCCCTTTAAATTTGCCTTCTCTTATCACTACTGTATGCACCTCTGTTGATATATAACATAAGTACGCTGAACTGGATTGACTCACCATTACTGGGAAGATGATAGCCAGGAATGTGGACTTCAGGATCCAGAGGACAGCTAGACACACAATTTGGACGAGGGTGAAAAGGTGGACACGTCTCAGAGGAACATGACGAAGGAAGGAGAAGTCTGGCTGGTGTTTTGGTGGCATCAGATACAATTTGATACGTTCCCAGAACTGGAGTGAAGAAAAAAAAAAACATTCATATTCATAATGTCATTCATCTCAGAGTATATGAGCCTTAGCATTGACAATCCCCCTTTTTTTTCTTACTATCCCTACCACTGGAACAAAGTCTCTATATTTCATAGTTTAGTATTTGACAAGATAGTGTACCTATATGAATTAGGTACTCTATCTTCTAAAGGACATAAATGATGTCCTTTAGAAGACATAATTCATGGAAAAGTGCCGGAGATGCATGTAGAACTGCAGGATCGACAGAAATACCCAGTTTGAAAGTAATAATAATAATAATAATTATAATAATAATTGTAATTATAAACTTTATTTGTGTTGTGCTTTTCTACAGCTGCTCTGCTTTGTGGAAGCCCGATCCCATCAGATCTCGTAAGCTAAGCAGGGTAGATCTTGGTTAGTACTTGGATAGGGGACCTTCAGAAGACCAGACGCTGTGCTTGTTTCTTCAAGTAAAACTGGAGTTGTGTCAGGAAGGGCAGCCAGCGTAAAACTTGTGCCAAATCCTAATGCAGGCGTGTACTGGCTCCACTGTGGCAACCCTGAAGTAAAAATTTGGGGCACCCAAAACAAAAACATCATTTGTGTATTGCTCTTCTAGAAACTTAAAAAAAAGAATGCAAAAATAACACATTAAAACACCAACAACCATTCAAAAAGGTGCATTTTAACAGGGATTTGACTGTGGGAAGATTGGGGCCACCTCTGATTTTTTTTGAGAGATAATGACCCATTGATGATGTTGATGCCAGTTTACACAGTTGAGATTGAGGAAATTGGTTTGCAACAAGGATCAAACAAGATTTTTTTTCTTTTTCTTTTTTCACTCATGGTTTGTGGTTGTGTGAAGCCATTTATTGTCAGAGATCTGAAATGTGCAGTTCATGCAAGACAACCCAGGAATTTACAGGAACTGGAAGCTTTTTGCCAAAACGAATGGGCAGCTTTACCATCAGAGAAAATAATGAGCCTCATATACAACTACCACAAAAGACTGCCATTGATGTTAAAGGTTCAAATACACGGTATTAAGAACTGGGGTATGTAAACTTTTGATCAGGGTCATTTGGTTACTTTCCCTTGTCATTTTGATTTAGTTTCCCTGCCACGCCATGACGTTTTGACATATTCTTGAAGAATAAAAAAGCTTTTTTCCACATGTTGTCTTTGTTTTTTACCATAAAATTACACTGAACAAGGATTTAGATGTTTTGATACCCATCTGAGAATTTGAATTTACCGCCTCCGAGTTGACTTACTTTTTCGCTGCAATGGATGTGATGTCATGCGAGTAAAAGTGTCGAACCGAGGCTCTGTTTACCAACACGGCAGACACGGACAGTGAAGGCATAGTGAGCGATTATAGCAAAGATTTAAGTGACATATCAATTGTTTTTGAAGAAGATGAAGAAGTTTCTGATGAACGAAGCAGTGGTGAAAATAAACCGTGTATGTTGCAGCTGAACAAGACAGAAAGAGGATGTGAACCACAGGCTAGGCCACATTCTGAAAAAAAAAAACAGAACATTGACATTTTTGTGTTTTCCAAATATACGAGGTCTGTCCAAAAAGTATCGTACCTTTTTATTTTTTTCAAAAACGATATGGATTTGATTCATATGTTTTTATGTCAGCCAAGCTTGAACCTTCGTGCGCATGCGTGAGTTTTTCCACGCCTGTCGGTTGCGTCATTCACCTGTGGGCAGGCTTTGAGTGAGCACTGCTCCACCCCTCTCATCGTTGTTTCATTGCGAGGAAATGGCGGAATGATTTGGACTTTTTTCCATCAGAATTTTTTCAGAAACTGTTAGAGACAGGCAGCTGGAAACCATTCGAAAAATTTATCTGGCTTTTGGTGAAAATTTCACGGGCTTCACAGAGAATAAGGAGTGTTACTACAGCTTTAAGGATGCCCCACAATGGCGCACGGCGCGCCGTGCTCCGAGCCGCCATCGAGAGGCAGAAACCACCAGATCATTTCTAAATGGATGGCTGTGTGGAGCTGGGACCATCGTGAGCAATTTCTCTGGTTATCACAAGAGCTGGACATCAGCCATTTTCCGGCAGATTTCACTTTTAACAAGAGATTTTGTCACGGAAAGCCACGCGGAGGCTTCGCGCGTCAGGACCGATTCGCTGATCGAGCGAGACAAAGGAACACCTCCGTTTCGGAGTGCCAGGGGACAAGTTGGGACATGCCTATCTCGGCTTTCAATGCTTACCAGCCCAGTGAGTATAAGAGAAATTCTGGAGAGCTGGGCATGTCCCATCTTGTCCCCTGGCACTCTGAAATGGAGGTGTTCCTTTGTCTCTCTCGATCAGCGAATCGGTCCTGACGCGCGAAGCCTCCGCGCGGCTTTCCGTGACAAAATCTCTTGTTAAAAGTGAAATCTGCCGGAAAATGGCTGATGTCCAGCTCTTGTGATAACCAGAGAAATTGCTCATGACGGTCCCAGCTCCACACAGACATCCGTTTAGAAATGATGTGGTGTTTTCTGCCTCTCGATGACGGCTCGAAGCGCGGCGCGCCGTGCGCCATTGTGGGGCGTCCTTAAAGCTGTAGTAACACTCCTTATTCTCTGTGAAGCCCATAAAATTTTCACCGAAAGCCAGATAAATTTTTCTAATGGTTTCCAGCTGCTTGTCTCTAACAGTTTCGGAAAAAATTCTGAAGGAAAAAAAGCCCAAATCATTCCGCCATTTCCTGACAATGAAAATCCGACGAGGGGGCTGGACCACTCCTCCCACAAGGCGTGCTCACAGGTGAATAACGCAACCGACAGGGGTGGAAAAACTCACGCATGCGCACGAAGGTTCAAGCTTGGCTGATGTAAAAACATGTGAATCAAATCCATATAGTTTTTGAAAAAAATAAAAAGGTACAATACTTTTTGGACAGACCTCGTACATATCATGTAAACTGAACAGATTGTTTTTGTTCAGACATCTGTTCATTCAAAGTAGATTAGATGTGATACAATTTATGATTACAGATGTTCTGTATGTGTATTTTAGACAGGAAAGTCTCCATTTAGCATAAACATTTTTCTAAAATATTATGCATGATAAAATTTGACAACAGATATAGAAGTCAAATTTTCTTTTATTTAGTAATCTTTTTTCCCACATCCCATGTGGGTCTACAGCTTTTCAGATAAAGATTTGCAATCATTTGCTCTGAATAAAAAGTGAAGAATTAGCAATCACAAGAAACTGACTTATAAATAATTAAATATATACAGAATGTACAGAAACTTTATTTTCAGTGATTTTAGAACAAACTCCTGAATTTAAGCACGCTGTGCTGCTGAAATAATTTTTTCATACACAAACACACCGTGCCAGGAATAAATGATCATTTATAAGAAAAGGTGGTGAGTAAACAAACCATTCTGTGTTTTGTAAGCAGCTTATATCTGACACCGTTGTTGTTGTTGTCAGCTGACAGCTGCGCTTCACATCCTTTTTCTGTCGCGTTCGGCTGGAACATACACGGTTTGGAGCCGCTCATTATTCGTTAATCTCTTCATCAGAAACTTCCTCATCTTCTTCAAAAACAATCGATAGTCACTTAAATCGCTCACTATGCCTTCACTGTCCGTGTCTGCCGTACTGGTAAACAGAGCCTCGGTTCAACACATTTCATCCGTCGCAGCGAAAAAGTAAGTCAACTCGGAGGCGGTAAATTCAAATTCTCAGATGAGTAACGAAACGTCTAAATCCTTGTTCAGTGTAATTTTATGATAATAAAACAAAGACAACATGTGGAAAAAGCATTTTTTATTATTCTTCTTCTTTCCAAGTCATTGAATATGTCTTGGACGTCATTTCCATCAATCTTTGATACAAAGAGTATGGTACTGTATTTTAAATCTGTTCAGTGGGTCGACTCAGCACCCATGTGGTGCTTGTTTGGGGCAACCTACACCAAACCTATACTGTGTGCTGTCTCATTATGGCCCCACAGGGTGAAGTACAATTTTGGCTGCCTTTTTTCCCAGCAGTAAACCCTGTGAGCGATACCCATGTGGAGTCCCACATGTTTGTCCATAGTGGGACCCAATCGGTCCCGCATAAGCTTGTTTGCTAGGCACATCAAGCTAACCAGGTTAAAAAATATGATTAAGGCATATACCGTAATATAAGTGGTTATTAGAAATATAATCTGAAGCATGGTACAATGAATTATAGCTCTCACTGGGTAATAATGATGCCTGTGTGAATAAACAGATGAAGAAAAGTCTTTAATCTACCTGGATACCGCTTAGTGAGGCCACTCCCATGTACAGGAACACTCCATACAGGACGGGCATTGGGATGTACTGAAGGAAACAGCAGTTAAATATGTACTGTACCTACTGCTCCACAGTTTATAGATATGGAGGGTCCTATCTCACTGGGCTGTGATATCATGCAAATGGCATTTGTGAGGAAAATCGCTTGATTTTGCGTGACTTTCGCTGGGTGTCGCCCTTTCCTCACTTGACTCTCAGGGCATTGCCTGTGTTAAGGGTGCCCACCACACCATCCCATACACTCCTAGAGCCATTACGAGCATCGGGAAGCCCTTCGAATGTAGTCCTCACAACTCATAACATGCGAGAATTGTGAGAGAATTTTGTGAGAGGATATCAACAAATGAAAATACATTGGGAGTGGCTGGAGACACAAATGAGGATCTGACATTGCCCATGGGAGACATGCAGAAGCTGCCATGGGAGCATCCCAAAATTGTGGAGATGATTGGAGAGAGAGAGTGGTTGTGGAAGCAGCCAGCAGAGTCCAGCAGTTGGGGCTCAACTGTCAACCCACATGCATGCATGCTTATCGGGCTGCACACACCTGTCCACAGCAGCTTGAATTATCTTTAATTTTTATATAGAGGACCACAGTAGGAGCCCACGCACAAAGGTGGGCTTCAGCACAGTGGTGGATGAATACAGGTCATTCCCAAGAATTGAGGAAGACCTCTGTCCACAAGAGGACATTGCGCGATCCATGCCTGACTGTGCCAGCCAGGAGCTCTTCCCCACTGGGCATTACATATTTCATCCTGCAGTTGGCACCCGTAATCAGTGCATGACAGTGGCAGCCACAAGTTCTTTGATGGTGTGGACTACTGGACATTACCTATTTCATCCTGCGAAAAATCATTCTACAAGTGGGTGGGTGCCCTGCTCAGTTTTCTTCCTGTTGTATTTTTTTTCTCCTCCATGGAGCCTTGCTAGTCTTTGTTATCATTATTTATTATTTGTGATTTTTTTTATTATTATTTTATTTCATTATTTACAGGGCTGTATCTTTCTGGATACAGTCAGGGGAATTTGCACAGTGCCTATTCACATAATAGCAATATTATAGCAGGCTAATACCAGCTGAGCACTTTGTGAGCAAACGTGTCATCATTTCAGCCACAAGTGGCATTAGACATCCATAAGAGTGCCGCACAGCATTCAAGCAGCACTCAATGTGATATGTCTGTACGCATCTTCACTGTGGGTTGGTGCAAAATACAGCTGACATTTGGATGGCATGCACTGATGTGTCATTTGTAGCACTTCAGTGAGACACCACTGCGAATTTTTCGCTCATTTGCGTGCATCACTGTTTCACCTCTCCACCTACTCTCCAACAGTCGCAGCTCAGTGAGATAGGACCTTAAATGATAAACAATGATGACATAAAAAGCAACATTCCACTCTCTTGTCCTGTCTGGGCTGACATCACAGTAACTGACCTGAAGAATAGGCGCGAGGAACACTGAGAACCCCGTCAACACAAACACCAGCGTACCCGTTAACCTCTGCTCCCTGTCAGAAACACCCAAACTGTTCATGCACACAGTGGGGAAAAAAAAAATCACGCCCTCATAAATGTGTATGATTGTCTCACCGAACACCAAGAAACTGCGGTTGCTCTCCAGGTGCGCTGGTCTCGCTTTCCATTTTCAAGGAGTCGATGTGGGCGATGGAGATGACCGTTGCTGCCACGTACCAGGGCAAAGCCATGAAGGAACAAGCAGCCATCAGTATTCCCACCCAGAACAGGTCCAGATGGTAGCCACAGCCTTTCTGAAATTGTGTCCAGTGTCAGCACGAGAAACATAACGGATGTGCAATGTAATAAATGCTTACATGCTTTTCACACTGGAATCTAATTTGTGCATTTGTTTTTGTTATTCTTGTGCAAATAACGAGCATATGACACAATGGTGGGAAGATAATATTTGTATATATTCATGTACAAAATGAGTATTTTTCATTCAAATGGGGCAGTACAAGGAGACTCTATATTAAGTCAATAAGGCACTGATAGACTTCCTCTGGAATGCAATGCAGCTGTGGACGATAACACCATGGGTGAAATCTGGGCTCAGCACACTCGTGAGGAATTCAACTTTTGGGGGTCATCTGACTAACTGTCTGTGGCCCCTAAACCCAAAAGAACAATCTTGCTTTCATTAGTCCACACAATGTTGCACAATTTCTCTTTAGGCCAGTCAATTTGTTGTTTGACAAACTGTAACCTCTTCAGCACGTCGTTTTTTTTTTTTTTTTTTTTTTTAAACAATGGGTGTTTGTGTGAGCTTCTTGTCCACAGTTTGGCTCCACATAGGCGTCTTGTCATTTTTACAGTGCTCACAGGTAACCTTAGACCTTCTTTGGTCACCCTGGAGCTGATCATTGGCTCAGTCTTTTCTATTTGTTGTATTTATTGTTTTAAAAAATGACACTCAACAAAAATATAAACGCAACACTTTTGGTTTTGCTCCCATTTTGTATGAGATGAACTCAAAGATCTAAAACTTTTTCCACATACACAATATCACCATTTCCCTCAAATATTGTTTACAAACCAGACTAAATCTGTGATAGTGAGCACTTCTCCTTTGCTGAGATAATCCATCCCACCTCACAGGTGTGCCATATCAAGATGCTGATTAGACACCATGATTAGTGCACAGGTGTGCCTTAGACTGCCCACAATAAAAGGCCACTCTGAAAGGTGCAGTTTTATCACACAGCACAATGCCACAGATGTCGCAAGATTTGAGGGAGCGTGCAGTTGGCATGCTGACAGCAGGAATGTCAACCAGAGCTGTTGCTCGTGTATTGAATGTTCATTTCTTTACCATAAGCCGTCTGCAAAGGCATTTCAGAGAATTTGGCAGTACATCCAACCAGCCTCACAACCGCAGACCACGTGTAACCACACCAGGCCAGGACCTCCACATCCAGCATGTTCACTTCCAAGATCGTCGGAGACCAGCCACTCGGACAGCTGCTGAAACAATCGGTTTGCATAACCAAAGAATTTCTGCACAAACTGTCAGAAACCGTCTCAGGGAAGCTCATCTGCATGCTCGTCGCCCTCATCGGGGTCTCGACCTGACTCCAGTTCGTCGTTGTAACTTCGCACAGCCATTGAAGAGGAGTGGACCAACATTCCACAGGCCACAATTGACAACCTGATCAACTCTATGCGAAGGAGATGTGTTGCACTGCATGAGGCAAATGGTGGTCACACCAGATACTGACTGGTATCCCCCCCCTCCAATAAAACAAAACTGCACCTTTCAGAGTGGCCTTTTATTGTGGACAGTCTAAGGCACACCTGTGCACTAATCATGGTGTCTAATCAGTATCTTGGTATGGCACACCTGTGAGGTGGGATGGATTATCTCAGCAAAGGAGAAGTGCTCACTATCACAGATTTAGACTGGTTTGTGACAGTATTTGAGGGAAATGGTGATATTGTGTATGTGGAAAAAGTTTTAGATCTTTGAGTTCATCTCATACAAAATGGGAGCAAAACCAAAAGTGTTGCGTTTATATTTTTGTTGAGTATATTTAATACTAACACTTAATGTAATTCTGTATTTAACTAACCATTGTTAACTGTTTCTGTACGCTGATCTTCATCTTTATTCTGGCTTTTCTTCTATCTATTTTTATGGCAGTTTTCCATTTTTCTTCCACATCTTTCTGAATTTGTTAGCATTTTACAGCATTTAAGATCACTTTAGCTGAGCAGCAGGGGTGCCAAAAAGGGGAGAAGAAGAAAAAAGGATTCCAGGGACCCAGAGAGGTCGCTAACACATTTATAATACTGGCAAGATCATATGACACTCAGTTATAAACTTACAATGCACATATATTTTATTTACGATGTATTGGTAAGTTTATTTGTTTTGGTAACATTTCTCAATCCCCCTGTATTTACATAGAATGGTTTAGTCCACCTGCTGTCTCAGACTGCAGGGAAACTTGTCACAGACAGCGAGTGCAGGAGGAGAGGCAAGACAGCTCAGAAAGCTCAGAGAGCAAAAAAAATAAAATAAAAAATAAAAAAGCTTAGACAAGAGGTAGAAGTGAAGGGTCAACAATATATCACCTATTTCTTTCATAGGCAAGGTGGGTCTGTGATGGAAAGTTCTGGAATGTTAGCCTGTTGTCTGTTCCTAACTTTGCCCATAAGCTAGCTCACTTTTCTCCCTATGTTAGCTCATATTTCTGAAGAAAACTCTGGACGTATACATTTCACTGTTGTTTTAGTTAAATAATCAATGCAGGCAAACATTTAGCAAGCTGCTCTGCTCAAAAATGACTCATGTTCCACACAGACATGTCAGAAGCAGCAGCATGTCTGTCTGTCTTAACACACTTGCTTCCAAAACACAATATCCCTGGTCCAAAGCTGTCCATATCCCATTCTCCTTTTAACATTTTATTTATTTATTTATTTACTTACTTAATTATTATTATTATTATTATTATTTAATATTGTTATATTTATTTATTTGTAAATTACAACAGCTTCACTCCATAAAATGTACATGTTTTTCTGAAAAGGAACATAGTTATTTTTCCTGTACTTTTTACAGAATTACTCTGGCAACCACAGCTAATATTTTTTCGACTATAAAGACACCTATGTATGGTATGTCAAAACTGATATATTTCCAACTTTTCACAGTCTGATGCTTTCCCTGATTTTCTTTTGCATCAGCTAACTGTGTTGCAGTGTTGTTGGTGAAGCATCGTGTTTGGAGACCTTAAGTTTATTTTCCTTGCGGTTGACGATGACAGCGCTAATTTGTTGGTCCATGAAGATGAGGATAGTTACGAGCAGAGCAGGAACAAAGCTCGCCAGGTACATCCACCAGGGGTTCTTTCCGAATGGCATCACTAGCCATCCACGGTCAGAACGTGTGGGCTGTACATACAAACACACAAACAACACAAGTACACAAAATACATAACTGTGCTCACCTCTAGTCAGAGAACAAAATGCTGTTCATCATTGCTGGGGCTGCACAATTAGTCGCACCGCAATCTCATAAGATATTAATCTCTGCAATTATATAATAGTCAAAGGATGCAATAATAATAAAATAAGTAAATCATCACACGCTGCACTAAGAGGGCATCACCATTAAAGCAGACCCCCCCCCCCCCCCCCCCCCCCACAGATGCTGTGTTTATTGACGAATGATAACTGTATCAGTGTGGACTTTATTGCCTTTTATAAAACATGCAAGGGAGGAAGCCGCATGGCAACTGTTTATTTTTCTGTCCTGCTGTGCACTGCTGCTCTACACATCTCAGTCAAACACATAATATTTTCATATAAAGACAAGAGTTATGTGCAATTAATGACGAAAATGTAATTCTGTAAACTGTGCTAAACACCATGACCCTTAAAGCTCACTGATGCCTAAACAACTTCCAATGCAGTCAGGTATTTGTTAACCCTTAGAGCCCCAATGATGCATAACTTTTCATAATATTACTGAGAATATATCATATCTTTACACAGTGTTTTGAGTAAATAGATGACTCACATTCAGAAAGCTGAGACTGATCTGAACATTTTGATATGAAACACATGGGCATTATGCTAAGAGAAGGTACTTTAAAAGGGGAATTTCCTATAGTATGGTAAAATTGAGAAAATACCCTCAGGTCTCTAAGGGCTAAAAGAAAAAAGTTAAAAGCCTGTATGATTCAATGATAAATGTATTTTTCTCATTCAGGTTTTAACTTGCAAGGGGCAGATTTAAAATAGTCCAATAGTCCAAATATAACGTGCAAAAACAGCTTTATCTTCTTGTTATATTTTTATGTGTTTAAGTTTCAGTGTTAAATACTTGTATGTCCAAAATCTCACAATTCTGAGTGCTTTCACAAAAAATTCTCTTGCTATGAACATTTACACCTGACACAGCTCGTTTCAGACTTCTGTGAAATATGTAACAGAAATACCCCCCAAATGCTTTTATTTTACCTCAAATTGTTAAAAGGCCGCTCAAAATTAACAACCCAGGTTTATTGATCTTTTCCAAAATATTAGGGGTATGCAAAGGGGAAATTTCTACTTCACACAGCTAATTTAATTTATGTATTAACTAAGTTCCTGAACAATATGTTAAAAACAAGCAAAATACAGTTTGCAGCAGTTCTGTGAATTAAGCTTTGATAACTACAGAAATAAAGCAAAGTCCACTAGTTTTTGGACATTGTCCAATAATCAAACTTTGCTTAGGTGTGTAGTGGTTATAAATACGTCACATTAACCATTTAAGAATTAGAGCCATTTACATTACATATTATGCACAGTTTCTCCAGTCACAGACACATAAGCTAAGTCTTCCAGAGTTCCCTGGGGACTTGGTATCTCCCATAACTCGTCTCCTAGACAACTGCAAAGTCCAGAAATATTTACATTGCCATCCTGGTTCAATTAATGACTAAGGTTAAGTGAACTCTAAGACATATTCAGTCACTTTGAAATGTTAAATGTTCATGCATCCATCCCCACATACCCAGATTTCACAATCCAAGAAGCTGCTTCCAGCATCAGTACAACAGTGAAACCTGCATTTTTAATGTTTTTTTTTAATCACCTCTGTCTTTTCTGTGTCCAATTTAATATATTGTGCACCCAGTACTCTCCAACTGCTGTCTGTGGACATGATACTACAACATTTGTATGCATGAAATACCATTTGATGGTTCAACTGGTGCCACTAATATTAGCTAACCCTGGAGATGTTGCTACACAGTGGTAAATCTCGAGCAGTAATAATGTAACTTCTGCACTCGCCCTCTTCCATGAGGCTTCTTTGGTGGACCGAATATTAACGCAGCACTCTATACTCAAAAAATCGTGGAAGTATCCAACTTCTTTTCTTACTTTTGATGCTGTGAACACATTTACATTGGGTGTGACATCATTCCCAGTGATTTATAATTCCCACAATAATTGCAATATGTTTTTTTCTTCAAGCTGTGCAGCCCTAAGGGCCCCTTCACACATAGTGCAAAGTTTGCTCAAATTGCGCACGAAGTGTGCATGAAGCAGGAATCGTATGCAAAACGTGCAAAAGTGCCCCAGCCTCGAAGGCCTCGTACACCTGTTGCTACAACTATTTGCACACACCAGATGTGGACATGAGAAGAGTGAAGTGCTTCTCATTCATGTCATTTAATGACTGTATGTCTGTGACCATGGGTCATCTACAGAGGAACAGATGGATCATATTTGTATTGCCCGCTTGATAAGAGTGATTCAATATAAAATGCTGTGTTTTTTATGGTGTATGGTTTTATTTTTATTTTTTTATACTGCCATCTCTTTGTTGATTTCAGGCATTTTCCTCGCACCATTTCGGGCTGGCAATCAGTAAAGTGCAGGTACGAATCCCGTGGGTGGTATTTTTTTTTATTCCATATCAGCGGCGCGATGTGGTTCCACAGGTACCAGCTGGTTTTTCTGTTTTATTTATTCCACATAAGCGGCGTGATGTGGTTCCACAGGTACCAGCTGGTTTTTCTGTTTTATTTATTCCACATCAGCAGTGTGATGTGGTGCACCTCGCACTGTGTTCCTGCTCGAAAGACAGTGTCACATGCACGAACCCTCGCACTGTGATCATGCGCGTGGGCGCGATGTTTCATGGTGTGCTAATTTGAAGTGTTTTGCAGTATCTGACCAAACTGCACACTACGTGTGAAGGGGCCTTAATCATTGCAATTAATTAATTAAGCAAATAGGGGGAAAAAAATCCTATAAAAAGGTGCAACAACAAAGAAATAAAGTAAAATGCTGTAAGCAACAGTAACCAGGGTTGGGTAGGATTACTTGAAATGTAATCCAAAAGTAATCAGATTACAAGTAATCCACATGTATTCTTTCAAAGTAATCCTACCCAGCCTTGACAGTAACTATGTTTATCTTGCACACAAAATGAAAAACACACATCAACACAATTAGTATGAAAGGAAATACCTTGAACTCTGTTGGAACAATTAGTTTGGGTGTGTCTAACCCCATCAGCATGTCCAGACCCACAAAGGACATGATTGACATGAAGATGGCAAAATCACTGATTAGTTTCCTCAGCTACACACACACACACACACACACACACACACACACACACACACACACACACACCAACATAAAGACCAGACAAAGAAAGACACACCGGAGCACAACACACAGATAGCACACCCGGTTACACACCAGACAAATGTTCATACATGAGGAATGGAAGACAAGACAAAAGAAAACAGTTTCATCATCACATTGTTAAATCTACAAATTATTGATTAATGATTAGAAAACCTGCACATTTTAGGGGAAAAAACAAAGAGTGACATAAAAGGTGTAGTGCAAAAAGAAGAGGGAAGTTGAAGGAGGTTTGAAACCTTTATTTCAGTGGGCACATGCAGTTTGGGGGTATCCAGATCCAACAGGCAGTCCAACCCACAGAAGACCAGGATAGAAATGATGATGGCAAAATCACTAATCAGGATGCGGAACTGCAGCACACACAGAGAGAGAGAGGAGAGGGGATGGAGGGGCACAATGCTCCAGCACACGCATGAAGATATGGGGGTAGTATGGATAAAAGGAAGGAAATGATGAAGCTGCGGGTGAGGATGGAGCTGGCTGTGTTCAATCAGTGTAGGTCTGTCACGTGTTGTTATTACAGCGTCTGGCAATCTATGCAGATATTTGGTAGGTTTAAGTGAAAAAAACTGGTATATTTCTACAGTTTTGCCCGTCACTCTTGTCAGTTAGGAGAACAAGTTACCATGAACATACCATATAGCAGGGCAGAGAGGTGTAATACATCACTCTGATTGTGGATTTTATGGGAAAAGCAACAATTTTGCACTGGCGTTGCTTAATTATATATATATATATATATATATATATATATATATATATATATATATATATATATATATATATATATATAAAATAAAAAAATCTGGTGTAATGCCAAGCTCTTTTTTGTTTTTATTATCTGGATAATTGTGGTTGAAATAAACACTTCATTTGTGTCTGTATGACATAAAGAGAGCATTTGGAACATAATGGATTTTGCCATTTATTAATCCAATTAAGCACAGCATGGTGTGTCTTTATAAATTCTATATTAAACAAAATTTCTGTAAAATTTGAAGTTTTTACCATAAAATACATAAACATTTCACGTCTGCCTTGTTATGAAGATTTTCAAAATAAAAGAGGCAGGAGGGGAGGCCCTGTTGAATGAATAAGTGAATGAATGAACGAAACACAATGGCACCCTGAAAGCAACATTGTTGGCATTTTGCTTTTATCTCCTTGATCACAATTGCCGACCTTTGCGCTTTGAATCTTGACAAGGAGGTACTATGTTTTCATCACTGATAATCGAAACAAGACCAAAGGAAAAATGATGAAGGAATGGATTGTGATCTTTGATCCCAGTGACTGAACTAATCTGCAGTTCTGATTAAAGGATCAACAGGATCAGAGATCAAAGCCATACTCAAACTCAGAGGAATCGAGATCAGAGCTTATTGAACAAACATGAAATGCAACCTCTCCACTTCATTTGCACCAAAATATAAGCCATTCTTACTCAGTTGATATTTCTGTATGAAATTTCATTCAACGCATGTCTATTTGAGATATCATAAAACAGACAAGATCGAATCCTTGATGTGGTGCTAAAGCAAAAGCTGCACATCTGTACACACTGTGTGTGCATTCTGCTGTGTGCATTATTGTGCGCATCAACAATAAATCAATCAAATATTTTGCTGCTCAAGGACTGAGTTATCTTCTATGTACAGTTCATCCATAAAATAATCATAGTGCTTCACTTTTTCCACATTTTGTTATGGTACAGCCTTATTCCAAAATGAAGTAAATTAATTTTTTCCTCAAAATTCTACTCACAACACCCCATAATGACAAAAAGTTTTTTTTTTTTTCATTTTGGAAATTTATTAAAAATAAAAAAAATGTACACATGTACACATGTACATATCAATACAGATCAGTACTTTCTTGATGCACCTTTGGCAGCAATTACAGCCCAAGTATTCTTGAAGTCTTCTTGGTGCACCTATTTTTGTACAGTTTTGCCCATTCCTCTTTGCAGCACCTCTCAAGCTCCATCAGGTTGGATGGAGAGAGCCATTTTCAGATCTCTCCAGAGATGTTCAATCGGATTCAGGTCTGGGCTCTGGCTGGACCACTCAAGGACATTCACAGAGTTGTCCTGAAGCCACTCCTTTGATGTCTTGGCTGTGTGCTTAGGGTCATTGTCCTGCTTTAAGATGAACCATCACCCCAGTCTGAGGTCTGGAGCAGGTTTTCATCCAGGATGTCTCTGTACATTGCTGCATTTATCTTTCACTCAATCCTGACTAGTCTCCCAGTTCCTGCCACTGAAAAATATCCCCACAGCATGATGCTGCCACCACCATGGTTCATTGTAGGGATGGTACCTGGTTTCCTCCAAACATGATGCCTGGCATTCACACCAAAGAGTTCAATCTTTGTCTCATCAGACTACAGAATGTTTTTTTTTCTCATGGTCTGAGAGTCCTTTGGGTGCCTTTAGGCAAACTCCAGGTTGGCTGCCATGTGCCTTTTACTACTTTTACTTTCATCTGGGCACTCTACCATACAGGCCTGATTGGTGGATTGGTGCAGAGATGGTAAACTTTCTGGAAGGTTCTCCTCTCTCTACAGACTAATGCTGGAGCTCTGACAGAGTGACCATCAGGTTCTTGGTCACCTCCCTAACTAAGGCCCTTCTCCCCTGATCACTCAGTTTAGACGGGCAGCCAGCTCTAGGAAGAGTCCTGGTGGATCTGAACTTCTTCCATTTACAGATGATGGAGGCCCACTGTTCTCAATGGGACCTTCAAAGCAGCAGAAATGTTTCTGTACCATTCCCCAGATTTGTGCCTCGAGACAATCCTGTCTCAGAGGTCTACAGACAATTCCTTTGACTTCATGCGTGGTCTGGGCTCGGACATGCACTATCAACTGTGGGACCTTATATGTAGACAGGTGTGTGTCTTTCCAAATCATGTCCAATCAACTGAACTTACCTCAGGTGGACTCCAATTAAGCTGTACAAACATCTCAAGAATGACCAGTGGAAACAGGATGCACCTAAGTTCAATTTTGAACTTCATGGCAAAGGCTGTGAATATGTATGCACATGTGATTTCCTTGTTTTTTTTTGTTTTTTTTTGTAATAAATTTGCAAAAAAAAGAAAAGAAAAAAAAGAAAAAACTTTTTTCACATTGTCATTACGGGGTATTGTGTGTAGGATTTTTAGGAAAAACTGAATTTCATCCATTTTGGAATAAGGCTGTAACATAACATGTCGAAAAAGTGAAGCACTGTGAATACTTTCTGGATGCACAGTATTTTAGATCTGGATACAGAGATGCTTTGGACCTGCCTCCAGTAACTTAAGTGGCTGATTTAATTTCAATTTACGCTTATGGCCATTAATAGGTGTAAAATCCTCAATTATGTATTGCCTATCAATTGAGCATTTACTTTTAGTAAATCATTCACAAAAATGTCTCTACCCCAATATGCAAATATTTGTATTGCCACCGCAATTTAGCCCTCATTATCTTTGTAAATCAGGCTCAGAATTTTTAGCGACACAAAGAGTGACACAATTTTGCATGTGTTAATGGACTTAAGTGCACATTGGAATGAAATCAGCCACTTAAGTTACTAAATGCAGGTAGAAGGCACCTCTTTATCTCGATCTAAGAAAACAATATAGTACCCTAATTGCATTATATTTGGTTGATTTATTATTGATATGCACAGTAATACAAGTACACACAGCAGAAATGCACATGCAGGACATAGAGACCTGCGTGCATCATCCCACATGCGCATGTGACTGTGTGCGTTTGTGTGACAAATCAGTGATTGTAATTATCATGAGTCCACCTCTTTGGCAGAGACATTTATTGTTAAAGTAATAAACCATGAAAATCTTTAAATACGCCCTGCGTTTTCAGCAACCATAACCCTAATTCAGTAATTTTTTCTGTATAAATTAATTACATTAAATGAATGGCAAGCTTTCATATTAGTAAATTACAGATGCAATCAGCATCTGCTAAATGTTATTTTGACTTTGATAAATTGGGTTGTGTGTGCAAACCTCACATATGTCCATGTTCCCTCCCAGAATTATGCACACTCATGTGGACAAACACCAAGGTACATATTCATAAAGAAATTCATAAATGACAATACTGGCTGGTTTACATATTTGACAGATGCATACCTCATTGCAAATTTATTGTAAATCAGCATACAAGTGTATCTGTGAATGCAATCATGTTTGCACACATTTTAAATACACACACAAAAAAAGTAAATCTGGCCAAAAGTGTTGTTTCATTCTCTGTTCCTTTAATAAAGAGAGGGCATTGAGAAATTAGATACCTCAATGTTCCCTTAACTTTATATTCTTTATGATATATTGACCAGGAGGGACAGGGAGGGGCGCATTCCAGAAATACATTTGACATACAGTTCATGCTTGTAGGGTGGGACAGAATTAAAGCCATTATGAGGCACAAAGCACATGCAAATAAAACATTTGAAGCAACTTAATCCATAACCCCTTAACCCTGGCACCATCCTTTTTGTACCCCACTGGTGGAAATAATTTTCACAATTATCCTCAGAAGACTATATTTCATTCTTCCAGCCAGTACTGGCTTGCAGTTGTGCTACTCACATTAAGATGGAGTTGTACACTTCTATAAAATGGGCAGACAGAGTGATAAGCACGCCTCTTCCTCTTCAGAGTCACCTGGTGAGACGCCTCACTCATGGTATCAGAGAACAGGGGTTGCGGATGAAGTAACCTCTAAATCACTGTCAGACATTAGTTTCAGTGTCTCACTTTGCAGACGGTGAACTTGAATTTTCATAGGTGGAAATGATACTATGAGGAAGCTCAACTTTGATCAAATTTACCCTGTCAGGGGCGAAGCCTATAAAATGAGGCGTACTGGAAGAACATTGTTCCATGACGATGGGAAATTAATTCTCAAAATTGTTATAGAGATCACAGTTTAGGACTGAAGCCTCCAATATTAATGAGAGACCCCAGTCTCACCCATCCCAGGCATGCTAGTGTACAGCATAGAACAGCATAGTACGGCAAGTACACTGAAAATTTTTTTCCCATGTACAACATTTTCAACACATGCTAGCGTATGTTTGACACGTCCCGCATACACGGGGCATAAATTGTAGGTAATTTTTGCTATTGTTGACGTTTCTTGTAAGTTACTCATAAGTCGAAATATGTCCAATAATGCTGTCCATTGATTGGCTCAAAGCTGCAGTCCTCATGCAAACAATTCAGACTGTTTCAATTACTGAAACCAATCTGAGTTAAAAAAAAAAAGTCTTAATCTACCTGTTTGTTTCAGTCAGATTCATCATCACAGCCTCACGAGAACTTATCCACATAAAGTGTCTTGATTTTAGAAAATGACATCTGAAAAGACTTTAGTTCCTTGTCGTGGCTGAAGAAATTTAGTGTTTTAAAAGTAGTCCCTCTGTGTTTGTCTGCTCTGGGTGCATTTCACAGCCTGAACCAGAGGAAGCCGGCACCTTGTGGCACAACAAGAAAATTAACTTATTTTAAAAGTTGAAAGAGTCACAGTGCCTCATTCATTCATGTCCATGTTTACCACAGACATCAGTCGATTCTTCAGCATGCTTTGTGCGATGAAAATATATCCCATGAGCCACCAAGACAAAAATAAAATGACTCTGTTTGGCCTCTGTGTGGACTGGAGAGAGAGAACATGACAGCATGCATGTGCTCAATGACATGCTTGACAACATCTACAGTGGGGCCAAAAAGTATTTAGTCAGCCCCTGATTGTGCGGGTTCTCCTACTTAGAAAGATGAGAGAGGTCTGTAATTTTCATCATAGGTACACTTCAACTATGAGAGACAAAATTAGAAAAAAAAATCCAGGAAATCACATTGTAGGATTTTTAAATAATTTATTTGTAAATTGTAGTGGAAAATAAGTGTTTGGTCACTTCAAACAAACAAGATTTCTGGCTCTCACAGACCTGTAAGTCCTTCTTTAAGAAGCTTTTCTGTCCTCCACCTGTTACCTGTATTAATGGCATCTGTTTGAACTTGTTATCTGTAAAAGAGACACCTATCCACAGCCTCAAACAGTCAGACTTCAAACTCAACCATGGCCAAGACCAAAGAGCTGTCAAAGGACACCAGGAAGAACATTGTAGATGTGCACCAGGCTGGGAAGAGTGAGTCTACAATAGTCAAGCAGGTTGGTGTGAATAAATTAACTGTGGGAGCAATTGTAAGAAAATGGAAGACATACAAGACCATTGATAATCTCCCTCGATCTGGGCTCCATGCAAGATGTCATCCTGTGGGGTCAAAATAATCATGAGAACGGTGAACAAAAATCCCAGAACTACACAGAGGGACCTGATGAATGACCTGCAGAGAGCTGGGACCAAAGTAATAAAGGCTACACACTAATACAGAGAGGGACTCAAATCCTGCAGTGCCAGGCATGTCCCCCTGCTTAAGCCAGTACATGTCCAGGCCCATCTGAAGTTTGCCAGAGAGCATATGGATGATCCAGAAGACGACTGGGAGAATATCATGTGGTCAGATGAAATCAAAATACAACTTTTTAGTAAAAACTCAACTTGTCGTGTTTGGAGGAAGAAGAATGCTGAGTTGCATCCCAAGAACACCATATCTACTGTGAAGCATGGGGGTAGAAACATCATGCTTTGGGGCTGTTTTTCTGCAAAGGGGACAGGACGACTGATCTGTGTTAAGGGAAGAATGAACGTGGCCATGTATCATGAGATTTTAAGCCAAAACCTCCTTCCTTCAGTGAGAGCATTAAAGATGGAACATGGCTGGGTCTTCCAGTGTGACAATGATCCCAAACACACCGCTCGGGCAATGAAGGAGTGGCTCCGCAAAAAAGCATTTCAAGGTCCTGGAGTGGCCTAGCCAGTCTCCAGTATCAACCCCATAGAAAATTTGTTGAGGGAGTTGAAAGTCCACGTTGCCCACCAACAGCCCTAAAACATCACTGCTCTAGAGGAGAGCTGCATGGAGGAATGGGCCAAAATACCAGCGACAGCATGTGCAAACCTGGTAAAGACTTACAGGAAATGTTCGACCTCTGTCATTGCCAACAAAGATTATGTTACAAAATACTGAGTTGAACTTTTGTTATTGACCAAATACATATTTTCCACCATAACTTACAAATAAATTCTTTAAAAATCCTACGGTGTGATTGCCTGGATTTTTTTTCTAATTTTGTCTGTCATAGTCGAAGTGTTCCTATGATGAAAATTACAGACCTCTCTCATCTTTCTAACTAAGTAGGAGAACTTGCAGAATCAGGGACTAACTAAATACTTTTTTACCCCGCTGTATGTGCACCACCTACCAAGCAAAAGGGTTCTGCCGGTGGTGGAAATGCAAACCAAGCCAGAATTAACCATTCCAACCAGTATCATACCATGCATTACTGACCTGGACCACTCGGTGGAAACTGGGCTGTTATAATAGGCTGGCAAAACCATCATGGTGTGACAGCTGCATAACTTATTTGATGTATGTAGCATATTTGCCAAATTTTTCATAAGTCGGCATATGCTGGCTAAATCTTCAAGGTATGACAGGGCCCTAAAGTGGGCACAGCGTTCACAAAAGCTCAGTTTGGCTCATGACTCTTGTGCATCCATCCAGCCATCCATTTTCTATACCTGCTTACTGCAGTTAAGGGTCAGGGGCAGCTAGAGCCTTTCCCAGCAGTCATAGGGCATGGGGTGGGGGTGGGGGGATACACCCTGGACAGGACACCAGTCTGTCGCAGGAGCTCTTATGCATGTTGCACCTTAATACATAT
Organism: Thalassophryne amazonica; assembly: GCF_902500255.1. NCBI lineage: Eukaryota > Metazoa > Chordata > Actinopteri > Batrachoidiformes > Batrachoididae > Thalassophryne > Thalassophryne amazonica. Next base: position 59,666,813 of record NC_047119.1, on the reverse strand, counting down.
AATGCACAATTATGGCCTTCCAAACCTGAGATTTTTGCAATTTCGAGGGTAGAGTTTCGGTGCAGGTATTTGCCGACTTCCATCCTAAGAAAACATTGGTGTGCAAACCAAATGATCTTGTTCTGTGCCTTCTGTTTTGAAAGAATGACCATAACAGATGGACGTCCCACTGAGTCTTTTCTGCTTGAGAGTCATTCTCAAAAAGAAAAAAAAAACAACACTGTTCAGTGTTTCCTTACCATTATTGCCAATGTGCTTGCTTATGACTTACTCGTATGGTAAGGCTGAGATTTGAGCATAGCAATTTGTAGTACTTTGAGTGACTTGTGATTTGACTTGATGCTCTATGAATAAACTGAATCAGTGTAGCTAAGGACATTAGCTTGCAGCATCATGTTAATTGTGTTGTGACTCTAACTCTCTAAGAATTCACGCTATGGTGACAGCAGACTATGTGCTAATGTTCGATGACCAAGGTGTTACGAGTACCTCGCTGGACAGTTAAGCTTGGCACTGGTCTCAGCATGAGATGAAAAGTGATGTTCACTCTGTACACCCTTTTAACAAAGGCATACAGCTGTGTCTTGAGTGGGGCATCAAGAATGCCAGTTGTGGCCAACAGGAGTAACGAGACATAGGCTTCTGAGGTATTACTAAGGAACGTTCAACCATAGTGAGACACTGAAAATTTTTGTTTGAATGTTTGAAAGAGAACAACTAAAAATGTTTTTGCTTGTACAAAATGAACAGGACATTTTCTCACCTTTGTTGGGAAGTAACGGCTGAACTTGAATTTCTTCAGAGAAACAGTCATGGAGTAGGTGCCAAAGAAGAGGATGAAGGACATAAGGGCCAGATCAGGAACATACTTACAGGAGTCCCCAGTTAAGGTGCCACCATACTTGACACACTCTTTCTTACTTAGCTGACTCCAGTCCAACTCTGTCAAGTTAAACTACACAGAGGGGACAGGGATGGAAGAGATGGAGAAGAAGGGGGAGATGGTCCGATAGGGAATTAAGGATGCAAAAAAAAGAAGGGTAAGAAGGGGCAGGAAAGGGACATGGAAGGAAGAAGTACAGACACAAAAAGAAAAAAAAACACAAGCAATAACAGAAGAAAACAAATGCAGAACAACAAAGGAATATAGATTACAATGACTGGTCTACCAATGACCTTCTAGAGAAGTCCTTGGATTTGTGTAAGTCCTTCTTCAGTCTTACATTTGGTGAGACAAAATGTCAAACTGCAGGAGTAGCCTCTTGGTTATTCCAGGGCAATCTGTCAATTATCATGACATTTTGTAAAGTGAAAATCATCTTTTGCTGTAAGTGTTGTGTCACTCACCAGAAGACTCATGGTATTATCTGCTAATGGAGCTGAAACATTGAAGCCCAGCACAGATGCTAAAGTGTAGAAACAAGAGGGAACATGAGAAAAGAATTCTAATAAGCATGAGAATAAAACGGACCAGAAGAGACTATCAACAAGATGACTGCTTTTGCTGTTAGTTGAGGTAACTTATGTAGCAAAGTGAAATCCACAATGAAATATGTTCCTGCTACCTTGGTTTCCGGGGATTCCCTTTTGGTTGACCTGGTAGAATATAATCGTGTTTACAAGAGGTCTGGTGTTCAAATCCCACCAGAAACTATAAAGGTATGGTTATACTAGCTTGGATAGCAGGGATTCCCTTTGGCTGAACTGAGTATTGGTCTTTCGAACAAAAAGGCTGGGGCCTCATGTACAAAGGCTGCATATGCACAAAAAATGTGGCGTACGTCCATCTCCATGCTAGCGTTTAGATGTTCAAAAGTAAAATGACCGTAGAAATGTGTGGTGCGTCATGCAAAAATCATGGCTGGTGTACGCATGTTGCTACAGCTATTGTTCCACTGCCGACACGTAGAGGTGATGCTGGGAACAGTTAATGGTGTGAAAACATGAAGTCAGACACACTTATGAACAATTAACACACCCATGTGTTTGCAATAATATAGGTGGATATAAAAGCATGCGCAAAGTGATGAAGAAAATGGCATGAACAATGACTGCATGAGCGTTGTTAGAAGACCTTGCAAATGGTTCCATCTCGGGTGAGCGTGAATTCAGGGGAATTGAGGATTTACTTGCAAATGACGATTATTGGCTCATTAACAGATTTTGTGTACCAAGGTCACTGTTACTGGAGTTGTGCGCAGAACTAAGGCCAGCCCAGAGCGCAAAACGGCAAGGATTCAGGGGTTGTCTGTGCCCACACAGGTGCTGACCACTGGGCTTGCAACAGGGGCATTCCAGTGAGAGCTGGCCGAGCTGTCAGGAGTGTGCCAGTCAACCTTGAGCCGAGCCATGGCAGTTGTGTGGAGTACAATCATCCGAATGTCATCCAGGAACATCGCATTCCAACATTAAAGCATAATTTGCAGTGAGAGCCGGTTTCCCAAATGTAATCAGAGCTATTGACTATCAGTCAATCAATCAATTTTTTTATATAGCGCCAAATCACAACAAACAGTTGCCCCAAGGCGCTTTATATTGTAAGGCAAGGCCATACAATAATTATGTAAAACCCCAACGGTCAAAACGACCCCCTGTGAGCAAGCACTTGGCTACAGTGGGAAGGAAAAACTCCCTTTTAACAGGAAGAAACCTCCAGCAGAACCAGGCTCAGGGAGGGGCAGTCTTCTGCTGGGACTGGTTGGAGCTGAGGGAGAGAACCAGGAAAAAGACATGCTGTGGAGGGGAGCAGAGATCGATCACTAATGATTAAATGCAGAGTGGTGCATACAGAGAAAAAAGAGAAAGAAACAGTGCATCATGGGAACCCCCCAGCAGTCTACGTCTATAGCAGCATAACTAAGGGATGGTTCAGGGTCACCTGATCCAGCCCTAACTATAAGCTTTAGCAAAAAGGAAAGTTTTAAGCCTAATCTTAAAAGTAGAGAGGGTGTCTGTCTCCCTGATCTGAATTGGGAGCTGGTTCCACAGGAGAGGAGCCTGAAAGCTGAAGGCTCTGCCTCCCATTCTACTCTTACAAACCCTAGGAACTACAAGTAAGCCTGCAGTCTGAGAGCAAAGCGCTCTATTGGGGTGATATGGTACTACGAGGTCCCTAAGATAAGATGGGACCTGATTATTCAAAACCTTATAAGTAAGAAGAAGAATTTTAAATTCTATTCTAGAATTAACAGGAAGCCAATGAAGAGAGGCCAATATGGGTGAGATATGCTCTCTCCTTCTAGTCCCCGTCAGTACTCTAGCTGCAGCATTTTGAATTAACTAAGGCTTTTTAGGGAACTTTTAGGACAACCTGATAATAATGAATTACAATAGTCCAGCCTAGAGGAAATAAATGCATGAATTAGTTTTTCAGCATCACTCTAAGACAAGACCTTTCTGATTTTAGAGATATTGCGTAAATGCAGAAAAGCAGTCCTACATATTTGTTTAATATGCGCTTTGAATGACATATCCTGATCAAAAATGACTCCAAGATTTCTCACAGTATTACTAGAGGTCAGGGTAATGCCATCCAGAGTAAGGATCTGGTTAGACACCATGTTTCTAAGATTTGTGGGGCCAAGTACAATAACTTCAGTTTTATCTGAGTTTAAAAGCAGGAAATTAGAGGTCATCCATGTCTTTATGTCTGTAAGACAATCCTGCAGTTTAGCTAATTGGTGTGTGTCCTCTGGCTTCATGGATAGATAAAGCTGGGTATCATCTGCGTAACAATGAAAATTTAAGCAATACTGTCTAATAATACTGCCTAAGGGAAGCATGTATAAAGTGAATAAAATTGGTCCTAGCACAGAACCTTGTGGACTCCATAATTAACTTTAGTCTGTGAAGAAGATTCCCCATTTACATGAACAAATTGTAATCTATTAGACAAATATGATTCAAACCACCGCAGCGCAGTGCCTTTAATACCTATGGCATGCTCTAATCTCTGTAATAAAATTTTATGGTCAACAGTATCAAAAGCAGCACTGAGGTCTAACAGAACAAGCACAGAGATAAGTCCACTGTCCGAGGCCATAAGAAGATCATTTGTAACCTTCACTAATGCTGTTTCTGTACTATGATGAATTGTAAAACCTGACTGAAACTCTTCAAATAGACCATTCCTCTGCAGATGATCAGTTAGCTGTTTTACAACTACCCTTTCAAGAATTTTTGAGAGAAAAGGAAGGTTGGAGATTGGCCTATAATTAGCTAAGATAGCTGGGTCAAGTGATGGCTTTTTAAGTAATGGTTTAATTACTGCCACCTTAAAAGCCTGTGGTACATAGCCAACTAACAAAGATAGATTGATCATATTTAAGATCGAAGCATTAAATAATGGTAGGGCTTCCTTGAGCAGCCTGGTAGGAATGGGGTCTAATAAACATGTTGATGGTTTGGATGAAGTAACTAATGAAAATAACTCAGACAGAACAATCGGAGAGAAAGAGTCTAACCAAATACCGGCATCACTGAAAGCAGCCAAAGATAACGATACGTCTTTGGGATGGTTATGAGTAATTTTTTCTCTAATAGTTAAAATTTTGTTAGCAAAGAAAGTCATGAAGTCATTACTAGTTAAAGTTAATGGAATACTCAGCTCAATAGAGCTCTGACTCTTTGTCAGACTGGCTACAGTGCTGAAAAGAAACCTGGGGTTGTTCTTATTTTCTTCAATTAGTGATGAGTAGAAAGATGTCCTAGCTTTACTGAGGGCTTTTTTATAGAGCAACAGACTCTTTTTCCAGGCTAAGTGAAGATCTTCTAAATTAGTGAGACGCCATTTCCTCTCCAACTTACGGGTTATCTGCTTTAAGCTACGAGTTTGTGAGTTATACCACGGAGTCAGGCACTTCTGATTTAAAGCTCTCTTTTCAGAGGAGCTACAGCATCCAAAGTTGTCTTCAATGAGGATGTAAAACTATTGACGAGATACTCTATCTCACTTACAGAGTTTAGGTAGCTACTCTGCACTGTGTTGGTATATGGCATTAGAAAACATAAAGAAGGAATCATATCCTTAAACCTAGTTACAGCGCTTTCTGAAAGACTTCTAGTGTAATGGGTAGTCCATCAGAGTAAATGTAAATGTTATTAAGAAATGATCAGACAGAAGGGAGTTTTCAGGGAATACTGTTAAGTCTTCAATTTCCATACCATAAGTCAGAACAAGATCTAAGATATGATTAAAGTGGTGGGTGGACTCATTTACTTTTTGAGCAAAGCCAATAGAGTCCAATAATAGATTAAATGCAGTGTTGAGGCTGTCATTCTCAGCATCTGTGTGGATGTTAAAATCGCCCACTATAATTATCTTATCTGAGCTAAGCACTAAGTCAGACAAAAGGTCTGAAAATTCACAGAGAAACTCACAGTAACGACCAGGTGGACGATAGATAATAACAAATAAAACTGGTTTTTGGGACTTCCAATTTGGATGGACAAGACTAAGAGTCAAGCTTTCAAATGAATTAAAGCTCTGTCTGGGTTTTTGATTAATTAATAAGCTGGAATGGAAGATTGCTGCTAATCCTCCGCCCCGGCCCGTGCTACGAGCATTCTGACAGTTAGTGTGACTCGGGGGTGTTGACTCATTTAAACTAACATATTCATCCTGCTGTAACCAGGTTTCTGTAAGGCAGAATAAATCAATATGTTGATCAATTATTATATCATTTACCAACAGGGACTTAGAAGAGAGAGACCTAATGTTTAATAGACCACATTTAACTGTTTTAGTTTGTGGTGCAGTTGAAGGTGCTATATTATTTTTTCTTTTTGAATTTTTATGCTTAAATAGATTTTTGGTGGTTATTGGTAGTCTGGGAGCAGGCACCGTCTCTACGGGGATGGGGTAATGAGGGGATGGCAGGGGGAGAGAAGCACACTACACACATATTGCTATAAAGGCACCATCACATGATGTATTTGTTTTTGTTAACAGGAAACAATTTCATTCCATCAAAGTTCAAATAATATGTGATGCACAAATGCATTCGGTTGGGTACAGGCTAGAGGCTAGCATGGTGCGTGTTGGGTGGCTGCTTAGTGAGTATATAGTTTGTTCCTGTAATTGTTCCAAATGAAAACCAGCGTGGGCACATTTGTGCATATGTGCACACAAATATTTTTTATTATTATTAATGCATTTTCATTTTCTTCATGGTGACAATAGAGCTGTCTAGCTTCATAACAGGTCCCCACTGTCCCCCTGTTTTCAGAAGTTGTCAATAAACGCATGTGTAAAGTTGTAAATGTTACACATGGCCACGGCACACCTTGCTTTGAGTGTGTGTGTGAGTGCTGGTCTGAGCTCACAGTGGGTATGGCCTCACACACACATGCTCCCACTAACATTTTTCCAGTGTCATGTTTATTCCGTTTGACAGGGTACCAAATAAACTATCCCTGCATGTCTCCACGTCATTTCTAGTCATCTGTAGTGCACAGTTTGTATAATTTCTGTTCTGTGTTCATGTTGACTGATCTGACACAGGGAGATTTTCAGCTCCACTGGCCTAGTTAGATAGATTTGCATATTTAAATAGGGGCGTGGAAAGGGAAGAGCTTGGTACTTCTGCATGTGCACTCAATTCCATGTTCAGTGAAATGTACAAACAGATTGTGCTTGGATCCATGTGTACGCACACTTTGATACCTTTGGATATTTATGTGCTTATGCCAGTTTCTGGGTTTTAGCATAAAGCATGTTTCAGTACATAATCCATGCAAGTCTTTGTACATGAGGCCCCTGGTGTTTAAATACCTGAAACCACAAACCGGTATTGCACCATCACAACTTGGTGGTGTTGACAGGATCTGGCAGTCAAGAAAGTAGAAGTTACTGGTGACACCTGTGACTTTGGGACAAGATCAAAAAGTGGTGGGAAGATATGTTGCAAGGAGAAATATGTGCTTACTAGCTTGGCTAGCAAGAATTCTCCTTTGGCTGACATGGTAGAGTGTTGGTCCATTGAATGACAAGTTTGGCTTTTGAATCCCACCAGAAGGCACTGATCTATAGGACTTGGTTACAGTTTACTCTTTCAAAGAGTCTAAATATCAGGCTTAAGTTGATTTTTGTTATGTACTCGATGGTTTACCAAGCAATATATATTCATACTCACTTTGTCAGAAAGCATCCAAGAATGAGGCAAAAAAAGACAACAGAAGATGCAAATTATCACAACATAAGGACCAAACAATTATTGCTAGAAAGTAACACATCCAGTCTTTTTTAATACTTCATTCTTACATGTACTGCCACCACTCAGTTTCAATAGATTTATTCACAGAGATATACAGGCAAGTATTTGGACCAGTGACAAAATTTGTGTACTTTTTTCTTTGTATACCATGAAAATGGAGTTGAAATGATACAATCCAGCTGTACTTGTAGAACAAGAACTGGACGCTTGTGGTGAAGAAAGCGTTGAGCTGTGAAGTGAGGCTCTTGACTGGATATTTATTATCAAATGAAATTAAGCTGAACACAAAAAACATGAAAGATCATGGGTTCATGCTGGCTACAAAATAATAAAAGTGTAACTAAATGTAAGAATCACTAATTTTATATATATATATATATATATATATTTGTATTTTCCATATCATCCCAACTTTTTTCTGATTTGAGGTTGTACATCATATATAAACATAAAACCAATAAACTGGCACTCAGTGGTTATTGGCCTGTTGGACAATTTAGCCAGCGCATGCCAACTTGTGAAAAATTTGACAAATATGCCTGCTACGTCGAATAAGTTATGCAGTTGTCACACCATGATAATTTAGTCAGCGAAGGCAGAAGAATCAAAAATACTGCCAAAACATCATTATACGGTAGATGACACGTTCAATAAGTTCTGTGGTCATCCGTAACATGTTAACTACGTCTACATATGTCAATATGCGCTGGAGATAAGTTCGATGTAAGTTACACATTGGGTACACTACACATTATCTCAACGTATTTTAACTCATGAGTAACTTACAAGTACCATGTGTCAACAATTGCATAACTTACCTACAACGTATGGCCCTTGTAAGAGGGATGTATGAGCCATACGCTGGCATATGTCGAAAATACAGTGCATGCAAAAAAAAATTTTGATGACATCCCCGTACTATGATGTATACCAGCGTGCTTCATCGTGCTCTTAACTTACACAAAACTTACCTATAGCTTATTTGACTTACGCCAGCGTATTCGCCAAATTTTCATACGCTGGCTAAATTGCCACCCAATCCTCCTTTGGCTTCATCAAATCAGGACCTTCAGCTTGCACTGAGGCGGTTTGCAGCCGAGTGTGAAGCGTCCGGCATGAAAATCAGCACCTCCAAATCCGAGGCCATGGTTCTCGACCTGAAAATGGTGCCTTGCCCTCTTCAGGTCGGTGCAGTGTCCTTGCCTCAAGTGGAGGAGTTTAAGTATCTCGGGGTCTTGTTCACGAGCAAGGGACGGATGGAGCGTGAGATCAACAGACGGATTGGTGCAATGTCTGCAGTGATGCGGTCACTGTATCGGACCGTCGTGGTGAAGAGAGAGCTGAGCAGGGGGGCAAAGTTCTCGATTTACCAATCGATCTACTACGTTCCAACCCTCACCTATGGTCATGAGATTTGGCTCATGACTGAAAGAAGGAGATTGCGAGTACAAGCAGCCGAGATGAGTTTCCTCCGCAGGGTGGCTTGGCGCTCCCTTAGAGACAGGGTGAGGAGCTTGGTCACTAGGGAGGAGCTCAGAGTTGAGCCACTGCCTCTCCATGTCTGAAATGAGCCAGTTGAGGTGGCTTGGGCATCTTTTCCAGATGCCCCCTGGACGCCTCACTGGAGAAGTGTTCCGGAAGACCCAGGACACTCTGGAGGGACTACGTCTCTCCAGAGTGTCCTGGGTCCAGAGTGGGGGAGGAGGAGCTGGGGGAGGTGTGTGTGGGAGGTGAGGTCTGGGCGGCTTTGCTTGAGCTGCTGCCCGACTCCGGATAAAGAGGAAGAAAATGGATGGATGGATGGATGGATGGATGGATGGATGGATGGATGGATGGATGGATGGATGGATGGATGGATGGATGGATGGATGGATGGATGGCAAAATCACCAAGGTGTTACAAGGCCATTAGTGCTGTTGCCTCACAGCAAGAAGGTTGTGGGATTGCTTCACACCTGGATCTTTCTGTGTGGAGTTAGCATGTTCTTTTATGTTTGCGTGGGTTCCCTCCAGGTACTCCGGCTTCCTCACACTTCCAAGGAAATGCAGGTTAATTGGCCGTGAGTGAGAGTGTGAATGTATCTGTCTATATGACTGGCAACTGGTCCAGGGTGTACCCTGCTTCAAGCCCAGTGACCACAGGGAGATAGGCTCCAGTTCCTCAGTGACCCTGAAGGGGCCATTCAAAAATTATGGAATGCACAAATAGGCCATTTTTGACACCCCTCCTCCCCCTGTAACACCTTGTAACACAGGCACATACCCCCCTCCCTGTTACATAACATCTGATCTTACCCCCACACTTTCTTTTTTCCATGATTAGAGTCTGATCTTAATCTTATTCTGAAGTATGTAAGTTCTATAGAAAGCCTTGCTCTTGATGCACTCTCTAGTGTATATTTCTGAATACACCAGATGGAGCATTTAGTGCGTGCTCTCCTGTGTTGGAGGATGTGACATCAGCAACAGGAAATGCATGACACTTAAAAAAACAACAACACAAATCAAGACTGACAACAGTCAAAATGCAATCGGAAAAAGACATTCTCTTCAAGAAGTGACAACGGAACTTATCCTGAGAGGTCAAAGCAACAAGGACAGAAGGAAGTACATGAAATGTGGAGGTATATAAAAAAAAAACCTCAAAGAATACATAAGAAATCAAGCAAAAAAAAAGTCAGGCTAAAATCGAGCAACAGAGGGGAAAAGAACAGAGGGAAAAAGCAAAACAATTTAATTTTTGGGCCAACGTGAGTTCAGTTTGATGGAGTTTGTTGTCATGAATCATCAAGACTGTGCTGCAATGTCTCACATGCTGTTTGAATTATTATTTTAACTTTTATAATTCTTATTATTTATTTTTTGTTATGTAACGTCTGTCCATACCTCCCTCCCCCTGTAATGCTCGGTAACAAAGTGCTGCCTCCCACCCCCCACCGGCATTACCTAATTTTTGAATGACCCCTAAATGGAGTAAGCAGGTATTGAAAATGAATTAATGCAGTGAAGAATGAGGTTCAAATCCTAAATGGAGTACAGTATGTCTGAGTGGAATTTAATGCTTTCCATTTTTAATCTGTCTATAATTCAAGATTCAAAGCTTTATTGTCAGAGGTACATAGAACAGTGTACACAGTACAATGAAATTCTTATTTGAATGCCACTACTATCATGCACAATAGGTTAATAGATGTCTGTTTCTGTCTGTTGGTGTTGTGACCTGTATGTGGTGCGCTTGGTTTGAACCCAAATCTTCATGGCTGATCCATCAGCTTGGGACTCTGGCGAGGGCGGTCACATCTCCTCCTCTCTCCTCTATCTCTGCTCCAACCTTCAAAGTCCCTACTTCACCAGACTGTGAATTCTTCAAACTATATTGGATTAACTATGGAATTGATCAGCTGGTCTCTGAACGCTATTGAAACCATTTTCTACAAGAAGATTGGGGGCCGGGGGACCTTGCATGCCCAGATGGAATCTACCCTGTGGGCTATGTTCTCAACGCCTTCATAGTAGGAGGGCTGGTACTTATTGGCTTATGTGCTGCCCTGACCTACCGGAAAATTGGCAAGACGGCTGCTGCCAAACCACGACCCCTCACTTGTCTGTCATGATTAATGAGTTGGGCAAGGCGATGCATTCTCAGACTGTGTGAACCCTTGAACTCAGATGCAAATTGGATAACATCTTTGAGCAAATGCGCACCTTGCAGGGGAAGGTGAAAGATTTCAGAGAGCGGGAATAATTCATAAATTGGGATCTGGTTTGTTCATGTGAAGCTGTAAAAGTGTTTTCACTGCTCAACCACAAACACGGCAGGCTTTTCAGCCCTTGACGGACAAGATGCCCCAGTGTTTCCTCCAGAAGAATCTCTACGGCCTTGGGGAATATTGGCTGCCTCCTTATCTCTCTAACTCCAGACACAAGGACAGATACTGACTCACACATGTACAAAGACTGAAGCATGCTCCACCTCCCCCCCTACCTCCCATCCTGCCCCATTCACACACCCCACCCTGGCTACCGTTCAAGCCACTCCCCCCCAAGCTGATGGTGGTGCAACTCACTTTGCTGCGGCCTTCACCCACTTTGCCTCAATTCAGATGACGGACTGCTTCAAGTTTAGAGCACATAAACAATGTTTGTCTTTAATTTTGATGTGTGCCATTATTACGGCAAACAAGTAATAATTGTGGATTAATTGCTGTATTCTGTGGTAATTGGAGTGTAAATGTAATTTTGTTGTTGTTGCATTTGTAATGACAATGACAATAAATCTTTCATTCATTCATTCATTCATTCATAATGAGGTGTGGATGGGATGGGGACGCATTAACAGGATGGTCATATATCAAACTGCAAAAGCATGTGTACTCATTATTAATGTAAGAAAACAAATTACTCACTCCCCCTAGGAACTTTTTTCTATTGTACAATGAAATAATTGAATACAGTCTCTAAACAGCAGAAATACTTGTCAAATTTGGACACATTTACTACCTCCATTAATAACAAAGTGTGGCCAAGATATTAATAATTTATTTGAAATGTTGCTTTCATGGGCAGGTTATTAAGTATTGTGATGCCTGAGACAATATGTACATGACAAATTCAGGACTCTTGATTAATACACAGAATTTATGTGGACATGAAAACAAATGCAAACTGATACCACACATTGTACTTTCAGCACCACACTTTATGAATATGTAGTATTTAAAACAAAAGTACTCCCACTTCGGACACTGGTTTTGTTCATTAACGCCAAAAAATTAGTTTGAATAGTTTGAATAGCTTGAATAGTTGAAGAAACAATGGAAAATTGTTAAAGCGAGCATGAAACGTGGCATAAATATTCACACTGGGGTACTTTTCAAATTCATATTATGAGACAAATCCACAGGTGGCTGCTATATTTCCATTTTCCCCAGCATCAGTTATTCATAGGTTTGAGTGACTATTGGCTCTGCTAGTTTTTGGGTTTTTTTGTTTCTAAACCTGATTGATAAACCTGAGCTTTATCCCTCAATGGACCCTTTTTTGTCTCTAAAATGAATATATTATGTAAATATTCATTTGGCATAGCACATTTCAGCATAAATGTAAATTTAATTTGTTGTAGCAAACCAGGTTTGCTGTAATAAACTATACTAATAGTTGTCATTAAAACTGAACAAAAATACACATGAAACATCATTTCAGTGTGTAACGGATATGAAATGGATAATTAATACATATTCATGAAATCAGTTGTTATTTAGGAGTCCTGTTGGTGAAAAGCCACGTTAGTGAGATTGCTGTCTCCTCATGCAAAATTACTGATTCACAATCAGAATCACAAAGATAGAAAGACGAAAAGAGCTGTTGTGTTTGAATGCAAACCTTCATGTGGAGCGATGCATTCACATCTATAGACCGTGACATAGTCGGGCTTGAAGCCGCGGTTGATTGGGAAGTAGATGAAAGATCCAACCTGCAATCAAGAACACAATATGTTCCTCTGTAAGACTTTACATCATTAAAGGCCCCTTCACACATAACATGTTTGAGTCAGAATGGCGTAAGAAGGAAGAGTCAAATGCCACTCGCCACAACCATTCACGCCCACCAGTGGCCGAAAGACAGCGAGTGCCTCACACTCCCAGCACGAGAGTAGACAGCAGGCGACCACATTCGACCTGTCTGTGAAAATTGTCTAAGTGCCTCACTAGTGTGGCGTAACCAAGCAACACACATGGGCGTGACTGTGCCAAACACCCCCCAACGGTTTGTGGAATGCGTCATCGTCGTTATCCCCCCATATACACACACACACACACACACACACACCATGAATCCAACATTGTCAACCGTTGACAGCTGTGGCTGAGGGCCCCGGAGTCCGGTCGCTGTCCAGCGCAGTGCGCTGCTGGAACAGCTGACCACTGTGTATTGCAGCTCAGCTGGAGAACATGCAATGCACATGTGTGTGTAAATGCTCATGCCCTCATCACGTGCTGATAATTACGTACTGATCAAATGAGGACTGGCCAGCGTCGGAGTGTGCAGCACGGTGTGGAATTAATGAGCCGGCTGAGCAGGCTGATGTCACCGCCACCACGTAAATTGTCATTTACATGACAGACAGAAAGAGTGGAGATTAAATAAAACAAATATGGATAAAGGCGCATACTCAATTTATGATCACTTTGCTAATAGGCTTTGCTGTGGACATACAGCACATGTCAGCTGACCGCCGACTGTCAGCTGGACGTGACCGTGCATGCAAGGTGTTAGATTACAACACAGACATCAGACAGATGCAGAACAAACAAATAATAATACATATATAAAATAAAAATCACAGAATGAAGGAACAGAGAGTGAGCCTTTTCTTCTGTGAGCTGCTGAAGTCCGCAGAGAGAAGTGGGCATGTCCCCCTGTGACGTGCAACTGTTCAGATATCTGTGCTCGCAAGTCACAGCTCGGGAACACCTGTAGTGGCTTGCAGGATATGAAGTTGCATAATTACAGCATGAGGCACAGACGTTGCATGCTGTCCTCGCGTGGAAATAAATTAAAACACATATTACTTCAGTGCCGCAGGGGCTGCTGGGGCTGCAGGATCACAAACACAAAACGAACACACAAAAAAATACAAAAATAAAATCATCATCCATTGCGTTGAGCTTCCCCACCAAAGAAAACCCACGTACATTTTGTCTTTACATAAAAATACAGTAATAAGTGTCTTTTCACTTTAAAAAAGTAAACATTTGCATGTACATGCTGTCTTTAAAGCAGAAACACAAACTGTCGATTTAAGCCCCGGTCACATGGCACTACCGAACAGTGTTGCCACAGTTACTTTGAAAAAGTAATCCAATTACTGATTACTGATTACTCCTTGAAAAAGTAACTTGGTTACTTTACTGATTACTCAGTTGTAAAAGTAACTAAGTTAGATTACTAGTTACCTTTTAGTTACTTTCCCCAGCTGTCGACAACAACCCTCTGCCACCTCAACATGACAATGATACTTGTTTTGCCAAAACTTGCTTTATAGTCACCCTTTCTTGACTTCAATGAAAATAAATACTTTTTATGAAAAGTAAAATAAAGACCTCTTTCTTGATCTAATATTTAACTATTGACAGCACTGTAACAGTAAAACTTGCAATTTCTAGCCTACATTGTTTATAAATGTAACTATTAAATTCTTTCTAACATTTTTCTAACATTTAAATTCTCTCTAAACATTTTACTTGTCGAAATTATTATTATTATAAGTAGTATTAGTAGTTGTAGTAAAAAAAGGCTTCAAAACTGGACCTTTAATCTAGGGGTGTTGTGGGGGGGAGCACATCCTTGCCCCACACCCCCATTCCATCTGGATTCGCCCCTGCTTTGGTGTTTGAGCACAAAGAATGGATAACATTTATTTATGCATAAAACATGACCAGATTTACAGGTAAGAAAGTTTTATTGCATTTTCACATCATGTGGTCCTCAGAAAGAGAGTTTAGGTGCATTTGAGTGGAAAATAGTGTTAATTGTTGACGCATCGCGGAATATCAGCTGTTTTTAACGAGCAGATACGGAGTGGCTCAGCTCAGAATTCTAAATAAGGAGGAAAAAAACATAAAAATGTCTTTGTAAAGCTCAGTGCAGGTGTGCTGTTGTCACCGTGCTTTAAGAGGTGAGGACGAGCTGCTGCAAAAAAACGCGGATGAAAAGCTCACAGCCCGCTTAAAGTGGGCAGTTCAGTTGAACCCCGACCTCCTGCCCACGGACCAAGTTTAATGCTGCTATCGACCCACAATGAAAAATAATAGTAACGCACAGTGACTTGGAGAAGTAACTTTAATCTGATTACTGATTTGGAAAGATTAACGCGTTAGATTACTCATTACTAAAAAAAGTGGTTAGAATAGAGTAACGCGTTACCGGCATCACTGCTAACGAAGGACACCGAAGCCAAATCTGGACTTACGTTGACTTTCGGAGACAATTGTTAACCATCCTCCAGTTTTGTTTCTGTAGCTGGAGCTTTATTACAATTTTCAAACTGCTGAAAAATGTGAATGAATCCCGACGACAACTTCAATTTGTCCGTATTCCATTTTGCTTTCTGTCTTGACGGTTCCTCATCGTTTGCATAGTTCCCGTACTGTCAGTATATCATTTGATTGTGGTCTACTTCGTCCAGCCTCCCAAGTCTGATGTCTTGCACGAACATTGACGATATCTGAACGGATCAATAACTAAAGATCCGACGAGCTGAACATGACTCGTCCATGTGTGGGACCAAAAAGCAAAGTTGTCACACAGAAACAATAGCAGCAAGAACATTTTATCAACTACTGTAACTATTTACACACATTTGCATGCGTCTGTGGTTGGAGAGGCTGTGCGCGCACACACAAACGGCTGTGTGCCACAGACGGCTGTGCACATGTTCACATGCTGTCTGCTGCTGGCTGAAATGTTCCAGCCACAGACGGCATGCAAACCAACGTGTGCGTACACACTGTTTTTTGTGAAGATGGACCTGTTGTCAAGACAACTCTCGCACATGCAGGTGCTGTGGAAAGCGCGCATTGGCTGCAGAAATGATCACAGGCTGGCACTCGGTCTAATACCTGCTATCAAGTAATGTCATCATGAATGTTTTGTTTTGATTTCGTTTAAAGCGTCAAGGTCACCGTTCACTTCATTTTTCTTTTGTTTGTTTCAGTTTTGTTTCATTCTTTTATGTGCTCTGGACGCGCAGGCTTTTCGGTGATGGGGGATGTGCTGGCTCATTCGTCCACTTTTTCTCAACAATTTGTGACTTTGGGACTTTTTTCCTTTATTCAGCGATTACCGTGTGCCGTGTGACCAGGTCTTTACGCTATGGGAGCTCATCTCGACAGAACACTGGCCTGGCTGTTGCAGACACACAACAGACAGGAACTAACATGGATCATTTTAGGGTTTACAAACATTTTTGACCGTTAAACTTTACTCACTTTATGAGCAAAAAAAAAATGTTAGTGGACTGAAAGTTAGTGGAACTAAATTTAGCGGAAGCTAACTGGTCCGGTGATGGTTTTCAAAGTTAGCTGAAAAGCTAATCCTCTAGCCAAAAAGTTAGCTTTGCTAATTAGTGGTTAGCAGATTAGCGGAACTATGCCCACCAGTGAATGTCCCATTTGAAATGTTTTTATATAGATGTAGATAGATATATAGACTTTATTATTACAGACTCAGGGTCCAGATAAAAAAAGCAAAACACCATATATAGCAACAACAACAACAAAGAAGAAAATAAATAAATAATGTAGGGACACTAGACGCCCCTAAATAAAAGACACTTATACCAGTGTTTCCAAATGTGTGACGTGTACCGTGTGGCACTCTAGGAAATATTAATCAGTTTAAGAACACTCTTATTATCAGAATTATTTAAACGAGAGATGAACCTAAATATCATTGTTCTTAAAATGGCTTGTTAAGTGTTCACACGTGCATCACAAACATTTCAGTAGCACTGGTTCACTGAGGCCTTTTTAATAAAACTCTCAAAGAGTCATTATAAGCCACTCGTAGTCTCTGAAGGATCATTTTTCTACATTTTATCCACAGATGTGCAGTGTACAGAGGTGTACAAAATGCTTTAAACAAACTCAGCTTCACTTTAAAGGTAAAGAGTGTAAGAGAGTGCTGTCATTTATTTAGCATCTGATTATGTAACGGTATTCCACATCTTCCACGACATCTCAACTCTCCAGTCAGATTGCACATACATCAGTGTGTTTACTCACCATCTTTTTAATGGCATCAGAGATGAAAATAAATGAGATGAGACTGGAGAAACCCTCCTCTGTGAAGCGGGTCATATACTTAATAATGTAGCTGGCATCAGCAAGAACCAGCACCAGACACTGGAGAGATGAGTGCAGCCCAATCCACAGCCGCAGCTCCATGTAGTCAATGCTGTTCGTCCTGAGAAGACCAACAAGGTGACCACAGTGTGGAAGTCATAAAAATTTACATCATCTGTAATAGGAGACTCTAAATGCTCCAATAAAAACTGCATAAAATTTCGAGGCCAACAAAATTACCTGCATTGTAAGAGTTTATTTTGAAAATGTAATGCATTCAGCTTAAATTAAATTTGTAAATTTGTATTCATCGACATTTGTTCTTGTCGTATTATCTAAGTTCATAAGGTAGATAATAACTATGGGCTCAGAGGTTAAAGTCAGAAGTTGATGATAATTTTATTCACTGATTTACATATAAAAGCTTCCTTCACGGAAAGTGTAGCTTTCAAAAAATATTCACTTACCTTTTAATGTGATCCAAATTGTGAATTTTGTTGACATTTGAATTGAATATTGACCAGCCCATTTGGTGTACATTTTGCATTATATCTCAATCAAAAGTGCTTTCAATCACTTTCATTTTTCTGTTATGCATTTACCTACAGCACAAAAATTGTGTGGAGGCTCAAATTTTATGCCTGTTTGTCTATCTTCCAGTTATCAGTCAGAAACCAAATGCCTAAAAGCAATGGCAAATTGTGCATAGAGAGAACCAATGTTTTGTGAAAATTGTCTGAAAAAGAATTCAGAAACCGAAAAAGTAAAAAAAAATAAAAATAAAAAAAACAGACAAAAAAAACTTTGATTCAAGTGCATGAAATGTCTCCTGACATTTGATAACATCTTTATTTAGCTTATGAAAAGTCACTTCTAACAAGACTTTGATCTCAAAAGTTTTTTTCCAAAGTAAAATTTTGTGGAATTGGAAACTAGTGTTGGCGGAAGTTTGCGCTCTATGGGCACGGTGCTCTAGTTTACTATAGTTAAGTCCAACTCTGTTTCTGAGCCACCAAATATCATTGAAGGTTCAGTTCAATCATGGGTCAGGGTACTGAGGTAAAGCTGGCTCCAACAGGTTATTCTCAAAAACTGACTCCATTTCATAATTATACTATCATTTTGACAAACTAAAATAAGTGCTTATATACAGATAAAATAAAATAATAAAATGATGGTTCTGCACATATTACAATGGGATGGCTGTGGAAGGAGAGGTACTGGACTGGCTTACCTGCAGACCTGACCTGTCCTCAGTAGAGAATACATGGAGAATTTTGAAATTAAAATGGAATAATAACGGTACTGTACTGTTGCAAAATACCACCTGAAATATTTCATTGCTTGGTATCCTCAATACCAAGACATATTTTAAGTGTAATGAGATGGAATGGCAACAATACAAAGTGGTAAACACTTTAATGTCCCAACGTTTTTGGAATGTGTTGCAAACCTTAAATGTAGCAATGGATGTATAGTGAGGCAAATCAGTATTTGATCCACTGTCAGTTTTGGAAGTTTTCCCACCTACAAAGAATGGAGAGATTTGGAATTTTTATTGTAAGTACACTTCAACTGTGAGAGACAGAATAAAAAACAAAACAAAACAAAAAACAGTCACACTGTATGATTTTAAATAATTAATTTGCATTTTGAAATAAGTATTTGATACAATAGAAAAACAGACCTTAATATTTGGTACAGAAACCTTTGTTTGCAATTACAGAGGTCCGATGTTTCCTGTAGCTCTTGACCAAATTTTCACACTGCAGCAGGGATTTTGGTCCACTCCTCCATACAGATCTTCTCCAGATCTTTCAAGTTTCAAGTTTCAGCTCCCTCCAAAGATTTTCTATTGAGTTCAGGTCTGGAGACTGGCCAGGCCACTCCAAGACCTTGAAATGCTTCTTACAGAGCCCCTCCTTAGTTGCCCTGGCTGTGTGTTTGGGGTCACTGTCATGCTGGAAGACCCAGCCATGACCCATCTTCAATGCTGTTACTGAGGGAAGGAGGTTGTTTGCCAAAATCTTGCAATACATGACCCCATCCATCCTCCCTTCAATACAGTGCAGTCGTCCTGTCCCCTTTGCAGAAAAGCACCCCCCAAAATGATGTTTCCACCCCCATGCTTCATGGTTGGGACAGTGTTCTTGGGGTTGTTCTCATCCTCAAAACATAGTGAGTGGAGTTGATACCAAAAACCTCTATTTTGGTCTCATCTGACCACATGACCTTCTCCCATGCCTCCTCTGGATCATCCAGATGATTATTGGTGAACTTCAAACGGGCCTGGACATGTGTTGGTTTGAGCAGGGGGACCTTGCTGCCCTGCAGGATGTTAATCCATGATGACATTGTGTGTTACTAATGTAATCTTTACGACTGTGGTCATTGACAAGGTCTTCCCATGTAAATCTGTGCTTTCTCAGAATCATCCTTACCCCACGAGGCGAGACCTTGCTTGGAGTCCCAGACCGAGGGAGAATGACAGTCATCTTGTGTTTCTTCCATTTTCTAATAAATACACCAACAGTTGTTTTCTTCTCACCAAGCTGCTTGCCTGTTGTCCTGTAGTCCATCCCAGCCTTGTGCAGGTCTAAAGTTTTGTCCCTGGTGTCCTTAGTCACCTCTTTGGTCTTGGCTATGGTGGACAGGGTGGAGTGCGATTGATTGAGTGTGTGAACAGGTGTCTTTTATACAGGTAACAAGTTCAAACACGTGTAATTAATACAGGTAAAGAGTGCAGAATAAGAGGGCTTCTGTTATGTGTCGGACGCAGCTCGGAGAACCGACCAGCGTTTGAAGGACCCAGTATGAAATAAGCAGAGCACGGTACAAAGGCTAACTGAATTTAATACATAACAGTGATCATAATAATAATAAAAGGTGCGGTCTGGCGTGGTGCGCTCCCAGCAGCGCTAATGGTCCGGAGCCAGAAGCTGTTTCGGACCCAAGGACCCCGCCGACACCCCCCAGGTGGCCGCAACAACCGAGTCTGTGAAAGAAGGAACCATTATGTGAGTCCACACTCTACACACAGAACACTTAAAGGTGTACAAACAGCAAACACTTCCTGGCTTGATTACTGATCAGCTTCCAACCTGCAGGCATGGAACATCCCGTTCACAAATCACCACCGCAGTGGAAGCTGATACATGACTAACATACAGCTCAATACAATAAGGTGTGAGGGACACCACATTTACTGACTGTATAACTGTTAGTCACAAAATCCAACGTACCTCAGGAAGTGTGCTGACGAGCGTGAGACCTCACCCTCTCCTCTTTCACAGACCGTGCATCAAACCTGGACATTCTCAGCGTCCGCTGCTGATGAGATGGCTCCCAAGACGACGATCTCACCCGTCTGGTCACAAGGTCGAGTCTCTGGCAAATGCACACTGTGCACTTCAGTCTTAAATGCCAACATACTCCAATCCCTCCAGATGCACCTCAGCTGTGAGTCCTGACGAGTCGCAGGTGATCAGGGTGAAGTCCTAACAGCCTCAGCAACACAGCCACTCAGTCCCAAATGCACGCCACCTGGGAGGAAACAAAAGGCAAACAAACCGGCAGCCAGGCCCCCCCAACCATACAACAGCTTCTTAAATAAAAATTAACATGTCTGTGAGAGACCGAATTCTTGCTGGTTGGTAGGTGATCAAATACTTATTTCATGCAATACAATGCAAATTCATTATTTAAAAAATATACAATGTGATTTTCTGAATTTTTTAGATTCTGTCTCTCACAGCTGAAGTGTACCTACGATAAACAATACAGACCACTCCAAGACTTGCAAAATCAACAGTAGATCAAATAATTATTTGCCTCACTGTATATTAACAGTGTCAAGGTGCTGACATCGCACCTAACATTTATAATGTGCTTAAAAAATACATGCTTGGGGTACCTGAGGAGCTGAGCAAGGGGTGTGCCTTGATTCATGATAGATTTAATCATTCATGTGTCTTGAAAACTCACTAGTATCACAAATTATATAAATTATGCCATTATACAATGTTATTTATGACATTTTCTGATAATGTTTCACATTGAAACAGAAATGGAAGTGAAGTCTTCCAATATAAACAAATTAGCAGTCAGTGTTGACTTTAACTAATGGTGTATTTCACTGACTATAATGTGGAGGCGTACTGGATTTTATCCTGAAGTACTGAGAATCATTTTGTGTTCATCGTAGAAAGCGGCCAATTTGTATTTATGCAAGTGTATACCGTGTTTGTGTCTTACTTGCTGAATTCATAAAGTAGTTTTTCAAAGATGAGAATGGGTCCAGTGGAGCTCAGAATAATGAGAGGTTGGCCACCAACCAAACAGAAGACAGTTCCTGCTAATGCAGTACCGAGGAAACTCTCCATTACACCCTGAAAGGAGAGAGGACACACAGAAGGAGAGATGGAACTAAGAATAGGATTTTGACAATTATTATATTTTCTGTGTATTTTCTTTTTTCTTTTTAATGAATAGCTCATGACATGTTTCTATCCCAGAGAGGATACCCAATCAGTGATAACAGTATGACATAAAAGGTTTTTGAAGCAACCTGTTTGGTCACAGTTGAAAAGCTTTCTTAAGTTCACTATAATGACATTATAAATAGGAACTCCTGATGTGAAACACAACTAACCCTTTGTGATGTGATTTGATTTTAATTTTGCATTAACAACAGAAAACATTGCCAGCAAGGAGGATTTGGCAGAGCATAGTCACTTTGGCTGAAGTGTGCAAAAATGTTTCTTTTGGCATTGGCAATTTTTGCTCGGGGTCACCCCAGCTGTATGGATCTGCATATTGATATATATCACAAGTCTGACGCCAAATGCCCTTCCTGCAGATGTACATAGAGAAGAGTGCATGGGTGGTCTTGAACCTGGGACCTTCTGTTTGTGTTTAGGGACATGATAACTGTTTGCACTACAACTTGCATTACCTGGTAATTGTCAGTAGCGTCTCCTAACAACCCTCCAAAAGTGATTGCATTGGTGATGCAGCCAAGGTAGATGAAGAGCACTGCAGAGATGGACTGGATATGGAAGCCATCGTAGATATCACTACAATACCAGGGGATCTTCCTTTTGATGTCCAGCCATAATCCACCTCCAAACCTATCAGCCAAATTAGAATGCATCAAGAAGGCAGAAACTGGATAGAACTATACCCTGTGGTAGCGACAAAGGCACTTTACCTCCCAGTAAATTTGAGTTCCTCTCCCAGTTCGTGCTGAACTGGAAGCTCTTCATCTTCCCCTCCAGCTGCCCCTGTAGCCAAGCCATTCATTTGACCCAGCTCGTTCAGGTTCAGTACTGACTTCCTGGAGTCAAGAAGATAACATAAACGTTTGTACAAGGTTTTATTTAACAAAAGTTTATCTGAAGACTTTCAAATCGTGTGTCATTTTGTTTACTTCAAGCCCCGGTCACACGGCACTAACAAAGGACAATGAAGCTCAAGCAAAACAAGAAATCTGGACTTTTGTTGACTTTCTGAGGCATCATTTAACCTTCATCCAACTTCATTCCTGCAGCTGGTGGTTCATCAGAATTTGTAAACTGTTGAAAAATTTGAACAATTACCAACGACAACCTCAATTCGTCCGTATTTCTTTTTGCTTTATTTCTTTACAGTTTCTTATTGTTTGCTTATTTTTCATAACTTTAGCTTTTCATTTGACTTTCATCCAGCGTCATTCAACCTCCTAAGTCCAATGTACTAAGTGAAGGTTTACAATATCTGAACGAATCAACAACTAAAGCTTGATGAGCGAAACATCCTTGTATCGCTAATTAATCATCCATGTTTGGCACGAAAAAGCAACAATTTCACACAGAAAAAATAGCGTTAAGACCATTTTATCAACTACTTTACCTATTTGTGCACGTTTCAACCATTTGTGGCTGACTTGCATTGTCAAGACAAAATCCCACACCTGCAAGTACTGCAGACATGAAGACAAGGCTGGCTGCATTGGGTTTTATACAAGCCCGGCGCCAGAAAAAAAATATTAAGGGGGTGATGAGTTTATCACAGGGGGCGGGGTCACCCCCCCCCCCTCAAAAAAAAGTGCACACCGGAGGGGACGTGCCTGAGCGTGCGTAATGAATTGGGTGCACTCCTAGAAAGCTCGTGTATTTAGGCTACACCGTTGTAAGAGACTGACTGAGTAAGAGTAAAGAGTGATGACAGTATTTTTTAATTATTATTTGAACGTATGGACCCTCAGTCAAGTGATCTCCTGCATACCACAAAACCAAACCAACAACTGATCTGAGAAACGACACGAGACAGTAGATTAACCCCACATACAGCCCTCCATCACAAGCGCAAACACAGCGCAATTGGGCATGACAGTCACACAACGGGTCAAAGATAAACCTTTCATGTAGATATACAGTGGTCCCTCATTTATCGCGGGAGTAACGTTCAAAAAATAGCCCGCAATAGGCAAAATCTGTGAAGTAGTCAGCATTATTTTTTACAATTATTATAGACGTTTTAAGGCTGTAAAACCCCTCACTACACACTTTATACACTCTTCTCAAACAGGCATGAACATTTTCTCACTTTTCTCTCGTGTGTAAACACTCAAAGTTCAAACCTTAGTAGAAAAATAAGATCAACCTGTTTTCAGGCCCAAACATTTGTTTGAGAAATAAAAATAGAACGTTTTCCTATAAATAATTATGATGGCTTTTAGAACTAACGAATTTAATTTTAACGATCAACCTACGAGGTTGGACACATAAGAAATTATTAATAATGACTGACCAGTATTTCACAGTTCCTCTGATCGCACCTCTTCGTCCTAGCGCCGCGCCACTGTCGCACCTTTTTCCACTCACACCTCACTGCAGATGTCTTTTTCCGAGTGACAGTTATGGGTAGTTGTTAGCGCTCTTTTTTCTTCTGGGAGAGAAGATTCTTATAAACAGACACGCAGAACACAATGTGCGTACTCTCCCTTCGCGATGCCACAACAGGTGTCCCGTCATCTCGACAGAACACCGGCCTGCTTGATGAGGGTGCAGAGCACAATGCGGTGTTAAAAAAAAAAAGCATGCAAAATTGGACTAAACAAATCCGCAAAACTGCGAGGCGCTATATTTGCAGTATATCTTTTTCTTTCTTTTTTCTTTTTATTTTTGATAACTCTCACATCCGAGGGGGTGAGGTTGATGACGTGAGGGGGCGTCACCCCCAAACGCCCCCTCGTGGCACCGGCTCCGGTTTTATACACGCTTTTGGTCACATTATCGTGAATGTTTAATTTTGATTTTGTTTAAAGGGTCAAAGTTGACATTCGCTTCCTTTTTCTTTTGTTAGTTTTGTTTTTGTTTCGTTCCTTTTTTCGCTCTTCATTCACAGGCTTTTCGATGATGGGACAGGTGCAGGATCTTTCGTTCACCTTTTCTCAACGATTTTTTACTTTTTATCCTTCGTCCAGCTATCTCTATGTGCCGTGAGACCGGGCCCTCACTGCACATACCGCATTTCTGCTGATGGAACTTTCTTTGGAGGTTCAATTCGGATTTTGGGGTCCCATTCACCTGGGGGGAGGACAATCACCTCATCGAGAAACTCATCAACACCTGCAATCAGGTCTTCACGGTCCCTTGCTTTGTATGCAACATCACTGAACAGCTGAACATGAATATAAAAACAAAGTCAAAGTAAAAAATGAGATGAAAGTTTGACATGTGCAATCAGTCACTTACATCATCCACCATGAGTGTAGCGATTGCTCTACCAATCTCATTGTAGGACTTGGTTTTGCCATGAGGACCCAGCAAGATAAAGAGAAACCTGTCAGGAGAGACCATATCATCAGATGTTAGTTTTGTTGTGAGTGGGGATGTTACAGTCTGATCGGAATCCATACTGAGTATCAGAGGTGGGAGTACGTCACTGTCAAGTCATTCTCAAGTCATTCTCAAGTCATCAAGTGTCCCAAGTGAAGTCTCAAGTCAGCTGTCAACACATGGTGGTATATTATGAGTTGAGACTTGACTTGGTGATACATGACGAGAGTGACTTGATTGTGACTTACTCCCACCTCTACCGAGTATCAATATAAACATGCATTTAAAATCACATTATAAATATTTAAATATGTTCAACGGCTAAACAGTAACAACAACAAAATACATCAGCTTCATGATGTCAGCAGGTTTTTATGTCAGTGAGTGTTTCAATACTGTAACAGAAAACCTCTATGATCTGCAGCTTCTGCAGGAGCTGTAGCTTTTTATTTTGTGACAGCTTGAACCTTGTATCTATTTTTATGATTAAATTATCAGTTTAAAAGTAGAGCACCAAGGGCCTTCTGTGTTACTGGCTCAATCAAAAGCCCAAGACAAAATGGCCATTTTCAGCAGAAAAAAATGGGCGCAGTTTTCAAATGAACAAGTCTATGCAAATACTTTTGGGACAGGAACAATGTCAATGACCAACATTGTGCCCTTGTTAAATTAAAAGAAAAGTTATTTGACAGTTGACTAAACTGGGTCCAAATACCTAAATTGGCTGTAATTTTTTTTTATGACTGTAATTTTTGATGTGACATATGTCAACAACCTCTATTATGCCCTTGACAAATTAGAAAAAGTTATCAGACAGCTTTTGAGATATCACAATAAAGAGATGACGATGACAACAACGCCGACGACTACGATGGATGGCGCGCCATGATATTGGGTTAGCAGCCTATCGGCCTGTAACCCAAAAGGTCCTCAAACCACATTAACAATACAGAAAGACAGTAATAAAACAAAGCTGAAATAGATACTAAGAGAGACTAATTGACATTTTCTTCTCTACTGTTGATGAAGCCTCTGTTGACTCACTGTCATGGTAATGACAATCCAAAAAAAAAAAAAAAAACCAGCTGGAATGTAGAATAAAAATAAAGAATCAACAGCAAATCTCCATCTGTATCATTTCCGATACAGATACTTCAGAAAATGGCATTACTGACTATGACACCCACACCAGGATTGGAATCAGCACATCCCCAGTTTCTACCTTATGAAATACTGGATGTTCATGTACCCACTTATCTGACAGATTTTGCAAAGCCTTATGTTCCTTCTCTAGCCCTGCATTCTCAAAATGCAAGTTTACCATATTTTGAGCACTATATGTTGTACCTGAGTATTAGTTTCATCTGTCAAAAAATGTGTCATGAAGAGGAAAAAACATACATACATGGCATTGGTCTATAAGCCACATTTATTTTTGAAGCATGCCACCTTTCCATGCAACAACAGGCAAGATTAATTTAGTTGATGCATTATCTATTTAGAATGCACATTGCATTAGAGAGCAGAAGCTAACAGGCTGCTTCATCTTATTCTATGAGGCACAAAGAACTCAAGAATAAACTACTTCTTATTGTCACCGAAGAGACAAAACTATCAATGAGGAGCTAAATGTGCATACGCTTACCTCAGTAGATGTCAATTAATTTTTTAAAAGGACTATAAAAAGCTATACTTCTGTCAAATGATCTGCAGACATTACCTCATGTTATATTAATTCTGTGCAAATACACACGTCAGTAATTTCCTTTGGAAAAGGAGTTTTCTGCCATTTATCTCGGGTATGGAGGTGCTTAAAAACACATGCGGAAAACAATCAACCAGTCAACTGCAGATATCTAACATTTACACTTTTTCAGTTCTGTATCAGTGTGTTCACATATTCTGACTACAAAATCAATCATGTTCATGTTAGTGCCTCAAATCTGTGCATTCTCTCACTAATCATCTTCAGACCATCTTCAGATCTACTGTGCTTTAGCACATGCACAGTGTACACCTCTGTCTATAGATTAAACAATAACGTGACACATTAGTCAAGTCAGGAGATGGATACATAAGCATTTCCAAGTCACTGAATATGTCTTGGACCTGACTTACTTCAGTCATTAAGAAATACAAATGGTATGGTGGTAATTATGTCAAAGTTTTGTGGGCACTGTCTCTATTAGGAAAAATATGATTTTACACCCACTGACCACTTGACCTAAACTAGAGCAGTGCGCTCGTAGAGTGCAAACCTCTGCCAACACTAGTTTCCAATTTCCAATATTTTACCTTGGAAAAAATTTCAAGGTCAAAGTGCTGTTGGAAGTGACTTTTCATAAGCTAAATTAGATGTGATCAAATGTCAGGAGGATGTGTTTAGTTTATGCGCTTGAATCAAAGGTTTTTGTTGTGGTGTTGTCAGTTTTTCCAACTTTTTCAGGTTCTGAATTCGTTTTCAGATCATTTTCACAGAACATTGGTTATCTTTGCTATGTACAATTTGTCATTGCTTTTTGGCAGTTGGTTTCCGACTGATAACTGGAAGATAGACAAACAGGCATACAGTTGGAACCTCCGTCCAATTTTGGTGGTGTAAGTAAATCCATAACAGAAAAATGAGAGTGATTGAGGCACTTTTGGCTGAGATATAATGCAAAATGTACACCAAATGGGCTTTCAATATTAAATTCAAATGTCTACAAAATCCACAATTTGGATCAGATATGGATCAAAATTTGTCAGGTGATAGTGAGTGTCAGTCTGCATGTCACATTCAAATATGAGAGTGATTGGGGCACATTTGATTAAGATATAATGTAAATATATACATTAAATGGGGTTTTCAATATTAAATTTTAATGGGCACAAAATCTGTAATCTGGATGAGATCCAGATCAAACTTTGTCAGTCGATAAAGGATACCATCCTATATAATGCTCTCAAATATGAAAGAAATTTTATCTTTTCTGACAGAGGCCGGAATTTTTGAAAATTTGTCCAATGATAAAGATCGGGATTTTCCAAGATTTTTCCTGACTTTGACCTATGGCCTTGAAAACTGAAGTTCTTGCCTATCAGGATATAAATCCAGGCTGTTCACAAACAAACAAACAAACAAACAGGGGCAAAAACATAACCTCCTCCAACTTCTTTGGCGGAGGTTATAATATGTGAATTAGGCCACTGTAGCTATAGCAAAGGATTATGCCAGTCGGACTACCTGTGTGGCAAATTATGCCTGAGGGTCTTGGAAATATAGTGGCATATGTTTGTGCATATTTTTCACTGGACAGGGGGAAATAAAACTAAACTGAGTAGAAAGGTTGCCAGTATAGATACATAAACAAAACATTAGAGTGAGCAAGTGAAAGAGAACACCCACCTAGTTGGCACAGGGACCTCAGTGAGGCCCCCTAGAGTCAATGCTTGAGCCAGACGTACAAAGGCGACAAATGGTTTGTCAAGAAAATCCACCTCACCAATAAGGACATTGGATGCCTCAGCGTCACGAGGAATCTTCTTCATGAACTTATTCTTCAACTGGCAGAAGAAGAAAAACAAATATTGGTCAGTATTCCAAAACACAAGTAGGAACCAAATATTTGAAGCTGTTGCACTGTGGCCAACATTTACTAATGTGCTGTGATCTACTGGTATTTTTGACAATTAAATCATGTGAGGTGGGGGCAACAAATATCAAGATGTAACAGAAGATAGCATTTATGATATTATATGTCTACACTAGACTGTTTCTCTAACTATACCCCTGGAGATCGCCTGCCCAACATGTTTTTAATGTATACCTCCTCTACTCACACCTAATTTGTTAAATTTGGTGTCTCCAAGACCTTGACTGGACTGGATGAGCAAACCTCACTAGTTTAATTAGTTATGGGTGGAGGTGGGACTGTTGGAAAACATCAGGGCAGGTGCTCACCAGGCAGAACTAGAAACCCCAGTACTGTAAGGTACCAAAGTCATATATGTACTGTAAATATAGCTTGCAAAATATTCAGCCCCTTGGTACTTTACATATTTTAGTTTGTTTATGTGCAAATGGAAATAATTCCTAAATGGTTAATCCAACATTTTTGTTGAAAGCCTTTGAATTAAACATAAATGTTTACTCTATCAGGGCATGATGATCAAAGCCAATGTAGTGGTGTACAGAAGCAAAAGTACACAGGCTACGCACTGTCCAAATACTTATGGACATGACTTGGTGAATGATCCAACTGCTAGACCGCTGTTGACTCCAAATAAGTACAGAGATGTCTCAACAGCAACACTGTAATTGGCTTGTCTTTTTCTTATTTTCCTGTTCTACATCCACCTTTTTTAATGTATGTGAATGTTATTCCGAACAAATAACAGCGACTGATATACTGTATGTGGGCTCAACAAAAATATAAACGCAACACTTTTGGTTTTGCTCCCATTTTGTATGAGATGAACTCAAAGATCTAAAACTTTTTCCACATACACAATATCACCATTTCCCTCAAATATTGTTCACAAACCAGTCTAAATCTGTAATAGTGAGCACTTCTCCTTTGCTGAGATAATCCATCCCACCTCACAGGTGTGCCATATCAAGATGCTGATTAGACACCATGATTAGTGCACAGGTCTGCCTTAGACTGCCCACAATAAAAGGCCACTCTGAAAGGTGCAGTTTTATCACACAGCACAATGCCACAGATGTCGCAAGATTTGAGGGAGCGTGCAATTGGCATGCTGACAGCAGGAATGTCAACCAGAGCTGTTGCTCGTGTATTGAATGTTCATTTCTCTACCATAAGCCGTCTCCAAAGGCGTTTCAGAGAATTTGGCAGTACATCCAACCAGCCTCACAACCGCAGACCACGTGTAACCACACCAGCCCAGGACCTCCACATCCAGCATGTTCACCTCCAAGATCGTCTGAGACCAGCCACTCGGACAGCTGCTGAAACAATCGGTTTGCATAACCAAAGAATTTCTGCACAAACTGTCAGAAACCGTCTCAGGGAAGCTCATCTGCATGCTCATCGTCCTCATCGGGGTCTCGACCTGACTCCAGTTCGTCGTCGTAACCGACTTGAGTGGGCAAATGCTCACATTCGCTGGCATTTGGCACATTGGAGAGGTGTTCTCTTCACGGATGAATCCCGGTTCACACTGTTCAGGGCAGATGGCAGACAGCGTGTGTGGCGTCGTGTGGGTGAGCAGTTTTCTGATGTCAATGTTGTGGATCGAGTGGCCCATGGTGGCGGTGGGGTTATGGTATGGGCAGGCGTCTGTTATGGACGAAGAACACAGGTGCATTTTATTGATGGCATTTTGAATGCACAGAGATACCGTGACGAGATCCTGAGGCCCATTGTTGTGCCATACATCCAAGAACATCACCTCATGTTGCAGCAGGATAATGCACGGCCCCATGTTGCAAGGATCTGTACACAATTCTTGGAAGCTGAAAATGTCCCAGTTCTTGCATGGCCGGCATACTCACCGGACATGTCACCCATTGAGCATGTTTGGGATGCTCTGGACCGGCGTATACAACAGCGTGTACCAGTTCCTGCCAATATCCAGCAACTTCGCACAGCCATTGAAGAGGAGTGGACCAACATTCCACAGGCCACAATTGACAACCTGATCAACTCTATGTGAAGGAGATGTGTTGCACTGCATGAGGCAAATGATGGTCACACCAGATACTGACTGGTATCCCCCCCAGTAAAACAAAACTGCACCTTTCAGAGTGGCCTTTTATTGTGGACAGTCTAAGGCACACCTGTGCACTAATCATGGTGTCTAATCAGCATCTTGATATGGCACACCTGTGAGGTGGGATGGATTATCTCAGCAAAGGAGAAGTGCTCATTTAGACTGGTTTGTGAACATTATTTGAGGGAAATGGTGATATTGTGTATGTGGAAAAACGTTTAGATCTTTGAGTTCATCTCATACAAAATGGGAGCAAAACCAAAAGTGTTGCGTTTATATTTTTGTTGAGTATATATTACACTTAGGTTTCGAGCCAAATGCTTTGGTGAACTCATGTCTATCATCAAAACAGTTCATCCACATGAACAAAAGTATATTTTCAATAAAGAATTTAAAAAATTTCTAAGAATGCTCTTCATTTTTTCAGATTGAAAGCAAAGTTATTTCTACACAGTGTTTTTGACAAATGTGTAATGCTGATTGTTGTGAACATTTTGATATGCAACACATGGGCATTATACTAAAAAAAGTACCTTAAAATTGGCATTTCTGAAAGTATAGTAAAACCCACAGAGTAAAATGTTCCTGATTGCTCATAAAGTTCCATGATGGTGTTTTTACCATAGATTACACCCATTTTCATGGCTTGATTGTAAATGCAATTTTTTGGTGCCAAAAATTAAAATAATCAGGAATCAAAAATCAGTATTAAGAGACTGTATATGTATTTTGGAACTAAGATGCCAGAATTTTTTATATTTTGCTCATTTTAAATGTCCAGGTATAGGATGACTTTCTACTATAATCTTAACAGAAGCAAAGTTTCAGATTTTATGTTTTTTTTAATGTTTTTTTTTATTTTATGTTTATTGGTCTACATAAATATCTTGTAAGTGAAAAAGTCATAATGCAGTAAAGGGTCATAAATAATAACTGAGTCAGAAGTATTCTGTGCATTAAATAACTTAGTGATCTTTCAGATAATATAATAAAAATATATTGTATTGCATTACTGTAGTAGAAATCCTTTTTTTAAAAACCAGTGTTTTGCAGCTCTTTTGGTGGTCACGTCTTAACTAAGGAAGCATGTGGCTGCTTACGTCAAAATCTGTTTGTAATCTGTTTTCGGCGTCAGTTCACTGGCTGGTTCTCTTTCTCTCTCCAAATATTCTGCACATATTCTGAACCCACTGTTCAGTCACAGGCTCACTGCTCCCAAGTAGACATAATTTAATGATTACAGCTTCTCACTGTAATAGTTTGAGACTATTTTAGTATCCTTTTATGTAAAGTACTTTATGAGTCTGGCTCTGTATGACAAATAAAGGAAACCTCAGGGAACTCAGGTTATTAAACTGGACTCAAGGTTCATATTTGTGCTCATTCCATGCTTCCTTTGAAGCTCATGTCCAGATAATAAGCTAATAAAACACACAGAGAATTACTGCTTGTATTAATCCATGAATGCAGAAAAACAAAGCCCCCTGAGTCTGTGCATACCTCGGCACAAGTCAAAAGAATAATTCATTGACTCTGACTGGAAACTAATGCCAAATTAAATCACAAACGTCAAACTTGGTAAGGTTAGACCTTACCCATGTGAAGCGCCTTGGGGCGACTTGTGTTGTGATTTGCCACTATATAAATACATTGAATGGAATTGAAACTTCACTGAAAAAAATGATACTTTGGATCAACTTTAAAAAAATGATGTTATTTGTTACAGCTAATTTTTTTAGTTTTTCACAATGTATATTTATGATTTGGTAAAGTGATTCCAGCAGATTTAAACTGGAAACCACAATTTTCCATTAGACCAATGTAAATAAGAACTTTGAATGAAGTGCACTGACGTTTCACTTTTTTCAGTGTTCTTTAATTCAAATTTACAGTTATTAGCAACACTGATGGAGTTGTATGTTTTTATTAGGGGTGTGGGAAAAAAATCGATTCATGTCCGAATCACGATTCTTATTTATTACGATTCTGAATCGATCCAAAATGTTCAAAAATCTATTTTTAAAAAGCATTTTTTAAAACATTTTCTTGCTTACTCGCTGCATGTACTGTTTGTCAGGCATTGGCCTCTATACTACAGCGTCCCCACGAGGGGAGTGTCTGGCGTGCTTCAAACATTCGTGAGCTGCAGCTTAGCATGGCGAACGAAGAGCTAATTCAGCCAGCACCGTCTTTGCTAAAGGCAAATGCTTGGGTGAATTTTGGATTTTATTATTTGCTGCGTAAGAAGGAGCTTGACATGACTTATGCAGTGTGCAAAATCTGCAAAATGAAAGTCAAGTACTTCGGAAACACTTCAAAGCCGCAAGCCCACATGTTACGCCATCACCCGGAGCTAAAAGAGGGGAGCAGCGGTATCTGCCGACTACTGACCAGCGCTTCGCCAAACTTGCCAGCCAACTCTGAATGAGCAAAGCAGATAAGTAAATTTACATCTAGAATCACTTGATTAACCGTGTAAAGCTGCATTTTCTTAAACATAAACATTTTTAAGTAATATAACTATTTCTCAGAGCTCTTTGAATCGAAAATCAATTCTGAATTGAATCGTCACCCCAAGAATTGGAATTGAATTGAATGGTGAGTTGTTGTATGATTCACATCACTAGTTTGTATCAGTGTTTGCATGCATGGTAACAAGATATCTTAAAGGTAGAGTCCAATAAGATTTTTACTAAATTTGTATTGAAATCTCGTTTTGTGGTATATCACAAAATTGCAGCTACTTTTATTGCTGGTGAAATATTTATTTTTCAGTGGAATATATTTCAAATGCAGTTACTTTGCTCTGTGAGATCTTCTAGATGGTGTGAAGGTGATGTGATGATGCGATGTCTCCCTACTCAGTCATTTTGACAAACCAAGTCAAAAAATTGTAACTATAACTAACAATGGACTAAGTACTGAAATCTGACAAGTAGGCCTTTGTGACTGTTGTCTTACTTGTCCAGCAGATATCCAGCAAAACCTTTGTATGAAATATGTCCAGATTTTAACCAGAGTTCTTCCCAACACGATTTCTGGAGGCCTTTTTTTTCTAAGTATGTCACTTTTTAACATTTTAATAGTTATTGGTCGATGAGATTTCTTTGGCTCCGTGAAGCAACACTAGCGCATGTAAGTAGCAGTGCCGTTTGACTCTTGAGTGGCATTCTGGGAAACTGATCATGAGTGTCTCAGGATGCTGGACTTTGGATGGAAACCTCCATGCATTGTGAGCAGTTTTGTGTCTTGACATCGGTGGCATAGATCTCCTCCTGTGGCCAACGTATTATCCCAGCTGGGTGTCTGATGACTGGTAGGGCGTATGTATTGATGGCTCAAATCTTATCCTACCATTGAGGTGGCTCCTCAGCACCTGTCTTACCTTCTGGAGGTATCTGGCTGTGGCTGACCTTCTTGCATCTTCATCATGGTTCCCATTGGCTTGTGAGATTCCCAGGTACTTGTAGCTGTCCTGTATGTCCCCTAACCTGCCTTCTGGCAACTCCACCCCCTCAGTCCAGATCACCTTACCTCTCTTTGCCACCATTCAGCCACA
This sequence comes from Thalassophryne amazonica, assembly GCF_902500255.1. Lineage (NCBI taxonomy): Eukaryota > Metazoa > Chordata > Actinopteri > Batrachoidiformes > Batrachoididae > Thalassophryne > Thalassophryne amazonica. Next base: position 59,632,658 of record NC_047119.1, on the reverse strand, counting down.
CATATCCAATGACATCCCGATATCTTCACTGTCAAACCCGATGCAGTGGATCAGTGAGTCAATGCCTGGCTCAGTCTTTGCGTACAGCTTGATGTCATCCATGTACAGGAGGAGGCTGATGGTTACTCCACTCCTGAATCAATACTCAAGGCTGATCTTTGTGATAAGTTGGCTGAAAGGGCTGAGACATATGCAGAACAGCAGTGGGGACAGTGCATCACCTTGGTATATTCTGCACTTGATGGTGACGTGTAATTGCTTTGGCCTTCAGTGATGTCTTCCACAGTCCATGTGTGAGGTGTTGGGTCATAGGCCTTCCTGTAGTCAATCCAGGTTGGTCTGCCTTGTCTTTGACTCCTGGTGTACTTTTCAGTCAACCAGTAGCTGGTGTTTTGGCCCTCTGGTATCATTTCCAATGCCCTTCTGAGCTGTGCTCATGTGTGCCCACTCAACTTGGTTGCTATGCCTGATGGGAGCTTCCATGTTGTGGAAGACAGGTAATTTGTTGATAGTTTGAGTTGAGTGTCATACCCTTGTGGGGGTCCTTCATGATCAGGATTGTCCTGCCCTGCGTTAGGTAGCCTGGCTGAGTACCTGTTGTTAGTAGCCCACCCATTTGTACAGCCAAGTGGTCATGGAGTGATGTTAGCTTCTTCATCCAGTAGATGTGGATCTTTTCAGGCCCTGGTTCTGTCCAGCACTTCATCCCTATACTCTAAAAAAAAAGTAATTGCTGTCTCACCAAGAAAAATTTATGAAACAATTTGCATAGATTTTTTAAAGTTAATTCAACTTTCAACTGAGTTAATACCACAACACTTCTCTAGTTAAGTTTAAATAACTTTTGTTAAGTTGAAGTAACTTTAAAAAACCTATGTAAATTGTTACATCATAATTTTTTCTTGTTGGGACAGTGGCTCTTTTTTCACAGTGTGTCATTGTGGGATGTGTGCCTTTGTGAGGTGGACTGGTTCTTGTTCTGGGAGGTGGCTGTGGTCTGCTCTTAAGTCCACCAGCCACATGGTACTTTTGATGTGTGATGCCACTGTCTACCAGATGGTCTTCCAGTATTGCTCAGTCTGAGTTCTGGGCAGGTCTGTTCTTATATTAGTGTTTTCCCCTTTCAACTGGGAATACACCCTGGATGGGTCATTGGAGACCAGGCCATTTATTTTCTTGGCCTGTGCTTCTCTTCAGCCAAGTAGCCAGAGATGTGAACCTTTGTTTGGCAGTTTCCAGGGCCTCAGTTATGGACAACTTGTTGTACTTCTTATTCATCCAGAACCTATCTCTCATGATGCCCTTCTGTACCTCTGTTAGTTAACTAACATCCTTCAGAAAGAAGGAGTATGATAAAATGGAGAAGTACTAAGGGCTAAAAGAGCAACTAGAGCAGATGTGGAAGGTAAAGTCCAAAGTGGTCCCGGTGGTAATAGGACCACTAGGAGCTGTAACCCCCAAACTGGAAAGGTGACTCCTGCATATTCCAGGCAGAACATCCCTCAAACTCACAGGCCTCTAGTAAAGGACCTGAGCTTGTGGAACACGCATACCAGAACCGTATAACTTTGTTCACGTTTCCCCTTGAATTTCCATTTGTAATAAATTCAACAGTTACCTGATCTGTGCTGAGTGTTTCTGAAATATCATTCAAGCTTTGGCTCTGGACATTATCTGTGAATGAAAAAGACATTTAGTTTCAATTTTAGTCAGCAGTAGTTGTGCATGGGCATCTGTTCATGTCCACCAATGTCAGTACAAAAACTGTTTCAGAATAAAATCTTAAAACACACATCCTTTATTTGACTTCTTCCCCGGAGCCTTCTCCTAGTTAGACATGCTTGAGAAATCTCTCCAGTAAGATGACCAGGGGCCATTCTCACCAGATGCCCAAACCACCTCACCTTGGACCTTTCGATACAAAGAAGAAGCAGCTCTACTCCAAATCTATCCTGGATATTTGAGCTTGTCACCCTGTCCCTGAGTGCAAGTCCAGATACCCAACTGAGGAATCTCATTTCTGGCAGTTGTATCCACTGCAACTGAGGAATCTCATTTCTGCCAGTTGTATCCACTGCATTGTTGTTTTGGTCATTACCTAAAGTACATAAATAAATTGATGGGTAAATCAAGGGTCTTGCCTTCTGGCCCAGCTCTTTCTTCACCACATTGGTCTGGTACAGCATCTGCAGGAAAAACAAGCAGCAAGCAGCTCGCACTGCATCCCTTTGAGCAAGACTCTTGTAAGTACTTTGCCCAGCATTGGTTATAGTACTATAGTATCAAAGCAATATCAACATGTCCAGCCATCTGAAGAAGTTAACTGCTGATACCACAGATTCCTGCAGCTTTGCCTGCTACAAGCTGTTTTAAACACCTTTGCAGTATCAAACCTCAACTTAAAAGAACCCTTGCATAATATCCCGCATCCTAGCTGGAGAATCAGCCTTATACAATAGCGCAACATAGCCACTCGAGTGGAAACGGAATCACATGTCAGGACTGTGTCATCACCTGATATGATGGCAGTTGGAGGTTTAAGAGAATATAGTACTGCAAATGATGCAGAGAATCACTAGATCATAGATGTTATATCACCTGCCACAGGTTCTGCTAACAAAGGTCTCCATATCTACCTCAGTGTCATCACAGTCTGCTTTCTCAGCTCCCTATACAGCCCAGAACTGCCACCCAACTATGTACCATGACTCCTCTAGATGATATTCAGAGTGCCCATTGAGATGAAGCACCTCCTGTGAACACAGACAAAACCAGTGCAATCCTGGAAGCTTTCAGTGTCTAATCTAAAGAAAATGCCACCCAGTGTCATTTGTTATGTTGTGTTTGCAAATCCTCCATCCAGATGTCATGTGCAATCCTGAAACGGGGCAGCACAGTGGCATGGTGACTGGCACTGTTGTTTCACAGCAAGAAGTTCATGGGATTGCTTCCCGCATGTGCCTTTCTGTGTGGAGTTTGCATGTTCTCCCCGCATTTCCGTGGGATTTCCTCCGGGTTCTGTGGTGCTCCACTTTCAAAGACATGCTAGTTAAATAAACTGGAGACTTTAAATTGACTGAAGGCATGAATGGGGGTGTGGCTGTGTTTGTATTACTATATGTGGTCCTGTAATAGACCTGCATCCTGTCCAGGGTGTACCCCCCCTCCCCTTGCCCTATGACTGGTGGGATTGGCTCGTGCCCACCCTGTGACCCTTAATTAGAGTAAATGGGTATAGAAAATGAATGAAGGAATCCTGCAACAGTCTGATCTTGATGAGTAAACTCTTTAAATACTCAAAAACTGGTTGCACAGTTTTTGAGCTTATGTCCAACACACCATTCTCAACACTGAAAGTAGAATCCAGTCATTTTTAGCCCCTTTCTTTGCAAAATCAAGGAACACTGAGCCATTGTCACAGTTGCCAGATCCATGGAGGCTGATGCTGTCCTTATAATCAATCCACAAGCCCCAGTGGTTGGACTGAACTCACCATGACTGCAGAAACGTCACCTCTGGAGCAGTCATCAATCAGGTAGTGATGCTGAAAGGGGAAAAAGCCTCCTTCACTGCGATATCGTATCACACACTACAGTTGGCAGACAAGACACCCAATGGATGCCTATGTCAAAGCTTCAGAAGGAACAAGTCCTCCACAGCAACTGGTAATTTCTCTGCGTACTGACCATTGACGTGGCCTGACCAAAAGCACTATCCACCACTGAGATCTGGCATCTTCTAGGTTTATGGATGTCAGAGAGTGCCGTCATTGCAACACAAAGCTTTCAACGCTCCGCTGACAGCAGAGGAAGATGAGCATCATTGTTGAAGGAAAGAATTTTCTACATGTCCACTCCGCTGAGCCATCTCAAGTTTGTTCGTCATTGCTGCTCAGCAGTGATTGACCTCTTAGCATTGCACCAGTTGTCAACCTCCAGCAACAGGACCCTTCTTTTCCAACAGTGAAGATCCAAATGGCATTCCCCCATTACTTCATATTCTGTACCAACCTCCAATGGAACCCACAAGTTCTGTTACTGCCACAAAGTGCTGAAACAAGAGCCTTTCTTTTCCTGTGTCAACCTCTGTGAAGATTTTTATGCTGGCTAGAGTGCCAATGCCATCAACAAGACCCACAAAAACTGCATGCTAGAAGACCACCAGTTTAACACCAGGACATTATACAGTAGTGTTCAGAATAATAGTAGTGCTAAGTGACTAAAAAGATTAATCCAGGTTTTGAGTATATTTCTTATTGTTACATGGGAAACAAGGTACCAGTAGATTCAGTAGATTCACAAATCCAACAAGACCAAGCATTCATGATATGCACACTCTTAAGGCCATGAAATTGGGCTATTAGTAAAAAAAAGTAGAAAAGGGGGTGTTCACAATAATAGTAGCATCTGCTGTTGATGCAACAAACTCAAAACTATTATGTTCAAACTGCTTTTTTAGCAATCCTGTGAATCACTAAACTAGTATTTAGTTGTATAACCACAGTTTTTCATGATTTCTTCACATCTGTGAGGCATTCATTTTGTTGGTTTGGAACTAAGATTTTGCTTGTTTACTACTGTGCTTGGGGTCATTGTCTTGTTGAAACACCCATTTCAAGGGCATGTCCTCTTCAGCATAAGGCAACATGACCTCTTCAAGTATTCTGACATATCCAAACTGATCCATGATACCTGGTATGCGATATATAGGCCCAACACCATAGTAGGAGAAACTGTCTGTTCACTGTCTTCACTGTGAACTGTGGCTTGAATTCAGAGTTTGGGGGTCGTCTCACAAACTGTCTGCGGCCCTTGCACCCAAAAAGAACAATTTTACTCTCATCAGTCCACAAAATATTCCTCCATTTCTCTTTAGGCCAGCTGATTTGTTCTTTGGCAAATTGTAACTTCTTCTGCACATGTCTTTTATTTAACAGAGGGACTTTGCGGGGGATTCTTGCAAATAAATTAGCTTCACACAGGCGTTTTCTAACTGTCACAGCGCTTACAGGTAACTCCAGACTGTCTTTGATCATCCTGGAGCTGATCAATGGGTGAGCCTTTGCCATTCTGGTTATTCTTCTATCCATTTTGATGGTTGTTTTCCGTTTTCTTCCGCGCGTCTCTGTTTTTTTTTGTCCATTTTAAAGCATTGGAGATCATTGTAGATGAACGGCCTATACGTTTTTGCACCTGCGTATAAGTTTTCCCCTCTCCAATCAACTTTTTAATCAAACTACGCTGTTCTTCTGAACAATGTCTTGAACGTCCCATTTTCCTCAGGCTTTCAAAGAGAAAAGCATGTTCAACAGGTGCTGGCTTCATCCTTAAATAGGGGACACCTGATTCACACCTGTTTGTTCCACAAAATTGATGAACTCACTGACTGAATGCCACACTACTATTATTGTGAACACCCCCTTTTTTACTTTTTTTTACTAATAGCCCAATTTCATAGCCTTAAGAGTGTGCATATCATGAATGCTTGGTCTTGTTGGATTTGTGAGAATCTACTGAATCTACTGGTACCTTGTTTCCCATGTAACAATAAGAAATATACTCAAAACCTGGATTAATCTTTTTAGTCACATAGCACTACTATTATTCTGAACACTACTGTATATTGATGTTTGTCGAATCATGGATTTTGTAGTGAATGAGTGTACGTATGTTGTGCAAACTCACACTGACGACCAAGACTGCTGGACTGCCTGGAGCGTAGGTCATCTGTGGAGCGGTGGATCCCAGAGGTACTATGGTCTGACAGAGCAGGGGGAGTGGAGCAGAAGTAGAGGAGAAAAGGTAAAAACAATCAAGGCAGAAGAAGATATTTGAACATGAACAATGAAACAAAGGTAGAAAATAAAGGAATCGTGAGTATTTTTTTTTACAACTGACACAAGGAAAGTGACAATTTTGGTGACTGATACATGAACATTTATTTACTCTCAGACAGAATTGCAGATAATCGAATGTTTCTAACAGTGTGTCTTCACAATACTTACTTGAAGCTGTGTTAGAGGACTTTCCCATGTCTACCAGAGAGCGGTGGATTGGTTTCTTTGTCTGGTGACGATGTTTTCTGAGCAAGACAAAGGTGATTTTCTCCTTCAGCTCTGGGCTAACAAGACCGTCTGCTATCTGTCGCTCCACAATCTCATCTGGAGTGAAAGTTACAGAAAAAAGTGAAATTGTGATTTTGGATCATTGAACACTCCTACTTCAAATTACTATTCTTGCCGTTATGATTATTATTAAAACCCCAATTCCATTGAAGTTGGAAAATGTAAATAAAAACAGAATACAATGATTTGCAAATCCTCTTCGACCTATATTCAACTGAATACACCACAAAGACAAGATATTTAATAAAAGAGAAAAATAACTGGTGCAACACAGAAATAAGTGCCAAACAATTTAATAAGGTGCTGAAAGCAAAAATGTACACGGGACTAACGTTTCGATGTGAGAGTCACATCTTCCTCAGAGTCCTGCAAAGACAGAGATGGTACAGCTTAAATACTAATAAGAAGCAGGTGTCCTGATGCTTCCAAAGGGGCATGACCATCCGTCAGACCCAACACTCACTCAATCAGTAATCAATTCATGATTAGAAACACACTGTCCCAAAACACACAAAACTAAAACCAGACTAAAAAACAATTATTAAAGAAAACAAGTAAATTTCAGATCTTCATTCAGACCAAAAGGTTCCAAAGTGCCTAAAGTGTAAATCCAAAATGCTTCTCTACATAAGAGTTTTTTAATAATATCACCACCTCTGGGTGGAGCTATGATTTTCTCAATCCCCCCAAATTTTAAAGATGCTGGAGAGCCATGACCGGCCTGTTTATAGTGCCTTGCCATGGCATAGGTTAAATTCTGAGTACGGATTGCTGTCTTATGTTCAGCTATCCGTAATTTGAGTTGACGCTTTGTTTGGCCAACATATGCCAATCCACAAGGGTATTTTAAAATATATACTACATGAGTAGTATTACAATTGATAAATGAAGAAATAGGATATTGCTTACCAGTGCAAAGATGAGAGAAACATGAAGCATTAGTGGAATTTGAACAATGTGCACAATTACCACATCTGAAGAAACCTTTTGGTGGGCTGGAGGGCCAGGCAGTTGAGACGGGAATGATCATATCTGAATGAACAAGTCTGTCACGAATATTTCGAGCACGCCTAAATAAAATTTAGGCGGTTCAGCACAGATGTTTTTAAGTGTGGGATCACTCTTCAAAATGTTCCAATATTTATTGTAAATTATGCTTTTTATTCTTCCTGCAAATGGAGTATAGCAGGTAGAAAAAAACAATTTAGATGCTGAAGAAGATTTAGATTTTTTCTTAAGTAAAGAGGCACGATCAGTATTCTTATTAGTATTTAAGCTGTACCATCTCTGTCTTTGCAGGACTCTGAGGAAGATGTGACTCTCACATCGAAATGTTAGTCCCGTGTACATTTTTGCTTTCAGCACCCAGTGATGCCGGTAACGCGTTACTCTAATCTGACCACTTTTTTTAGTAACGAGTAATCTAACGCGTTAATCTTTCCAAAACAGTAATCAGATTAAAGTTACTTCTCCAAGTCACTGTGCGTTACTATTATTTTTCATTGTGGGTCGATAGCAGCATTAAACTTGGTCCGTGGGCAGGAGGTCGGGGTTCGACTGAACTGCCCACTTTAACCGAGCTGTGAGCTTTTCATCCGCGTTTCTTTGCAGCTGCTCGACTCGTCTTCACCTCTTAAAGCGCAGTGATCAGCACACCTGCACTGAGCTTTACAAAGACATTTTTATACTTTTTTTTCCTCCTTTATTTAGAATTGTGAGCTGAGCCGCTCTGTATCTGCTCGTTAAAAACAGCTGATCCTCCACGACGCATCAACAACTAACAGTATTTTCCACTCAAATGCACCTAAACTCTCTTTCTGAGGACCACATGATGTGAAAATGCAATAAAACTTTCTTACCTGTAAATCTGGTCATGTTTTCTGCATAAATAAATGTTATCCATTCTTTGTGCGCAAACGCCAAAGCAGGGGCGATGGAATGGGGGCGTGGGGCAAGGATGTGCTCCCCCTCACAACACCCCTAGATTAAAGGTCCAGTTTTGAAGCTGTTTTTTACTACGACGACTAATATTGCTTAAAATAATAATAATTTCGACAAGTAAAATGTTTAGAGAGAATTTAAATGTTAGAAAAATGTTAGAATTTAATAGTTACATTTATAAACAATGTAGGTTCGAAATTGCAAGTTTTACTGTTACAGTGCTGTCAACAGTTAAATATGAGGTCAAGAAAGAGGTCTTTATTTTACTTTTTATAAAACAAGTATTTATTTTCATTGAAGTCAAGAAAGGGTGACTATAAAGTGAGTTTTGGCAAAACAGGTATCATTGTCATGTTGAGGTGGCAGAGGGTTGTTGTCGGCAGCTGGGGAAAGTAACTAAAAAAGTAACTAGTAATCTAACTTAGTTACTTTTACAATTGATTAATCAGTAAAGTAACTAAGTTACTTTTTCAAGGAGTAATCAGTAATCAGTAATTGGATTACTTTTTCAAAGTAACTGTGGCAACACTGTCAGCACCTTATTAAATTGTTTGGCACTTATTTCTGTGTTGCACCAGTTATTTTTCTCTTTTACAAATTAGTCCTATCTGGTTGCACCAGATTTGTTTGTGCTACACAGAAACGCAGTGAACTCTTTGTTTTTGCTCTACAAGATATTTAATGTTCAAACTGATAAACTTTATTGTTTTTGTGCAAATTTTTGCTCATTTTGAAATGGATGCCTGCAACACATTTCAAAAAAGCTGGGACAGTGGTATGTTTACCACTGTGTTACATCACCTTTCCTTCTAACAACACTCAATAAGTGTTTTGGAACTGAGGACACTAATTGTTGAAGCTTTGTAGGTGGAATTCTTTCCCATTCTTGCTTGATGTACGACTTCAGTTGTTCAACAATCTGGGATCTCAGCTGTCGTATTTTGGGCTTCATAATGCACCACGCATTTTCAATGGGTGACAAGTCTGGACTGGAGGCAGGCCAGTGTAGTACCTGCACTCTTTTACTACGAAGCCACATTGTTGTAACACGTGCAGAATGTGGCATGGCATTGTCGTGCTGAAATAAGCAGGGATGCCCCTGAAAAAGACGTTGCTTGTATGGCAGCATGTGTTGCTCCAAAACCTGGATGTACCTTTCAGCATTGATGGTGCCATCACAGATGTGTAAGTTGCCCATGCCATGGACACTAACACACCCCCATACCATCACAGATGCTGGCTTTTGAACTTCGTGCTGGTAACTATCTGGATGGTCTTTTTCCTCTTTTGTCCGGAAGACACAACGTCCATTATTTCCAAAAACAATTTGAAATGTGGACTCATCAGACCACAGCACACTTTTCCACTTTGTGTCTGTCCATTTCAAATGAGCTCGGGCCCAGAGAAGGCGACGGCATTTCTGGATGTTGTTTATGTATGGCTTTCACTTTGCATGGTAGAGTTTTAACTTGCACTTGTAAATGTAGCGACGAACTGTGTTAATTGACAGTAATGGTTTTCTGAAGAGTTCCTGAGCCCACGCGGTAAGATCCTTTACACAATGATGTCGGTTTTTAATGCAGTGCTGCCTGAGGGATCGAAGGTCACAGGCATTCAATGTTTGTTTTCGGCCATGCTGCTTACATGTACAAAGTTCTCCAGATTCACTGAATCTTCTGATTAAATTATGGACTACATGATGGAATCCCTAAATTCCTTGCAATTGAATGTAGAGAAACATTGTTCTTAAACTATTGGATTATTTTTTTCACACAGTTGTTCACAAAGTGGTGATCCTCGCCCCATCTTTGGGGATGCTCCTTTTATACCCAATCATGACACTCACAATTAGTGTCCTCAGTTCCCAAACGCTTATTGAGTGTTGTTAGAAGGAAAGGTGATGTAACACAGTAGTAAACATACCCCTGTCCAAGCTTTTTTGAAATGTGTCGCAGGCATCCATTTCAAAATGAGCAAATATTTTCACAAAAACAATAAAGTTTATCAGTTTGAACATTAAATATCTTGTCTTTGTGGTGTATTCTATGGAAGCCCGTTTGCGCCACTTGAAAAAATGTTTTTTTGATTAATTGCGAGATAGTATCTCACAATTCTGAGTTACTATCTCGCAATTCTGACTTATTATCTCACAATTCTATGTTACTATCTCGCAATTCTGACTTACTATCTCGCAATTGTGACTTATTATCTCACGATTCTGAGTTACTATCTCGCAATTCTGACTTATTATCTCACAATTCTATGTTACTATCTCGCAATTCTGACTTACTATCTCGCAATTCTGACTTATCTCACGATTCTGACTTATCTCGCAATTCTGAGTTACTATCTCGCAATTCTGAGTTACTATCTCGCAATTCTGAGTTACTATCTCGCAATTCTGACTTATTATCTCACAATTCTATGTTACTATCTTGCAATTCTGACTTACTATCTCGCAATTCTGACTTATTATCTCACGATTCTTATTGTCTCGCAATTCTGACTTACTATCTCGCAATTCTGACTTACTATCTCGCAATTCTGAGTTACTATCTCGCAATTCTGAGTTACTATCTCGCAATTCTGAGCTACTATCTCGCAATTCTGACTTATCTCACAATTCTATGTTACTATCTTGCAATTCTGACTTACTATCTCGCAATTCTGACTTATTATCTCACGATTCTTATTGTCTCGCAATTCTGAGTTACTATCTCGCAATTCTGACTTACTATCTCGCAATTCTGACTTACTATCTCGCAATTCTGACTTATTATCTCACGATTCTGACTTATTATCTCGTAATTCTGAGTTACTATCTCGCAATTCTGACTTATTATCTCACAATTCTGACTTATTATCTCGCAGTTCTGAGTTACTATTACATGGAATGATAACCATTGTTTTGTGTACATTTTTATAATAATAATAATAATAATAATAATAATAATTGTGATGATGATTATGATACTCTGAATAAATTAATATATTATATACAGACATAATACATATGCAGACAATAGGAATGGACGCTAATTTCAACAGGGTCCTCAAACGTTCCACAGTGATTCAAGCTGCATATTCATTTATAACATCAATGAATAAAATTAAAATAATTTAAAAGAATAAACACTAAAACACCATCGTGTGATGAAACGTCATAAAATAAACATGATAATATCAGATGCTTCGTTCCTACTGAACAAAACCAGTCAATTAGTGCTCGTAAATATGAACATATTCTGTTCACTCTCACATATCTGGAGACAACGTGACATAGAATAAGGATCATATTGATTTGTGTACGTTTTTGTTGCGCAAACTGTGTATCTCTGCTGTTAAATGTGAGTTTAAAGGCGACGAGGTTCAATGCGCATTCCCGCGAAGGGGGTGCTTTTCAAGGCAGGGGTGCTGAATCCGGCACAACACGTCTCAAGCGATGCCTTGCTCGTAAATCTACGCCACCATCATCCATGAGTCTTAACAACAGATGGACAGTTTCTCTGTCCATGGTTATGCCAGCCATCCCTCACGTCTGGTGCATCCATCTGTAGCCGTGTTGTTGACCCGACATCTGTAGCTGCTGATGGATGAACTCCGCCACCTCGACAACATCTGTTTTATTTCACCTGCGCCAGAGATGGTTCCTTGCCAAAGTTCTTTGTAAAGTTCGGGCTTCCATAGTATTCAATTGAATCTAGGTTGAAGAGAATTTGCAAATCATTGTATTCTGTTTTTATTTACATTTTACAAAACATTCCAACTTTATTGGAATTGGGGTTGTATCATTATTATTATTATTATTATTATTATTATTATTATTATTATTATACCATCTTGAAATCTTACTGGAAAATTTCTTATGGATGTAAGAATTACAAGTTCAATTTTTTTTAAGGGACCAAATAACTTTGTATTATCCGTGACAAAATGTATATTTTGATTGCTTGTCTTCTTGGCTGAAAATAGTTGTACAAAAATTGAAAACCATGTTGATCTAACATTCATATGAGCAAAGCACAGCTGCTGTCGCGAGCTCTCTCAATGGTAGACAAAGCCACAAACCGGAAATGGCACAATAAATCTAGCAAGCTCGCTCAATGGTAGATGAAGCCACAAACCGGAAATGGCACAAAAAAATCTAGCGAGCTCGCTCAATGGTAGAGGAAGCCACAAACCGGAAATGGAACAAAAAATCTCGTGAGCTCTCTCAATTTGTAGACGAAGCCACAAACCGGAAATGGCACAAAAAATCTCGCGAGCTCGCTCAATGGTAGACGAAGCCACAAACCGGAAATGGCACAAAAAATCTCACGAGCTCGCTCAATGGTAGACGAAGCCACAAACCGGAAATGGAACAAAAAATCTCGTGAGCTCTCTCAATTTGTAGACGAAGCCACAAACCGGAAATGGCACAACAAATCTCACGAGCTCGCTCAATTTGTAAACGAAGCCACAAACCGGAAATGGGACAAAAAATCTAGCGAGCTCGCTCAATGGTAGACGAAGCCACAAACTGGAAATAGCACAAAAAATCTCACGAGCTCGCTCAATGGTAGACGAAGCCACAAACCGGAAATGGAACAAAAAATCTCACGAGCTCGCTCAATTTGTAAACAAAGCCACAAACCGGAAATGGGACAAAAAATCTAGCGAGCTCACTCAATGGTAGACGAAGCCACAAACCGGAAATAGCACAAAAAATCTCACGAGCTCGCTCAATGGTAGACGAAGCCACAAACCGGAAATGGAACAAAAAATCTCGTGAGCTCTCTCAATTTGTAGACGAAGCCACAAACCGGAAATGGCACAAAAAATCTTGCAAGCTCGCTCAATGGTAGACGAAGCCACAAACCGGAAATGGCACAAAAAATCTCACGAGCTCACTCAATGGTAGACGAAGCCACAAACCGGAAATGGCACAAAAAATCTCGCAAGCTCGCTCAATGGTAGATGAAGCCACAAACCGGAAATGGCACAACAAATCTCACGAGCTCGCTCAATGGTAGACGAAGCCACAAACCGGAAATGGCACAAAAAATCTTGCAAGCTCGCTCAATGGTAGACGAAGCCACAAACCGGAAATGGCACAACAAATCTCACGAGCTCGCTCAATTTGTAAACGAAGCCACAAACCGGAAATGGCACAAAAAATCTCGCAAGCTCGCTCAATGGTAGATGAAGCCACAAACCGGAAATGGCACAACAAATCTCACGAGCTCGCTCAATGGTAGACGAAGCCACAAACCGGAAATGGCACAAAAAATCTCGCAAGCTCGCTCAATGGTAGATGAAGCCACAAACCGGAAATGGCACAACAAATCTCACGAGCTCGCTCAATGGTAGACGAAGCCACAAACCGGAAATGGCACAAAAAATCTTGCAAGCTCGCTCAATGGTAGACGAAGCCACAAACCGGAAATGGCACAACAAATCTCACGAGCTCGCTCAATTTGTAAACGAAGCCACAAACCGGAAATGGCACAAAAAATCTCGCAAGCTCGCACAATGGTAGACGAAGCCACAAACCGGAAATGGCACAAAAATGGTTTGATGATATATACACAGATAGTGAAGAGCTTCGCTCACTAATGTCAGCGACATAAAACATATTGAATATTTAACATAACCCTCCAGACTCTGTCAAAATAGCATGAATTTGATGGGCTAAGTTTTGATGTATAGTTGTAGAGAAAATTAATGGTGGACTAACCCACAATCTGTGGCAGCGAGAAACCCTCCAGGTCCAGCAGAATGCTCCCAGTCTGCAAACAAGTCCTGAGCTCAAACAGGCTGTGTAGGGTCAGTGTGGAGACGTGAGGCTTGCTCCATCTTTCCCCTCCCTCCTCCACCTTCTCCTCAAACTTCACCCACCTACAGACAGGAAATAATAAGTTGTCCACAAAAACGTAGTGAATAAAAAAATGTTGCTTGACTACAAAGTGACTCTAAAGCCAAAACTAATAACATGTCTACATATACATATATATGCACATACACATATATATATATATGTGTGTGTGCACCTTGCAGATTCTTTCCACTCTAATTCACCCCCTTCCTGTTGTAATGTGTCCATCTCAGTGAATATTGTGGGTCTTGCAGTTCCATCATCCTCCCACAGTATGTGCCGGAGCCGTTCTGCTGCAGGGGACACTACAACATACAGCCAGATACAGAGTCAGTGTTTACTCCAGATCCAGGTTGAGTTTTAGAATATATCTCTTGAATCCTATTTTAACCAAATATCAAGTATAAATTTTTAACAAATGTGCTGAAATAACACTCAACAATGTCTTGTTTGTGGTCTGTTAGAAATACAAATTTGGTTCAGAGCAAGACAGTTAATACCTTTGATCAAGAATGATATGAAATTGGAACGAGACATGGGCGCAGTTTGGTGGGGGATAGGGGGGACATGCCCCCCCACCTTTTCAATCAGTGGGGACAGAATATGGAATGTCCCCCCCACCTTCTGACATATATGTGTGTACTTGAAACATGCTATGCCAGTCTTATGTGCAAAACCATGTCAGAATAGTATCTTTGTTTATGCAAGTTTGTATTTTTAGTAGCATTGACTTGTTTACAACACCTGTTTCTTGTTTGTCACATTCAGAATTTTCTGGGACTGCATTTGCCCAGATTTGCAATGAAAAATAGTTGCCTCTAGGGACTAGTGACTACACATAAGTATCAATGGACCATATGCTAATTTACTAAATTCTGAAAGCTAGAAAAGGAAATCAGAAAAGCTATCTGTGACCTTAGAAAGCCCATCTGCAATTATTGCTTGATCTCAAAATCAGTCTATGCAAGTGAAATTATGTTCAGTATGAGTGTTGTCATTAGTGCCACTTCGAAAATTAAATTCATGATAAGTAATTTATCCTAAACTTATGATCTGTTGTTCTTTCAAACTTATGCAAAAACAAATCTTGAGAAAAAAAAATACAGTATGCAATAGTTAATAATTATTAAGAGCGTGTTTTTTCATATTTATGAATAAATTTTTACCACATTGCAGTTGTTTTTTTTTTTAATGAAAACTCAACCTATCATTCTTTTTGAGTTCTACACATGTGGTGATACCTTATTTACACCAGAATGTTAATAAAATCAATGCTGGCTATTCTCAGAGTAAAGTACTTATATCCACAGTTTCAAATTGCATAAGTCAAATGGTGTCCACTTTATGGTCTTCTCAAAACATTAAAATTACTGTTCTGGACACTCAGGATGCATCTGAGCTTATCTAGAAACCGTTGGCTTATGGGGGCCTAAAGCGACCCCGAGACCCCCGGCCTATGGGCTTTGGCCCTGCGGGCCTCGCACTTTGTCCCCCCCAAATTCTAGTTCTAAATTGCGCCCTTGGAACGAGACACCTGCTCTCGTGCATATTTCCCTTTTCATTGCAATTTATGTTCAACGGGTCTGTGTTGTGGAATTAGAACACATAGTGCAGGACAGTATTACAAACAAAGTAAAGCAATAAGTAGATTATGAGTTAAAAAAATTCAGAGTAGAAATATATTTGAACCCTAGATGGACCTGGGCCGCACCGGCGTGTCTGAGTGTGTTTTTCTTTATATTTCTATCAATAAATCAATGGTGGAATCTCACAGAGACTTCATTCGACCATTTCCTGAAACTACAGAATGTGAGCTCTTGTCTCAGTCTCTTCTCTAGGCAATCTTTGATTCACAGCCAATCCTAAAGGCTGGGGAATATCACATGGGTCTGTGTCTCTGTCTGCTTGTGGCTGCAGTCAAAGTGCAGCAACTCTAGGATTTACATTGAAACATGCCAGTAAAAACTCAAATTTTCACACGTGAGAATATTTAGAATGTAGTTAGAATGCAGTTAGAGTCCACCTCCACTGCCCTACGATATTTTTACATCCCGACTGTTTTAAAAATGTGCTAAACATTTGAATCGGCCACAGGAATTTGCCCACCTGTTTGGATTGCAATCGGAGGTTTCCGAATGCACCTAGACTGTCCCAGGTAATGTACGGCAAATTTTTATTCGGACAGCATTCGGGTTTATTCGTCCTCTAGTGTGACAGGGTATACTGTAATACACACAGAATGTGCAAGAATCATTTCAGGCAGCTTTGGCCCACATTCTAAGTATTCCAATGGCATTCCTACAGAGCTATCAGAATATCTGTCCCTCCTGTATGTGTCCCGAAGTTTGGCTTTGTTTTTTCCCCATTCCGGCTGATTTGGCTTGATTCCTGCTCATTCCTGTTAAGTGTGACTGAGCCCTTACTGTTGAAAGTGACAGTGGATAGTAATCACAAACAAAGGAAGAAAGAGATGGATGACTTCCATGTTGAATTCAGACTGGAACATTTAAAGTAAAACAAAATGTTTCCTTCCATCACTGGTTCAAAAAAACACCTCTTATTTAAGCAATCCCATGGAAAAAGGCCCCATTACCCTATTTCAACAAACAAACAGTGGTCATTTCCTCTGATGACCAACAGTGATGCCCAATCTATCAGCCTGCAGTTTGTTTTTTTCTAATTTTAGTCTAACCAGATCAATCTTTATTGACATCCACACCCTGAGGTGCTTTTCTGTTGGATGCCACCGCTGCTGCCAGTGTGTGTGTGTGTGTGTGTGTGTGTGTGTGTGTGTGTGTGTGTGTGTGTGTGTGTGTGTGTGTGTGTGTGTGTGTGTGTGTGTGTGTGTGTGTGTGTGTGTGTGTGTGTGTGTGTGTGTGTGTGTTTGCGTGTGTGCGCGCGTGCATCCGTTGGTGTCCACATTTGCTGTTCTTGCTGCTCAGACTGTTTGTCTCTTGTTACCCCCATGCTAAACACTATGCAAATGTCTATAGACTGGTGCCAAAACTTGAAATGTTGTCACCTACAGGCATTTTGGAGTAAAAGTTGGCAAATAGCATTACTTTGTCAATTTGGGTGTGCTGATTCCAAATCTGCCATTTTCCAAACTGTATCTGTCCTCTGATGACCTTGAGAGGTCACTGAACTTTGTACCTGTTGACCCAACCAGAAATCCCACTTTTAGCATGTATTATCAACCTGACCTCATTAAAAATGCACAAGATGCTAAGAAAATTGTAAAATCTTCTAGATTTGAATACTTCAAATTCTAATTACCAACTTTTCAGGATGTCCTTGACCTTTGGTGACCTTGAGAGGTCGCTGACCCTTTTTGAATTGCTCCCTTCAACTTAATTTGTGCTTGCAACAGTACAATTTTTTACAAATCAAAATGTTGTTTAATGCCACACATTCTGGTATCATGCATTTTCAATACACAATCTTGGTATCATTTCATCACTTTGGAAACTTATTTGACCCCTGGTGACCTTGAGAGGTCATCCAACTGAAGCTCATAATGTTGTTCAAGGTGTTGTATTTACTCCGCCTTGTTTCTACAGACAGATGCATGGCAACTACATGCAGTGGTGCACTGAAGCTTGTTTTACTTGCATGTGCAGTTACCTCAATTACCTCTAGTACATCGACAGGTAATTAAACTGACAAGCCTCTGTGGTACAGAAACAATGGAAGTCAGAACTGGTACCAGTGCTCCATTTTCAGTTTTCCATCCCATGGATTGTGGTGGAGGCAGTACAGGTTGCTGTTGGTCTGCTTGGTTCCACACAGCTGCTTGGTGATGAGTTCTCTGTATGTGAAATGATAGGGCATCACGAGTTGGTGGTAAGGTTTCCAGCAGATGTGTCTGAGTGAAAAGTGTCACCCTAGCTCTGTTCGATGAAACGGTCAATCTTGAAGACTTTGCAAATGAATGCCTCTGCGTCTGCAGTGATGTTGTCACTCAGATTCCCTTTGCCAAGACTTGCCAGCAGGTTGTAGCACTCCTTGAACATCTTAAAGGAGGATTTCTTGCTATTACCAGCTAGAAATTATGTTGTGTCACAGCCTGTGATAGTGTGAAATGCTGGAAGTGCATCGAGTAAATCATCTCCAAGACTTGTTGCAACTGCATGAATGGGGATGTACTTCAGTTTCTTTGCTGTTCCTGTTTTCATCCAAACCTTCTTGCAGGACATCTTGTTGAAGTGGGCCAGCAGCAAAACCAGGACATCTGTATCACAACAGGCAACCACAATACCTGATGCTTGGCTCTTGATGCAATGCAGCACCATTCTTGTCTCAGCTTCTTCATGTTTGGCCTCCAACTCCTGTGTGTTGATGTAACCAGCAGAGGATTCCACCTGTTCCTCATCACTGAAACCACCTACAACTATGATGAGTTTGTCCTGTGGTGCCTGCAGCAACAGTTGCTGGGATAGAAACCTTGCCAAATCTGCCTTGTTCTGATTGTGTGCCATGAAATTGTTCCGTTTCAAGGGCAAGGGAACGTCTCTGCTTTTGACCTCACGTCGTACTGTTACAACTTTGTAAGAACGTTTGTCTCTTGTACCACTTTTGATGGAGAGATCATAATATCTGTTGAAGGTAACATCAATGCAACTCAACAATGCCCCCAAGTTCATTATGGAGTTCACAAACATAGCCAAATCACCAAAGGTTCTGGCCTTTGATGGTTTACCCATTGCAACGACATGTGCCTGACCATCAACAATGATAGTTCCATCAGTACCAATTTCCCTGAAGTCAGGGACTCAGGACAAGGAATATCTCCAATCAATGACTCAAGGCAGACTTCTGACCAGATTGAAGTTCTCCTTTCATATCTGCCAGAGATGGAGGAGAAGGCAGCAGCTCATGCTTGAGGATTTCCTCCAAGTTCACATCCCTTCCAGCCTGACATGCAGTGAGTACCTGTTGCAGAAATTTCCTATCTGCACATACAACCATCTTTGTGGTTGAAGATACTTTGTGCTCTATGTCAAAGAGAGAAGCAAAGGTAAGATACTTATTATTGCACAAAGGTTCGGTGAAAGCAGCTGTTCTACTGCCATAGTCGCCAATTTCAAGTCTGTCTCTGACAAATTCTATCAGCCGATCTTGTCCTTTCTGACAAGCC
Source organism: Thalassophryne amazonica (assembly GCF_902500255.1). Lineage (NCBI taxonomy): Eukaryota > Metazoa > Chordata > Actinopteri > Batrachoidiformes > Batrachoididae > Thalassophryne > Thalassophryne amazonica. The sequence continues at coordinate 59,613,602 of NC_047119.1, read as the reverse complement.
TTGAGTAGATCATCACTGATGCTCTCTGGTACCACATCCTTTGTTGCAACATTTTGCAGATTTGGTCCTTGTTCATTGGCAAAGGCAAGAAAACGTTGCAAGGTGGCTAAGATGTTGTTCTCATCCTGGCAGGGTTGCTTTAATTGTGAGTGATAAGTGTTTTAGTGTTTGATAAGTGAAATAATTAAATACGTACAGTAGTGTTCAGAATACTAGTAGTGCTATGTGACTAAAAAGATTAATCCAGGTTTTGAGTATATTTCTTATTGTTACATGGGAAACAAGGTACCAGTAGATTCACTAGATTCTCACAAATCCAAAAAGACCAAGTATTCATGATATGCACACTCTTAAGGCTATGAAATTGGGCTATTAGTAAAAAAAGTAGAGGTGTTCACAATAATAGTAGTGTGGCATTCGGTCAGTGAGTTTGTCAATTTTGTGGAACAAACAGGTGTGAATCAGGTGTCCCCTATTTAAAGATGAAGCCAGCACCTGTTGAACATGCTTTTCTCTTTGAAAGCCTGAGGAAAATGGGACGTTCAAGACGTGGAAGAAAACGGAAAACAACCATCAAAATGGATAGAAGAATAACCAGAATGGCAAAGGCTCACCCATTGATCAGTTCCAGGATGATCAAAGACAGTCTGAAGTTACCTGTAAGTGCTGTGACAGTTAGAAGATGCCTGTGTGAAGCTAATTTATTTACAAGAATCCCCCACAAAGTCCCTCTGTTAAATAAAAGACGTGCAGAAGAGGTTACAATATGCCAAAGAACACATCAACTGGCCTAAAGAGAAATGGAGGAATATTTTGTGGACTGATGAGAGTAAAATTGTTCTTTTCGGGTCCAAGGGCCGCAGACAGTTTGTGAGACGACCCCCAAACTCTGAATTCAAGCCACAGTTCACAGTGAAGACAGTGAAGCATGGTGATGCAAGCATCATGATATGGACATGTTTCTCCTACTATGGTGTTGGGCCTATATATTGCATACCAGGTATCATGGATCAGTTTGGATATGTCAAAATACTTGAAGAGATCATGTTGCCTTATGCTGAAGAAGACATGCCCTTGAAATGGGTGTTTCAACAAGACAATGACCCCAAGCACAGTAGTAAACAAGCAAAATCTTGGTTCCAAACCAACAAAATTAATTCCTCGCAGATGTGAAGAAATCATGAAAAACTGTGGTTATGCAACTACTTCTACTTTTTTTTTACTAATAACCCAATTTCATAGCCTTAAGAGTGTGCATATCATGAATGCTTGGTCTTGTTGGATTTGTGAGAATTTACTGAATCTACTGGTACATTGTTTACCATGTAACAATAAGAAATATACTCAAAACCTGGATTAATCTTTTTAGTCACATAGCACTATTATTCTGAACACTACTGTATATGCAGAAAAACTGCAGAACTTCATTGCACATGGGTTTAGACACAAACATATGCTGGTTCGTGAATTAACAGTCATACCCGCAGGGCTAATTATGTAATCACTCAAGGTCACAAAGGTCAAGTAAGGTATTTTCATAAATGTTATATTAACAAAAAGAGTTTATCTAAACTTGGGACACAGTTTGACAAATAATTAAGAACATTTTAATTGACAATCAACAAGCTCTCTGTGAAATGAAGTTGAATGGAGCAATCTAAATGGTCAGTGACCTCTCAAGGTCACCAAAGGTCAAGGACATCCTGAAAAGTAGGTTATTAGAATTTGAAATATTCAAATCTAGAATACTGGACAATTTTCGTAGCATCTTCTGCATTTTTAATGAGGTCAGGTTGATAATACATGCTCAAAGTGGGATTTCTGGTCAGATCAACAGGTACAAAGTTCAATGACCTCTCAAGGTCGTCAGAGGACAGATACAGTTTGGCAAATGGCACATTTGGAATCAGCACACCCAAACTGACAAAGTAACATGATTTGCCAACTTTTACTCAAAAATGCCTGTAATTCTATAAGTAAAACCCTTTCCTCATTTTGGCACTTGTCTACTATAATTAATGATCTAATGGAAGACAAACGTTCCAATATTAGAAAATTCACAATCCAAATGTAGTAACTGTCAGTAACCATGCATCCCTTCATCAATTTTCCACCACTTATTCAGCAATGGGTTGTGGTGACAGCTGACTAAAAAATACAGATATACACAGACAGTACCGATGTCCCTGTCCCATGCTCCATTCTTTGGGATCAGAACATCTTGGGATAGCCCAGGATCCCATGATCCTCGGGTACATAATCTATCCTGGATTTTTGGGTCTAAATCTCAGTTTCCTCCTAAATGGGTGGAATCAGGAAATCTCTAAAGGAAAGCAGTATAATGATTAACTGATGCTTGGCTGTCAATTAAGATTTTGTTCATGACAATCGCAAACAACAAGGGTGATGAGGTGTAGCTCCGGTGGATTCCAGCAGAAAAACTGGATGACTTTCTGCTGAAGAAACAAACACAACTCACAATGTGGTCATGCAAACACCACACAGTCATTAACAGTGCCCTAAGTATCTTTCAATCCTTTATTCTTACAGTACCCCATAGTATGTCCGGGCAAACCCACCCCTTTACTGACCAGCCTGATCTGAACCCTGCTTTCCCTTCATGACTTTTCACATAGCTTGCAGAACCTTTAAGGTTAAAAAATTGTCTTTGTCATGGTGCCCTCAAATGCCTCTTAGATCTTTTTTCTTTATTTTCTCGATTGTTTGTTTTGCAGCTGCATTCTGACAGAATTACTTTTGCAAATTACCAGAGGGAGACAGATGTCCATGTTTGTCCATTTTTTTTGCAAATACTAGAACTGTAATGTGATCCACTGCATTGGCAATTCAGTGGTGATGACTCCAGCAACTGGAAAAAGCCAGAGGGACACCCAACTTTGATCTGGTTGCAACAGATTGATGGCTGCGTTGGGGAGGTGGGGACGGACCTGTTTTCTGCCTGAGTGGTTGACAAACAGGACTCAAGCAAGCAAGCAAGCAAGCAATTTTTTTATATAGCGCCAAATCACAACAAACAGTTGCCCCAAGGCGCTTTATATTGTAAGGCAAGGCCATACAATAATTATGTAAAACCCCAACGGTCAAAACGACCCCCTGTGAGCAAGCACTTGGCTACAGTGGGAAGGAAAAACTCCCTTTTAACAGGAAGAAACCTCCAGCAGAACCAGGCTCAGGGAGGGGCAGTCTTCTGCTGGGACTGGTTGGGGCTGAGGGAGAGAACCAGGAAAAAGACATGCTGTGGAGGGGAGCAGAGATCAATCACTAATGATTAAATGCAGAGTGGTGCATACAGAGCAAAAAGAGAAAGAAATAGTGCATCATGGGAACCCCCCAGCAGTTTACGTCTATAGCAGCATAACTAAGGGATGGTTCAGGGTCACCTGATCCAGCCCTAACTATAAGCTTTAGCAAAAAGGAAAGTTTTAAGCCTAATCTTAAAAGTAGAGAGGGTGTCTGTCTCCCTGATCTGAATTGGGAGCTGGTTCCACAGGAGAGGAGCCTGAAAGCTGAAGGCTCTGCCTCCCATTCTACTCTTACAAACCCTAGGAACTACAAGTAAGCCTGCAGTCTGAGAGCGAAGCACTCTATTGGGGTGATATGGTACTACGAGGTCCCTAAGATAAGATGGGACCTGATTATTCAAAACCTTATAAGTAAGAAGAAGAATTTTAAATTCTATTCTAGAATTAACAGGAAGCCAATGAAGAGAGGCCAATATGGGTGAGATATGCTCTCTCCTTCTAGTCCCCGTCAGTACTCTAGCTGCAGCATTTTGAATTAACTGAAGGCTTTTTAGGGAACTTTTAGGACAACCTGATAATAATGAATTACAATAGTCCAGCCTAGAGGAAATAAATGCATGAATTAGTTTTTCAGCATCACTCTGAGACAAGACCTTTCTGATTTTAGAGATATTGCGTAAATGCAAAAAAAGCAGTCCTACATATTTGTTTAATATGCGCTTTGAATGACATATCCTGATCAAAAATGACTCCAAGATTTCTCACAGTATTACTAGAGGTCAGGGTAATGCCATCCAGAGTAAGGATCTGGTTAGACACCATGTTTCTAAGATTTGTGGGGCCAAGTACAATAACTTCAGTTTTATCTGAGTTTAAAAGCAGGAAATTAGAGGTCATCCATGTCTTTATGTCTGTAAGACAATCCTGCAGTTTAGCTAATTGGTGTGTGTCCTCTGGCTTCATGGATAGATAAAGCTGGGTATCATCTGCGTAACAATGAAAATTTAAGCAATACCGTCTAATAATACTGCCTAAGGGAAGCATGTATAAAGTGAATAAAATTGGTCCTAGCACAGAACCTTGTGGAACTCCATAATTAACTTTAGTCTGTGAAGAAGATTCCCCATTTACATGAACAAATTGTAATCTATTAGACAAATATGATTCAAACCACCGCAGCGCAGTGCCCTTAATACCTATGGCATGCTCTAATCTCTGTAATAAAATTTTATGGTCAACAGTATCAAAAGCAGCACTGAGGTCCAACAGAACAAGCACAGAGATGAGTCCACTGTCCGAGGCCATAAGAAGATCATTTGTAACCTTCACTAATGCTGTTTCTGTACTATGATGAATTCTAAAACCTGACTGAAACTCTTCAAATAGACCATTCCTCTGCAGATGATCAGTTAGCTGTTTTACAACTACCCTTTCAAGAATTTTTGAGAGAAAAGGAAGGTTGGAGATTGGCCTATAATTACCTAAGATAGCTGGGTCAAGTGATGGCTTTTTAAGTAATGGTTTAATTACTGCCACCTTAAAAGCCTGTGGTACATAGCCAACTAACAAAGATAGATTGATCATATTTAAGATCGAAGCATTAAATAATGGTAGGGCTTCCTTGAGCAGCCTGGTAGGAATGGGGTCTAATAAACATGTTGATGGTTTGGATGAAGTAACTAATGAAAATAACTCAGACAGAACAATCGGAGAGAGACTCAGGGTCCAAATCAAGCTTAAAGTATGTTTTATCTCTTTTTTCAGTTTCTTATTTTTTGAATACATTGAGAAATTCAACCACAAATTAGAATAAGTTGGAACAATATGGAAAATGGAAAAACAAAACAAAAAACCCACACAACAAAGCAGTGATCCTTATATTTAGTTTGACTACTGTTTCATCGCAGACCGTATGAACCCAACATTTTTCATGTTTTGGTGGTCAGCTTCATTTCTAAATATAGAAGAATCACACTTCTCAGCCTCCTTGGGAAAACCTATGCCAGGACACTAGAGAGGACAGTTCAGCTATTTGTCGAACCTCCGATTCAGGAGAAGCAATGCAGGATCCATTTTGGTTGAGGCAGGACCAAATTTCCTTTCTAAGGATAAATAAATAATAATAATATTGCATTTTATTTATATTGCACTTTACATTTGTAAATAAATCTCAAAGTGCCACAGAAGTTAAACAGAAACATAAAGCAACAATCAACAACAATAAAAATAAAAAAATAGTATCAATTAAAATCAATTAAAATTAGCAACTAGAATTCATAAGCTTTCTGAAATAAAAACATTTTAAGATTTCATTTAAAAGAGTCCACTGACTGTGGTGCCCTCAGGTGGATGGGCAGGGCATTCCACAGGTGTGGTGCTGCTGCCTGAAAGGCTCTGTCCCCCATTGTGTGGAGCTTGGTTTTGGGGACCTGGAGGAGGTGACTGTTGTTTGAGCGGAGGCGTCTCATGGGCTCATAGGGGGACAGAAGTTCTTTGAGGTACACTGGTGCACCGCCGTAGACACACTGATAGGTCAGGAGGCAGATCTTATATTCCACCCTGAACCTAACAGGAAGCCAATGAAGTTTATTGAGGATGGGAGTAATGTGTTGAGTTTTGGACACCCCCATCAGGATCCTGGCAGCACAGTTTTGAATGGACTGGAGACATAAATTTCTGCCAGAGATCCCGATGAGGAGTGCATTACAGTAGTCCAGCCTGGAGGAGACAAATGCGTGGACCAGCCTCTCAGCATCAGACAATGACAGGGAGGGGCGGAGTTTGGAGATGTTCCTGAGATGAAAGAATGATGTCTTACAGATATGCTGGATATGGATGTCAAATGAAAAGTTGGGGTCAAAACGGACTCCCAGGTTTGTAACAGATGTTGATAATGGAATGTTGTGGCCAGAGAATGAAAATACTTTAAGGGGGATGATTTCAGTTGATGTGGGGTGCCAATGAGAAAGGCTTCAGTTTTTGTGCTGTTTAGCTGGTGAAAATTGTCATTCATCCACGCCCTTGTCTCCTCCAGCCAGGCAGTGAGGGTATGAATGGAAAATGAAGAAGTGGAGTCCAACCTGACATAGAGCTGAGTATCATCAGCATAGCAATGGAAGGATATTCCATGCCTGCTGATGAGGTGGCCCAAGGGGAGCATATAGATGGAAAATAAGGTCGGTCCTAGGACCGACCCCTGGGGGACCACACAGGTTGCAATGTGGGGCCTCGACCTGGCTTCCCCAAGGGCCACATACTCAGCTCTATCAGTCAGGTAGGACCGAAACCACTGGAGTGCTGTGTCTGAAAGGCCAATGAAATGCTGGAGTCGGTGAAGAAGGATGGTATGGTCTACAGTGTCAAAGGCAGCCGAGAGGTCCAGGAGCAAAAGAAGGGATGGAGAGCCCTGGTCAGAAGCCACCAACAAATCATTGGTGACCCTGACCAGGGCTGTCTCAGTGTTGTCGGCAGAGCAAAACCTTGACTGAAACTTCTCATAGAGGCTGGATGATTGCAGATGATCATGGATTTGGGTGGAAACAACTTTTTCTATGATTTTTGAGAGGAATGGAAGATTTGAAATGGGCCGAAAGTTTAAAAGTAGTGCAGGGTCGAGAGTAGGGTTTTTTTAGCAGAGTTTTTATTAAGGTGGTTTTAAGAGTTTGTGGCAGATGACCGGATTGCAGAGAGTAGTTTATAATATGTGTGAGGAGAGGGCTCAAGGAGACCACATGGGATTTAATCAAAGATGAGGGAAATGGATCCAAGTGTCATCTTGTGAATGACAGCCTTCACCTGTTTCTGTGTGGTGGAAGTGAAATTAGTGAAATTGGGAACTGGGGAACCAGGGGTGGAATTGGGGGTACCAGAGGGGCTGAGAGAGCAACGGATTTTATCAATTTTAGATGTGAAAAAATCTAAAAATGTATCACACTGTTCATTGGTATTGATTTCATGCATGTGTTTTGGGGGTCTTAGCAATTTATTTACAATTGTGAAAAATTGTCTTGAATTACCTGGATTACTGTTTATGATATTGGAATAATAATATGAACAAGCTTGACTGAGGGATTTGGAGTAGGATTTTTGATTTTGCCGTAAAGTGAATAAAGTGAAGCTTGTCTTGAGAACTTGCACAGTGGACCAGTTCTTTCACCTCAAAAGGATATTTGAAGGGTCTTTGAAGTATGACCAACCCTATATGTGTATTAATGGGTCCCTCATGGTGCCCTGTGAGGGGCGCTGGGGGAGTATGGGGTGCTGCAACATGCGATTTGGTCTCTATGTAACCAAAGTAGAAGTTGTATCCATATTCTCATCATTAAATCTGACCAGTTTCCAGTGGATGCTGGACTCTGCCAGGGTTGCCCCTTGCCACCAATCGTGTTGGTGATGTTCATGGATAAGATTTCAAGGCACAGTTGGGCACCGGAGGGTGTCAAGTTTGGTGACCTCAAAGCTGCATTTCTGCTTTTTGCAGACAATGTGGTTTTGTTGGTTTCAACAGGTAGTGACCTCTGATGTGCACTGGGCAGGTTTGAGGCCAAGTGTGAGGCAACCGGGGTGAGAATCAGGACCTTCAAAACTGAGGTCATGGTCCTTTTTCAGAAAAGGGTGGACTGTCCCCTCTTAGTCAGGAGAGAGTTATTGCCCCAAATGGAAGAGTTTAAGTATCTTGATTATAAGTGGGGGTAAGCAGTGGTGGGCACACTTCCGATAATCCGATAACAGTAATTATCAAAAATAATGTTTTCTTTATTGTTTTATCTTTTTAGATAACTTTAAAAACCATTACCAGACCAATTATTGTCCAATAACTTTTGAACCAATAAACAAAGCTGAACAGCAACAAGCATTTTTAAAATTAGTTTAACACTCACCTGTTAAAATTTTGTAACATATGCACAGCTATAACCTTTACTAACAAGAGAGCCACTTGTATAAAAAGCATCTCAATCCTCTACAACCAAAAGAGAAACAGCCCCAAAAGAAAAAAAAAACATTTCTTTTAACACCATACCAATAAGCTGCTGATATCACCTAAGTCATCCAGAGGCATGTGTTTTTAACTTATGGTTCAAGAAGATTTCATTGTGCAAAGGGCAAAGCTGCAAGTCTAAGCAGAACACACATGATCTCTGATTCCTCAGACAGCAATGTATCAAAAACAGTTATTCATGAATAGCTGATGTAATTTCAGATACTTTTGTCAAACACTGCAAAACGGTGTTATATTATTATATATATTATATATTATGTTAGGGCCCCTTCACACACAGTACGAATGTGGTTGAATTATGCATGAAGTGCGCATGAAGGAGGAATCATATGCAATACGTATAAAATCGTAGCAGCCTCCAATGCCTCGTACACCCGTTGCTACAACTACTTGCACACACCAGTGGCTGAAAGACAGAGTGTGGGTTGTGACAGCCCATCAAACCCTCTCATGCCACCTGACACACATGAACATCTAACACCGCTTACTTGGCCATTTGCGCTGTTAACACGACAACAGTGCCATAAAGATGGATGTGAAATTTGTCTAAGTGCCCTCATGAGTGTGTCTTTGCAAACAGACACAGTGACACGTTGGTGTGTGCACTGAACTGACAAGGGGTGTGTCCGCCTACAAGAGCGGCTGTGGAGATCTGTGGTTCTGGACGTCATGGCTAGGGAACATGTACCGTGTTTGGATGGACATGAACTAACAACTGTCCACTGTGACACGTGTGTCTCTTTGCTGTCCTCACGTGGACATACATAAAAACATATCACTGTTGGAATGGGCTGCAGTGAGCGCGCGTACGCCACGCACATTGACAGGCTATCCCAGGTGAAACGGACCGTCAGATCATAACACGCAGCAGGCGATCTGAATGTCACATCACACACGTGAGCTCTGTTCCACATGACATGGTGTCTCTCCTGCGGTGCGCTGTCCACAATACACACGTGTCTGGCAGAACACGCGCCCGGGGCTGGCTGGACAGCAGCAGATATGGACATGATAAGAGCACCCTGCTTCTCATTCATGTCATTTCATGACTGTAGGTCTGTGACCATGGGTCATCTACAGAAGAACAGACAGTTCATACTTGTATTGTCTGCTTGATAAGAGGTATTCAATAAAATGCGGTATTTTATATGGTGTGTGGTTTTATTTTTTTTATTAAATACGCCAGTGTCCTTCTTGATATCGGGCATTTTCCTGCACCTTTTACAGGACAGCAATGGTAGCTCAGTGGTAAAGTTTCTGACTGGCAATCAGAGATTTTGGAAAGTGCAGGTTCAAATCCTGTGGGTGGCATGTATTTTTTTTTATATTTTCACAGCCACTGCATGTTGTGGTTACACATCACGCAGCTGTTCACACTGTATTCCCGCATGGACAAAACCATCGCAGCGGCATTGTTCACGCCTTCCCGTCAGCTCGATGTTTTCGTGGTTCGCTCAGACGAGCTGTTCCACTGTGATTTGCCCTGATTTGTACTTAGTCATACTATGTGTGAAGGGGCCCTTAAACCTTGTCTGGAAATGACATTGACTTCTCTGGCCTCTGTGACATCTGTGTTAGACCATCACACAGTGGAAACGTGCTTTGGTCAGACGAATCAGTACTACAGATCTTTTTTGGAAGAAAGGGACGACGTGTGCTCCAGACCATCTTTGGTCTCCCCTCCACACACATACACACACACGCACACCCCGTTATTTGTTAACAAAAGAACCTGAATGGAATGGATTCATACCAAAAATATAAATGTTCTACTGTTTTGTTTTTTTAACAGTGATTTTCCTTCTTCTTTTTTGCTGTCTTTACCTGTTAGAGAGCCAGGCAGGGTCCAATTGGAAGACGTATTCATGGCAGAGGAGGACTCAGACTCCTGCATGTTCTCTGATCTTCTGACGACAGGCAAAAACCAACAGAAATGGGTCTTTAATCAACAGAGACAGAGGCTGTGCCTGGTTGTTGTCCGGTGGATAAGGGTGAGGCGCCTGAGCTCGCTACTCCCTCAGCAGGAAGAATTGAAACTCTCTCCTGCTGCTGTCTTCTTTGGATGCTATTCCAGAATCAGATTACTGCCTTCATTTAACAAGATTAGGTGCGCGGTTGGTTGAAGTTATTAAATGTTGGTCCATAAAGTTTTTTTTCTAAGTGGAGGCAGAAATCCGTAAAAATCTCTGGGGCAGAAACAAACCAGAGGCTTTAAGGTGGTTGTTCCACATCACCAGGTCCTCGAGTACTCTCATGCACACACGCACGTACGCAGTCTTACAAACAGTTATTTTCTCTTGTTACCGCCAAGATACTGTACTGTGAGAACACGTGAGTGCACATGTGCACACACCCAACTTGCAATTTCTCAGCTGTAATCAGCTTACAGGCTTCAGACTCCGTGGCCCCTTTGGAACAGTTCAACCATACTGCAAAATATTCATCACATACCACACACGCACGCACCAGCAAATTCTACCTGATCACACACTGTTAACGCCACCAGTTCTTTGGCTAATCTAACAGCGAAATCAGGCCTAGTCACATGTCTGGTGGTACTGTCTGCAACCTCACCTGACAAGGAAGCAGTTTCATTACATTTACAAAAAAAAAAAAAAACATATCTGTGGTATAAACCAGAATCACAGTGCAAACCAGCAAAAATGTCAGGAATGTTCTCTCCTAAAAGAGCTGTTGTCAGTAGCTGGAAATATTTTTCTGCCTAACTGGAATGCAGAATTAACAAGAGCAATCAGAGATTTCTGACATCCACCAATCTGGATCCATGCCCTAATATCTATCTGTGGTGCAAATTTGTTGAGAATCCGTCAAGTACTCTTGACATAACCCTTTTGGGTTAAACTTGATCCAGACCACATCCAAAATTTAACAGGGTCTTTCTTGACCTAATATGTATCTGTGTTGAAACTTTTGTCAAAATCTGTGCAGTAGTTTTGATGTAATCCTGCTAACAGTAATCTTTCAAAGCCTATATAAAGTGAAATCTTGATCCAGAATCCGGATCCGGATCCAGATCACATCCAAAATTCAATGGAGTCGTCCATGGTCTAATAGGTATCTGTGTTGAAAATTTCATCAAAAGCCATGCAGTAGTTTTGATGTAATCCTGCTAACAGTAATCTTTCAAAGCCTATATAAAGTGAAATCTTGATCCAGAATCCGGATCCGGATCCAGATCACATCCAAAATTCAATGTAGTCTTCCATGGTCTAATAGGTATCTGTGTTGAAAATTTCATCAAAAGCCATGCAGTAGTTTTGATGTAATCCTGCTAACAGACAGACAAACACATAAACGTCGATTTTATTACGTCCTTGGCAGACTTAATAAACAGAGAGAAATGTGACTTTCAGCAAACAGCAGTGTGAAACTGTCTGGGAGCACCACACCACAGATTTGAACCACCCACGCAGACGATGGTCCATCTCATCTTGATAGTAACCATCTATCTGCTACTTTCAGCTGAAATATGGACATGTCTTTGGCCTTTTCCAGTTCCTGGGATCCTTAACACCTGCCTGCTGGATCATGTCCTGAGAAATGTGCCACATGGCAAAAAAAAATAGTTGACACTCCCTCATGATGCAAGTGATACTCGTCACCTGAGTGTAAACCTACAGTCAGATTAGCTACAAATGAGGGTGACAACCAGTTGCCTTTGGTGTTGCTGTGCACATACTCGTATAAAAGGACAGGAAAATGTGAGACCGTCAGTGAGTTATTACTCCATGCATGACTGCTTGATAGAACGAAAGTTAGATTGATTGTTTTCAGTAAAACATGTGTTAATATTTAGCTTGCTAACATCTGGTTAAGGGTAAGTAAATCACCTCAGAGGTATTATCTGGTTTGAAAACAGGGATATTAGATTTTAAAGTGTTTATTTGTCACAACTATTACAAAATAAATTGGAAAACGTATTGTCTGGGAGCATAGTCCACCACTTTGGATTAATTTGTTCAAGCAATGACCCAACTACGTCACAGTTCCGTAACATTGTGTTCACTCGGAATAGCAGTCACTGTGTCAAATAGCTCAGCATTTCTCTAAAATACACTTCTTTTCCATTTTGGCCCTCCTAGCTGGTGGTGTCTCTTGTCTGTTAAATGCCAACTCTGAACCTGTATGGCAGCTGGTTGCTTTGTCTTTTGTTGCTAATGTGACCAACAGGTAAGTAACTATTTGTTTAATACAAAGTCATGCCAGCGGTGCCCAAGGATGCCAAGTACCAAAGACATTCAGTTGCCAACTTAGGTCATTAGTTAGCATCCAAATCTCACAACCATGCCAAGACAGAAAGCACCAGGACCTTGGACCTTTGTACACTAAAAATATCAGCATCGCCAAACACCGTTGGCCAGTGACCTCATGACTCCATAAGCTGTTCCTAGTCATCCCTCATTCTGAAATGCCCATGACCCAGACACATGAACGTCACTGCTAACGGCCTGGTCACACAGCACCTAACAAAGGGCAATGAAGCCCAAATGAAACAAGAAATCTGGCCTTTCATTGATTTTCATTGGCATTTTTTAAACTTCACGCAGCTTCGTTCTTGCACCTGGCACTTCGCCAGGATTTTTAAACTGTTGAAAAATTTAAACAAATGCCGCCGAAACCCCAATTCATCCATATTTCATTTTGCTGTTGTTCTTGATGGTTTCTTATCGTTTTCTTAGTTTTTGTAATGTTTGCGTATAGTTTTACTTCGTTCGACCAGCTGAATGTTTCCACACAATGCAGAAGCCGGTTTGTAAGCACTGCCGTGGGGGAGAGATGCAGCTCCTCTCCGAGCGGAGCTGGTGTGTGGTGTGGGGCTTCAGCAGCTGCTTGTGATGGAGTGTGGCTGCTGTCATACCATGGTGCTGGCTGGGTTAGGTTTACAGTAGGGTAGGGTTTGAATTTGTTGGCCTCCTCCACCTGTGCAAGGCAGTCCATGATCATGGTGTTGTTCCAGCACTGTGCGCACCTGAGGAGAGAGTTGCTGCACAATAAGTCTGGCCCATGTCCTTCCAGGAGCTGCAGCATGCTGTCCATGAACTCTGAAGGGCTTGCTGTTCTCCAGCCTGTGCAGAGAGAAGAGCCTGCTGGCCCTTTCAGTTTGACAGTTCAAAGGTTTTGAGGAGGTGATACTTGATCACTGCGTGTTTGTTTGCAGCAGAGGGCTTTGCAGGAGCATGATCAGCCTCATTGACATGGACGTAATAATATTTCATGTCATCTGCGGTGATCTCTCAGAGCGAACTGTGCCTCGGTTTGTGCAAACCAGGCAGCAGTTTACAGAAGCGTGACTTTGAGCATCAAGTGCCTGCTGGCTTTACTTATTTTTCTACACTGAGAGCTCTGGGTCACGGAGGTGGTGTAGCAACTGTTTACAGAGAAAGTTTTAAGTGTAAACAGTTTGCTTCAACATTTACAGCATCAAGCTTTGAGCTAAATGCATTCGTTTGGATGGCTGATACTCCCGTGTTGTGTGCTGTTGTTTACAGGCCACCTATATACAACAGAGACTTCTTAAATGACTTTTCTAACTTCTTGGCCGAAATCATGCCTAAGTTTGTCCGTATATTGATTGTGGGTGATTTTAATGTTCATGTATGTTGTGCTGATAAACCTATGGCCAAAGACTTTTTGGAGCTTATTGGCTCTTTTAACTTTGCGTAGTGTTTCTGGACCCACACAAGTACACGGACATACACTGGACCTTGTTTTAACTTATTTATTTATTTCCGTGTGTAATTTAGCAGTCTGTGATGCTGTGTTTTCTGACCATGTGCCGATTCTTTTTAACATGCCTTATTTATGCAACACTGTCAAACCATGCACTCCTGTGCGCCGCTGTTGTGTAATTAATTCAACAACTGCTGCCCAGTTCTCTGTGGCTTTTAACAATTCCCCATTGGTTAGGGACCATTCTTATTTTGATTGTGATGTTGAACAGTTTTTCCTACACTTGACTCTACCTGTGAGTCTATTCTCGATCGTGTGGCTCCATTTAAAATGAGACGCCCCAGACCCAGATCTGAGCCTTGGCTAAATGAATCTACTCGTGCTGCAAGACGCGAGTGCAGGAGAGCTGAATGAAAATGGAAAAAGAATAAGCTGCAAAGTTCCTTTCAAATGTGAAAGAACTGTTGGTCCAGCTATCAGAAATGTGTAAAATCTGCTAAGGCTCTCTATTTTGTTGATATGGTTACAGCTAATAGACACAAACCTCGCGTTCTTTTTAACATGGTGAATATGGCTCTTAATGTTCCCCAGCCTGAGAGCATTGAAGCCTCACCTGTGGTGTGTGAAAACTTCTTAAATTTTTTCATCAATAAGATTGTGTCAACTGGGGCCCTTATTAGCCCTCCATCTGTTGATGTGTTTGATTCTGTCACTTGTAAAGCCATGTTGTATCAGTTTGAGCCTGTGACACTCTCCTGTTTAGAAAAAGTGGTGTGTCAGATGAAGTCTGCTGGCTCACCCAATGATCCTATTCCTCCACGTCTGTTCAAAGAAGTGTTTCCCACAATGGCTTCCTCTGTCCTACACTGTGTCAATGGAAGCTTGATAAATGGGGTAGTGCCTGCTAGCCTGAAGCATGCGGTTGTTCAACTGTTAATAAAGAAGGCTAGTCTTGATCCTAGTGATCTATCCAACTTTCACCTTATTTCTAAATTACCATTTTTGTCAAAAGTGTTGGAGAAAATTGTTTTTAATCAGTTGAAAGCTTTTTTAGATGAGCATGATATCCCTGAGGTCTTTCAATCTGGTTTTAAGAATTTTCATAGTACTGAGTCAGCTCTGATGAGGGTTTTGAATGACATGCTGGTGTCCACTGATTCTGGTCACACTGTTGTTTTGGTGTTGTTGGATCTGACCGCTGCGTTCGACACAGTGGATCATGAGATCCTCCTGGATCACCTTAAGAATGTGGTTGGCATTCAAGGCTATGCTCTAGAATGGTTCAGATCCTACTTAACGGATAGGAGTCTTTGTGTAAGACTTGGAGATTTTGTTTCCTCCACAGCTTCTCTGTCATGTGGTGTCCCACAAGGGTCCATTCTTGGGCCACTTCTTTTTCATTGTATTTGCTTCCGCTGGGATCAGTTTTTCGTAGATTTGGGGTATCATTTCACCTTTATGCTGATGACAGTCAAATCTATGTGCCCCTAAAGCGTGAGAATGCTTTTGGTGCCAATCAACTTCTAGAGTTGGGGAGGAGCGGAGTTGATGGGGGGTACCAGTTTGGACGGCTTCAGTTTTGGAGCCATTTAGCTACAGGAAGTTTTGACTCATCCACGCCTCTATCTCCTCCAGGCAGGAGCTGAGGTGGGAGACTGTGACCGAGGGGGGACAAGAAGAAGAGATGGTGAGGTAGAGTTGTGTGTCGTCAGCATAGCAGTGAAAATGCTTGCTGACGACATGACTGAGGGGAAGCATGTAAATGGTGAAGAGGGTTGGGCCGAGTATGGAGCCCTGGGGGACCCCACAGGTAACAGTGTGGGGTGTTGATCTTGCTTCCCCCAGAGCTACGTACTCAGTTCTGTCAGAGAGGTAGGAGTGAAACCAGTGAAGTGCAGTGACATAGAGACCTGTATAGTGCTGGAGACAGTGTAGGAGGACGTGATGGTCTACAGTGTCAAACGCGGCAGAGAGGTCGAGAAGAATGAGGAGGGATGTGGAACTGGAATCAGAAGCCCTCATCAGGCCATTGGTGACTCTGATGAGGGCTGTTTCTGTACTTTGGGAAGGGCGGAAACCAGATTGGAATTTTTCATAAAGATTATTAGATTTCAGGCGATGATGGAGCTGGGAGGAGACAACTTTTTCTAGAATTTTAGCGAGAAATGGGAGGTTAGATATTGGTCTGTAGTTTGACAGAGGTTTGGGGTCCAGGGTGGGTTTCTTGAGGAGGGGTTTGATAATAGCAATTTTGAGGGTGTTGGGGACATGGCCTGTTTCTAGGAAGGTATTAATTATCTTTATGATAAGGGGGCTGATGGAGGAGCAATGAGATTTGAGCAGAGGTGATGGGAGGGGATCGAGTAGGCAACTGCATGGTTTGAATCTATGGATGATCTTCTCGACCTCCTGCTGCACCGCGACAGTGAATTGGGTAAGTATGTTTGTGACTGGTGTTATGGGTAGGTCAAGTGTAGTACTGTCAAGTGGTGAAAATGAGGTATGGATGTTATCTATTTTTGATGTGAAAAATTGCATGAAAAGGTTGCAGTTTATTTCTATATTGCTGTGGAATGAGGGGATGTGAGCATTGAGGATATGATTTATTGTGGAGAATAGTTTTTTGGAGTTACCTGTGTTGTTTATTCTGGTGGAGTTGTATTCTGACCGGGCCTTGGTAAGTGCTTTGGAGTATGTTGTGCAATGTTCCCGGTAGGCCAACTGATGCACTGTCAGGCCGGATTTTATGTAGGCATGCTCCAGAACACGGCCAGCCCTCTTCATTTCTCTCAGCTCCTCTGTGAACCACGGGGCAGAACGGGTGAAATTTACAGTCCGGGTTCTTAATGGAGCAAGAGAGTCCAGGATGGAGGCAAGGTTAGCATTGCAGAAGTCTATTAAGTTGTCAGTTAATGCATGAGGATGGGGGAAAGAAGCTGGAGCTGTTGGCAGAAGGAAGTGGAGTCCATGTTTTTAATGTTCCTGAAGGTAATTTGTCGGGTCGGTTTGGTGGCAGGACAGGGCACAGAGATGGTGAATGTGACTGCCAGGTGGTCAGAGACACCAACATCATACACTTGTAATCTAGTGACAGGGAGGGAGTCGGTTATTACAAGGTCTAGTGTGTGACCCCCCCTTTTATGTGTGGGGCAAGTAACATGCTGGTCCAGATTTAAACAGTCCAGGGTTTCTTTAAAATTGGTGGCTAATTGACAGTTATTAGAATCCATGTGGATATTGAAGTCACCAGTAACCAGAATGTTTTTATGGGGTGTGTAGAGTGAGGTAGGTAGATTGTGCGTGTCTGATATAAAATTTGGGTGTGGTTTGGGGGGACGATATATAAGGGCTATTGTCAGTGGAAATGGTTTTTTACAGTTAAAAATCAGGGAATCAAAGGAAGCAAAACAGGGAGCGGTGACGGGGGATAGTTCAAGATTACTGCTGTAGAAGGCGGCTAAGCCCCCACGTTTGCCAGTTGTACGGGCTCTTTCCATATAGTGGTACCCTGGGGGGCACGCTTCATTCAGGGATAAATATATCCCTGGCTGCTGCCATGTCTCCGTCAAAAGGAGCAAATCCATCTCCTTCTCCGTGATGTGGTCATGAATTAGTCCAGCTTTAATTTACAGTGACTGTATATTTAACTGTTCAACTATGATGGTGGACATGATGTCTGATCCAGGATCCTGCTTTTTGAGAGGACGGAGTACACTGAGATCCACTCCAGGTTTTCCAGTGCACCGCTCCCTCTCAGCATTTTCAATGCCGAGAGTAGCGGCGCTCGGATGACGTGGTCGGTGACACGTCAGTTGTGTGCCAGAACGTGATGCAGACCAGAGCGGCAGAATGGAACTATGGTTACCACATCTGGGCACCACAAACTGGCGTCCGGAGCCCCTGTGGACGTACCAAGGACGGCATGGAAGATCTAATTTCTGCATGGGAGCCTGGTCACCAATACTGGGAGCCCGGAGCCGCGGCGGCAGAGCTTCAGAGCACAACAGCTGCATGTTGTGCTAGCGGCTAGCCGGGATCTAGATGCGACGCGCAGTCATCAGATACAGACACCCCCGAAAAGAGACAGTCCCCAGGGGCAAGACGACCATCAGGACCACAGCAGCCGCGGGAACAATCCCATACCCGAGGGCGCGCAGAGCAGCAGGCCGGAAACTCACCGGACCCAGCAGCAGGACTGGAAAACTCCACTGGACTCAGCGCAGCAACAAGCAGGTAGCAGCAGGAGATCAGTGATAAAAATGGAAAGTGGCAGTAGTCTCTGGTTTGTGGCAGTTTGCTGTGAAATTAGCAGTAGCCACAGCAGAAAAATATTGACCCAGAAAGGACGGATTTGCAGAGAAGCGGCGAACAATCCACGCCAGTGTCCTTTCCGCCCGTCCATATCGCCCGCCCACATTAAAGACTGGATGTCTGCAAACTTTCTACTCTTTAATGAAAAGAAAACTGAAGTTCTTCTGGTCGAGCCAAGTAAAGCTGGTAGTTGTGGTTCAATAAACCTTGGACCATTGACACAATGTATTAAATCTACAGTTTGCAACCTTGGTGTGAGAATGGATGAAGATTTTAGGCTTGATAAACAAATCAGTGCTGTTGTGAAGGCAAGTTTCTTTCATTTGAGGCAGTTAGCTAAGATTAAGTCCTCACTTTCAAGGCATCACTTGGAGATTTTAATCCATGCTTTTGTTATGACTCAGCTGGATTATTGTAATGCGCTGTACGCTGGTATTCGCCAGGCCTCACTTGCACGGCTGCAGCTGGTCCAGAATGCTGCAGCCTGTCTTTTGACTGGATCCTGGAGGTGTGACCATGTTTCGCCTGTTCTTTTTACCCTTCACTGGCTGCCAGTTCGCTATCGTATTGATTTTAAAATTTTATTGTTTGTTTTTAAATGTCTTAATGATTTTGCTCCACTGTATCTGTCTGACCTGCTCGTGTCTTATTCCCCATCACGTTCTCTTAGGTCACAAGATCAAGCTCTGCTTGTAGTTCCTCAGACCAAGCTCAAACGTAGAGGTGATGGAGCTTTCTCTGTTGTTGGTCCCAGATTGTGGAATGACCTGCCTCTCTGTATCAGGCAGGTGGAGTCACCTCTAGTTTTTAAATCTCGTCTTAAAACATATTTGTTTTCTTTGGCTTTTGACTAGAGGGTTGATGATTTTACTGTTTTAAAAACTTTTATTGTTGCCACTGTTATTTATCGTGTGATTATTTATTTATTTATTTATATATTGATTTATTTTATGTCTTTGTACAGCGCTTTGGTCAGTCAGTCAGTCAGTCAATTTTATTTATATAGCGCCAAATCACAACAAACAGTTGCCCCAAGGCGCTTTATATTGTAAGGCAAGGCCATACAATAATTACGTAAAAAACCCCAACGGTCAAAACGACACCCTGTGAGCAAGCACTTGGCGACAGTGGGAAGGAAAAACTCCCTTTTAACAGGAAGAAACCTCCAGCAGAACCAGGCTCAGGGAGGGGCAGTCTTCTGCTGGGACTGGTTGGGGCTGAGGGAGAGAACCAGGAAAAAGACATGCTGTGGAGGGGAGCAGAGATCAATCACTAATGATTAAATGCAGAGTGGTGCATACAGAGCAAAAAGAGAAAGAAACACTCAGTGCATCATGGGAACCCCCCAGCAGTCTAAGTCTATAGCAGCATAACTAAGGGATGGTTCAGGGTCACCTGATCCAGCCCCAACTATAAGCTTTAGCAAAAAGGAAAGTTTTAAGCCTAATCTTAAAAGTAGAGAGGGTGTCTGTCTCCCTGATCCGAATTGGGAGCTGGTTCCACAGGAGAGGAGCCTGAAAGCTGAAGGCTCTGCCTCCCATTCTACTCTTACAAACCCTAGGAACTACAAGTAAGCCTGCAGTCTGAGAGCGAAGCACTCTATTGGGGTGATATGGTACTTGATTATTCAAAACCTTATAAGTAAGAAGAAGAATTTTAAATTCTATTCTAGAATTAACAGGAAGCCAATGAAGAGAGGCCAATATGGGTGAGATATGTTCTCTCCTTCTAGTCCCCGTCAGTACTCTAGCTGCAGCATTTGGAATTCACTGAAGGCTTTTCAGGGAACTTTTAGGACAACCTGATAATAATGAATTACAATAGTCCAGCCTAGAGGAAATAAATGCATGAATTAGTTTTTCAGCATCACTCTGAGACAAGACCTTTGTAATTTTAGAGATATTGCGTAAATGCAAAAAAGCAGTCCTACATATTTGTTTAATATGCGCATTGAATGACATATCCTGATCAAAAATGACTCCAAGATTTCTCACAGTATTACTAGAGGTCAGGGTAATGCCATCCAGAGTAAGGATCTGGTTAGACACCATGTTTCTAAGATTTGTGGGGCCAAGTACAATAACTTCAGGTATATCTGAGTTTAAAAGCAGGAAATTAGAGGTCATCCATGTCTTTATGTCTGTAAGACAATCCCGCAGTTTAGCTAATTGGTGTGTGTCCTCTGGCTTCATGGATAGATAAAGCTGGGTATCATCTGCGTAACAATGAAAATTTAAGCAATGCCGTCTAATAATACTGCCTAATACTGCTATGACGCCATCTCGTGCTTGAAGCCCGCACTTCAAGCAGGGCGCCATCTGGTGGTGGTGGGCCAGCAGTACCTCCTCTTCAGCGGCCAACACAACAATCATCTGCGTAACAATGAAAATTTAAGCAATGCTGTCTAATAATACTGCCTAATGGAAGCATGTATAAAGTGAATAAAATTGGTCCTAGCACAGAACCTTGTGGAACTCCATAATTAACCTTAGTCTGTGAAGAAGATTCCCCATTTACATGAACAAATTGTAATCTATTAGATAAATATGATTCAAACCACCGCAGCGCAGTGCCTTTAATACCTATGGCATGCTCTAATCTCTATAATAAAATTTTATGATCAACAGTATCAAAAGCAGCACTGAGGTCTAACAGAACAAGCACAGAGATGAGTCCACTGTCTGAGGCCATAAGAACATCATTTGTAACTTTCACTAATGCTGTTTCTGTACTATGATGAATTCTAAAACCTGACTGAAACTCTTCAAATAGACCATTCCTCTGCAGATGATCAGTTAGCTGTTTTACAACTACCCTTTCAAGAATTTTTGAGAGAAAAGGAAGGTTGGAGATTGGCCTATAATTAGCTAAGATAGCTGGGTCAAGTGATGGCTTTTTAAGTAATGGTTTAATTACTGCCACCTTAAAAGCCTGTGGTACATAGCCAACTAATAAAGATAGATTGATCATATTGAAGATCGAAGCATTAAATAATGGTAGGGCTTCCTTGAGCAGCCTGGTAGGAATGGGGTCTAATAGACATGTTGATGGTTTGGATGAAGTAACTAATGAAAATAACTCAGACAGAACAATCGTAGAGAAAGAGTATAACCAAATACCGGCATCACTGAAAGCAGCCAAAGATAACGATTCGTCTTTGGGATGGTTATGAGTAATTTTTTCTCTAATAGTTAAAATTTTATTAGCAAAGAAAGTCATGAAGTCATTACTAGTTAAAGTTAAAGGAATACTCGGCTCAATAGAGCTCTGACTCTTTGTCAGCCTGGCTACAGTGCTGAAAAGAAACCTGGGGTTGTTCTTATTTTCTTCAATTAGTGATGAGTAGTAAGATGTCCTAGCTTTACGGAGGGCTTTTTTATAGAGCAACAGACTCTTTTTCCGGGCTAAGTGAAGATCTTCTAAATTAGTGAGACGCCATTTCCTCTCCAACTTACGGGTTATCTGCTTTAAGCTGCGAGTTTGTGAGTTATACCACAGAGTCAGGCACTTCTGATTTAAAGCTCTCTTTTTCAGAGGAGCTACAGCATCCAAAGTTGTCTTCAATGAGGATGTAAAACTATTGACGAGATACTCTATCTCACTTACAGAGTTTAGGTAGCTACTCTGCACTGTGTTGGTATATGGCATTAGAGAACATAAAGAAGGAATCATATCCTTAAACCTAGTTACAGTGCTTTCTGAAAGACTTCTAGTGTAATGAAACTTATTCTCCACTGCTGGGTAGTCCATCAGAGTAAATGTAAATGTTATTAAGAAATGATCAGACAGAAGGGAGTTTTCAGGGAATACTGTTAAGTCTTCAATTTCCATACCATAAGTCAGAACAAGATCTAAGATATGATTAAAGTGGTGGGTGGACTCATTTACATTTTGAGCAAAGCCAATTGAGTCTAATAATAGATTAAATGCAGTGTTGAGGCTGTCATTCTCAGCATCTGTGTGGATGTTAAAATCGCCCACTATAATTATCTTATCTGAGCTAAGCACTAAGTCAGACAAAAGGTCTGAAAATTCACAGAGAAACTCACAGTAACGACCAGGTGGACGATAGATAATAACAAATAAAACTGGTTTTTGGGACTTCCAATTTGGATGGACAAGACTAAGAGTCAAGCTTTCAAATGAATTAAAGCTCTGTCTGGGTTTTTGATTAATTAATAAGCTGAAATGGAAGATTGCTGCTAATCCTCCGCCTCGGCCCGTGCTACGAGCATTCTGGCAGTTAGTGTGACTCGGGGGTGTTGACTCATTTAAACTAACATATTCATCCTGCTGTAACCAGGTTTCTGTAAGGCAGAATAAATCAATATGTTGATCAATCATTATATCATTTACTAACAGGGACTTAGAAGAGAGAGACCTAATGTTTAATAGACCACATTTAACTGTTTTAGTCTGTGGTGCAGTTGAAGGTGCTATATTATTATTTTTTTTTTTTTTTATGCTTAAATAGATTTTTGCTGGTTATTGGTGGTCTGGGAGCAGGCACCGTCTCTACGGGGATGGGGTAATGAGGGGATGGCAGGGGGAGAGAAGCTGCAGAGAGGTGTGTAAGACTGCAACTCTGCTTCCTGGTCCCAACCCTGGATAGTCACGGTTTGGAGGATTTAAGAAAATTGGACAGATTTCTAGAAATGAGAGCTGCTCCATCCAAAGTGGGATGGATGCCGTCTCTCCTAACAAGACCAGGTTTTCCCCAGAAGCTTTGCCAATTATCTATGAAGCCCACCTCATTTTTTGGACACCACTCAGACAGCCAGCAATTCAAGGATAACATGCGGCTAAACATGTCACTCCTGGTCCGATTGGGGAGGGGCCCAGAGAAAACTACAGAGTCCGACATTGTTTTTGCAAAGTTACACACCGATTCAATGTTAATTTTAGTGACCTCCGATTGGCGTAACCGGGTGTCATTACTGCCGACGTGAATTACAATCTTACCAAATTTACGCTTAGCCTTAGCCAGCAGTTTCAAATTTCCTTTGATGTCGCCTGCTCTGGCCCCCGGAAGATAATTGACTATGGTTGCTGGTGTCGCTAACTTCACATTTCTCAAAACAGAGTCGCCAATAACCAGAGTTTGATCCTCGGCGGGTGTGTCGTCGAGTGGGGAAAAACGGTTAGAAATGTGAACGGGTTGGCGGCGTACACAGGGCTTCTGTTTAGGACTACGCTTCCTCCTCACAGTCACCCAGTCGGCCTGCTTTCCCGGCTGCTCGGGATCTTCCAGAGGGAAACTAACGGTGGCTAAGTTACCTTGGTCCGCACCGACTACAGGGGACTGGCTAGCTGTAGAATTTTCCACGGTGCGGAGCCGAGTCTCCAATTCGCCCAGCCTGGCCTCCAAAGCTACGAATAAGCTACACTTATTACAAGTACCATTACTGCTAAAGGAGGCCGAGGAATAACTAAACATTTCACACCCAGAGCAGAAACGTGTGGGAGAGACAGGAGAAGCCACCATGCTAAACCGGCTAAGACCTAGTAGCTGCGCTAAGCTAGCGGATTCCTAAAAACACACAAAGTGAATAATGTGTAAATAATTTAGAGGTGATTCAGCAGAGGGAGTGCTTTAGTTAAGGCACGTGAAGATTACACTGTGAAACAAATCGTTATCTAGTTAACTAGATCAATCTAACTGCGCAGATTAAACTGCTAACAGATACAGCAAAACACCGCTGTGCTCCGGAACAGGAAGTGATACAATACCGCAGTGAGAGCCAACCACCAGTAGAGGCAAGCAAGAGCAAAAAAAGGTCAACTTTGTTGTTTTTAAATGTGCTCTATAAATAAACTGGATTGGATGGAAGTGTAGAAAAGGTTCCAGCAGCAGCGGACATTAGAGTGTGAACAGCTTTGAACCACAGAGGTGTGACATATAAAAAGAGAAAACCCAGTGTGATCGCAAACGGCTTCATGCGCAACAACACATCCAAACACTGAATGCATTCATTCAGTGTGTATCAGCTGGAGAAAAGGTGAAGGACATGCATGTGTGTGTCTGATCCACGTACGCAGCTCCTGTGTGTGCATGGATCAGAACTGGTAATCAAACCTGCGTGCGTGTGTGTGACTGACTGCTTGATAACACAGCCGCAGCCCGGTGATCAGAAACACCAGGGTTTTGAAAAAAAAAGCAAAGAGACAGCGTTATCTCTCTCTCCCCCTCCTCTCCCCCCTCCCTCTGTCTCGCTCTCAATGCTGAAACAAGAGACAGAAAGTTTTAAGTTTGCTTGTGAGTTTAAATGGCAATATTTTCTACTTATTTGGGAGCGGGGACAGAAGGACTCTGAACTTTGCGATCCGATGTTCCCAGCCCTGAGAAGGAAGCTGTGTCCTACTGTACATCTGGAAACCTGAGAGCAAGCACTTGTTTTTTTTTTTTAATTGGAGCAAGACGGAGCATGCAGCTTGTTGTCAGAGTCTGAACCAGACAGTGAGGATTCTGATGATGAAGGAGATGATAACTCTTTTGTTCTGGACGAGCAGCCAGAGCAGGTGGATCCACCAACGTGCACACAGATCTCCACAGTGGTTTGGATTGCACGCTTCTATTTGCAGCTTCTCCAGGACTCAGGCGCTACAGAGCTCCATCCCAGTGCTGAGTCCTGGAACACAGTGCAGGATGCAGACACACACTGCTCCAGCAGTGGCTCCAGGTGCATTTCATTTAAAGCGTTGAGATCAACGTTAACTTTGGTTTAATTTTGTTCCTCTTTCATTCTTTTGAGCTCTTAATTTGCAGGCTATTCAGTGATCGGAAAAGTCGAAAGCTCATTTGTCCATCTTTTCTCAATGATTTGTGACTTTTTTTTACTTTTTTTCCCCTTCGTTGAGGAATCGTTGTATGCCGTGTGACCGGGCCATAAAATGAGTGCAGTTCAACATTTTCTCCACATAGAGATAAACTTCAGTTAGCTATGTCCAGCAAGTAATTAAAAACCTGGATCTTTGTCTTGATCAAGGGTATTCACACCCACTTATTCACCTCATCCAGTATCTCACGTTCTGCCAACTAGCTGCCTCCAGAGGCTGTAATATTGATCTAATTCCACAATATGAGTGTGTTAGCACAATAAATTTGTCATTTGAAAAGGTCTGCCAGGAGTGGATCAAATTTCAGAGAAATATAATTTGTCCTGCAGTTCTACAGAAAAGACATTGTATCTGACTGGATGCACTAAATACCTTGTAGAATCACAATGAGGTACTTTCCACATTCAAAATATTTCCCAATTTTTTTTTTTAAATAACAAAAAAGTTTTAGTATTTGCAAAATCATAGTACAGTCACTGGTTTAGAGTTACCTTGAAAGAAGCTATTATACTAAGGAACAGAGGCACTGGTCTTTGTCCAGGTGAAGAGTAGTTACAACATTGTCAGTGGTTTTTTTTTTTTTTCTTTTTTAATGTGAGCCCACTGTTGGAATTGACCTTGAAACTACTTTAGTTATGCTGTTCTCTTCTCATTTTCAACAAATTGTGTTTACTGCAACCTATACATGATTAATGTTGATGTGTGTTACTGATAACATGAATTTTATTTGCTATAAATGTTGAACTGGCAGCATGGTGGCTTAATGGTTAGCACTGTTACCTTATGTAAGAGGGTCATGGGATCAATCCCCACCTGTGGCTTTGCTGTGTGGAGCTTGCATGTTCTCCCTGTGTTTGTGTGGATTCCCTCTGGGTGCTTTGGCTTTCTCCCACATCCAAAGACATGCAGGTTAGGTGAATTACAAACTTCAAAATTGTCCGTAGGTGTGCATGTGGGTGTGAATGTGTTTGTTTGTCTATATGTGGCCCTGCGACAAAACGGCATCCTATCCAGGGTGTATCCCGCCTCATGCCCTATGACTGCTGGGATAGGCTCCAGCCCCCCAGTGACCCTTAAATGGAGTAAGCGGGTATAAAAAATGGATGGATGAATGTAGAACTGTGAGAGTTTGGAATTTTTGTGCCATAGCCACTGTGTTGTCAATATGCGCATAAACATACACATATGTAATCTTAAAGCACTTAATAAGCCATTAAAAGTAATACAACCCCAGTTCCAATGAAGTTGGGACAATGTGTAAAATGTAAATAAAAACAGAATACGATTTGCAAATCCTCTTCAACCTATATTCAATTGAATACACCACAAAGACAAGATATTGAATGTTCAAACTGATAAACTTTATTGTTTTTGTGCAAATATTTGTTCATTTTGAAATAGATGCCTGCAACACGTTTCAAAAAAGCTGGGACAGTGGTATGTTTACCACTGTGTTACATCACCTTTCCTTCTAACAACACTCAATAAGCGTTTGGAAACTGAGGACACTAATTGTGTGTCATGATTGGGTATAAAAAGAGCATCCCCAAAAGGCTCAGCCATTCATAAGCAAAGATGGGGTGAGGATCACCACTTTGTGAACAGCTGCATGAAAAAATAGTCCAACAGCTTAAGAACAATGTTTCTCAACATTCTCAATGCAAGTTATTTAGGGATTCCATCATCTACAGTCCATAATATAATCAGAAGATTCAGAGAATCTGGAGAACTTTCTACATGTAAACAGCAAGGCTGAAAACCAACATTAAATGCCCGTGACCTTCGATCCCTCAGGCAGCACTGCATTAAAAACTGGCATCATTGTGTCAAGGATCTTACCGTGTGGGCTCAGCAACACTTCAGAAAACCATTGTCAGTTAACACAGTTCGTTGCAACATCTACAAGTGCAAGTTAAAACTCTACTATGCAAAGCGAAAGCCATACATCAACAACATCCAGAAACGCCGCCACCTTTTCTGGGCCCAAGCTCATTTGAAATGGACAGATGCAAAGTGGAAAAGTGTGCTGTGGTCGGATGAGTCCACATTTCAAATTGTTTTTGAAAATCATGGACATCGTGTCCTCTGGACAAAAGAGGAAAAAGACCATCCAGATTGTTACCGCTGCAAAGTTCAAAAGCCAGCATCTGTGATGGTATGGGGGTGTGTTAGTGCCCATGGCATGATCAACTGTGATGGCACCATCAATGTTGAAATGTACATCCAGGTTTTGGAGTAACACATGCTGCCATCCAAGCAACGTCTTTTTCAGGGACGTCCCTGCTTATTTCAGCAAGACAATACCAAGCCACATTCTGCACGTGTTACAACAAGTGTGGCTTCATAGTAAAAGAGTGTGGGTACTAGACTGGCCTGCCTGCAGTTCAGACCTGTCACACACTGAAAATGTATGGCACATTATGAAGCGCAAAATACGACAACGGAGACCCCGTCTGTTGAACAACTGAAGTCGTACATCAAGCAAGAATGGGAAAGAATTCCACCTACAAAGCTTCAACAGTTAGTGTCCTCAGTTCCCAAATGCTTATTGAGTGTTGTTAGAAGGAAAAGTGATGTAACACAGTGGTAAACATACCACTGTCCCAGCTTTTTTGAAACGTGTTGCAGGCATCCATTTCAAAATGAGCAAATATTTACATAAAAACAATAAACTTTATCAGTTTGAACATTAAATATCTTGTCTTTGTGGTGTATTCAATTGAATATAGGTTGAAGAGGATTTGCAAATCATTGTATTCTGTTTTTATTTAAATTTTACACAACGTCCCAACTTCATTGGAATCTGGGTTGTAAGTTCACCCGTTTACTTATTTGCTTGTTGTTTCTGCGCCACCTACATGCTAGCTAGCCTGGAGAACAGTTGTTCTGACTCAGCAAAAGCAGCTAAAACATCTAAGGCTAAAACATCTACCACTAGTTCAAAGAAAGGAATGTATTTCTACAAACATCTATTGTTACATACTTCTCTGCAAATTATAACAGTTTGTACGGTAGTGTGTATTTGCTGTGTAGTTGCTCAATTTATTATTGATGGTGTATATTTTCTGAAATAATACAATAACAATTGTGTGAAGTGAGTATATTTGCACTATTCACTAGTGTCTTACCATTTTATGAAAATTATATTAATCTGTTTTTAGTTGTTTTTACTTTGGAAGACAAAAATAATTGGGAATTATATTGTGTATTATGGCTAACTAGCATGATACCTACTGCTACTCTGGTCACCAGTTTTACTTCCATCAGATCCACACATTTTCCCTTCCTGCTTACAAACCTACACCACAGACTGAAATGAACTATTAAAAGGGGGTAACTAAGGAAAAAACATTAAATTTGTACCTGTAGACCGTGCTAAGGGAAATGATCCACGCATTGGAAAGTAAAAATCAAACTTAAGAACTCAAGATGTTGGAGGCTCAACTAGTACTGACATCTGTGTTCTAACCTGAGGGGTCAGTCTGTTCTTGAGGCTCCACACTTCCCTCGTCATCATCATAATGCTCCTCTCCGTCTCGATGATAGTCCCGATGGGAGTGATGATAGTGCGCGCAGTGATCGAAATGTGTGTGTTGGACATCACGGCCAGCGTCACTGGCATAGCAATGATGTCTGCGTCTTTTCCGTCTGTGGGAAACTGGAACTCCAATGTAAACCGGTTGGGCTTCTGAGAAGAACAGGTAATGACTTAACATATGCTATTAACATACTTTGGTGACATGTTTAATCTAATCTAACATTCATCCTAATTGAACTCTATTCAAATAGAATCCAAGTTATGGTTGTGTAGGTTGTTTCTTCTCACCATCGTCATCATCGTAGCATTGGTGGCCATGACTTCTTCCTCTGTGCCAGTCATGGTGATCCATCCTATAGCAGAAATGTAGACAAGTGGAAGGGTGAAATGAGAGAAAATGTAGTGAAGGTATACCTGTGCCAACTAATTTGACCAGTAAATGACAGTAGTCTCTAATGTTAAATGAGGTTTGAACCTTGTGGTGAAGCAACTGGTTGGAAGGTTCATTGAAGTGGCAAAACCTCAACAGCAAATGTGTGTGGTATAAATGATATATACATCAGAATGAATTTGCCCAACAGTACTGATTACCCGAGGCCATCAAATATGGCCATCGGGTATTGCGAAGGCTTTTTCGTCCATCAGTCTGTCTGTCCATGTTTCTCATATACGAGGTCTATTAGAAAAGTATCCGACCTTATTATTTTTTTCAAAAACAATATGGATTTGAATCACGTGTGATTACATCAGACATGCTTGAACCCTCGTGGGCATGCAAGAGTTTTTTCACGCCTGTCGGTTACGTCATTCGCCTGTGGGCAGTCTTTGAGTGAGGAGTCGTCCACCCGCTCGTCGATTTTTTTCATTGTTTAGGAATGGCTCAGAGACTGTTGCTTTGTTTGATAAAATTTTTTTCAAAACTGTAAGGCACAACTGAGTGGACACCATTCAATAAATTCAGCTGGTTTTCGGTAAAAATTTTAATGGCTGATGAGAGATTTTGGTCTGGTAGTGTCGCTTTAAGGACGGTCCACGGCACCTGACGGCGATCTGCGCTTCGAGGCGGCAGCGTCTCGCCGTTTCAAGTTGAAAACTTCCACATTTCAGGCTCTGTTGACGCAGTAAGTCGTCAGAGAACAGAGAACTTTCAGAAGAAGTCGGCATGAGGAGTTTATTCGGACATTCCATTGTTAACGGTCATTTTGTAATGAAAGAACGTGCGGGCAGAGTCACATGTCGGGGCAGGAAAAACACCTCCGTTGGAAATCTTAACGGGCAACTTGGAACATGCCCAAGCTGTTAAACAATTTCTCAGTTACTCACTTGTTGAAAGCCATTAAAAGCCGCCTGAATTCTACAAATGGTTTTCAACACGGAGGTGTTTTTCCTGTCGCAGCGCACACAGATTTGCCGAGTCATCACGGAAACGACTCGGCGAATTTGCGCGTACGTCTTTCATTAAAAAAATGTCCTTAAACAGTGGAATGTCCGCATAAATTCCTCATGCCGGCCTCTTCTGAATCTTCTCTGTTCTCTCACGATGTCCTGGGTGAATTAAGCCTTAAATTAGGATGTTTCAGCTCGAAACAGGCCGACGACAGCGCCTGGAAGCGCTGCAGGACGTCCCGCTCCGTGGGAAGTCCTTACACCGACAGAAACACCCCATAATCTCTCATCAGCCGTTAAACTTTTCACAGAAAACCAGCTTAATTTCTCGAATAGTGTCCACTCAGATATTCCTCACAGGTCCGGAAAATTTTTTGATAAAGCAACGCGCGCCGTCTCGAGCAGCGTGTAAAACAAAGGAATTCAGCCGAGAGGGCGGGACCACATCTCACTCAAGGCCTGCCCACAGGGAAATGACGTCACCGACACGCGTGAAAAAACTCACGCATGCGCACGAGGGTTCAAGCATGATTGGTGTAATCGCATGTCATTCAAATCCATATAGTTAAAAAAATAAATAAAAGGGTCGGTTTATTATCTAAGAGACCTCGTATTATGTAAAAGCTAGCTAAAAATAAACACTAAAACTGAAAATGCTGTTTTTGGAACCTAATAACACCTCTGAACTTATGTATAAGACATTTCGCTGAGGTTAGCATGGTGACGTCACTTCCTGGTGTAGTTAGTTGCTAACAGCTTCATTTCTGGTACATTATGTAAAAGCTAGCAAGAAGTAAACACTTCTAAAATTGAAAATGCTGTTTTGTAACCTGATACCACCCTAACCTGCAGCACATCCTTTCCAGCTCTGTCCCTTTGTCTGGCCAATTGGTACAAGTTCTTTTCTCCTTCCTTACTATTCACCTTTTGTAGAGCTCACTATATGCCTTTTCCTTAGCTTTTGCCACTTCTCTGTTCACCTCTGTTCTCTGTTCTGTCGCCCACTGTCTCTGGACACATTTTCCTCCGCTTCTTCTTCTTCCCCCAGCCACACTGGGTGTGCAGCCAGTGCATTCTGAGTGCTGGTCCTAAGCCCAGATAAATAAGGAGGGTCATGAAGGGCATCCGGTGTAAAAAGCACCAAAATTAAAGATGCAGATAATTCAAATTTCCATATATGTTTGTGTGTATGTATGTATGTATGTATGTATGTGTGTGTTTGTGACACAATGTATTTATCAAAAACAGACCATATAAAAATACTGGTAGAATTACTGTGGAGAGAGTGAACAATTACTGCTAAAACAAAGTTGTTGCTCAGAGAAATACACTGAACAAATATATAAACGTAACACTTTTGTTTATACTTGCATTTTTCATGCGCTGGACTCAAAACGTCTAAAACATGTTCTGTACACAGAAAAGACCTATTTCTCTCCAATATTGTTCACAAAGCTGTCTAAATTGTGTTAGTGAGCACTTCTCCATTGCTAAGATAATCCATCCCACCTCACAGGTGTGGTATATCAAGATGCCGATTAGATAGCATGATTATTGCACAGGTGTGCCTTAGGCTGGCCACAATAAAACAAAAAGCTCTCCATGCGTGAGTGAGTATAATTTAATTTAATTTAATTAGCTTATAATGCGCCAAATCACAGCAAAAGCTGTCTCAAGGCGCCTTACATAAAACAAGTCAACATAAAATTCAATAAATAATTAAAAATGAATAAAAAATTCAAATACATAAATAAAAACAAAAGTAAAAGAATAAAACAAATAAAAATTATCCATAAGAAAGAGAATAAAAATAGGTTTTGAGTCTTGACCTAAAAATGTCCACAGACTCAGACTGCCTCACGGTCGCAGAAAGACTGTTCCACAGGGTGGGTGCACGATACGAAAAGGCTCTTTGACCTGCTGACTTCTTCTTCACCCTGGGAACACAGAGACGTCCCGCATCCTGCGACCGCAAAGCCCAGGCCGGCACGCAGAGTTCCACCAGATCAGCCAGATAAGATAGCGCCAGTCCATGAACTACCTTATAAGTCAATAACAAAACCTTAAAATCTGCTCTCACAGAGACAGGGAGCCAGTGCAAAGATACCAAAATGGGTGTGATATGTTCAGACCTTCTGCTACGTGTCAGAAGTCTGGTGGCAGCATTTGAACCAGCTGAAGACCCCTAATGCTGGACTGTGGTAACCCTGAAAATAGAACATTACAATAATCTAGTCTAGAAGAAACAAAAGCATGAATCAGGGTCTCAGCATCAGCCATGGACAGGATAGGGCGGATCCTCGCTATATTTCTCAGATGGAAAAAAAAGCAGTCCTAGTAACATCCCTGATGTGGAAGTCAAAAGACAACGTGGGTTCAAAAATTACCCCAAGGTTCCTCATTTTGTCCGTATGATGTATGACACAGGAACCCAGGCTGAGTGCCAGCTGGTCAAACTGATGCCGATGTCTCGCTGGACCAAGAACCATCATTTCAGTCTTATCAAAGTTTAAAAGTAGGAAGTTATTAGACATCCAACTTCTCACTGATAGAAGACAGTCCTCCAGGGATTTTATGGGAGTGAGATTTCCCGCAGTTATCGGCATGTACAACTGAGTATCATCAGCATAACAATGAAAGGCAATCCCAAAACTCTGCAGTATATGCCCAAGGGGTGCCACATACAGGGAGAAAAGCAAGGGGCCTAAAACAGATCCCTGTGGAACTCCAAATCTCATGTCAGCAAGGTCAGAGGTAGTAGCATTATACAAGACACATTGAGAACGACTGGACAGATATGATGTCAACCAGGCAAGGGCACTTCCAGTAATCCCAAAAAAATTCTCCAACCTATTGAGCAAAATATGATGATCCACGGTATCAAACGCAGCACTGAGATCTAACAACACCAAAACCATAGTGGTGTCTGAATCCATTGCTCGCAGAAGATCATTCACAACTTTAGTGAGTGCTGTCTCTGTGGAGTGATATTTCCTAAAAGCAGACTGCAGCAGCTCAAAAAGATCATTCTCAGTAAGGTGGTCTATGAGCTGCCGTGAAACTACCTTTTCTAAAATTTTGGAGCAGAATGATAGATTTGATATCGGCCTGTAATTTTTCAATACAATAGGGTCAAGATTAGATTTCTTAAGTAATGGTTTAATCACTGCTGATTTAAAACATTTCAGAACAGATCCAGAGGTTAATGACAGATTAATAATTTCCAGCACAGTCGGCCTAAGAGTGGGCCACAGGTCCTTAAACAATTTTGTTGATATGGGATCAAATAAACAGGTTGTGCTTTTTGTAGATGCCACAGGATTCGTCAGCACGCCCAATGAAATACTATTAAATTCTGTCAATCTAGGTAACACCTCAATGGTAGCGCCCACCTCCATAGCAGGTTTCAATGGCTGGGCCGAGGCGTGCTGAGATATGCTCAGCCTAATATCTTCTATTTTCTTCTCAAAATAATCCAAGAAATCCTGTGCTGAAAAGGGAGAACGACTAACAGGTGACTGCCAGTGAATAAGAAATGCGGCTGTGTCAAACAAGAACTTTAAAGTTATGTTTGCTTTTACTGATCAAATCAGAGTAATAGGTCCGCTTCGTGGCCAGTAGTGCATGCTTATAATCTAAAATAGCATCCCGCCACACAAGACGGAACGCCTCTAATTTGGATTAACGCCATTTCCTTTCCAAACCTCTAGCCTTCTGCCTGAGGTCATGCAAATAATCATTGAACCAAGGTGACTGTGCCTTAGGAGGGCGTGACCTTAAAAGAGGAAGCGCAATCTTATCAAGTGTAGTTTTGTGTTTTTAGAGTATAACTTTTATCATGAACAAACTGGGAAGAGCTGACATTTGTCATTTGGTATTCTTATGTATTTTGAGTCAAGGATGAATACTGAAAATGGAACATTGATAGGACTAATAGTTTTAGAGAACTAACTAACAATAAGAATTACATTCTGGACTAACACGCCATTCCAGCAGGGGACAGTAAATCATTTTTATATTAAAAGTGTGTGTGTGTGTGTGTGTGTGTGTGTGTGTGTGTGTGTGTGGTGTGTGTGTGTGTGTGTGTGTGTGTGTGTGTGTGTGTGTGTGTGTGTGTGTGTGTGTGTGTGTGTGTGTGATTTTATTTAGTAAATTCAATGTAAGTACGTAATCTAACTCGCTCCACTAACTCACTAACTCACTCCAGAATATATAATTGTAAATACATGGATGACACAAGAAAGTGAAAACACTTATTTCCATTGTGGTCCATTTAAAAATCAAATGAAAAAATAGAATAATAAAATAAAATAATAATGATGTTGATAATGTGTATATGATAACAAGAACCTAAACAATTTATAAATACATTAAGACAGTAAATTAACATTCAAAAAATTACATAATTAGCAGGAAATTAAAGGGTTGAGTTCTTCTAAAAACTGAAGTCTAAGGTTCTAAAAACATTCTGGACTCACACAATGTTCCAACTCATGACGGAAACTTTGCACAATTTATTACCACCCTTGAAAAATGTCACCTACCTATTTTAGAAGCACGACCCAATCTAGAGCCCATGGATCCCCATGGGCAACACGTTAGTTCACTATATATTCCAATTAGATTGCATGTAATTGTCCTTTTGGTACACACGTTGAACAGGTAACTCACCATCGGACTCGTTTTATGGCCATTTGACTGCAACTGACCGCAGGCGGCCACAGACCTGGTCGCCATCTTCTATACCCCTTTTGCAGGAATTCTTCATCGCACATGGTGGTGCTAATTTGGATCACGCTGTGGTCTCCAACCACTGTTTGTCCTGCTGTGACTAAGCCCTAATGCAGTCACTGAGTGCAGTTCTAGTTCTGTGCTCTGATGACACAAACCTGTTCCCACTGCTAGTAGTTGAGAGGCAGTTTGTGCAATGAAGCATCTCTGCCTTTTTATGAAGATATTTTATCTTTGGTGTCAGGAATATATTCTTGGTTATGTTCAGGGATGGACAGCATTATGTTGAATGGAAAATCATTATTATTCTTCTTCAGTGATTTACCTTTATCTACACTGTTTTTTTTTTGTCAGGGCCTTGTGCATTTAAACAGCAACTCCATTGTCATTCGACATGGCAACATGTGACACTGCAGCCTCAACAGATCGATTGATAACGAAAGAAAAAACTCAATGGAAAACCCTCAGCAGCTGTAAACAGCCAGCAATACCCACCATTTCCAAAAATAGTCTTTTGTTTTGACATTGACTAAAAATAAGCGCTCGTGAACAACTCAACTGAGCTATAGTCCCACCCAAAAGTTAGGTTGCAAGGAGATTTGAACTCTGATCACCAGGAGTACATAGCAGAAACATGATACTATGAAACCATGCAAAACATGGTTCTGTCTTAGCTTAAAAAAATAGTACGCAATGTATAGTCATAGAAGACTTAGAAAATCATTTACAACTGACTACAGCAATGCATAGAACTTCTATTTTGGAAATTAAAGTCACTTCATTTTACCAACTTTATGTTATCCAAAGACATCAAATGTGATCATCTTAACTGCACAATCACTCTGTTGTGATGTGTAGAATTAGTGTGGTAAAGGTTACTGGATGTGGTGAGGTGTCCACATGGGTTCCCGAGTGGTCATCATGACGTAGGTTCTCATTCTAAAGCTAATGCTGGAGGTGTTTCTAGGCTGATCAATAGATGATTGCCCGACTAGTCCGTGATGCCTGATCAGTAAGTGTGAAGGACAGTCACATGTGTGGTGTCATGTACACACTCATACACAGCCACTTACACACAAACACACTCTGAGGGTTCAGCATGTGTTCCTTACAACTTACAGTAAAAGTGTAATTTCTAGGTGTTTCCTTTAGAGGTTCATAACTTGGTCATTTATGACCAAGTTATATGATGGACACTTACATAAGAAGATTATTTCTATACCTTCTTACTCAAATTAACTCACTCGATGCCATTGACTCTAAAACGTGTCTTTTCCGATAGTAACGCCCCGCGCCAAAGACGCGTCATCGAGCCAATTTCTTTTCCTCTCTTTTCTTTTGTTGTGGTATGTTTGTTGTTGACATGGACATAGAACTCAATTTTCTATGGGTCTTGAAAAAACACTCAAATGCTGAAGAAATCCTGGCACTGGGATGTTCTGAACTTTGAAAATGGCTGGCACTCAATGAGTTAAGGGTCATGGGGGGAGTGCTGGAGCCTATCCCAGCAGTCATAGAGTGTGAGGCCTGGGTACACCCTGGAAAAGATGCCTCTTTGTCACAGGGCCACATGTAGACAGACAAATGCAGCCGCACTCGCAGTCAATTTAAAGTTAGCAATTCATTGGGGTGACCATATTTTGATTACCGAAAACCAGGACACTTGGCCCGGCAATGAGATACTCAAATGATACTCTGTTGGTAGTGGGTACTAATCAGCAGAACCAGAACTGATGGCAGAACTGGAATGATAATACAATTGGCAAAATGATTGACAAAACAGCACCTTACTATGCCCCGACTCTCAAGATATTGATAACCAACGTCAAGATAATATAATAAAATGTTATTATACAAAGCAGAAAGTCCCAAAGCTCAAACTTATCTATTTTGTGTCCCAATTAGCACTAATAACCAGAATAGCGCATTGCCATATTGGGAAAATATACCCTCACTAACACTAGACGGCACCACACAAGCTCACGTACTACCATTCCATCACTGTTCTGTCAAGAGACTGGGGCTTCTAATGCTGACCTGTAGCTTTCTATAGTAGCTAAATAACTTGATTATTTAATGGTGAGACCTGATCATCTCATCAATACTTGTTTAGGTGTAATATGAGCAAAATGACCCATCCGGCCGATTGTCATTCATTCCACAAATTACCAGTTGTTCCAGTTACATTCCGCCATAGTTTCCAGTGATTAGTAGCTCCCCGAATCCTGGTCAGTTTAATGGCCCAATGAAAAACAATGAAAAACAGGACACTGTCATCACTAAAAAAAAAAATCCAGGACGGCCAGGACAGGATGTGAAAACAGGACATGCATGGGAAAACATACCCTACAATTCACCAAACCTGTATGTCTTTGGAAGTGAGAGGAAGCCGGAGCACCCAGAGAGACCTCACGCGAAATGGGGAGAAGAAGCAAACTCCACACAGAAATACATGAGGAAATTATTGTAATAAATCTAATCAGTGGTGGGCACCGTTCTGCTAACCACTAATTACCAAAGCTAACATTTTTGTTAGCAGATTAGCTTTAAGCTAACTTTGAAAACCATCAGCGGACCAGTTATCTTTCGTTAACTTTTGTACCACTAACTTTCATTCCGGCTAACATTTATTTTGCTGTTAAAGTGAGTAAATTTAACAGACAAAAATGTTTGTAAACCCTAAAATGATACATGTTAGTTCCTATGAGCGCAGAGAGCTAGCTAACATTTCCGGTTCACAGGTCAAAGCACACAGGGCTTGTAAGAAAACAAGACGGTACACTGTGGACAAAAACAGTATGTAAGCAGCTCAAAGGTCAGTATTTTTGTTTTATTTTACGTGCATTTGTTTTGTGTTTGTGAACGCAATACAGGTGAGCCATAGCTCCAGTAAAGGTTTCTAAATATATAATATAAAAATCAACTGTGACTTCTAATTCTGTGATTTACTGTTTTTGATAAATATAATGACAGTGTTTGGGGTTTTGTTTTTTATTTATTTATTTTTGTGTGTTTGTTTTGTGTTTGTGATCGCCTTTGAATTTACCCAGTAGCCCCTGCAGTGCTTAAACTCAAAACTGGCTTATCAGTAGCTGACAGCAGACAGTGTACAGAGTCAATACTAAAAGTTAGAGAGCGTTATAAAAGTTAACTTTTCAGTTTGCAGTTTAATGGTTATCAAAGCTAACTTTTCGGTTAGCTGTATCCACCACTGAATATAATCAATGAGATCTCACAGCCTGACATGTCTAACAGTGGTGGTGGTTCATTATTTGTATGTTTTATTTCAAACTGAGTTTGTTATTTTGGCAGTAAATTACTGTAAAGATTTTCACGTAGACAAGGAACCTTTCTCACATTGAAATGTTGGCAACCCTCTAGTTCTCCAGGCTTGTTATTATCAACCTACTATCAAGACTGAATGAAGAGGAGGATCTAGACATTTGATCTTGACAAATGAACTAATCAGCAATCACAGAATCAAAGTAATTGGGATCAGAGATAGAAGATCCAAAACCAAGTCTACAGTTTGAGTTCT
Organism: Thalassophryne amazonica; assembly: GCF_902500255.1. Classification (NCBI taxonomy): domain Eukaryota; kingdom Metazoa; phylum Chordata; class Actinopteri; order Batrachoidiformes; family Batrachoididae; genus Thalassophryne; species Thalassophryne amazonica. The sequence goes on along the minus strand of NC_047119.1, from coordinate 59,575,308 downwards.
GCACTGTGCCATGCATCACCACATCCACCACACTGTGGAACCACCTTGGGTACTAATATGAAACCACCCAGCCACACTCTTGGTCCATCTCCAGCTCCTGAACTTTGTCAAAAAAACATGAAAATTCATACCAAAATTTAACAATTCCTTGACAAAATGTAAAAAAAAATTGTCTGTCTGTCTGTCTGTCTGTCTGACTTGTCTTGCTGAATTTTCCCTTTCGTATGGCTAGCATAGTAAGCATAGTATGGAACTATGCTTCCTGCCCTTTTAAATTCATTTTATTAGTGAACAGAATGGGTCGCGGCCTCAACTTTATTGTTGCTTAAATTATACTGTCTTTCTGTCACCTAAATGTTTTTATGTTCTGTCTGTCCGAGGTGCCGCTCCATCCAGAAGTGGGAGTGAGTGTCTTCTTATGTAATGGTCATGTAATAGATGAGATCTGGGGATCCACCCCTTCCCTTCCCCTCCCCAGCCAGCCTCCTGTCCTCCCCAAAATTTCCTGTATATTTGTATTGTTTGTATGTCTGTTTGTCTGTAGCATGGCCCAATCAGAGGTTCACCCCTTTGAGTCTAGTCTGCTTGAGGTTTCTTCCTCAGAGGGAGTTTTTTCTTACCACTTTCGCCTGTGTGCTTGCTCTAGGGGTTGGTAAAGTTAGACCTTACTTGTGTGAAGCGCCTTGAGGCAGCTTTGTTGTGATTTGGTGCTATATAAATGAAATAAATTAAATTAAAAACTAACAGGCAAACAGACAGGTGGACAGGCAGATGACAACACAAACATAACCTTATCACTGGAGCTAGTTATAGTTTTGAAAGTTTGTTAATTGTGGAGGTGTTGTATCAGACTGAGGAGTTTGTTCAATGCACATTTTACTAAATCAACAAAACACAACAAATGTGTGACCTGTATTACTGAAAATTCTACATTTTTCATTGTGAAAGTGAGGAAAAACGAATCCCAGGGAGATTTGATTTACAGTGTATATCTGACTCGTATAACAGCAACATTTTCTCAGTGTACTAATCCAAAAAAGACTGGTGACTCTCACGCAAATGTTCATGGATTTACAACACACTTCATCCTTTAAATGAAGCTCATATTCAAACTGACACTGTGGTTCAGTGGTTCAGATGATCAGGACAGTGGTGACTTTGAATAACAGATCAGTTTGATCAGTTCATTGTTACAATAACTTCACTAATACAGAAATTTCAATTTAAAGTCTGAACATACATTTAAATACAAACTCCAGCATGGTGTCAGACATTAAAAAAACAAACTGGAAACATGGAAGTCTTACCTGGTGTGGCGACGCTGTGAAAACCTGAATGAAGATGTAACCGGAGGACTTTTACTGTATGTTGTAAAATCGCGCACAAATATAAAGTCTGGACTGATGCAGACAAACCGTTACATCGATTAAAGCTCAACAAACAGCTCTCAAAGACTATACAGTCTGACTGCCGGATGCTCATGGAGCGGCAGTGTGTGCAATGATGGAGAGAGAGCAAGAGAGAGAGGGAGGGAACAATGAATAAAGAGAGAATAACGTGCAACATGCAAACAGTTCAGTTATTGTAAATTTTATTTAATTTTTTTAATTGTTTCTCTGCTGAGGAGTTAATATTTTTGTTGCCATTCATCTATTTGTTTATTTGTTGTCAACAGGATATTTCAAAAAGTCATCATCAGATTCCAGATTTCAATATTAGTCGGTGGGATAGCAGCTGATTACATTTTGGTGAACACCAAAGAGTGGATCTTGGATCCTGTTCTTATTTACTCTGTTTATTTCAAAGACTTAAATGAGAAATTATAGCAAAAGCACAAAATAGAAATGATAATACTGCAAATACCAACATAATAATTAGACATTTCTGACGGGCCAGACGGCACCAAGTGATCGGAAACAAATGCAGGATTCAGGTCTCAGCTTCACAGAGTTAATGTCAGGACTTGCATGAGTCAGTACACAAAAAGATAGTCCAAAAATATCAACAGTAACCGAAGCATTTGGCAGAGACAGGTTCCAGAAACAGGCAGACAGGTCGATACACGATAAAGCAAAAACAGGACTGTGAAAAACTCTGAAGACAAACACTCGAATGAGGCACAAGGCACAACAAGTGAGAGAGGAAGCAGGTTTGACTAATAAAGGGGATGTGATCAGGGTAAATGCACCGCAGGTGTGAGAGGAAAGATCCAGAAAGAGGCGTGGCCACAGGAGGGCAGACAGGAGGGAAACGCCCAACACCAACAACACAAAAGAAATCCAGCCACCAAAACCCCAGTGCAAAACTAAATGCAAACCCAAAGCAATAAACAATAACCCCCCCCCCACAGACCCATTCATGACATCACCCCCGCCCCACGGCGGCACCGGACGGCCCAGGAACTCCCGAAAGCGAGGCATGAAAGTCGCGTACGAGAGCCGGATCCAGGAAGTCCCTTCTCCAGTTCTTGATTAGCATGTTCGACCTGGCCATTGGCCTGTGGATGATACCTGGATGTAAGACTAGCTGTTGCACCGATCAATTTGCAAAACTCAGCCCAGAAATGGGACACAAACTGAGGGCCCCGGTTGGACACTATATCCTGCGGAAATCCATGCAGCTTAAACACATTCTGAAGCAGAATCTCAGCAGTCCTCTTGGCTGTGGGGAGTTTAGGGAGAGGCAAAAAATGACACATCTTGGAAACCGGTCAATAACTGTAAGAATCACGGTGTGACCTTGCGAAACTGGAAGGCCGGTGACAAAGTCTATGGCTATATGCGACCACGGACGTTTGGGGACTGAGAGAGGAAGTAACTCACCGGATGGTCTCTGATTGGATGATTTTTGGGCAGCGCAAATATGGCAGGCGTTAACATAGTCAGTCACATCTCGGTCCATACTGGGCCACCAAAAGCGTTGACGTATCACCCACTTAGTCTTTCTAATGCCTGGGTGGCACGTAAACTGACTATCATGAGCCCAGCGAATGACCTCACCTCGGATTGTCTGTGGCACAAACAGTAACCCCTCCAGGCACCCTTGAGGCACAGGCTCTTCTTCCAAAACTGCCTTGACCTTATCCTCTATTCCCCATGTGAGGGCAGAAACAAAGCACGCTAAGGGAAGTACAGTTTGTGGTTTAGAGGTGTGGTCCCTGGACTCGAACCGGCGTGACAGAGAGTCCGGCTTGCCATTCTCAGATCCCGTCGATAGGAGAGTGTGAAATTGAAACAGCTGAAGAACAGTGACCATCGAGCTTGTCTGGCATTAAGTCTTTGGCCGTGTGTAAGTATTCCAGGTTCTTGTGGTCAGTTAGAATGAGAAATGGTAACTGGGCCCCTCTAGCCAGTGACGCCACTCCTCCAAGGCCACCTTAACAGCCAACAGCTCACGGTCATCTATGTCGTAGTTGCGCTCGGTGGGAGATAGCTTTTGGACAGAAATGCACAAGGATGCATTTTATTATCAAAGGAACTAACTTGTGAAGTACCGCCCCCACCCCAATGTCCGAGGGCATCTACTTCGACCACAAACTGCTGGCCGGGGTCAGGAAGGAGGCAGCACAGGGGCAGACGTAAACCTTTTCTTAGCTCCCGGAACGCTTCCTCACACTCACAAGACCAGACAAATGCCTGGTGAATGGAGGTAAGATTGTGTAAGGGAGCCGCCATGGTACTAAAATTTCGTATGAACTTTCAATAAAAGTTGGCAAAGCCTAGAAACCGTTGGACCTCCTTGCGATTGCGAGGAGTTTCCCATTCCGCTACAGCTGCCGTTTTGGTTGGATCCATCCGAATCTCCCCCTCAGATATCACAAACCCAGGAAAGACACAGTGGGTTTGTGGAACTCACATTTTTTCTGCCTTGATGTATAGCTGGTTCTCTAACAGACGTTGCAAAACAGTCCGGACATGTCACTTATGTGTGTCTTCATGGGGGAGAAGATCAGAATGTCATCCAAATAAACAAAAACAAATTTATCTAGGAAGTCCCTCAGTACATCATTAACCAACCCTTGAAACACAGCAGGTGCATTAGTAAGCCCAAAGGGCATAACCAAGTATTCATAATGGCCGGTCGGGGTGTTGAAGGCAGTTTTCCATTCATCGCCTTCTCGGATCCGAACCAAATGATAGGCAATTACGAAGGTCTAGTTTGGTAAATATCTTGGCCCCTTCTAACAGTTCAAAAGCAGAGGACAATAATGGAGAGGGGATATTTGTTCTTAACTGTGACCTCATTAAGACCCCAGTAATCAATACACGGATGGAGGGATTTATCCTTTTTTCCCACAAGAAAAACCCTGCACCCACAGGTGAAGATGAAGGGACGGATCAGACCTGCCGCGAGGGATTCCTGGATATATTCTTCCATAGCTTTACGTTCAGGACCTGACAAGGAAAACAATTTTCCCCACGGGGGATTTGAACCAGGTAATAAATCAATGGGACAGTCCATTAATGCGATGCGGCGGAAGAGACTTAGCCTTAGCTTTGCTAAACACCTTAGCCAAATCATGGTAGCACTGTGGGACTCCAGTCAGATCAGGATCTGAAGTGGCAGACAGGTCTTGGTGGTTTGACCAACATGTCTTGCTACAATGTGGACCCCAAGAAACAATATGGCCATTGGCCCAGTCAAAATGCGGGGCTGTGTTGTATAAGCCAGGGGTGCCCCAATATAGCCTGGTGAGTCATATTATTGAAAACATGAAAACTGATGCTCTCAGTATGGTCATCAGAAAACGTCAATTGTACCGACTGAGTTCTGTGAGTGATTTTTCCCAAAATACTGCCATCCACCGCTTTAAACCTCTAGAGGGCGCCAGAGACTGTGTGTTCTCAGGTTCGGATCTCTGATGAAAGAGGTGTGGAGTAAATTGGCATCCGAACCTGAATCCACAAAAACTGGCAACACAACTGAATGACCATTACCAGAAAGCGTGGCTTGAACACAGTTTTTTGAAGGAGAAAAAATCTGGTTTTGACTCACCCGGACTGCTGGCTTATTTTGTGAGCACCCCTGACCTGGCAACATGTGATCAGATGTCCGTGCTGACCGCAGTAGAAACAGCGTCTCTCAAGCTGACGTCGGCGGCGCTCTTCTGTTGACAGACGGGTGCGTCCCAGCTGCATAGAATCCTCTTGCTTCTTTCTTGAACCACAAGGAGCCGCATCACTTGGTCATGCGGTGAGCGAAAGATTCCGATCTTCGGTTGGGGAGTTGTGTGCGCGGTTCGTGAGGACGAGCCCGATCGCAGCGCTGGTCAATCAGCCGTCTGTCGATCGTTATGGCGAGAGCAATTAATGCATCAAGATTGTCTGGGAGGTCACAGCAATCAGCCGATCCTTAACTTCATCTGCGAGTCCTTGGACGAAAGCGTCTGACAGCGCCGCGGTGTTCCACTCGCTTTGAGCGGCCAGAATGCGGAAGTCGATGGCATAGTCCATCACCAGCTGTCTGCCCTGTCGGAGGCGCATGAGAGATCTTGCAGCCTCACGGCCTGGTGACGTGCTGAAACACCTGCTTCAAAGCTGCAGTGAATCTCTGGAGTGATTGGCAGGTGTCGGAGCGGCGGCTCCACTAGCGGTTGCCCAGGATGCAGCAGCTCTCCCCGTCAGATTGGATATCATGTACGCTATCTTCGCCCTGTCGGACGGGAACGTAGATGACATCAGCTCAAAATGGAGTTCACACTGTGTAATTGAATGGATGAACTTCTCCTGATTCCTCTGAGAATCGTTCGGGTGGGGAGAGCTGGTTACACATCACTGGGTTATAATCGGGTGATGGTGTCTCTGGAGCTGGACCCGGAAGTGGATGAGCAGATGCTTCGGTTCGGGACGACAGTGGGTGTGGCACATCCAAACGGCTCAGGACCTGGCTCACCTGCATGCTGAGGGATGAGAGGAGCAGCTCTTGTTGTTTGGATAATTCACTGAGGCTGGTATGAAGAGCGAATAATTTGTCTTCATGCTGCGCCAGCTGGTGAGCTCGTGCGCGCAGCGCCAGACGAGTGTGATCTGAATCCGCTGTGTCCATTGTTGGCGAGATTGTTCTGACGGGCCAGATGGCACCAAGTGATCGGACACAAATGCAGGATTCAGGTCTCAGCTTCAACCAACATTATCCCTATTTACAACCCCATACCCTCATTCACCCACTCATCTTCAATGGCTTACTCCAATTAACGATCACAGGGGGATTGGAGCCTATCGCAGTAGTCATAGGGTGTGAGGCGGAGTACACCCTGGACAGGACGCCAGTGTGTCGCAGGGCCATGTATAGACAAACAAACACATTCACATGATCAGATCATGTGGACCATAGCTGATGTGGATGATGTGACATTCGGATCACCAGCTGGGTGTTCACATGATCAGGCAGTTCTTTTCACCTGTCACAGCCTGCTGATATGCGCACTGTGCGGTCGCTCCAGCCTGTTGCAAAGGTGATATATGTTTTTATGTATTTTGACATGAGGACAGCATGCCCACGCAAGCGCCTGACAGTGGAGAGTTTTAAGGTCATGTCCATCATATCACTGTATGTGTTCTCCAGCTGTGACTTGCAGGTCCACAGATCAGCGCACAGAGCAAGGTGTCATTCAGTTTCTTTGTTATGTGATTATTTATTTTATGTATTTGTTATGTAATTATGTATACAGTTATTGTAGTATTTATTTATATACCTGTCCTGGCTGTGTTCTCTGTTTTTAATTTAACACGTCGTGCACTGAGCCGTCATTCCCAGCTGTCAGTGAGTGGCTGCCCGGTGATCAGCTGAGAGGCGCCTTGCCATGCCGTGTGTGGTCAGATGTGGCTGACCGGGTCCCCATGTGATCTTGTCTCTACATAATTATAAACATGTCATGCAAGTGTGCCCCCCCCCCCCCCGCATACCACATGTGTTGCAGGGGCAACACACTCACACGCCATGTGAGTTGGGGTAGGGGGCGCAACACACATGCCACCTGTGTTGGGGGAGTACACTTGCATGACATATGTGTTGCTAGGTAGCGGCACACACGTGAGGCACTTAGACATTTGCACAGAGCAGCTCAAATGTGGCCACTTGCACTGTACTCTCGTGCCAGCTGCGTGAATAGCCCCGCATTTTCTAAGTGCTCCGTGAGTGGTGTTGGATATTTGTGGGTGGCACCTGGACTCCAGCTGGCACCTGCCAGAGGGGGTCGAATGGGTACTCGCAGGGCACTCGCTGTCTTTCGGCTGCTGGTGTGAAAGCTGCCTCGATCGCATCATTCGGCCACGGTGCGACATGGGTGGATGATTTCGTGCAGCACATCATGCCATGGCATGATGTCCAACCTGCGTACGACATGCCTGTGCGAATGCTGCGAACACGATCAGCTGACAATGCAACCTCATCTTGCCCGCCGTTGGAATGGGTTACATGCATGAGCAGCACACGAATATAGAGTGCATGTGCTGTGCATGAATGATTGTGGTGACATCTCTATGAGGTGTTCGAGGCAGCTCCGATTTTTCAGAGTGGCATACGATTCCTCCTTCGCACACCAGTCGGCTTCAATTCTGTTATGTGTGAAGGGGCCCTAAGATTTCCAACAGATTCTATGATCCAGAATGACCAATTAGACCATGGAATATATTCTCATATACTCTTTGTATATTGATATTGTCTGTTACCACTTGGAACTTGAAGCTCCCCTCACACATAGCAACAAAGTGCAGGAACCAGTCCAACACTGCAAATATTATCATAATCCGACGCAGCGAGGAGAAGTGGTTAGTAGTGGTCAAGAGGCGTGGTCAGCAGTGTCAGAACGCATTCAGATTACGTCATCCACACCTGCACAATGGCATTCAAAGTGCATGTAGACAACAGTTAGATGACACAGACTGCTGTCAGATGGCGATAAGAGCCCCTTCACACATAGTGCGAATTTGGTCTAATTGCGCATGAAGTGCACATGAAGCAGGAATCGCATGCAGTACATGTAAAATCATAGCTGCCTGTAATGGCTTGTACACCTGTAGCTACAACTACATGCATACACCAGCGGCTGAAAGATAGACTGTGCGCTGTGAGAGCCCATCAAACCTCTCGCGGCAGATGTCAGCCAAATTCCAGGTGACATGCGTGAACATCTAAAACCACTCGCATGGCACTTGGAAATGTGTGGCCAGTCGCACTGTTAACACCACAACAGTCAGCAGACAATTACTGTCGAGCTGGATTTTAAAGTTGTGTAAGTGCCCCATGAGTGTGGCATTCCAAACAGACAGTGAGTAGGGAATACATACCATGTTTGGACAGACATGAACTAACAACTGTCTACTGTGATGCCCGTGTGTCTGCGTGTGGTTTATTTTTTAAATACATCCATGTCCTTTAATACAGGCATTTTTTCTGCACCTTTTACAGGAGAGCAAAGGTAGCTCAGTGGTAAAGTTTCTGACTGGCAATCAAAGCTTTTGGAAAGTGCATGTTTGAATCCCATGGGTGGCATGCATTTTTTTTTTTTTAATTTTCACAGCAGCTGCATGATGTGGTTACCAACGCCATGGATCCCCAGCATGGAGACAAGCCAGCCCACCTTGTGGACGAGTATTAGATGGCTGTTCTTCAGGACGAAATAGACGTGATCCGTGCGAAAAACGTAGAGGTCTGATATTCCTGTACAGAACAAGCACCCAAGGTTAATAATTAATTTATTATATGGCTATATATAAACACGTGAACTTAGGGTATTGCCCAAATATGAAAGCTGCTGATGGTTTTGGGCTCGTAGTCAGACCTGTTTGCTTCACCTCTTAACAGATAGCCCAGTCGTTAGCTGGTAAGCTTTCAATCTGTGTGTTTTTTCCACTGCTGTTTAGATATTTATGGAGTATGTTTATGTCCGACTTAGTTTTCCAAATTGTGTTTTTAGCTTTCTAGTTTGTAAGAACTATGATATGCGTTCCAGACCAATTCACTAAGTTACAATTTCACTTTTGTCTTGTTCCTGGGTTAAAACCATAATTTCCCATTTCTTCACAACCAGTCAAAAGAGAAAAGAGTGGTCTTGACCTCCAAACATTGGTTTTGTGCTCAGGACAGTGAAATTGCAAATTAACCAGTTTTTGCCTTCGACTATTTCTGGAAAAGTTAAGTTGTGGTCATGTCAAAAGGGTAAAGAGTCTAACCAAATACCGGCATCACTGAAAGCAGCCAAAGATAACGATTCGTCTTTGGATGGTTATGAGTAATTTTTTCTCTAATAGTTAAAATTTTATTAGCAAAGAAAGTCATGAAGTCATTACTAGTTAAAGTTAAAGGAATACTCGGCTCAATAGAGCTCTGACTCTTTGTCAGCCTGGCTACAGTGCTGAAAAGAAACCTGGGGTTGTTCTTATTTTCTTCAATTAGTGATGAGTAGTAAGATGTCCTAGCTTTACGGAGGGCTTTTTTATAGAGCAACAGACTCTTTTTCCGGGCTAAGTGAAGATCTTCTAAATTAGTGAGACGCCATTTCCTCTCCAACTTACGGGTTATCTGCTTTAAGCTGCGAGTTTGTGAGTTATACCACAGAGTCAGGCACTTCTGATTTAAAGCTCTCTTTTTCAGAGGAGCTACAGCATCCAAAGTTGTCTTCAATGAGGATGTAAACTATTGACGAGATACTCTATCTCACTTACAGAGTTTAGGTAGCTACTCTGCACTGTGTTGGTATATGGCATTAGAGAACATAAAGAAGGAATCATATCCTTAAACCTAGTTACAGTGCTTTCTGAAAGACTTCTAGTGTAATGAAACTTATTCTCCACTGCTGGTAGTCCATCAGAGTAAATGTAATGTTATTAAGAAATGATCAGACAGAAGGGAGTTTTCAGGGAATACTGTTAAGTCTTCAATTTCCATACCATAAGTCAGAACAAGATCTAAGATATGATTAAAGTGGTGGGTGGACTCATTTACATTTTGAGCAAAGCCAATTGAGTCTATAATAGATTAAATGCAGTGTTGAGGCTGTCATTCTCAGCATCTGTGTGGATGTTAAATCGCCCACTATAATTATCTTATCTGAGCTAAGCACTAAGTCAGACAAAAGGTCTGAAAATTCACAGAGAAACTCACAGTAACGACCAGGTGGACGATAGATATAACAAATAAAACTGGTTTTTGGGACTTCCAATTTGGATGGACAAGACTAAGAGTCAAGCTTTCAAATGAATTAAAGCTCTGTCTGGGTTTTTGATTAATTAATAAGCTGAAATGGAAGATTGCTGCTAATCCTCCGCCTCGGCCCGTGCTACGAGCATTCTGGCAGTTAGTGTGACTCGGGGGTGTTGACTCATTTAAACTAACATATCATCCTGCTGTAACCAGGTTTCTGTAAGGCAGAATAAATCAATATGTTGATCAATCATTATATCATTTACTAACAGGGACTTAGAAGAGAGAGACCTAATGTTTAATAGACCATTTAACTGTTTTAGTCTGTGGTGCAGTTGAAGGTGCTATATTATTATTTTTTTTTTTTTTATGCTTAAATAGATTTTTGCTGGTTATTGGTGGTCTGGGAGCAGGCACCGTCTCTACGGGGATGGGGTAATGAGGGGATGGCAGGGGGAGAGAAGCTGCAGAGAGGTGTGTAAGACTGCAACTCTGCTTCCTGGTCCCAACCCTGGATAGTCACGGTTTGGAGGATTTAAGAAAATTGGACAGATTTCTAGAAATGAGAGCTGCTCCATCCAAAGTGGGATGGATGCCGTCTCTCCTAACAAGACCAGGTTTTCCCCAGAAGCTTTGCCAATTATCTATGAAGCCCACCTCATTTTTTGGACACCACTCAGACAGCCAGCAATTCAAGGATAACATGCGGCTAAACATGTCACTCCTGGTCCGATTGGGGAGGGCCCAGAGAAAACTACAGAGTCCGACATTGTTTTTGCAAAGTTACACACCGATTCAATGTTAATTTTAGTGACCTCCGATTGGCGTAACCGGGTGTCATTACTGCCGACGTGAATTACAATCTTACCAAATTTACGCTTAGCCTTAGCCAGCAGTTTCAAATTTCCTTTGATGTCGCCTGCTCTGGCCCCGGAAGATAATTGACTATGGTTGCTGGTGTCGCTAACTTCACATTTCTCAAAACAGAGTCGCCAATAACCAGAGTTTGATCCTCGGCGGGTGTGTCGTCGAGTGGGGAAAAACGGTTAGAAATGTGAACGGGTTGGCGGCGTACACAGGGCTTCTGTTTAGGACTACGCTTCCTCCTCACAGTCACCCAGTCGGCCTGCTTTCCCGGCTGCTCGGGATCTTCCAGAGGGAAACTAACGGTGGCTAAGTTACCTTGGTCCGCACCGACTACAGGGGACTGGCTAGCTGTAGAATTTTCCACGGTGCGGAGCCGAGTCTCCAATTCGCCCAGCCTGGCCTCCAAAGCTACGAATAAGCTACACTTATTACAAGTACCATTACTGCTAAAGGAGGCCGAGGAATAACTAAACATTTCACACCCAGAGCAGAAACGTGTGGGAGAGACAGGAGAAGCCACCATGCTAAACCGGCTAAGACCTAGTAGCTGCGCTAAGCTAGCGGATTCCTAAAAAACACACAAAGTGAATAATGTGTAAATAATTTAGAGGTGATTCAGCAGAGGGACGTGCTTTAGTTAAGGCACGTGAAGATTACACTGTGAAACAAATCGTTATCTAGTTAACTAGATCAATCTAACTGCGCAGATTAAACTGCTAACAGATACAGCAAAACACCGCTGTGCTCCGGAACAGGAAGTGATACAATACCGCAGTGAGAGCCAACCACCAGTAGAGGCAAGCAAGAGCAAAAAAGGTCAACTTTGTTGTTTTTAAATGTGCTCTATAAATAAACTGGATTGGATGGAAGTGTAGAAAAGGTTCCAGCAGCAGCGGACATTAGAGTGTGAACAGCTTTGAACCACAGAGGTGTGACATATAAAAAGAGAAAACCAGTGTGATCGCAAACGGCTTCATGCGCAACAACACATCCAAACACTGAATGCATTCATTCAGTGTGTATCAGCTGGAGAAAAGGTGAAGGACATGCATGTGTGTGTCTGATCCACGTACGCAGCTCCTGTGTGTGCATGGATCAGAACTGGTAATCAAACCTGCGTGCGTGTGTGTGACTGACTGCTTGATAAACACAGCCGCAGCCCGGTGATCAGAAACACCAGGGTTTTGAAAAAAAAAAAAGCAAAGAGACAGCGTTATCTCTCTCTCCCCCTCCTCTCCCCCCTCCCTCTGTCTCGCTCTCAATGCTGAAACAAGAGACAGAAAGTTTTAAGTTTGCTTGTGAGTTTTAAATGGCAATATTTTCTACTTATTTGGGAGCGGGGACAGAAGGACTCTGAACTTTGCGATCCGATGTTCCCAGCCCTGAGAAGGAAGCTGTGTCCTACTGTACATCTGGAAACCTGAGAGCAACGCACTTGTTTTTTTTTTTTTAATTGGAGCAAGACGGAGCATGCAGCTTGTTGTCAGAGTTCTGAACCAGACAGTGAGGATTCTGATGATGAGGAGATGATAACTCTTTGTTCTGGCTGACGAGCAGCCAGAGCAGGTGGATCCACCAACCGTGCACACAGATCTCCACAGTGGTTTGGATTGCACGCTTCTATTTGCAGCTTCTCCAGGACTCAGGCGCTACAGAGCTCCATCCCAGTGCTGAGTCCTGGAACACGTGCAGGATGCAGACACACACTGCTCCAGCAGTGGCTCCAGGTGCTCATTTCATTTAAAGCGTTGAGATCAACGTTAACTTTGGTTTAATTTTGTTCCTCTTTCATTCTTTTGAGCTCTTAATTTGCAGGCTATTCAGTGATCGGAAAAGTCGAAAGCTCATTTGTCCATCTTTTCTCAATGATTTGTGACTTTTTTTTACTTTTTTTCCCCTTCGTTGAGGAATCGTTGTATGCCGTGTGACCGGGCCATAAATGAGTGCAGTTCAACATTTTTCTCCACATAGAGATAAACTTCAGTTAGCTATGTCCAGCAAGTAATTAAAAACCTGGATCTTTGTCTTGATCAAGGGTATTCACACCCACTTATCACCTCATCCAGTATCTCACGTTCTGCCACTAGCTGCCTCAGAGGCTGTAATATTGATCTAATTCCACAATATGAGTGTGTTAGCACAATAAATTTGTCATTTGAAAAGGTCTGCCAGGAGTGGATCAAATTTCAGAGAAATATAATTTGTCCTGCAGTTCTACAGAAAAGACATTGTATCTGACTGGATGCACTAAATACCTTGTAGAATCACAATGAGGTACTTTCCACATTCAAAATATTTCCCAATTTTTTTTTTTAAATACCAAAAAGTTTTAGTATTTTGCAAAATCATAGTACAGTCACTGGTTTAGAGTTACCTTGAAAGAAGCTATTATACTAAGGAACAGAGGCACTGGTCTTTGTCCAGGCTGAAGAGTAGTTACAACATTGTCAGTGGTTTTTTTTTTTTTCTTTTTTAATGTGAGCCCACTGTTGAATTGACCTTGAAACTACTTTAGGTTATGCTGTTCTCTTCTCATTTTCAACAAATTGTGTTTACTGCAAACCTATACATGATAATGTTGATGTGTGGTTACTGATAACATGAATTTTATTTGCTATAAATGTTGAACTGGCAGCATGGTGGCTTAATGGTTAGCACTGTTACCTTATGTAAGAGGGTCATGGGATCAATCCCCACCTGTGGCTTTGCTGTGTGGAGCTTGCATGTTCTCCTGGTGTTGTGTGGATTCCCTCTGGGTGCTTTGGCTTTCTCCCACATCCAAAGACATGCAGGTTAGGTGAATTACAAACTTCAAAATTGTCCGTAGGTGTGCATGTGGGTGTGAATGTGTTTGTTTGTCTATATGTGGCCCTGCGACAAAACGGCATCCTATCCAGGGTGTATCCCGCCTCATGCCCTATGACTGCTGGGATAGGCTCCAGCCCCCCAGTGACCCTTAAATGGAGTAAGCGGTATAAAAAATGGATGGATGAATGTAGAACTGTGAGAGTTTGGAATTTTTGTGCCATAGCCACTGTGTTGTCAATATGCGCATAACATACACATATGTAATCTTAAAGCACTTAATAAGCCATGAAAAGTAATACAACCCCAGTTCCAATGAAGTTGGGACAATGTGTAAAATGTAATAAAAACAGAATACGATTTGCAAATCCTCTTCAACCTATATTCAATTGAATACACCACAAAGACAAGATATTGAATGTTCAAACTGATAAACTTTATTGTTTTGTGCAAATATTTGTTCATTTTTGAAATAGATGCCTGCAACACGTTTCAAAAAGCTGGGACAGTGGTATGTTTACCACTGTGTTACATCACCTTTCCTTCTAACAACACTCAATAAGCGTTTGGAAACTGAGGACACTAATTGTGTGTCATGATTGGGTATAAAAAGAGCATCCCCAAAAGGCTCAGCCATCATAAGCAAAGATGGGTGAGGATCACCACTTTGTGAACAGCTGCATGAAAAAATAGTCCAACAGCTTAAGAACAATGTTTCTCAACATTCTCAATGCAAGTTATTTAGGGATTCCATCATCTACAGTCCATACATATAATCAGAAGATCAGAGAATCTGGAGAACTTTCTACTGTAAACAGCAAGGCTGAAAACCAACATTAAATGCCCGTGACCTTCGATCCCTCAGGCAGCACTGCATTAAAAACTGGGCATCATTGTGTCAAGGATCTTACCGTGTGGGCTCAGCAACACTTCAGAAAACCATTGTCAGTTAACACAGTTCGTTGCAACATCTACAAGTGCAAGTTAAAACTCTACTATGCAAAGCGAAAGCCATACATCAACAACATCCAGAAACGCCGCCACCTTTTCTGGGCCCAAGCTCATTTGAAATGGACAGATGCAAAGTGGAAAAGTGTGCTGTGGTCGGATGAGTCCACATTTCAAATTGTTTTTGAAAATCATGGACATCGTGTCCTCTGGACAAAAGAGGAAAAAGACCATCCAGATGTTACCGCTGCAAAGTTCAAAAGCCAGCATCTGTGATGGTATGGGGGTGTGTTAGTGCCCATGGCATGATCAACTGTGATGGCACATCATGTTGAAATGTACATCCAGGTTTTGGAGTAACACATGCTGCCATCCAAGCAACGTCTTTTTCAGGGACGTCCCTGCTTATTCAGCAAGACAATACCAGCCACATCTGCACGTGTTACAACAAGTGTGGCTTCATAGTAAAGAGTGTGGGTACTAGACTGGCCTGCCTGCAGTTCAGACCTGTCACACACTGAAAATGTATGGCACATTATGAAGCGCAAAATACGACAACGGAGACCCCGTCTGTTGAACAACTGAAGTCGTACATCAAGCAAGAATGGGAAAGAATTCCACCTACAAAGCTTCAACAGTTAGTGTCCTCAGTTCCCAAATGCTTATTGAGTGTTGTTAGAAGGAAAAGTGATGTAACACAGTGGTAAACATACCACTGTCCCAGCTTTTTTGAAACGTGTTGCAGGCATCCATTTCAAAATGAGCAAATATTTACATAAAAACAATAAACTTTATCAGTTTGAACATTAATATCTTGTCTTTGTGGTGTATTCAATTGAATATAGGTTGAAGAGGATTTGCAAATCATTGTATTCTGTTTTATTTAAATTTTACACAACGTCCCAACTTCATTGGAATCTGGGTTGTAAGTTCACCCGTTTACTTATTTGCTTGTTGTTTCTGCGCCACCTACATGCTAGCTAGCCTGGAGAACAGTTGTTCTGACTCAGCAAAAGCAGCTAAAACATCTAAGGCTAAACATCTACCACTAGTTCAAAGAAAGGAATGTATTTCTACAAACATCTATTGTTACATACTTCTCTGCAATTATAACAGTTTGTACGGTAGTGTGTATTGCTGTGTAGTTGCTCAATTTATTATTGATGGTGTATATTTTCTGAAATAATACAATAACAATTGTGTGAAGTGAGTATATTTGCACTATTCACTAGTGTCTTACCATTTTATGAAAATTATATTAATCTGTTTTTAGTTGTTTTTACTTTGGAAGACAAAAATAATTGGGAATTATATTGGTATTATGGCTAACTAGCATGATACCTACTGCTACTCTGGTCACCAGTTTACTTCCATCAGATCCACACATTTTCCCTTCCTGCTTACAAACCTACACCACAGACTGAAATGAACTATTAAAGGGGGTAACTAAGGAAAAAACATTAAATTTGTACCTGTAGACCGTGCTAAGGGAAATGATCCACGCATTGGAAAGTAAAAATCAAACTTAAGAACTCAAGATGTTGGAGGCTCAACTAGTACTGACATCTGTGTTCTAACCTGAGGGGTCAGTCTGTTCTTGAGGCTCCCACATTCCCTCGTCATCATCATAATGCTCCTCTCCGTCTCGATGATAGTCCCGATGGGAGTGATGATAGTGCGCGCAGTGATCGAAATGTGTTGTGTTGGACATCACGGCCAGCGTCACTGGCATAGCAATGATGTCTGCGTCTTTTCCGTCTGTGGGAAACTGGAACTCCAATGTAAACCGGTTGGGCTTCTGAGAAGAACAGGTAATGACTTAACATATGCTATTAACATACTTTGGTGACATGTTTAATCTAATCTAACATTCATCCTAATTGAACTCTATTCAAATAGAATCCAAGTTATGGTTGTGTAGGTTGTTTCTTCTCACCATCGTCATCATCGTAGCATTGGTGGCCATGACTTCTTCCTCTGTGCCAGTCATGTGATCCATCCCTATAGCAGAATGTAGACAAGTGGAAGGGTGAAATGAGAGAAAATGTAGTGAAGGTATACCTGTGCCAACTAATTTGACCAGTAAATGACAGTAGTCTCTAATGTTAAATGAGGTTTGAACCTGGTGGTGAAGCAACTGGTTGGAAGGTTCATTGAAGTGGCAAAACCTCAACAGCAAATGTGTGTGGTATAAATGATATATACATCAGAATGAATTTGCCCAACAGTACTGATTACCCGAGGCCATCAAATATGGCCATCGGGTATTGCGAAGGCTTTTTCGTCCATCAGTCTGTCTGTCCATGTTTCTCATATACGAGGTCTATTAGAAAAAGTATCCGACCTTATTATTTTTTTCAAAAACAATATGGATTTGAATCACGTGTGATTACATCAGACATGCTTGAACCCTCGTGGGCATGCAAGAGTTTTTTCACGCCTGTCGGTTACGTCATTCGCCTGTGGGCAGTCTTTGAGTGAGGAGTCGTCCACCCGCTCGTCGATTTTTTTCATTGTTTAGGAATGGCTCAGAGACTGTTGCTTTGTTGATAAAATTTTTTCAAAACTGTAAGGCATAACTGAGTGGACACCATTCAATAAATTCAGCTGGTTTTCGGTAAAAATTTAATGGCTGATGAGAGATTTTGGTCTGGTAGTGTCGCTTTAAGGACGGTCCACGGCACCTGACGGCGATCTGCGCTTCGAGGCGGCAGCGTCTCGCCGTTTCAAGTTGAAAACTTCCACATTTCAGGCTCTGTTGACGCAGTAAGTCGTCAGAGAACAGAGAACTTTCAGAAGAAGTCGGCATGAGGAGTTTATTCGGACATTCCATTGTTAACGGTCATTTTGTAATGAAAGAACGTGCGGGCAGAGTCACATGTCGGGGCAGGAAAAACACCTCCGTTGGAAATCTTAACGGGCAACTTGGAACATGCCCAAGCTGTTAAACAATTTCTCAGTTACTCACTTGTTGAAAGCCATTAAAAGCCGCCTGAATTCTACAAATGGTTTTCAACACGGAGGTGTTTTTCCTGTCGCAGCGCACACAGATTTGCCGAGTCATCACGGAAACGACTCGGCGAATTTGCGCGTACGTCTTTCATTAAAAAAATGTCCTTAAACAGTGGAATGTCCGCATAAATTCCTCATGCCGGCCTCTTCTGAATCTTCTCTGTTCTCTCACGATGTCCTGGGTGAATTAAGCCTTAAATTAGGATGTTTTCAGCTCGAAACAGGCCGACGACAGCGCCTGGAAGCGCTGCAGGACGTCCCGCTCCGTGGGAAGTCCTTACACCGACAGAAACACCCCATAATCTCTCATCAGCCGTTAAACTTTTCACAGAAAACCAGCTTAATTTCTCGAATAGTGTCCACTCAGATATTCCTCACAGGTCCGGAAAATTTTTTGATAAAGCAACGCGCGCCGTCTCGAGCAGCGTGTAAAACAAAGGAATTCAGCCGAGAGGGCGGGACCACATCTCACTCAAGGCCTGCCCACAGGGAATGACGTCACCGACACGCGTGAAAAAACTCACGCATGCGCACGAGGGTTCAAGCATGATTGGTGTAATCGCATGTCATTCAAATCCATATAGTTAAAAAAATAAATAAAAGGGTCGGTTATTATCTAAGAGACCTCGTATTATGTAAAAGCTAGCTAAAAATAAACACTAAAACTGAAAATGCTGTTTTTGGAACCTAATAACACCTCTGAACTTATGTATAAGACATTTCGCTGAGGTTAGCATGGTGACGTCACTTCCTGGTGTAGTTAGTTGCTAACAGCTTCATTTCTGGTACATTATGTAAAAGCTAGCAAGAAGTAAACACTTCTAAAATTGAAAATGCTGTTTTGTAACCTGATACCACCCTAACCTGCAGCACATCCTTTCCAGCTCTGTCCCTTTGTCTGGCCAATTGGTACAAGTTCTTTTCTCCTTCCTTACTATTCACCTTTTGTAGAGCTCACTATATGCCTTTTCCTTAGCTTTTGCCACTTCTCTGTTCACCTCTGTTCTCTGTTCTGTCGCCCACTGTCTCTGGACACATTTTCCTCCGCTTCTTCTTCTTCCCCCAGCCACACTGGGTGTGCAGCCAGTGCATTCTGAGTGCTGGTCCTAAGCCCAGATAAATAAGGAGGGTCATGAAGGGCATCCGGTGTAAAAAGCACCAAAATTAAAGATGCAGATAATTCAAATTTCCATATATGTTTGTGTGTATGTATGTATGTATGTATGTATGTGTGTGTTTGTGACACAATGTATTTATCAAAAACAGACCATATAAAAATACTGGTAGAATTACTGTGGAGAGAGTGAACAATTACTGCTAAAACAAAGTTGTTGCTCAGAGAAATACACTGAACAAATATATAAACGTAACACTTTTGTTTATACTTGCATTTTTCATGCGCTGGACTCAAAACGTCTAAAACATGTTCTGTACACAGAAAAGACCTATTTCTCTCCAATATTGTTCACAAAGCTGTCTAAATTGTGTTAGTGAGCACTTCTCCATTGCTAAGATAATCCATCCCACCTCACAGGTGTGGTATATCAAGATGCCGATTAGATAGCATGATTATTGCACAGGTGTGCCTTAGGCTGGCCACAATAAAACAAAAAAGCTCTCCATGCGTGAGTGAGTATAATTTAATTTAATTTAATTAGCTTATAATGCGCCAAATCACAGCAAAAGCTGTCTCAAGGCGCCTTACATAAAACAAGTCAACATAAAATTCAATAAATAATTAAAAATGAATAAAAAATTCAAATACATAAATAAAAACAAAAGTAAAAGAATAAAACAAATAAAAATTATCCATAAGAAAGAGAATAAAATAGGTTTTGAGTCTTGACCTAAAAATGTCCACAGACTCAGACTGCCTCACGGTCGCAGAAAGACTGTTCCACAGGGTGGGTGCACGATACGAAAAGGCTCTTTGACCTGCTGACCTTCTTCTTCACCCTGGAACACAGAGACGTCCCGCATCCTGCGACCGCAAAGCCCAGGCCGGCACGCAGAGTTCCACCAGATCAGCCAGATAAGATAGCGCCAGTCCATGAACTACCTTATAAGTCAATAACAAAACCTTAAAATCTGCTCTCACAGAGACAGGGAGCCAGTGCAAAGATACCAAAATGGGTGTGATATGTTCAGACCTTCTGCTACGTGTCAGAAGTCTGGTGGCAGCATTTGAACCAGCTGAAGACCCCTAATGCTGGACTGTGGTAACCTGAAAATAGAACATTACAATAATCTAGTCTAGAAGAAACAAAAGCATGAATCAGGGTCTCAGCATCAGCCATGGACAGATAGGGCGGATCCTCGCTATATTTCTCAGATGGAAAAAAAAGCAGTCCTAGTAACATCC
Source organism: Thalassophryne amazonica (assembly GCF_902500255.1). Lineage (NCBI taxonomy): Eukaryota > Metazoa > Chordata > Actinopteri > Batrachoidiformes > Batrachoididae > Thalassophryne > Thalassophryne amazonica. The sequence goes on along the minus strand of NC_047119.1, from coordinate 59,555,171 downwards.
CTGATGTGGAAGTCAAAGACAACGTGGGTTCAAAAATTACCCCAAGGTTCCTCATTTTGTCCGTATGATGTATGACACAGGAACCCAGGCTGAGTGCCAGCTGGTCAAACTGATGCCGATGTCTCGCTGGACCAAGAACCATCATTCAGTCTTATCAAAGTTTAAAAGTAGGAAGTTATTAGACATCCAACTTCTCACTGATAGAAGACAGTCCTCCAGGGATTTTATGGGAGTGAGATTTCCCGCAGTTATCGGCATGTACAACTGAGTATCATCAGCATAACAATGAAAGGCAATCCCAAAACTCTGCAGTATATGCCCAAGGGGTGCCACATACAGGGAGAAAAGCAAGGGGCCTAAAACAGATCCCTGTGGAACTCCAAATCTCATGTCAGCAAGGTCAGAGGTAGTAGCATTATACAAGACACATTGAGAACGACTGGACAGATATGATGTCAACCAGGCAAGGGCACTTCCAGTAATCCCAAAAAAATTCTCCAACCTATTGAGCAAAATATGATGATCCACGGTATCAAACGCAGCACTGAGATCTAACAACACCAAAACCATAGTGGTGTCTGAATCCATTGCTCGCAGAAGATCATTCCAACTTTAGTGAGTGCTGTCTCTGTGGAGTGATATTTCCTAAAAGCAGACTGCAGCAGCTCAAAAAGATCATTCTCAGTAAGGTGGTCTATGAGCTGCCGTGAAACTACCTTTTCTAAAATTTTGGAGCAGAATGATAGATTTGATATCGGCCTGTAATTTTTCAATACAATAGGGTCAAGATTAGATTTCTTAAGTAATGGTTTAATCACTGCTGATTTAAAACATTTCAGAACAGATCCAGAGGTTAATGACAGATTAATAATTTCCAGCACAGTCGGCCTAAGAGTGGGCCACAGGTCCTTAAACAATTTTGTTGATATGGGATCAAATAAACAGGTTGTGCTTTTTGTAGATGCCACAGGATTCGTCAGCACGCCCAATGAAATACTATTAAATTCTGTCAATCTAGGTAACACCTCAATGGTAGCGCCCACCTCCATAGCAGGTTTCAATGGCTGGGCCGAGGCGTGCTGAGATATGCTCAGCCTAATATCTTCTATTTTCTTCTCAAAATAATCCAAGAAATCCTGTGCTGAAAAGGGAGAACGACTAACAGGTGACTGCCAGTGAATAAGAAATGCGGCTGTGTCAAACAAGAACTTTAAAGTTATGTTTGCTTTTACTGATCAAATCAGAGTAATAGGTCCGCTTCGTGGCCAGTAGTGCATGCTTATAATCTAAAATAGCATCCCGCCACACAAGACGGAACGCCTCTAATTTGGATTAACGCCATTTCCTTTCCAAACCTCTAGCCTTCTGCCTGAGGTCATGCAAATAATCATTGAACCAAGGTGACTGTGCCTTAGGAGGGCGTGACCTTAAAAGAGGAAGCGCAATCTTATCAAGTGTAGTTTTGTGTTTTTAGAGTATAACTTTTATCATGAACAAACTGGGAAGAGCTGACATTTGTCATTTGGTATCTTATGTATTTGAGTCAAGGATGAATACTGAAAATGGAACATTGATAGGACTATAGTTTTAGAGAACTAACTAACAATAAGAATTACATTCTGGACTAACACGCCATTCCAGCAGGGGACAGTAAATCATTTTTATATTAAAAGTGTGTGTGTGTGTGTGTGTGTGTGTGTGTGTGTGTGTGTGTGTGTGTGTGTGTGTGTGTGTGTGTGTGTGTGTGTGTGTGTGTGTGTGTGTGTGTGTGTGTGTGTGTGATTTTATTTAGTAAATTCAATGTAAGTACGTAATCTAACTCGCTCCACTAACTCACTAACTCACTCCAGAATATATAATTGTAAATACATGGATGACACAAGAAAGTGAAAACACTTATTTCCATTGTGGTCCATTTAAAAATCAAATGAAAAAATAGAATAATAAAATAAAATAATAATGATGTTGATAATGTGTATATGATAACAAGAACCTAAACAATTTATAAATACATTAAGACAGTAAATTAACATTAAAAAATTACATAATTAGCAGGAAATTAAAGGGTTGAGTTCTTCTAAAAACTGAAGTCTAAGGTTCTAAAAACATTCTGGACTCACAGAATGTTCCAACTCATGACGGAAACTTTGCACAATTTATTACCACCCTTGAAAAATGTCACCTACCTATTTTAGAAGCACGACCCAATCTAGAGCCCATGGATCCCCATGGGCAACACGTTAGTTCACTATATTATTCCAATTAGATTGCATGTAATTGTCATTTTGGTACACACGTTGAACAGGTAACTCACCATCGGACTCGTTTTATGGCCATTTGACTGCAACTGACCGCAGGCGGCCACAGACCTGGTCGCCATCTTCTATACCCCTTTTGCAGGAATTCTTCATCGCACATGGTGGTGCTAATTTGGATCACGCTGTGGTCTCCAACCACTGTTTGTCCTGCTGTGACTAAGCCCTAATGCAGTCACTGAGTGCAGTTCTAGTTCTGTGCTCTGATGACACAAACCTGTTCCCACTGCTAGTAGTTGAGAGGCAGTTTGTGCAATGAAGCATCTCTGCCTTTTTATGAAGATATTTTATCTTTGGTGTCAGGAATATATTCTTGGTTATGTTCAGGGATGGACAGCATTATGTTGAATGGAAAATCATTATTATTCTTCTTCAGTGATTTACCTTTATCTTACACTGTTTTTTTTTTGTCAGGGCCTTGTGCATTTAAACAGCAACTCCATTGTCATTCGACATGGCAACATGTGACACTGCAGCCTCAACAGATCGATTGATAACGAAAGAAAAACTCAATGGAAAACCCTCAGCAGCTGTAAACAGCCAGCAATACCCACCATTTCCAAAAATAGTCTTTTGTTTTGACATTGACTAAAAATAAGCGCTCGTGAACAACTCAACTGAGCTATAGTCCACCCAAAAGTTAGGTTGCAAGGAGATTTGAACTCTGATCACCAGGAGTACATAGCAGAAACATGATACTATGAAACCATGCAAAACATGGTTCTGTCTTAGCTTAAAAAAATAGTACGCAATGTATAGTCATAGAAGACTTAGAAAATCATTTACAACTGACTACAGCAATGCATAGAACTTCTATTTTGGAAATTAAAGTCACTTCATTTTACCAACTTTATGTTATCCAAAGACATCAAATGTGATCATCTTAACTGCACAATCACTCTGTTGTGATGTGTAGAATTAGTGTGGTAAAGGTTACTGGATGTGGTGAGGTGTCCACATGGGTTCCCGAGTGGTCATCATGACGTAGGTTCTCATTCTAAAGCTAATGCTGGAGGTGTTTCTAGGCTGATCAATAGATGATTGCCCGACTAGTCCGTGATGCCTGATCAGTAAGTGTGAAGGACAGTCACATGTGTGGTGTCATGTACACACTCATACACAGCCACTTACACACAAACACACTCTGAGGGTTCAGCATGTGTTCCTTACAACTTACAGTAAAAGGGTAATTTCTAGGTGTTCCTTTAGAGGTTCATAACTTGGTCATTTATGACCAAGTTATATGATGGACACTTACATAAGAAGATTATTTCTATACCTTCTTACTCAAATTAACTCACTCGATGCCATTGACTCTAAAACGTGTCTTTTCCGATAGTAACGCCCCGCGCCAAAGACGCGTCATCGAGCCAATTTCTTTTCCTCTCTTTTCTTTTGTTGTGGTATGTTTGTTGTTGACATGGACATAGAACTCAATTTTCTATGGGTCTTGAAAAAACACTCAAATGCTGAAGAAATCCTGGCACTGGGATGTTCTGAACTTTGAAAATGGCTGGCACTCAATGAGTTAAGGGTCATGGGGGGAGTGCTGGAGCCTATCCCAGCAGTCATAGAGTGTGAGGCCTGGGTACACCCTGGAAAAGATGCCTCTTTGTCACAGGGCCACATGTAGACAGACAAATGCAGCCGCACTCGCAGTCAATTTAAAGTTAGCAATTCATTGGGGTGACCATATTTTGATTACCGAAAACCAGGACACTTGGCCCGGCAATGAGATACTCAAATGATACTCTGTTGGTAGTGGGTACTAATCAGCAGAACCAGAACTGATGGCAGAACTGGAATGATAATACAATTGGCAAAATGATTGACAAAACAGCACCTTACTATGCCCCGACTCTCAAGATATTGATAACCAACGTCAAGATAATATAATAAAATGTTATTATACAAAGCAGAAAGTCCCAAAGCTCAAACTTATCTATTTTGTGTCCCAATTAGCACTAATAACCGGAATAGCGCATTGCCATATTGGGAAAATATACCCTCACTAACACTAGACGGCACCACACAAGCTCACGTACTACCATTCCATCACTGTTCTGTCAAGAGACTGGGGCTTCTAATGCTGACCTGTAGCTTTCTATAGTAGCTAAATAACTTGATTATTTTAATGGTGAGACCTGATCATCTCATCAATACTTGTTTAGGTGTAATATGAGCAAAAATGACCCATCCGGCCGATTGTCATTCATTCCACAAATTACCAGTTGTTCCAGTTACATTCCGCCATAGTTCCAGTGATTAGTAGCTCCCCGAATCCTGGTCAGTTTAATGGCCCAATGAAAAACAATGAAAAACAGGACACTGTCATCACTAAAAAAAAAATCCAGGACGGCCAGGACAGGATGTGAAAACAGGACATGCATGGGAAAACATACCCTACAATTCACCAAACCTGTATGTCTTTGGAAGTGAGAGGAAGCCGGAGCACCCAGAGAGACCTCACGCGAAAATGGGGAGAAGAAGCAAACTCCACACAGAAATACATGAGGAAATTATTGTAAATAAATCTAATCAGTGGTGGGCACCGTTCTGCTAACCACTAATTACCAAAGCTAACATTTTTGTTAGCAGATTAGCTTTTAAGCTAACTTTGAAAACCATCAGCGGACCAGTTATCTTTCGTTAACTTTTGTACCACTAACTTTCATTCCGGCTAACATTTATTTTGCTGTTAAAGTGAGTAAATTTAACAGACAAAAATGTTTGTAAACCCTAAAATGATACATGTTAGTTCCTATGAGCGCAGAGAGCTAGCTAACATTTCCGGTTCACAGGTCAAAGCACACAGGGCTTGTAAGAAAACAAGACGGTACACTGTGGACAAAAACAGTATGTAAGCAGCTCAAAGGTCAGTATTTTTGTTTTATTTTACGTGCATTTGTTTTGTGTTTGTGAACGCAATACAGGTGAGCCATAGCTCCAGTAAAGGTTTCTAAATATATAATATAAAAATCAACTGTGACTTCTAATTCTGTGATTTACTGTTTTGATAAATATAATGACAGTGTTTGGGGTTTTGTTTTTTATTTATTTATTTTTGTGTGTTTGTTTTGTGTTTGTGATCGCCTTTGAATTTACCCAGTAGCCCCTGCAGTGCTTAAACTCAAAACTGGCTTATCAGTAGCTGACAGCAGACAGTGTACAGAGTCAATACTAAAAGTTAGAGAGCGTTATAAAAGTTAACTTTTCAGTTTGCAGTTTAATGGTTATCAAAGCTAACTTTTCGGTTAGCTGTATCCACCACTGAATATAATCAATGAGATCTCACAGCCTGACATGTCTAACAGTGTGGTGGTTCATTATTTGTATGTTTTATTTCAAACTGAGTTTTGTTATTTTGGCAGTAAATTACTGTAAAGATTTTCACGTAGACAAGGAACCTTTCTCACATTGAAATGTTGGCAACCCTCTAGTTCTCCAGGCTTGTTATTATCAACCTACTATCAAGACTGAATGAAGAGGAGGATCTAGACATTTGATCTTGACAAATGAACTAATCAGCAATCACAGAATCAAAGTAATTGGGATCAGAGATAGAAGATCCAAAACCAAGTCTACAGTTTGAGTTCTGCACTGTGCCATGCATCACCACATCCACCACACTGTGGAACCACCTTGGGTACTAATATGAAACCACCCAGCCACACTCTTGGTCCATCTCCAGCTCCTGAACTTTGTCAAAAAACATGAAAATTCATACCAAAATTTAACAATTCCTTGACAAAATGTAAAAAAAAAATTGTCTGTCTGTCTGTCTGTCTGTCTGACTTGTCTTGCTGAATTTTCCCTTTCGTATGGCTAGCATAGTAAGCATAGTATGGAACTATGCTTCCTGCCCTTTTAAATTCATTTTATTAGTGAACAGAATGGGTCGCGGCCTCAACTTTATTGTTGCTTAAATTATACTGTCTTTCTGTCACCTAAATGTTTTTATTTTCTGTCTGTCCGAGGTGCCGCTCCATCCAGAAGTGGGAGTGAGTGTCTTCTTATGTAATGGTCATGTAATAGATGAGATCTGGGGATCCACCCCTTCCCTTCCCCTCCCCAGCCAGCCTCCTGTCCTCCCCAAAATTTCCTGTATATTTGTATTGTTTTGTATGTCTGTTTTGTCTGTAGCATGGCCCAATCAGAGGTTCACCCCTTTGAGTCTAGTCTGCTTGAGGTTTCTTCCTCAGAGGGAGTTTTTTCTTACCACTTTCGCCTGTGTGCTTGCTCTAGGGGTTGGTAAAGTTAGACCTTACTTGTGTGAAGCGCCTTGAGGCAGCTTTGTTGTGATTTGGTGCTATATAAATGAAATAAATTAAATTAAAAACTAACAGGCAAACAGACAGGTGGACAGGCAGATGACAACACAAACATAACCTTATCACTGGAGCTAGTTATTAGTTTTGAAAGGTTTGTTAATTGTGGAGGTGTTGTATCAGACTGAGGAGTTTGTTCAATGCACATTTTACTAAATCAACAAAACACAACAATGTGTGACCTGTATTACTGAAAATTCTACATTTTTCATTGTGAAAGTGAGGAAAAACGAATCCCAGGGAGATTTGATTTACAGTGTATATCTGACTCGTATAACAGCAACATTTTCTCAGTGTACTAATCCAAAAAAGACTGGTGACTCTCACGCAAATGTTCATGGATTTACAACACACTTCATCCTTTAAATGAAGCTCATATTCAAACTGACACTGTGGTTCAGTGGTTCAGATGATCAGGACAGTGGTGACTTTGAATAACAGATCAGTTTGATCAGTTCATTGTTACAATAACTTCACTAATACAGAAATTTCAATTTAAAGTCTGAACATACATTTAAATACAAAACTCCAGCATGGTGTCAGACATTAAAAAAACAAACTGGAAACATGGAAGTCTTACCTGGTGTGGCGACGCTGTGAAAACCTGAATGAAGATGTAACCGGAGGACTTTTACTGTATGTTGTAAAATCGCGCACAAATATAAAGTCTGACTGATGCAGACAAACCGTTACATCGATTAAAGCTCAACAAACAGCTCTCAAAGACTATACAGTCTGACTGCCGGATGCTCATGGAGCGGCAGTGTGTGCAATGATGGAGAGAGAGCAAGAGAGAGAGGGAGGGAACAATGAATAAAGAGAGAATAACGTGCAACATGCAAACAGTTCAGTTATTGTAAATTTTATTTAATTTTTTTAATTGTTTCTCTGCTGAGGAGTTAATATTTTTGTTGCCATTCATCTATTTGTTTATTTGTTTGTCAACAGGATATTTCAAAAAGTCATCATCAGATTCCAGATTTCAATATTAGTCGGTGGGATAGCAGCTGATTACATTTTGGTGAACACCAAAGAGTGGATCTTGGATCCTTGTTCTTTATTTACTCTGTTTATTTCAAAGACTTAAATGAGAAATTATAGCAAAAGCACAAAATAGAAATGATAATACTGCAAATACCAACATAATAATTAGACATTTCTGACGGGCCAGACGGCACCAAGTGATCGGAAACAAATGCAGGATTCAGGTCTCAGCTTCACAGAGTTTAATGTCAGGACTTGCATGAGTCAGTACACAAAAAGATAGTCCAAAAATATCAACAGTAACCGAAGCATTTGGCAGAGACAGGTTCCAGAAACAGGCAGACAGGTCGATACACGATAAAGCAAAAACAGGACTGTGAAAAACTCTGAAGACAAACACTCGAATGAGGCACAAGGCACAACAAGTGAGAGAGGAAGCAGGTTTGACTAATAAAGGGGATGTGATCAGGGTAAATGCACCGCAGGTGTGAGAGGAAAGATCCAGAAAGAGGCGTGGCCACAGGAAGGGCAGACAGGAGGGAAACGCCCAACACCAAACAACACAAAAGAAATCCAGCCACCAAAACCCCAGTGCAAAACTAAATGCAAACCCAAAGCAATAAACAATAACCCCCCCCCCACAGACCCATTCATGACATCACCCCCGCCCCACGGCCGGCACCGGACGGCCCAGGAACTCCCGAAAGCGAGGCATGAAAGTCGCGTACGAGAGCCGGATCCAGGAAGTCCCTTCTCCAGTTCTTGATTAGCATGTTCGACCTGGCCATTGGCCTGTGGATGATACCTGGATGTAAGACTAGCTGTTGCACCGATCAATTTGCAAAACTCAGCCCAGAAATGGGACACAAACTGAGGGCCCCGGTTGGACACTATATCCTGCGGAAATCCATGCAGCTTAAACACATTCTGAAGCAGAATCTCAGCAGTCCTCTTGGCTGTGGGGAGTTTAGGGAGAGGCAAAAAATGACACATCTTGGAAAACCGGTCAATAACTGTAAGAATCACGGTGTGACCTTGCGAAACTGGAAGGCCGGTGACAAAGTCTATGGCTATATGCGACCACGGACGTTTGGGGACTGAGAGAGGAAGTAACTCACCGGATGGTCTCTGATTGGATGATTTTTGGGCAGCGCAAATATGGCAGGCGTTAACATAGTCAGTCACATCTCGGTCCATACTGGGCCACCAAAAGCGTTGACGTATCACCCACTTAGTCTTTCTAATGCCTGGGTGGCACGTAAACTGACTATCATGAGCCCAGCGAATGACCTCACCTCGGATTGTCTGTGGCACAAACAGTAACCCCTCCAGGCACCCTTGAGGCACAGGCTCTTCTTCCAAAACTGCCTTGACCTTATCCTCTATTCCCCATGTGAGGGCAGAAACAAAGCACGCTAAGGGAAGTACAGTTTGTGGTTTAGAGGTGTGGTCCCTGGACTCGAACCGGCGTGACAGAGAGTCCGGCTTGCCATTCTCAGATCCCGGTCGATAGGAGAGTGTGAAATTGAAACAGCTGAAGAACAGTGACCATCGAGCTTGTCTGGCATTAAGTCTTTTGGCCGTGTGTAAGTATTCCAGGTTCTTGTGGTCAGTTAGAATGAGAAATGGTAACTGGGCCCCCTCTAGCCAGTGACGCCACTCCTCCAAGGCCACCTTAACAGCCAACAGCTCACGGTCATCTATGTCGTAGTTGCGCTCGGTGGGAGATAGCTTTTTGGACAGAAATGCACAAGGATGCATTTTATTATCAAAGGAACTAACTTGTGAAAGTACCGCCCCCACCCCAATGTCCGAGGCATCTACTTCGACCACAAACTGCTGGCCGGGGTCAGGAAGGAGCAGCACAGGGGCAGACGTAAACCTTTTCTTTAGCTCCCGGAACGCTTCCTCACACTCACAAGACCAGACAAATGCCTGGTGAATGGAGGTAAGATTGTGTAAGGGAGCCGCCATGGTACTAAAATTTCGTATGAACTTTCAATAAAAGTTGGCAAAGCCTAGAAACCGTTGGACCTCCTTGCGATTGCGAGGAGTTTCCCATTCCGCTACAGCTGCCGTTTTGGTTGGATCCATCCGAATCTCCCCCTCAGATATCACAAACCCCAGGAAAGACACAGTGGGTTTGTGGAACTCACATTTTTCTGCCTTGATGTATAGCTGGTTCTCTAACAGACGTTGCAAAACAGTCCGGACATGTCACTTATGTGTGTCTTCATTGGGGGAGAAGATCAGAATGTCATCCAAATAAACAAAAACAAATTTATCTAGGAAGTCCCTCAGTACATCATTAACCAACCCTTGAAACACAGCAGGTGCATTAGTAAGCCCAAAGGGCATAACCAAGTATTCATAATGGCCGGTCGGGGTGTTGAAGGCAGTTTTCCATTCATCGCCTTCTCGGATCCGAACCAAATGATAGGCATTACGAAGGTCTAGTTTGGTAAATATCTTGGCCCCTTCTAACAGTTCAAAAGCAGAGGACAATAATGGAAGGGGATATTTGTTCTTAACTGTGACCTCATTAAGACCCCAGTAATCAATACACGGATGGAGGGATTTATCCTTTTTTCCCACAAAGAAAAACCCTGCACCCACAGGTGAAGATGAAGGACGGATCAGACCTGCCGCGAGGGATTCCTGGATATATTCTTCCATAGCTTTACGTTCAGGACCTGACAAGGAAAACAATTTTCCCCACGGGGGATTTGAACCAGGTAATAAATCAATGGGACAGTCATTAATGCGATGCGGCGGAAGAGACTTAGCCTTAGCTTTGCTAAACACCTTAGCCAAATCATGGTAGCACTGTGGGACTCCAGTCAGATCAGGATCTGAAGTGGCAGACAGGTCTTGGTGGTTTGACCAACATGTCTTGCTACAATGTGGACCCCAAGAAACAATATGGCCATTGGCCCAGTCAAATGCGGGGCTGTGTTGTATAAGCCAGGGGTGCCCCAATATAGCCTGGTGAGTCATATTATTGAAAACATGAAAACTGATGCTCTCAGTATGGTCATCAGAAAACGTCAATTGTACCGACTGAGTTCTGTGAGTGATTTTTCCCAAAATACTGCCATCCACCGCTTTAACCTCTAGAGGGCGCCAGAGACTGTGTGTTCTCAGGTTCGGATCTCTGATGAAAGAGGTGTGGAGTAAATTGGCATCCGAACCTGAATCCACAAAAACTGGCAACACAACTGAATGACCATTACCAGAAAGCGTGGCTTGAACACAGTTTTTTGAAGGAGAAAAAATCTGGTTTTGACTCACCCGGACTGCTGGCTTATTTTGTGAGCACCCCTGACCTGGCAACATGTGATCAGATGTCCGTGCTGACCGCAGTAGAAACAGCGTCTCTCAAGCTGACGTCGGCGGCGCTCTTCTGTTGACAGACGGGTGCGTCCCAGCTGCATAGAATCCTCTTGCTTCTTTCTTGAACCACAAGGAGCCGCATCACTTGGTCATGCGGTGAGCGAAAGATTCCGATCTTCGGTTGGGGAGTTGTGTGCGCGGTTCGTGAGGACGAGCCCGATCGCAGCGCTGGTCAATCAGCCGTCTGTCGATCGTTATGGCGAGAGCAATTAATGCATCAAGATTGTCTGGGAGGTCAACAGCAATCAGCCGATCCTTAACTTCATCTGCGAGTCCTTGGACGAAAGCGTCTGACAGCGCCGCGGTGTTCCACTCGCTTTGAGCGGCCAGAATGCGGAAGTCGATGGCATAGTCCATCACCAGCTGTCTGCCCTGTCGGAGGCGCATGAGAGATCTTGCAGCCTCACGGCCTGGTGACGTGCTGAAACACCTGCTTCAAAGCTGCAGTGAATCTCTGGAGTGATTGGCAGGTGTCGGAGCGGCGGCTCCACTAGCGGTTGCCCAGGATGCAGCAGCTCTCCCCGTCAGATTGGATATCATGTACGCTATCTTCGCCCTGTCGGACGGGAACGTAGATGACATCAGCTCAAAATGGAGTTCACACTGTGTAATGAATGGATGAACGTCTCCTGATTCCTCTGAGAATCGTTCGGGTGGGGAGAGCTGGTTACACATCACTGGGTTATAATCGGGTGATGGTGTCTCTGGAGCTGGACCCGGAAGTGGATGAGCAGATGCTTCGGTTCGGGACGACAGTGGGTGTGGCACATCCAAACGGCTCAGGACCTGGCTCACCTGCATGCTGAGGGATGAGAGGAGCAGCTCTTGTTGTTTGGATAATTCACTGAGGCTGGTATGAAGAGCGAATAATTTGTCTTCATGCTGCGCCAGCTGGTGAGCTCGTGCGCGCAGCGCCAGACGAGTGTGATCTGAATCCGCTGTGTCCATTGTTGGCGAGATTGTTCTGACGGGCCAGATGGCACCAAGTGATCGGACACAAATGCAGGATTCAGGTCTCAGCTTCAACCAACATTATCCCTATTTACAACCCCATACCCTCATTCACCCACTCATCTTCAATGGCTTACTCCAATTAACGATCACAGGGGGATTGGAGCCTATCGCAGTAGTCATAGGGTGTGAGGCGGAGTACACCCTGGACAGGACGCCAGTGTGTCGCAGGGCCATGTATAGACAAACAAACACATTCACATGATCAGATCATGTGGACCATAGCTGATGTGGATGATGTGACATTCGGATCACCAGCTGGGTGTTCACATGATCAGGCAGTTCTTTTCACCTGTCACAGCCTGCTGATATGCGCACTGTGCGGTCGCTCCAGCCTGTTGCAAAGGTGATATATGTTTTTATGTATTTTGACATGAGGACAGCATGCCCACGCAAGCGCCTGACAGTGGAGAGTTTTAAGGTCATGTCCATCATATCACTGTATGTGTTCTCCAGCTGTGACTTGCAGGTCCACAGATCAGCGCACAGAGCAAGGTGTCATTCAGTTTCTTTGTTATGTGATTATTTATTTTATGTATTTGTTATGTAATTATGTATACAGTTATTGTAGTATTTATTTATATACCTGTCCTGGCTGTGTTCTCTGTTTTTAATTTAACACGTCGTGCACTGAGCCGTCATTCCCAGCTGTCAGTGAGTGGCTGCCCGGTGATCAGCTGAGAGGCGCCTTGCCATGCCGTGTGTGGTCAGATGTGGCTGACCGGTCCCCATGTGATCTTGTCTCTACATAATTATAAACATGTCATGCAAGTGTGCCCCCCCCCCCCCGCATACCACATGTGTTGCAGGGGCAACACACTCACACGCCATGTGAGTTGGGGTAGGGGGCGCAACACACATGCCACCTGTGTTGGGGGAGTACACTTGCATGACATATGTGTTGCTAGGTAGCGGCACACACGTGAGGCACTTAGACATTTGCACAGAGCAGCTCAAATGTGGCCACTTGCACTGTACTCTCGTGCCAGCTGCGTGAATAGCCCCGCATTTTCTAAGTGCTCCGTGAGTGGTGTTGGATATTTGTGGGTGGCACCTGGACTCCAGCTGGCACCTGCCAAGAGGGGGTCGAATGGGTACTCGCAGGGCACTCGCTGTCTTTCGGCTGCTGGTGTGAAAGCTGCCTCGATCGCATCATTCGGCCACGGTGCGACATGGGTGATGATTTCGTGCAGCACATCATGCCATGGCATGATGTCCAACCTGCGTACGACATGCCGTGCGAATGCTGCGAACACGATCAGCTGACAATGCAACCTCATCTTGCCCGCCGTTGGAATGGGTTACATGCATGAGCAGCACACGAATATAGAGTGCATGTGCTGTGCATGAATGATTGTGGTGACATCTCTATGAGGTGTTCGAGGCAGCTCCGATTTTTCAAGAGTGGCATACGATTCCTCCTTCGCACACCAGTCGGCTTCAATTCTGTTATGTGTGAAGGGGCCCTAAGATTTCCAACAGATTCTATGATCCAGAATGACCAATTTAGACCATGGAATATATTCTCATATACTCTTTGTATATTGATATTGTCTGTTACCACTTGGAACTTGAAGCTCCCCTCACACATAGCAACAAAGTGCAGGAACCAGTCCAACACTGCAAATATTATCATAATCCGACGCAGTCGAGAGAAGTGGTTAGTAGTGGTCAAGAGGCGTGGTCAGCAGTGTCAGAACGCATTCAGATTACGTCATCCACACCTGCACAATGGCATTCAAAGTGCATGTAGACAACAGTTAGATGACACAGACTGCTGTCAGATGGCGATAAGAGCCCCTTCACACATAGTGCGAATTTGGTCTAATTGCGCATGAAGTGCACATGAAGCAGGAATCGCATGCAGTACATGTAAAATCATAGCTGCCTGTAATGGCTTGTACACCTGTAGCTACAACTACATGCATACACCAGCGGCTGAAAGATAGACTGTGCGCTGTGAGAGCCCATCAAACCCTCTCGCGGCAGATGTCAGCCAAATTCCAGGTGACATGCGTGAACATCTAAAACCACTCGCATGGCACTTGGAAAATGTGTGGCCAGTCGCACTGTTAACACCACAACAGTCAGCAGACAATTACTGTCGAGCTGGATTTTAAAGTTGTGTAAGTGCCCCATGAGTGTGGCATTCCAAACAGACAGTGAGTAGGGAATACATACCATGTTTGGACAGACATGAACTAACAACTGTCTACTGTGATGCCCGTGTGTCTGCGTGTGGTTTTATTTTTTTAAATACATCCATGTCCTTCTTAATATCAGGCATTTTTTTCTGCACCTTTTACAGGAGAGCAAAGGTAGCTCAGTGGTAAAGTTTCTGACTGGCAATCAAAGCTTTTGGAAAGTGCATGTTTGAATCCCATGGGTGGCATGCATTTTTTTTTTTTTAATTTTCACAGCAGCTGCATGATGTGGTTACCAACGCCATGGATCCCCAGCATGGAGACAAGCCAGCCCACCTTGTGGACGAGTATTAGATGGCTGTTCTTCAGGACGAAATAGACGTGATCCGTGCGAAAAACGTAGAGGTCTGATATTCCTGTACAGAACAAGCACCCAAGGTTAATAATTAATTTATTATATGGCTACTATATATAAACACGTGAACTTAGGGTATTGCCCAAATATGAAAGCTGCTGATGGTTTTGGGCTCGTAGTCAGACCTGTTTGCTTCACCTCTTAACAGATAGCCCAGTCGTTAGCTGGTAAGCTTTCAATCTGTGTGTTTTTTCCACTGCTGTTTAGATATTTATGGAGTATGTTTATGTCCGACTTAGTTTTCCAAATTGTGTTTTTAGCTTTCTAGTTTGTAAGAACTATGATATGCGTTCCAGACCAATTCACTAAGTTACAAATTTTCACTTTTGTCTTGTTCCTGGGTTAAAACCATAATTTCCCATTTCTTCACAACCAGTCAAAAGAGAAAAGAGTGGTCTTGACCTCCAAACATTGGTTTTGTGCTCAGGACAGTGAAATTGCAAATTAACCAGTTTTTGCCTTCGACTATTTCTGGAAAAGTTAAGTTGTGGTCATGTCAAAAGGGTTCAAACATCATTTCAAACATAATACAATGTTGACAAAGCAATTATATTTATGAAAACCTTCCTCATTTGTAAAGATTGAGCAAGAACTTTCAAGAACCGGAGAGTAATTTACTGAGGTTTGAAGAATCTCCTTTGTTCATGAATATTTCACTCTTTAATCAAAGAAAATTAAACAACCTTGTGGAACATTCCAGAAATGTGTGGAATACCAAAGAATGTTCTAGAATGTTTGAGAAAACCCACAAGAATCCCATGGAACTTTCTAGAAAATGCCAGAAATCTGTATAACAGTGTAGAACAGTGAAGAATTTTCTGGAATCTTCTGGAATTCTCCATAATGGTTGTCAAACAAGTTCAGGAATATTCTTGAGAGTTCAAGAAGATGCCAGAATGTCATCATGAAAGACTGATAAAGTTCTGGGGTGTTACATGACAAATATTTAAACTGGGGTTCATAGGCCAGCATTCAGTCAAGCTTAGACTACCTGAGAAGATACACCAGAAGAAGAGAGATGGCATCAAGAGGCTGCAATCATTCTCCAAATAAATTCTGCTACATCTGTGGCCAGTTCATCAAGAAAAGAGCAAACATGTTTTCTGTGAGAGCATCCAGCAAAATGTGTGAAGCCTACAAAGCTTATTTTGAAATGCCAGTTGGAGACCAAGATAAGAACTGGGCACCTCACTTAGCTTGTGAATATTGCAAGAAAACACTTGAAGGTGAGAAAGTTAAGTTTTGTTGAAAAAGCCAAAATCTTGTATGGTAAACATTTAATGGTCAGTCATTAAACAAATATTTTCACTCTTTTTGAAGGATGGTACAGAGGGGAAAAGAGAACAATGAAGTTTGCTGTTCCAAGAATATGGCGTGAACCCACTGACCACTTAACCAACTGCTACTTCTGCATGGTGGATCCTTCCAAATGCCGAAGTGGGAAGAATGCACCTGCTATTCCTTATCCTGACATTCCATCTTCCATTGCACCAGTGCCACATAGTGCTGAGCTTCCTGTACCTTCACCCCCAGAAAGAAAACAACCATTAGAGGAAGAAAGCACTGAATCAGAGGATGGGGAGAACAGTGAAGTGGACTGTGACATTACAGATACAGTTTGTTTTCATTGGACCACAAGTTGAGCAAATCACAGAGTGCCCTGAATTTCCAAAGAAACTGACAACAAAGAAACAGGTATGGAAAAGTTTTGTTGATGTTGTCCATGGGTTTCTGGGCAACCACAAGGCTGACAATTATGTGGAACTGCTTGAGACTTTGGTGAGAAACTATGGCCAAATGGGTTGTAGGATGTCACTGAAGGTCCACATTCTGTGGACCCATGTTGTCCTTGACAATTTCAAGGACAACATGGGGGCATACTCAGAAGAATGTGGGGAGTGCTTCCACCAAGACATAATGGACTTTAAACACAGATATCAGGGCTCTTCCAATGAAAACATGATGGGGGACTACATTTGGGGTCTGATCAGGGAAAGTGATTTGTTGCACATTCGCAAATCAAGGAAAACTGTTCATTTTTAACTTTGTAAAATTGTTTTCAAATGTTTGAAAATGAACCTTGCTGCAGTTATGTTCTGTATTTTAGTTTTATTGTGAAAAACTCAGAAAATTGTCAAAAACAGCTGTTTTGAGGGGATAAAATTGCTGTGCAGCCCAAAAAGCCAAAGTTTGGCACGAAAAATAGGCTTTTTGTATTGTTTTGCAATAAATGTAGTTGGAAAAAGACACTTATTTGCCAGGAACACAAATTGTGTCACACAGTCATGGTAACCTGTCTGATATTGGCGAGCAGCGTGAGCACTAGAGCGAGCAGCGTGAGCGGACGGTCGGCATTTGGGTAGACGGTCGTACCATTGTACAACTTCGATCAGAGTCCACAGGCCGCCAAAGGCCCCAGCTAGGACCAGGCACGTCGGTGGACGCCATCAGCGCGCAGTTCGCCGGAGGCCCAGCTCGGCCGCAGCTCGAGGGAGGCTGCCATCAGCCCAGCAGCACGCCGGAGGCCCAGCCGGTACCACAGCTCGTCAGAGATCTTCACCAGCCCTCCACCGCCGGAGACACCACCCGGGCCCGCGACTCATCACGGCCGCAATTAACATCAGCAGTCAGCCTGTTGGCCCCACAGAGAAGCCGGGACGTCGCAGGCTAGGCTAAGCCAGCCTGGTTTCGGCTAAAAGCTAAGAGCTGTTGCACAACAAACAGCTGTTAAATAAGACGGTGAGAATGGGGCCAAAGAAAGCACCTGTGATGGAGGATCTGGAGGATATTAAGAAGGTTCTGGATACTCTCGTGGAGGAGGTTTGTGCCGTAAAAACTCAGCAGAAGGAGATACTGGCACTAGTGAAGGAAGTTAAGGACCTGCGAGGCCTTATTGAGCAGAAGGACAAATGGATCGCGTCGTTGGAAAGAAGGGTAACTGAGATGGATCAGTACATGCGAATGAACAATGTTGTTGTATCTGGGCTCTACATCAGACCCAGATCGTATGCTCGGGCAGCAGCCTCTGGTAACAGGGGAGCCCGATGAACAAGACGAACGCTCCACAGAGCAACAAGTTGCTGCTTTTTTACAAACTAAGGGGATCGATCTGGATATAAACACTGTTACCCAGGAAGAATTCAGCAGACAAACCTACAGTCATCATGAGGTTTGTTAACAGGAAAGGCAAAACAACTCTGCTCAAACAAGGATATAAACTTAAAGGATCCAATGTTTACGTAAATGAACATCTCACTAAACACAACGCAGATCTAGCAACAAAGGCAAGATACTTGAGAAAACAACAAAACATTCAAAACACATGGACTACAACTGTAAAGTATTCATCAAACTGAACAGGTCTCCAGAAGAAGCCAAAGTGTTGCTGATCAGAAGCATGGAGGAACTGGCAAAATATGAATAAAACATGGTAAGTGAATGCAACCGACTTTCATAATGACTGACAAATATACAGACCATTCATCTGTGCTTCTGAACAGTAATAGTATAACTGAGATGATACATGGTTATGAGAATCTGGAATTACACCTTTTCAGTATACTGAGCATCATATACAGGATCCGGAATATGAGATAGATCCAGACAATCATTTCTATTCCTTCATAGTATAGTAACTGTCAGTATTACACAGAGGAACAATACAATAACTGCATTTCAAGTGATGGGAAATTGTCAATAATCCACTTTAATAGCAGAAGTCTGTACAAAAATTTTGGGAGTATCAAAGACTATTTACAACAATTTTGTAAACCATTCAGTATAATTGCCATAACGGAAACATGGCTTACAGAGGGTGATGACACAAACTATGAGCTGTAGGGTTATGAATTTAATCATCTGAATAGACGAAATAGAGGAGGAGGAGTGGCTTTGTATGTTGACAAAAGGATAAACTACATAATTAAAGATCAAAAGACTGTGGCTGTGGAAAATCTTTTGGAATCCATCACAATTGAAATAGGTATGGATAAAGGCAAAAATATAATTATTAGCTGCATATATAGAGCTCCTGGCTCTAAAATTGAAGAATTTCAAAATTGAACAGAGAAAGTGTTTTCACAGATGGGTAATAAGCGAGTATTTGTTTGTGGAGATATAAACATTGATCTCTTAAACCCGCATCAGCATATAGTAACTGAGGGTTTCATTAACACTATGTACAGTCTAAATCTATTTCCAAAAATTACTAGGCCTTCAAGAATCAGTTCACATTCAGCTACTCTCATTGATAATATATTTACAAATGATATCGATACCAAAACACTAAGTGGCTTATTAATTAATGATATTAGTGGCCATTTACCAATTTTTATAGTAACTGATTTGAAGTTTAATAAAAAATGTACTGAGAAAAAACAATATTGCAAGCGCCTGCAATCTGAAGAAGCTATCACTGCCTTAAAAAATGATTTACTTTTACAGGATTGGAATCCCATTTACAATCAGCAAGATGCGAATTTAGCATATTCCGAATTTGAAAACATATTTCTCAATATATATAACAAAAATTGTCCAATTATACAGTATAATAAAAAATAACCCATAGATAACAAAAGGTCTTCAAAAGGAGTGTATAAAGAAAAATATGCTATACAGAGAATTCATTAAAAGTAAATCAAGAGAGGCAGTGGTTAAATATAAGGACTATAAAAATAAACTAACACTTATTATGCGGAACTGTAAAAAATCATACTTTGGAAAAATACTAAACGATAATAAAAACAATATAAAGGAAACATGGAAAATATTGAATAGTATTATAGCAAATAAGCCCAAATCAAATAACTATCCAACATACTTTACTTATGACAACAAAGATGAATATAACATGAGCCAAGTAGTGAATAGTTTCAATAATTTTTTGCTAATGTCGGGCCAGATCTGGCAGCTGAAATCCCACACAGTACGTGGGAAAATCAGCAATTAATCACCAGAAATCCACACACAGTGTTTCTCAGCCCAGTAGATGAAAGGGAAATTATTGACATAGTTAGTAAAGGTAAATGTAAAGGTAAAAAGTCAGCGGATCATAATGAGGTACATATGTTCTAGGTAAAGCGAATAATTACTGAAATTGCAAAACCATTATCATATATTTTTAACAAATCATTTCAAACTGGGATTGTTCCTGACAGTATGAAATTGGCAAAAGTGATACCTTTATTCAAATCTACTAACTACAGGCCTGTGTCTCTACTGTCACAATTTTCAAAGATACTGGAAAAACTTTACAACAGCAGACTGGATAAATTTATAGATCGACACAACTTGCTTGATGAAAGTCAATATGGTTTTAGAGCAAAAAGGTCCATGACACTGGCATTGCTCGATTCCATAGAAGAGATTAATAAACATGTGGACCAAAGGGTAATAGTTGCAGGTTTATTTATTGACTTAAGAAAGTGTTTTGACACAATTGATCACAATATATTATTTCAAAAGTTGGAACTATATGGGATCAGAGGAGTTGCTCTGAGTTGGATTAAAAGCTACTTACAAAACCGAAAGCAGTTTGTTAAACTCGGGGAATACTCTTCTTCATATCTGGACATCATTTGTGGGCTACCACAGGGTTCTGTGTTGGGCCCAAAATTATTTATTTTATACATTAATGATTTATGTAAAGTATCAGATATGGTTAAAACTGTGGTCTTTGCAGATGACACAAACCTGTTTTGCTCAGGGGAAAATCTGCAACAGTTATTATCTGATTTAGGAACAGAAATGATAAAGTTAAAGAGATAGTTTGATATTAACAAATTATCATTAAATTTGTCTAAAACTAAATTGATGTTATTTGGAAATGATAAAAAAGACATACAAATTCAGTTAAATATACATGGGGTAAACATAGAACGTGTCAAAGAGAATAAGTTTTTAGGTGTCATTATTGATGAAAAATTAATTGGAAAGCTCAGAATATTCAAATGTAGGTATCAAAAAGTATTGCAGTATAAAGTAAAGCATGTTCTTGATTACAGAGCACTACATACTCTCTATTGTTCTATGGTTGCATCCTACTTGACTTATTGCGCTGAAGTTTGGGGCAACAATTACAAAACTACACTGCAACCATTATTCATTCTTCAAAAAAGAGCATTAAGGACAATTCATAAATTCATTCATTCATTTCATTCATTCAAAAAAAAAAAAAAAAAAAAAAAAAAAAAAAAAAAAAAAAAAGCTGGACAAATATGAACAATAGTGTTTCTTAAAGCGAGGATCTGGACAGATATGACCAATAAGGTATGAGGACACAAACACATCACAACACCATGACACAGACCAGAGGAACCTATTCATCTACTACCTATTCATCTACATCTGGAGACAAGAAGGATATAACTCAAAGGATTGCTGATCATGGAAAAGTAGAACTGAGAACATTTAAATACACAGACCACAATGTACTGGACTTGGAGCACGATATAGACCCGGACAATAATTTCTTCTCAAATATCAATGACAGTTGTTGCTATTATACAGATGAACAGTTTAATCGGATCATTAAAACGGATAACAAATTATCAATAATCCATTTCAACAGCAGAAGTCTATATGCAAACTTTAACAACATTAAAGAATATTTAAGTCAGTTTAAAAAAATATTTAACATAATTGCTATATCAGAAACATGGATCAATGAAGATAAAGGAATGGATTTTGAACTGGATGGATATGAATTTAATTGTGTAAACAGAAAAAATAAGAGTGGAGGAGGAGTGGCTGTGTATGTGGATAAGAACATGGATTATAAAATAGTAGACAATATGACAACTGTGATTGATAACTTATTAGAATGTATAACTATTGAAATATGTGAAGAAAAAAGCAAAAATGTATTAGTCAGCTGTATATATAGAGCACCAGGATCTAGTATTGAAACATTCACTGACTGTATGGGAAAAATGTTCTCAAAAACTAATCAAAAAACTGTGTTCATTTGTGGTGACTTAAATATTGATCTGCTCAATCCAAATAAGCATAAAATAACAGATGAATTTATCAGTATAATGTACAGTATGAGTTTATATCCAAAAATCACCAGGCCAAGCAGAATTACATCCCATAGTGCTACCTTAATTGATAATATATTCAGCAATGATATTGAGAATAACACTGTGAGTGGATTATTAATCAATGACATTAGTGATCATCTACCAGTTTTCATCGTTTATAATAGAAACCATCGGCGGAATCAGCCAGAGGAGAAAATAAAATACAGGCGAGTGCGGACAGAGGAAAACATGAACACACTAAAGAAGGATTTACAGGAGCAAAACTGGGAAAAGGTATACAGTGAAAGTGATGTTGATAGTGCATATGAAACTTTTTTACAAATATTTACATCATTATATGATAAAAATTGTCCAATTAAACAAGACTACAGAAAACAAAAAATCCAAGCTCGACCATGGATGACGAAAGGGTTACGAAATGCATGTAATAAGAAAAATACACTGTATAGAGAATTCATAAAACTAAAGACTAAAGAGGCAGAAAATAGATATAAGAAATACAAAAATAGATTAACTAATATTATACGGGTATGTAGGAAGGAATATTATAGTAACATATTATATAATAACAAAAACAATATTAAAGGAATATGGGATATATTAAATAGCATTATCAAAAATGGTAATAAAAAACAGAGTTACCCTCAGTATTTCATTGATAATAATGTCAAGAAGGAAAATAAGGATGAGGTAGTCAACGGTTTTAATAATTTTTTTTGTAAATATTGGACCAAGCTTGGCAGAAAAAATTCCCGATTCCCAACCTGAGGATTGGGATAATAATCTCATAGAAAGAAATCCCTGTTCAATGTTCCTCACAGCAGTGGATGGAAATGAAATTATAGACATTGTGAATAATTGTAAATATAAAACATCTACCGATTTAAATGAAATTGATATGGTGGTGGTAAAACAGGTCATTGAATGGATTGTAGAACCATTAACATACATCTGTAACTTATCATTTCAAACCGGTAAATTTCCCAATCAAATGAAAATAGCTAAGGTTGTGCCGCTGTATAAGACTGGGGATAGACACCACTTCACAAATTATAGACCTGTTTCTTTGCTTCCACAATTTTCCAAATTATTAGAAAAGTTATTCAATAATAGATTAGACAAATTCATAAATAAACATAAATTACTTACTGATAGTCAATATGGATTCAGAGCACATAGTTCAACATCACTTGCATTAATAGAATCAGTTGAGGAGATTACAAACGCCATAGACCACAAATTACATTCAGTTGGAATATTTATAGACCTTAAAAAGGCTTTTGATACAATCAATCATGACATATTAATCAGTAAACTTGAACAGTATGGGATTAGGGGGTTGGTGTTGCACTGGGTGAGAAGCTACTTAAGTAACAGAAAACAGTTTGTGAAGTTGGGGGAATATACATCATCATGCTTGGACAATGCTTGTGGCGTCCCACAGGGGTCAGTATTGGGTCCAAAACTGTTTCTAATTTATATAAATGATATTGTCAATGTTTCCAAAATATTAAAATTAGTATTATTTGCAGATGACACAAGCATTTTTTGCTCAGGGGGGGATTTGCAGGAGTTATTGAGGAGGATCAGTATAGAAATGGGAAAATTGAAAATATGGTTTGACAGAAATAAATTATCATTAAACTTAAGTAAAACAAAATACATGTTATTTGGCTATTGTAATACAGACACACAGGTTCAGTTACAAGTCGAGGGGGTAGATACTGAAAGGGTACATGAAAATAAGTTTCTGGGGGTGATAATAGATGATAAGATAAACTGGAAGACTCATATAAAACATATACAAAGTAAACTGTCAAGAAGCATTTCAGTTCTAAACAAAGCGAAACATATTCTGGACCACAACTCACTCCGCATTCTTTACTGCTCACTGGTTTTACCATATTTACAGTACTGTGCAGAGGTATGGGGTAATACTTATAAAGGTACAACACAATCACTATCAGTAATGCAGAAAAGAGCTATAAGAATTATTCATAATACTGGCTATAGAGATCATACAAATCCACTATTTTTACAATCCAAATTATTAAAATTCACAGACTTGGTTCATTTTCAAACAGTACAAATTGTGTATAAAGCAATAAACAATTTACTTCCAGCAAATATTAAAAATATGTTTTTTAACAGATCAGGGGATTACAGTCTGAGGGGGAAATTTAATTTAAAGCATCAGTGGGCACGAACAACATTAAAAGGTTTCTGTATTTCTGTCTGTGGGGTGAGGATGTGGAACAGATTGGGAGTGGGGCTCAAGCAATGTCCAAGCATGAACCAGTTCAAACAGCGGTACAAAAATATGGTTTTTTCTGGGTATAGGGAGGAGGAAGGGTAATGAGGGTTAGGGTGTTTTTGTTGTTTGCTTCGGCTTGTAAATATATAGTATTTTGTATGTAAGTAGGTATGTGTAGGTGTATATTTATGTTTGTGTATATATACGTGTATATATGTATATGTGTATATATGTGTATGTTGATGTGTATATGTATGTGTGTGTATATATATGTATATATATATATATTGATATCGGTTTAGGTGTGTAGGAATTTATGTGTATATGTGGCAAAGGGTATTACTGGTTGTGGGGAAGAAGGGGTAGGGATAAATAAGCTGATGCTTCACCCTACCCCTTTTCGGACATGTTGGGTACACAGTAGGAACTTTTTTGTTGTTGTCTTTACTGATCTATCTTGTAATTGTTGTTGTATCAAATGTTCGAAATAAACAGTTTTCATTCATTCATTCATTCATAATGCAGTTATCGAGACCACACCAACCCACTGTTCATTAAATCTCAAATATTAAAACTTAATGATATGATTTCGTTCAAGACTGTTCAATTAATGCACAAAGTGAAAAATAAACAGGTGCCATTTAGAATTCCAGAATAAGGAGAGAAGGAAAATATAAGTTACGGGGCTTGTATCATTTTAAAATTGCTGGCGCTCGGATGACCAGGAAAGGTTTCTGTGTCTCCATGTGTGGCAAAAGATTATGGAATAACCTGACGGATGAACTCAAACGATGTCCAAATATCAATCAGTTTAAAAATCAATATAAAAAAATTATGTTTTCAAGATATGAATCTAATGAAGTACAGTGAGTTTTGTGTTGTCAGTTGTAATTGTGAACTTGTAACTCAGTAATATTCATTTGCGTATGTGCGTGTATGTATATCTATGTATATATATGTATGTGTGTATATATATGTGTGTGTAATTATGTATGTATGTGTAGGTGTATGTTGGTGTGTGTATACATGTATACTAAATATGTATGTAGACAAACACACGGTGTTCACTTGATATGTTTATGATAATGGGATTTGAGTTTGTGTTGTTAAATGTGTTTGTAGCATGGCCCAAGCAGAGGGTCACCCCTTAGAGTCTGGTCTGCTTGAGGTTTCTTCCTCAATACATCAGAGGGAGTTTTTCCTTACCACTGTCGCCTGTGTGCTTGCTCTGGGGGTAGGTAATGTGTATATATGAATGTATGTATATATGGGGTGGGTGTTTATAAGCTTTGCTTCTGCTCACCCCCTTTTTGGTCACACATATCACTGTGGAATTGTCGATATGGGAAAACATCAGACCAAATATCAGGTAATCAGAGCGTGCGTAGCGTCATAGCCATATAATAATAATGATTTCACAACCAGAAAGTCAACAATTCGACTACATCTTGGCTCTGCATGTACTCAATGAATGCAAGTGTGAATAATGGCACATTAATGCAAAACAAAACAACAAATGGTCCTTAAAGTATGAACACACACCGCGTGTAAGGCTTTGTCCAGTACATTGTGCACACCTTTAGTCTAACACATGAACAAGTAAATGTTAGATGATTAATTAGAGTTCATACTGACCACATGAAGAAACAAACAGCATCATATTTCCAAGAGGTTTTTCCTGGGCTGTATTATCATGTGTCACCACTAGATGTCCACATTTAACAAGTAACCATTCCCACAGAGTCAAGTGGACACATGAACAAGCAGTTTTGATGTTTGCTCTCTTAACCAAACAGCAATATGTGATCTTTATTGTGTATGGGAATTTATTCTAAATGTATAGATGTCAGACATCAGAACAGCATCAGCACGTGGCCTCAGAGTTTGTAAATCTCTATCATCTGCACCCTCGTTTCCATCTACAGTGTATCCAGAAAGTCTTCACAGTGCTTCACTTTTTCCACATTTTATGTTACAGCCTTGTTCCAAAATGGAGTCAAATGTTTTTTTCCCCCCACAAAATTCTACTCACAACACCCCATAATGACATGAAAAAAACTTTTTTTTTATTATTTCTGAGAATTTGTTAAAAATTAATACTAAGAAATCACATATACATAACTATTCACACCCTTTGCTCAATAATTTGTTGATGCACCTTTGGCAGCAATTACAGCCTCAAGTCTTCTTGAATATGATGCCACAAGCTTGGTGTACCTATTTTTGGGTAGTTTTGTCAATTCCTCTTTGCAGCACCTCTCAAGCTCCATCAGGTTGGATGGGGAGCATTGGTGCACAGCCATTTTCAGATCTCTCCAGAGATGTTCAAATGGATTCAGGTCTGGGTTCTGGATGGGTCACTCAAGGACATTCACAGAGTTGTCCTGAAGTCACTCCTTTGATATCTTGGCTGTGTGCTGAGGGTCATTGTCCTGCTGAAAGATGAACCGTCGCTCCAGTCTAATGTCAAGAGCGCTCTGGAGGAGGTTTCCTCCAAACATGACGCCTGGCATTCACAGTTCAATCTTTATCTCATCAGAATTTTGTTTCTCATGGTCTGAGAGTCCTTCAGGTGCCTTTTGGCAAAATCTAGGTGGGCTGCCATGTGCCTTTTACTAAGGAGTAGCTTCCATCTGGCCAATCTACCATACAGGCCTGATTGGTGAATTGCTGCAGAGATGGCTGTCCTTCTGGAAGGTTCTCCTCTCCACACAGAGGAATGCTGTGACCATCACGTTCTTGGTCACCTCCCTAACTAAGGCCCTTCTCCCTCGATCGCTCAGTTTTGACAGGTGGCCAGCTCTAGGAAGAGTCCTGGTGGATCCGAACGTCTTCCATTTATGGATGATGGAGGCCACTGTATTCATTGGGACCTTCAAAGCAGCAGAAATGTTTCTGTTACATTCCCCAGATTGTGCTCAAGACAATCCTGTCTAAGAGGTCTACAGACAATTCCTTTGACTTCATGCTTGGTTTGTGCTCTGACGTGAACTGTCAACTGTGGGACCTTGTATGTAGACAGGTGTGTGCCTTTCCAAATCATGTCCAGTCAACTGAATTTACCCCAGGTGGACTTCAATTAAGCTGTAGAAACATCTGAAGGATGATCAGTAGAAACAGGATGCACCTGAGCTCAATCTGGAGCTTCATGGCAAAGGGTGTGAATATTTATGTACATGTGATTTCTTAAGGTTTTTTATTATTATTTTTAATAAATTTGGAAAAAAAATCTAAAAACAAAAAAGAAAACTTATTCACATTGTCATTATGGGGTATTATGTGGAGAATTTTGAGGAAGAAAATTTATTGAATCCATTTTGGAATAAAGCTGTAACATCACAAACTATAGAAAAAGTGAACTGAATACTTTCTGGATGCACTGTGGGCTTCTGTGGATGTGAGTAGAGAAACTGCGAATGGTGCAACATTTGCTTGTTGTGTCCCCATTCATAGCCTCATGTTGGAGTGGGGAAGAGAAGGGTTGTAAAACAAGAAAGAAGAAGTCTAGGCTTGGGTTTCCCATGTCCTTTCTGTCAAGCTGCAGCTGAAATTTAGCATGTTCTTTTTAAGAAAATCCTCCTCTATAGAGTACCACTTTGTCATGAAGGTCTACAATTGGTGATGCAACAGACACAAAATTGCACTTTGCAAGGTTTCTCCAACGACAGCCACAGAGGCCTATAACTCCTTCAGAGTTGCCTGGTTGTCGTGGTGGCTTCCTTCACTAAGTTGTGTTATAATGTTTGTGGCTTGTTAGTGTGTCTAAACTTGTGATGCCAACTGAGCCTCTCATGAAGGCTGCCATCTAGTGGTCTCAGAAAAAAACCCCAAATGCTTCATGAAGCCTAATTTAGCCATCACTCATCTAAACTGATTGAATGGAAGCTAACAAACTTTGGATCCTTTGGCGTACATCCCATTTTTTTCTTCCAATTGATTGTAAGTTTAGTTCCTATCATCCAGAGATACGTTGGGTTCTATCAGTTGTTAAAATTTCCTGAAAGCCAGACAGCAAACAACATCCTACAGGGGTTTGATTTTATTGCCGTAGTGGAATTTTTATTTTGTTTAATAAGTCTTAAAGTGCAAAATATGTATATATTTTTAAATAGGTGCATTAATTTATCCAGACACAACATCCAGGGTAAGACACTTTAATTGTCAATTTATTACAGTCTTGTCTGTCTGCCTATATGTAGACCTGGGTTTGACCCTCACTCCTTGGGTAAGACATTTAATCTACATTGTCTCAGTCCACTCTGTAAATGGATACTGGCCTTGGCTGGGAACGTTAGTGGTGTATTGCCGCGTTCACACCGGGCGAGATCAGATGCTACAAATTCATGGGGGTCGCGTGGCGACGGACGCGCCACCATCGCCCGGCGTGTCGATCTGCATTTGCTGCGAAAATTCACCCTGGTGCATCATCAAATAGGAGGAGCTTCCATTCCGCTCACCGGCTCCAGTTGTCAGTCAAGTTAACATGATGGACCTTGATCACACGGAGCGAGTTGTTGTGGAGAGCTGACAAACGTCATGAGACATTTGCAATTCAGGGAGTATCATTATTTGCTGCAGGAGCTGCGTCTGGATGACGGCCGCTTTCAGTAGTCCTTCCAACTCTGCGGGACCCAGTTTGAGGACCTCCTGTCCCGTTCACACGTGCACATGTAAACAATTAAAAAAAAAAAAAGAAACTCTGCTGCCTGCTGTGGGGCTGCTCCTCGCTGTTCCCCCAAAAACTCTGTCATAATTGTGTTTAGAAACCAGTCACCATTTGTTTTATTATACATCTGTGTAGTTAATAAGTAAAATAACCTCCATGGACGATTCGCTCGCGCGCATGTATGATAAAAAAAAAAAGAACTCCACTCCCGCTGCTGTGGGGCTGCTACTCGCTCCAAAAACTCTGTCATAATTGTGAAATAAAGGACAAAAGAAACATTAAGTCCTGCTCACAGGCTGCTACCAGATACAGGACATGTTCACATCTTCAGTCAAATTCCAGACATCTCCACGTCACTACATATTCAGTCCCTGATTGGTCATCGCGGTGCGATGAGATGAAAGAGTTCAGATTTTTCAACTTGGGGAGGAGGGAAACGCGACGTGATGCGATGCAATATCACACCACAAACGCGCTAATCGCTCAAAATCGCTTCACTCGTATCGCTTCATTCGCGTCCATCGCATCGCGCTGCGTGACTTGGTGCCAAAACGCGTCGTTCCATATGGATTACATGGCAACCTGTCGCTGCTGTTGCTCACGTTGCGCCTGGTGTGAACGCAGCATATGACTTGCCTAACTCTCAAGGTGGAGTCATCGACTGGAGACAAACACCAGCACCAACGGGCCGACACTTACTTCTTCAGTTTGAGTGGCTCTCAATCATTCTCAACTTTTTTTTCTCAAAGTCTTCATTGTTTGTTTGTTTGTCAAATTAAAAAGTCACATTATTAAAAGTCACATTAGTCACATTTAACATTATTCTTCATTGTCTTTATGTGTATTTTTTGTTCTCATACCAGGAGATCAGTTTATTAGTAAGGTTACCTGAATTAATTTTTAAACTAACCCTCCCCAACCGGCACACATCCATTCAGATTTTCCACCAAAAACCTTTAACAGTGTGAACAATTTTTCCATCAATTCCAATAATTCTCTGCCAGTTTTGTCCAATTTGCATTTAGAGTTAACTCCTACAGTACTCCCAGTGCTGAGACGTTCCTGATTTCCCACTGGATAATATGTGTTTGATATGAAACCAGGTGCTCAGGAAGATAATGTCATTCTTGAGGGAAGTCTGCCTTTCTATTATTTTTCATGTCACTTCCTTTCCATGTGGCCTGTTCAGACGGGAGCTGTCAGTACCTGTGGCTTTAGATGCAGCAGCTGTGTGGGAGCAGGTGACAAATTCCATCAAATTCCTACTTTGCCAGTAGTTGTGTCTTATTTCTTCAATGTGACAGAGAGCCAGAAATGTTAGAGGTAAAAGCTTTAGATCTTTATGTTGTCCAATGTGCTCTATCTGTATTTCCATCATGTCGGTGAGCAGACGGGCCACAGCCTGATGACCTTATGACCTCAGCTTAGTGAGTCACTGGCAGACTAAATAAAGCTGCAGCGAAGGCAATGTTTCGATTAAGACACAGTCTGGTTGATCTTTTTTAGGTGTGGATTATAGCTTAGATGAAACAACGGGATCATGCTGCTGCAGTGACGCCATTAAAGGCGACATATGACCAAAAAAAGTGGTTTTATTAACATTTTTGTTTGGGTTTGTTTGTAATTTAATATTAAACATTAAAAAAGACCCACAATTCTACATCTGTGTTGTTAGAAACACCATCTTATAAGGGAGATATAGACCCGAAATAGCCCTGACTTCTTCGAATGTTCTTCTTTTCAGCTTCTCCTGAGGTATGAAGCTGTTGTAGGACTAGATTGAGTTTTTTTTTTTTTTTTTTGACTTTGAGAATAAAGTTGTAATATTAGGAGAATAAAATCATCATTTTATGAGAAAAAAAAATACTTCAACTTTTGGCCCATCTGCACCACATTATCATTAGTATTAGAACTTTGAAAAGAATATGCAAGAAAATGTGTCTATTCCTGAAGAAGAACCACACGGACTTCGCCTGTAGTTCCGACAATTAGTAGCTCCCAAAATCGCCTCTTTTGTGGAGGAGGAGACGGCTGGAACTGGCAGTCTGCAGAGTATCACTTCTCATATAAATACAACCTTATTCTCATAATATTATGATTTTTTTTTTCTAATAAAATTATGACTTTATTCTCATAATATTGGGACTTTATTCTCAAAGTCTAAAAAAACTCAACATAGCCCTAAAATGCCATTGTACTGAGGCATAATTAAGACTTAAAGAAAAAAAGCTATTTGTTCATTCATTTTCTATACTCGCTTACGCCAATCGAAAGTACGGGTCTATCCTAGCAGTAAAAAGGGCACCCCGGACAGGACATCAGTCTCACCTCACAGGACAGTAGTTCACCTAACCTGCTTGTCTTTGGAAAAGGGAGAAAGGTGGAGTACCTGGAGGAAACCCACATGAACACAGGGAGAACATGGAAACTCCACATAAACAGGACCAAGTGGGTAGTGACCCAATGACGTTCTTGCTGTGAGGCAATATTGTATGTAACTTTAAATATTGACTCATGCTACTTAAAATTTTTTGATATGCTAACAAAACTGGTACCAAGTTTCTTTCTTCTAACAGCCTTGAGGGGAGGTGGAGGTCTCGTGGTTACACGGTGGGCTTGAGACCAGAGGGTCCTCAGTTTAAGCCTTCTTCAGGTGAGGAAGTCACTAATGGCCCTGGGATAAGGTAATAAGTTCCCCTGTTTGCTCCCCAGTGGTGGGCACAGCTAACCAAAAAGTTAGCTTCAATAACCATGAATCAGATAACTGAAAAGTTATCTTTTATGACAATAAACCGATAAACTGCTAAAAAAGTTATCTTTATTACAGATAACCGATAATCAATAACCATTAGTACTGATTCGGACGCGGCCACATCAGCTAAAAGCTTCTGCTTTGTTCACACACTTTGAACCCTGTGGCTTAAACAACCAAAATACATCCATTAATGCATTGATTGGCAGAGTAAAATACACGTAGTAAATATAAATTCTTACCTGTTAGTTTCAGTGGGATTCATCTGAATAAATAATCCACATAAAGCGTCCTTTTTTCAAATCCAAAACAGTGTCTAAACATGAAGAAAAGTCCCTCTGTACACACAGCTGCGCCGTGAGAGCTCCTCTCACCCACTAAGTCTTGGCGATTAAATTTCAGCCACAAAGAAATAAAATAAAATAATGTTAAAATTAGTCTGTTTTGTTCTTGTGTTGAGTGGACAAGTCACTGTAACATCCAAAGTGAACCTGAACTACACTAATCACAATGCTGCCTGTGTTGGCCAATTACGTTTTGCGCTTAATGATGACATCATCGGCAAGTGACAGGCAGCCAGTCTGCTCCGTGGCTATAAACACACAACAAACAAACTAAAATGTTTGATTTTAGGGTTTACAAAAGTTTTTATCTGTTAAACTTTACCAGACTGTTATCAGACTGAAAGTTATCAGAACTAAATTTATCGGAAGATAATTGGCCCGATGATGGTTTTAAAATTTATCTGAAAAGCTAATCTGATAGCAAAAACATATTAGCTTTGATAATTATCTGCTATTGCATTAGCTGAACTGTGCCCACCACTGTTGCTCCCACTGTGCAGTTGATTTCCTTGCATGGCAAGAGGTAACAGCTTACTTTATTTATACCCGTAGGTAGATTTGCTTGCAGCCAGGAAGGTACACATCCAACATCCAATCCACGTACAGAAACACACTGTTACTGTTGGGAAGGTGTCGTAACACGGACCCGCAACAGGGGGCGCAAATGAACGGACAATGGATGAGACAAAGAGTAACAATTTAATGTTGTGAAACGCACAACTGGATACAGACAAAAATATAATGCCAATTAAACACAAGGTGACGTGCGGGCAGGCTCGAAGATAGGAGACCTCTGACGATCGAAGAGCCGGGACCCACACAGCTTCCACCACCAACGGCCTGAAGAACACCGGAGCCGCCAAATCCTGAGTCCCCAGGTGGTCACCGTCTTCTGTTGCAGACCCCGGTACTGCTGGCAGAAGATGAAAACAGTTAATGGTGAGTGTGTATCCACACACCCAGTAATCCTTCACCTACAGGTCTTCAAGGAGGGAAAACCTCCACCTCTGATACAGAGTCACCCGTGCAGCTCCTGACAGTGGCTTGACCAGGCTTGTCCGGGTGTCGGCGGTAGAAATCGGCCAGGAGGGCCGGGTCCAGGATGAAGCTCCTCTTCACCCAGGAGCGTTCTTCGGGTCCGTACCCCTCCCAGTCCACCAGATATTGAAAACCCCGGCCCTTCTGACGGACGTCCAGGAGCCGACGAACAGTCCATGCCGGCTCCCCGTCGATGATACGGGCAGGAGGTGATACGGGTCCAGGGGTGCAGAGTGGTGAGGCGTGGTATGGTTTCAATCTGGAGATGTGGAACACTGGGTGAATCCGGGCTGAGGATCTTGACTATAGAAAAAGGTCCGATGAACCGGTCTTTGAGTTTCTGTGATTCAACCTGCAGTGGGATGTCCTTAGTTGACAACCACACCTCCTGCCCAGGCTGGTATGTAGGGGCCGGGGAACGCCGGCGATCTGCATGGGCCTTAGCCCTCGTCCGGGCCTGCAACAGGGCAGAATGGGCGGTCCGCCACACCCGGTGACACCTCCGCAGGTGGGCCTGGACCGAGGGGACCCCGACCTCTCCCTCCACAAGTGGGAACAATGGGGGCTGATACCCCAAATACGCCTCAAAAGGGGAGAGGCCGGTAGCAGATGAGACTTGGCTATTGTGGGCGTACTCGATCCAGGCCAGATGGTCACTCCAAGCTGCCGGATGCGTGGAGGTTACGCAGCGGAGGGCCTGCTCCAACTCCTGGTTCGCCCGCTCTGCCTGGCCATTCGTCTGTGGGTGATACCCAGACGAGAGACTCACGGTGGCCCCCAGTTCCTTATAAAAACTCCTCCAGACCTGCGAGGTGAGCTGGGGACCACGATTCGAAACGATGTCTGATGGTATCCCATGCAGACGCACGACGTGGTGGACCAGGAGGTCTGCTGTCTCCTGGGCCGTCGGGAGCTTTGGGAGGGCCACGAAGTGGGCCGCCTTGGAGAACTGGTCCACTATCGTGAGGATGACGGTGTTGCCCTGGGACGGCGGGAGGCCCGTGACGAAGTCCAGGCCGATGTGAGACCAGGGGCGATGAGGCACAGGCAGGGGCTGGAGGAGGCCCCTGATCTTATGGTGATCCGCCTTGCCCCTAGCACAGGTGGTACAGGCCTGGACATAGTCCCAGATGTCGGCTTCCAGTGACGCCCACCAGGAGCGCTGCTGGACCACTGCCACGGTCCTACGCACTCCGGGATGACAGGAGAGCTTGGATCCGTGGCAGAAGTCCAGGATGGCAGCCCTGGTTTCTGGTGGGACATAGAGTCTGTTCTTAGGACCGTTCCCCGGGTCCGGGTTCCTTGCCAGGGCCTCCCGGACGGTCTTCTCCACGTCCCAGGTGAGGGTGGCCACGACAGTGGACTCGGGAACGATGGTCTCGATGGGGTCTGACAACTCAGCCTTGGCTTCCTCTTCGTGCACCCGGGACAGTGCGTTGGATCATTGGTTCCTAGTCCCGGGATGGTAGGTGATCCGGAAGTCAAAGCGTCCGAAGAACAGCGACCAGCGGGCTTGCCTGGGGTTCAGCTGCTTGGCGGTCCGGATGTACTCCAGGTTCCGATGGTCCGTGAAAACCGTGAAAGGCACCGTAGCTCCCTCCAACAGGTGTCTCCACTCTTCAAGAGCCTCCTTCACCGCGAGGAGTTCCCGATTGCCCACGTCATAGTTGCGTTCAGCGGGGGTCAACCTGCGGGAAAAGTAGGCACATGGATGGAGAACCTTGTTGGACTCCCCGCTCTAGGACAGAACGGCTCCTATCCCTGAGTCAGAGGTGTCCACCTCCACTATGAACTGGCGAGTAGGATCAGGCTGCACCAGAACTGGTGCAGACAAAAACCGACGTTTCAACTCCCTAAACGCGGCTTCGCACCGATCCGACCAGGTGAAAGGGACTTTAGTGGAGGTCAGGGCAGTCAGGGGGCTAACAACCTGACTGTAACCTTTAATGAACCTCCGGTAGAAATTTGCAAAGCCGAGGAACTGTTGCAGCTTCCTACGGCTTGTTGGTTGGGGCCAATCTCTCACCGCCGCAACCTTGGCCGGATCCGGGGCGACGGAGTTGGAGGAGATGATAAACTCCAGGAAGGACAAAGACGTGCGGTGGAACTCACACTTCTCGCCCTTCACAAACAACCGGTTTTCTAGTAACCGCTGCAGGACCTGACGTACATGCTGGACATGAGTCTCAGGGTCCGGAGAAAAGATGAGTATATCATCCAGATATACGAAGACAAACCGGTGCAGGAAGTCCCGCAAGACGTCATTAATCAATGCTTGGAACGTCGCGGGGGCATTAGTGAGGCCGAACGGCATGACCAGGTACTCAAAATGACCTAACGGGGTGTTAAATGCCGTCTTCCATTCGTCTCCCTTCCGGATCCGAACCAGGTGGTACGCATTCCTAAGATCTAGTTTGGTGAACATTTTGGCTCCATGCAGGGGCGTGAACACCGAATCCAACAGGGGCAACGGGTATCGATTGCGAACCGTAATCTCGTTCAGCCCTCTGTAGTCAATGCATGGACGGAGTCCGCCGTCTTTTTTACCCACAAAAAAGAAACCTGCCCCCATCGGGGAGGTGGAGTTCCGAATCAACCCAGCGGCTAAGGAGTCCCGGATGTAGGTCTCCATCGATTCGTGTTCCGGACGCGAGAGGTTGTACAATCTACTGGACGGGTACTCAGCGCCCGGGATCAAATCGATGGCACAATCGTACGGTCGGTGCGGGGGAAGAGTGAGTGCCAGATCTTTGCTGAAGACGTCAGCAAGATCGTGGTACACCTCGGGCACTGCCGTCAGATTGGGGGGGACTTTGACCTCCTCTTTAGCTGTGATTCCGGGTGGAACCGAGGATCCAAGACACTCCCGGTGGCAGGTTTCGCTCCACTGCGTCACCACCCCAGACGGCCAATCAATCCGGGGATTGTGCTTCACCATCCATGGAAATCCCAGAATCACTCGGGAGGTAGAAGGTGTCACAAAAAACACGATCTCCTCCCTGTGATTCCCAGACACAACCAAGGTCCCTGGTTGTGTCTGATGTGTAATTAACGGGAGTAGAGTGCCATCTAGTGCTCGCACCTTCAATGGTGAAGGCAGAGCCACCAGAGGAAGCCCTACTTCCCTGGCCCATCTGCTATCCAGCAGATTCCCTTCTGACCCTGTGTCTACCAGTGCTGGGGCGTGAAGGGTTAAATCCCCACTCAGGATTGTTACTGGGATTCGTGCTGATTTGGGTTTTCCCCATGTACATATTATGGCCCACCCTTAGCCCAGTTCCTAAGGATGGGCGTTGGAGTTTGATCGTTTGGGGCAGTCTTTTAACCTGTGCTCACAAGAGCCACAGAAAAAACACTCCCCGCGGGCCAGCCTCCTTTGTCTGATATTTGATTTTAATTTGGCCCTGCTCGTGTCCATAGCTTCGTCAGCAGGGGGAGCTGTTGCCACACGAAGCCCTCTGGCAGTGGAACGTGGGGACGACGACACCCTTTCGGACCCGGAGGGAAGAGGGACGGCTTGAGCCCGACTACGCCCCCCGGCCTGCTCCCGACGGTGTTCATTCAACCGGTTGTCTAAGCGTATAACCAAATTGATAAGCCCGTCGAAATCTTGCGGTTCCTCCTTAGCCAGCAGATGCTCCTTCAGGACCGGAGACAGTCCGTTTACGAAGGCGGCGCGGAGCGCAACGTTATTCCAGCCGGACCTCGCAGCCGCGATGCGGAAGTCGACTGCATAATCAGCTGCGCTCCGGCGCCCCTGTCTCATTGACAGCAGCACGCTCGAGGCGTCTCGCCTCTGTTGGGATGATCAAACACCTGTTTGAATTCCCGTACAAACCCAGCGTATGACATCAGGAGCCACGAATTCTGTTCCCAAAGCGCCGTAGCCCAGGCGCGTGCCTCACCTCGAAGCAAATTAATCACATAAGCCACCCGGCTGGCATCTGATGCGTACATAACTGGACGCTGTGCAAAAACGAGCGAACACTGCATTAAGAAGTCTGCGCACGTTTCGACACAGCCTCCGTACGGTTCTGGAGGGCTTATGTAAGCTTCAGGGGACGGTGGGGGGGTTTGTTGAACGGCCAGTGGAACGTCTGTCTGTGGCCCAGAGCCAGCAGGAGGAGTCACTGCAGCAGCGCTCGAGTCGCGCGCTTCCACTCTGGCGGTGAGAGCCTCCACCCTCCGATTGAGGACTGCATTCTGCTCGGCTACCAGATTTAACTGAGCGGTGAAAGCGGTAAGGATTTGCTGCAGATCACTCAGCACGCCTCCTGCTGACGCCTGCGCTCCTTGTTCTCCCATTGGCTGTTCAAGCTGTGGTTGACGCCCCTCGGGATCCATGACGAATGGCCGAGAAATCCTGTTGGGAAGGTGTCGTAACACGGACCCGCAACAGGGGGCGCAAATGAACGGACAATGGATGAGACAAAGAGTAACAATTTAATGTTGTGAAACACACAACTGGATACAGACAAAAATATAATGCCAATTAAACACAAGGTGACGTGCGGGCAGGCTCGAAGATAGGAGACCTCTGACGATCAAAGAGCCGGGACCCACACAGCTTCCACCACCAACGGCCTGAAGAACACTGGAGCCGCCAAGTCCTGAGTCCCCAGGTGGTCACCGTCTTCTGTTGCAGACCCTGGTACTGCTGGCAGAAGATGAAAACAGTTAATGGTGAGTGTGTAT
This sequence comes from Thalassophryne amazonica, assembly GCF_902500255.1. Lineage (NCBI taxonomy): Eukaryota > Metazoa > Chordata > Actinopteri > Batrachoidiformes > Batrachoididae > Thalassophryne > Thalassophryne amazonica. The sequence goes on along the minus strand of NC_047119.1, from coordinate 59,517,792 downwards.
CCACACACCCAGTAATCCTTCACCCACAGGTCTTCAAGGAGGGAAAACCTCCACCTCTGATACAGAGTCACCGTGCAGCTCCTGACAGTGGCTCCTTGGATGGAGTGAGAGGCGAAGACGTCGCAGACTCTCACTGCACGCCAATCCAAAAACACTGAATCCTCAGGAATACGGCTGCACACAGAACAATTAGTTAACACTAATCGCAGCAGAGAATTACCTTAGACGGTAGCTGATTTCTCGGCGAGGAGGTGGAGTAATAATCCGGCTTTTGTAGGGAAGGTGGTGATTGGTGACAGCTGGTGTAAATGAGTGACAGCTGTCACTCTCTGTTGTCTCGGCGCCCTCTCATGCTTGAAGCCCGCACTCCAAGCAGGGCGCCGACTGGTGGTGGTGGGCCAGCAGTACCTCCTCTTCAGCGGCCCACACAACAGTTACTCCACATATGTGACACTGTGTAAATACATCTACTGATGCTACTGGACACATGGTCAGTGATGTTCCTGGAATCATTGAGTGTTTCAGGTCTTTCAACATCATATACCCTCAATCAGGTGACCCAGCCACAGTTGATCAGGTCCCAGCTTGTGTCCAGATGGCTACTAGCTACCACGACTCCATGGTTCTCCTCTCTTGAGCCACAGCCATCTTGAGCAGACACAGTTTTTGATGCGGGCGAAGCGGGCAGCTGCCCGGGGCACTTTTTTTTTCATGACACACAGGGGGCGGCACAAACACTTAAGAAAAAAAAAAAAAAACATCATCTGTGCCGCAAAGCACTGATCATATCACTGTGGGGATGGGAATTAGCAAATTGGCGCCCCCTCCGTGCAGCTGTAGGCGCCCCTGCTTGCTGAGCTGCACAGAACAGAACCAGTGTAAAAGGTTTAGTGGTTCTTTTCTGCGGTTGTCCCCTGGGACAGGCGCTCTGCTCCACTTTGACGGACGGATCATCCTGCAGTGCTCCCATTTCGCCGCTGTTCCGTTCAGCAGGACCCTGCTGTCTGGTGGCGGAGTCCACTTAGGACGCAGCACAGAACCAGAACTCTGCGCCCAGAACAGGCGTTTGAAAGTGAACAGATACGAGTGTAAGAACAGGTTTGAATTTCACCAGAGAGGACAAACGGCACACTCGTGGACAAACAGTTTGCAGAAGGAGAGCCTGCTTATCGAGGATTTAGAAACTGAGCTGTGTTCACATTACGAGCTGAAGTGAGTTGAATAATTAATTGTATTGTATTTTACAGTATATTCTGTTTAATGTTTAAACAACTGAGGTATGTTGGACCAGTTTACAGAACGAGATTTGGTGAATATAGCAGAGTGTGAATGTGCCAAATCAAATTATTTGATGTGCGATTTGGGCTCCTTACTGTTTTGTGAGCCATCTGAACATCTCAAGTTTAATTTATGTGTATGTGCTCAGAGATCAGATTCAGTTCTGATTTCATTCTGCTTTCTGTTTCATCACTGGTGATATGACTGATGCGAGATCACATAACGGTCACTTACAAACAGGGAAAAAAACAAAACAAAACTAGAAGCACTCAGAGAGTGCAAACCTCCGCCAAGGCCGTGGGGTCACTGACGCCATAACATCAACACGCCGTGGAATCACTGAACCTAAAAAAGTGTAACAATGATGTTTGCTCAGTAGTAAAAAAAGTTTCATCTGCTGTGACTGGATAGCATGTATCCTTAGCACTTGGCATCCTAGTTTATTGCAACTTGTACCTTTCCCAGAAGCTACTGTCATCTGAGCACTGATATTGATATTGCTTGTGCTTATATAGACAAAAACAAATCACAGACAAAATTCAATGTATTATTCAACTAAACTGCAAATATATGAATTTTTAACATTTATGAAACACTTCTCTAAACTAGTCCATAGGGTCACTGACCCTAAAGAGATTCCCTCCTTGGCACAGTGATCTATTTCTTTTTGTCTCTTTCTCTAAAATTGTATATAATAATCATTAGATTATTAATATATAAACAAAAATAAATTTAAGAAATATTACAATTTGAAAACAAATGCACCCGAATGTGATGACAGCTGCAACTGCTTAATGCTAACTTTTAACATTGAAAATGCCATAGACATGCTAACGCGTTAGCATCGGGATCCAGATCGTGATCCGGATCACCACTAAAATTTAATCACTTACTCTTGTCATTTCCAACCACCCCACAAAATTTCATCAAAATCCGTTCAAAACCTTTTGAGTTATCCTGCTGACAAACAGACAGACAAACAAACGCGACCGAAAACATAACCTCCTTGGCGGAGGTAACAAAACAAAAAGATTCAGGAACAAATATTACAAAGACTCAGAAATGGACGGACTGTCATCAGAAAATGTAATGCTGAAACCAGGGCGAGAAGGAAAGTCAAAATCAGAACTGCAGAATCACTGGCATCTACAACAGGCGTCTGTCTTCATATCTCAGAAATGTCATAGAGGATGTAAATCTAAGATTGGTCCACATGGTCAAATAAGATGATCCTTCTGGTGCTACACCATAGTCAATATGACTGACAGTTGACAACAGATATAAATAAGTAAGAAAATGGTGAGACCACTTTAAACCTTTAAAAATGCAGACTTGTTTTTGGTGGTTTTCCAAACATCAAGCTAAATATTTAGCTGAATGTTGAGAAAAACATGCACCTTAGTAAAAGAGCTAATCGTTTCTCCCTAAAAGACAGATTAATATGGTGTCTAATGACAGACATTTAGCATGTAAGAGTTATATTGTAGCCTACAGTCTTTTGATTACAGCCCGACCGATATGGATTTTTTGAGGCCGATGCTGATAACGATATTTGGATGAAAAAATGCAGATAAGCGATACATCGGCTGATTTGCAGATAGTCGATAAATCAGCCGATGAAAATGTTCTTTTTTGGACCCTTAACAAAAAAGGTATGAGCTCAAAGCTGAAGCTTTGTCCTCATATTGATTAACTTTATAACAGAGAAGAATTTTCAAGTTCAAGAAATGCAAAAATGCAATTGGAGCAGTTAGGGAGCTATTCAAACAGGCCAACTAGTAAGATATCACTCCTGAAAACAATCTTTGCCATATCACGTGAGGTAAATCTGCCCTATGATTGTATTTTGGAAAACCATGTAACCAATTCCGATTGGACACTCACATTGCACACGTCATTACACATCTTCTATGAGGAGTACCAAGATGGCCGACGGTGGATCAACAGTCCGCAGAGTTAACTTTTCAGCAAAAAAATAAAAAATAAATAAAAAGAGTACGTTTCTATCTCATATCATTAAAAGTTATTTACACTTTATTAAAGCTTGGTCCCAGCCGTCGTATATGATGGCGTTTGCCCCTGAGGGTTAATGGCAAATGGCAGTAATTCCCAGAACTCTTCCGGACGACCAGTAAATCTGAATGTTTCAACCTTTTAGCAGTAAACAAAAGTTTTTCATGCTAGAAATAAGGTCTACACAACATGAGCTTAATAAAAAGCGTGACCGATGCAATGAAGCACATTTGACACATTACTACATAAACTGAGTTAATCAAACTGAGTTGAACTGAAACGGGAGAAATGTGGGGTGAATGTAATCACAAAGTTATTACAAACAACATCCTTATAAACTTACTTGTATGCTTTTGTCAACCGATCAGTGCAGTGTGACTGCGAACTACGGGGACCGGTGATGAACACATTTAAGAAGGGGTGTAAGCAGCTCTCAGTTGAATGGAGTCAGAGCTCCATCTACTGGACAAACGGTGTAAGGACATTTTACATTGCCGACACAAACATTATTTCAGTAACTGTTCTGTTTATGAGAAATTGTCAGCGTTCTATCGGCAAAATTTCAGCCGATCGTGAGTACTTTGCAAAGGGCTTATATCTGTTGTGTGGGCCGCTGAAGAGGAGGTACTGCTGGCCCACCACCACAAGATGGCGCCCTGCTTGAAGTGCGGGCTTCAAGCACGAGAGGGCGTTGGAGGGACCAGGAGTGACAGCTGTCACTCATCATCCATACCAGCTGTCACTCATCCACTACTCATCACCACCACCATAAAGACCGGACTGCAACTCCACCTCCCCGCCGAGAAATCAACTACCAATCAGGTAATTTCTCTGCTGACAGACACTTTGTGTGTAATAACCTGAACTTCTATTGCAGCCGTTTTCCTGGAGTGTTGCCTTGTCTGGAGGATTGGCGTTTGGTGTGACAGCGACGGCTTCGCCTCACACCCCAACCCAGATAAGTGGTTGACCAGGAGCTGCACGAGTGTGTGTGATTGGAGGTGGAGGTTCTCCCTCCTTACTGCATACAGACTGTGGGATTACTGAGTGTGTGTCCTCACACTCATCAGGACTGTCTTTGTTCTCTGCCAGCAGTACCGGGTCTGACTGCTGAAGACCGGCCACCTGGGGTGCAGGACTTGGCGGCTCCGGTGTTCTTCAGCTCCGTTGGTGGTGGAAGCTGTGTGGATCCGGCCTCTCTCTCGCCAGGCGTCTTCTATCGTCGAGCCTGCCCACACGTCACCTGGTGTATGATTGACAGTCACTATATTGTTATTGTCTGTATATCGTTGTGTGATTCACAACATTAAATTGTTACTTTTTGGCTTATCCATTGTCCGTTCATTAATGCCCCCTGTTGTGGGTCCGTGTCACGTCACTTTCACAACAATATCGGCCGATAATATCAGCCGGCCGATATATCGGTTGGGCTCTACTTTTGATGTCTATTACAATTTCAGCTGCACTTCTAAAATATTAAAAATAATAATAAAATAAGAAAAACTGGCTGAAAATTTTGACTGGTTTTTTGGGGGGGGGGGGGGGGGGGTCTTGCCCGGGGAGTAATTCAGTGTAGAACCGCCACTGATCTTGAGGCCCTAGGGTTAGGGTAACCCTAACCCTCTCTTGGAACACAATGGACATGCTGGTGTTTCTGCTATGCCCCATATGTGCAGGTTAGATGGGCTAGGAAGCACATCATACACTGCCTGGATGAGGAACTTAATGCGGTGAGGCTTGACTTTCCAGATCTCAGACCGGGTTACCTTCCTCTCAACCGCGTTCTCTCACCTTGTCCAAGCCCCCTGCTGCCTCATTCCAACTGCCTTGCAGGCTCTTGTCTCCTCCACCACAGCTCTTACCTCCTCTTGAACAAGGCACCACTTCTCCTTCCCTTTGTTCAATTGGGACGTTTCAGTTGGAAAGGATACCATTTCGGCTCCGCCTCTCATGACCACTCCCACCGGGCTCCTGAGACGCAGCCTTGCCTCAGCCTCTTGGACAGCCTCCTCCGTGCTCCACTTCCTGCCCGTCCTCACCTGAATTCCAGCTTTGGCCACCTTCGGATCGCTCGATTCCCGATACTGCACCACTTCATGACATGACATGACATGACATAAAATAAAAATAAAGATAAAAATAAATAAAAGATAAATAAAAATGCTCAAGGTTCCAACAGGTCCAGGGCATTTAAAAGGAACAGACTGGTAAAAGACAGTAAAAATCCATAAAAATCCATGCGCAATAGCTGCTAGTGCTTATTCAATTCAATGATAGCAGCGGGAACAAAGCTGTTTCTGTTTCACTTTGTCCTACACCTTGGGACTGAAAACCTCCGTCAGGAGGGAAGAAGTTTAAAATTGCTGTGCAAAGGGTGGGAGCCGTCCTTTAAAATAGAAGAAGTAATCCGATGCAATTGCTTCTGATCAGTCATTATTGTTTGGTCAATACGAAAATGTGCTAGTTTTCTCAGACAGTACAGGTGCTGATGACCCTTTTTACACATTGCTTCACAGTTGGCTCCAAATGTCATTTTCAAATCAATAATTGTCCCAAGGTATTTTTATGATTCCACATATTCTACGGCCTGACCTCCCATTACTGTGGCCTTATCTGAACATCCTGTTGTAGCAAATATGGCCACAGACATATATTTATAGAATCAAAAATTGGCTTAATTTTCCACTTTTAACAAAGAACTGACTCTCCAGACATCTCTAAGGCCAGAATGTCTTAAGCTGAATGACTGTGTTATCACTTGGGGGTACCAAGTATCAAAGTCCTATCCTCCCTTCCTGCAACGTGACCAGTCTTCCAAAAGTTTCCTGGCTGAATTTATGACGCCTCAGGAGAACTTCAACAAACAGTTTGTACGGATCAAATACGCTTGGTCCACACTGTTGAAGTCAACACCAGTTCAAACAGTATTTATTAACCAGTTTAATGAAACCTGTCCAATTCTGAGAGCCAGGGGTGCCGAAAAGGGGAGAATAAGGAGAACGATTCTAGGGGAAAATAATTGACAGGGGCCCAGAGAGGCCCCTAATACAATTATAATACTGACAAAATAATATGGAGGGGGAGCAGTAAGATGTCTTTTCACAGGTCCCAAAATCCCTGGCGGCGCCTTTGCCGAGAACATCCAGACAACAAGACATTCTCTACCAATAACATCACAATACACAATAAACATGTTAATCACTTCCCTTCTTCTAGGGTGGTTTTCAAAGATGATGAGGTCACCTCATATTTTGTTAGCCAAAGAAGAAAGAAGGTATGTGTCATTTATTGTGTCTCATATGTTTTTCAAATAACTGTCTCCAGGGAGAAATCTGAGACCATGTGGGCGGAGCTTATAACCATATGCGTAGCTTCTTTAAAATGACTCTGAAACAAAGGAACACTTTCTTCAATGCTCTTCAACTATCTCTCTCTCCTGTCTCATCCTCCTTGCTCTTCTCTGAACCTCTTCATCTTCTTAGTCCTTATGCCTAGTTTACACATAGACGGTTTTGTCGGCAGGCAGTACGTAGAACGAAGTTCGCGGTAGTTCCGGCTGTTTTCGCGGTGGAAAGGGGCGGAGCATTTCGCCGGCATTTTGGCCACCGCACTATCTGCAAATACGCGGATAAAATGCCATTAAAATCCGGCGAATAAAGCGGTGTTTTGACGCCATAGCATCCGGCACACGTCAGGCAACGGGAGTTAATACCCAGTTCTATCCTTTACAATCACAGGTTAAGACGCGCGTGAGAACAGCGGTGTTCTGCTGCCGCCGATAATGCCCTGTGCACTGCTGGATGTATCAGGCAAATCCTGCGTTACTCCAGGAACTTTTGCAAATAGGCACCGCCCCCAGAGTATAATAGGCTGAAGCCTCTGTCACTTCAGGGGGAGGGAGATCATCCTCAGCCTTTTCTTCTCCTTCCTTTCCCCCTCCACCACAGGGCTACCCTCTGCTTCTGAACCAGACCTCTTGGTAAGTCCTTGCCGCTGCCAATTTTCTTTTAGGAGGCATACTGGAGCTTCTCTGCAAAAATATCTGGGGTTGGCACGAGTGAGAGGCCTGCATGCAGCGTGCTAGCGTTTTTATATTGACTGCCACCTATCGGCCATTTGGAACGCCGTTAACCGGGAGGTGGCGTTTATAACAGCGTACTGTTCGCTAGTGCCGCCGGTTTGTCTGCCTCTGTCGCCGGTTAAAACGCCCTTGAGGACGTCGATGTGGGCTCTATCACCATTTTGCACGCCGTTGATTAGGGATACAACGCCGGCCGCCAATTACGGCGGTGTAAACTGCGGCACTACAGGAAGGGGCAGGATGAAACGGCAATTAAAAAGTATCAAATGCTGTTGTTCGTGTTGTCTCCGTCGTCACGCGAATTCTCCGGGAGCGCTCCCGGAATTATTCGTCATGTTGAATAATTTTTTTGATGATTCCCGGTAAAGCCAGAACTAAGCCACGCCCCCTAGTGCCGGCGTTAACAATGGCGTGTGATCCTTAAGACGGCCAAAAACTCTTCAGGGATGCTTCCGGGAGCTCTTACCGTCTAATGTGTAAACAAAAAGAACCAATGAAACATTGGTTCTTTTGTTTCAATCACACTTGTTATGTTCGTCGTAGCCTGGAACATAACTTTTGCCAATAACTCCAAGGCATGAGTTAAGTTCTCTGCATTTTGAAGACAACTTCCTAGCTGAGTTTTTCAAATTAAGAGCGAATTTGCGAGTCTCCACGTGCATCGTTTTCCGCTCAATGCAAAAAGTGTTTTTGTAAACTTAAATTTTTTTTCCCCACAACTTTCTTTGCAAACTTTTTGTCTAATTTTTTACATAGGTTTTAAATTGATCTTCCACAGGTTTAAGAAGCTGCCGGAGCATTGTTGACAACAAACACCAAAACCTTCATCCTGGGTCAATCAGTGAACCAACCAAACTTCTACAGAACTGCTGAACCATCACGTTACATCCCACTAGGAAACCAACCAAGCAGTCCAAACACCTGTAGTCATCTGGTAGAACCTGTGGGTTTAACCTTGATGCAGGTCAAATAAAGGAGGCCAGAAAAATGCTGACCAGGAACCTAACAGGACCGAACCCCTCTGATTCACCCAATACAAAAGACCCAGATAAGTGAACCTTCAAGTATTCCGATGGTCTTTGCTGTCAGTAATGCAAAGTGGCTTTCGTTGTTTAATTTTCTGAATTATAAAAATTTTTGAACCCAAAACTCACATGTAAAATTTAATCAGGTTTATTGTTATTGATGTCTGTATTTAGTGCCTTATCCTTTCCTTTTTCCTTGCTCATCACATCTCTCATCAACATATCATCTCAGTAATAAAAATATGAGTCATTATCCATATTCTCGGTGACCTGTGTTTATACCTGTACATATGTAAATAAATCTGTAAATATTACACCAGTTTTGTTGTCTTGTGTCCCGTTGAAGACAGATATTTAATCAGTCATATCCAGAATTCATGGCTTTCAGATCAAAGACTGATTAATATCGATCATAATTTATTCCTACACTTTGGTGCCCCTTTGGAGGTATTTAATTAAATTTCAGATTTAATTAAACATTGCTTTAAACTTGTATCCGCTACACTGTCATGGGTGGATGTGAGACATCATTGTACAGCACTTTGAGCTTATGATTCAGATGGAAAAGTGCTATATAAATGCAGTCCATTTATGATTTGTATTTTGATTGCATAGTGGAAGGATTTTTTTTTTTTTTTTTTTTTTTTTGATGAGTGGCTATGATTAGAGGGTCAACTCCTACAGCGTATGATTGAAACTTCATTGTTAAAGAAATAAACATGTAGTAAATGCTTTAAAAAGTAAGCTGTTTTTAAAAAATGCCTGACATTTACAATAAATGATTTTTGTCGTTTTTTTGTTGTTTTATACTGTGCACGTGAAGGCAGTGGTCGCTGTGCTGCTGGAACCGCAGTCTGTCAAGCACAATAAATTAATACCAAGACTTCAAACTTGCAGTCTTTCATTCATTTTCTATATCTGCTTGTTCCAGTTAAGGGTCACAGCAGGGCTGGAGCTTGTCCCAGTGGGTGAGAGGCATGGAACACCCTAGAAGGGCTGCCAGTCCACCACTGGGCCACATACAGACAAACAAATGTACACGTACATTCAATTTAAATTTCCAGTCAGTGGTGGGCACAGTACTGCAAAACTGCTAACCGCTAATGAGCAAAGCTAACTTTTTTGTTAGTGAATTAGCTTTTCAGCTAACTTCAAAAACCATCAGTGGACCAATTAGCTTCCAATCGATTTAGTTCAGATAACTTTTAGAGCACTAATGTTTTTTTACAAAGTTAGTAACGGTGAAAAACATTTTAAAACCCTGTTGGCTATTTTCTGCTATGTATTTTGCAGCAGTGAGACAACAGAGAAATTAAGCTCAATTCTACCACAGCAGAAGGAGTCTGGCCTCCAAGTTGCCAGAAACAAAGAAATAAGTCATTATCCTTAACAGCATACAGTAGTCCAGCCGTGAGGCAGATGTCTTGAAAAGGAAAGCAGGTTTGACTTATGGTTTTGATTTATGAATCAAATTAATCCGGATAGACTAACAACAGTAATGTCAACTCTGTCATTTGTACAAAGTGAAAATATAACTTATCCTTTAATTTTACAATAATGCACAAATTCTGAAGTTTTGAACATAACACACACACACACACAGATGCCCAAAGGGATTATGGGTAATGTGAGCCTCTGCTCACATTGGTGAGCAGTCATTCATTCATTGGTCACCAATCATTCATTCTATGTCAAAACCAACACAAGTTAATGTAACGTGTGTGTTGGTGTGTACAAATAAATGTGCTTTTGTAAAATATGTATTTTTTTTTCATTTGTAAAAAAAAAAAAAAAAAAGCATTTGCAAAACCAGAAAGTCTGTTTATTGTGATTCAGGTCGACAACCGTGTGCCATACCCAACTCAGTAGATGGGTCAAAATGCATAGAACAATGCCATCTACTGGCACCCACTTATATGACACAGTTGTCAAATCACAACTTAATGGACATTTTGGTTTTGGAAATGCCTCTTTTTTTTAAGCGTCGTCAGACAATAGATTAAATAGAAATAGATTATTTGCTGACTTAAACTTGGGTTAAAGTGATCTGAAAATGCTGTTTTGTGCAGCGTTCAGGTGCTGTGACACGCTGAAAAAGGTGTATCAGCTGGTTAAATAAAGGTTAAGTAAGTCAAAAATAAATATTAATAAATTGTGGAGTGACCTTTCTAAATTGTGTATTATATGTAATATTAATGATGTAGCGAAATGAGTAAATTGCTGAATAAATGTTTTTTGTGTTAGTCTGTATTCTGTAAAGTAGTGACTTCAGTTTTACTGCCTGAATGCTTTATCATGAAAAATATCTCACCATTCGTTTAGCAATTCAATTAGAAGTCTCACTTTCATAAGGCTCAATTTCTCCCTTTTTATTTAGGCTCAGGTTTTTTCTTCAGTTCCTGCTGCTGAAAATCATCCCCACAGCATGATGATGCCACCACCATGTTTCACTATAGGGATGGTGCCCAGCTTCCTCCAACATGAGTGGCATTCAGAGAATTTTGTTTCTCATGGTCAGAGTCCTTCATGTGCCTTTTTGCAAACTCCAGGTGGGCTGCCTTGTGGAGTGTCTAAGGAGTGTCTTCCGTCCATGCAGGCCTAAATGGTGGGTTGCTGCAGAGATGGTTGTCCTTCTGGAAGGTTCTCCTCTCTCCACAGAGGAATGCTGGAGCTTTGACAGAGTGACCATCAGGTTCTTGGTCACCTCCTTTACTACGGCCCTTCTCCCCCGATTGCTCAGTTTAGATGGGCGGCCAGCTCTCACAAGAGTCCTGGTGGATCTGAACTTCGTACCTTTACGGATGATGGAGGCCACTGTGCTCACTGGGACCTTCAAAGCAGCAGAAATGTTTCTGTGCATTTGTGCCTCGAGACAATCCTGTCTCTGAGGCCTAGAGACAGTTCCTTTGACTTCATGCTTGGTTTGTGCTCTGACATGCACTGTCATCTATAGGACCTTGTAGACAGGTGTGTGTCTTTCCAAATCATGTCCAATCAACTGAATTTACCCCAGATGGACTCCAATTAAATCAAGGATCATCAGTGGAAACAGGAAGCACCTGAGCCCAATTTAGAGCTTCATGACAAAGACAGCTAAAACTTATGTAGGTGTGGCTTCTTAGTTGTTGTTGTTTTGCTTTGTTTTAAAGAAATTTGCAAAAATCTCAAAGAAAAAGCTTTTTTGACATTGTCATTATGGGGTATTGTGTGCAGACGTTTGAGGGAAATATTGAATTCTAGCAATTTTGGAATAAGGCTGTAACATTAAAAAAAATGTGAGAAACGTGCAGCGCTGTGAATACTTTCTGGATCCACTGTATCGCCTGATTTTTTATTTGTACTGCCTGTACAGTAAATGCTGAATCCTGAGTTATGATTTTTTGTCTTTTCTTTTTGTTGGCCCTGTAAAATGCATTTAAGATAAGATAGATAAGACTTTATTGATCTCACAGTGGAGAAATTCACATGTTACATCAGCTCTTAATAAACACACAAGATGAGTGCGAGTAGAAGAAAATGTGCATCAAACAGCGTGTGCAAAGATAAGCAATAATAATAATAATACTTGTAACAATACAATAAAATAAGAACGAGGTAGAAATTATATATATATATATATATATATATATATATATATATATATATATATATATATATATATATATATATATACACACACACACACACACATATACGAGGTCTGTTAGAAAAGTATTCGACCTTATTATTTTTTTCAAAAACCATATGGATTTGAATCACATGTGATTGCATCAGCCAAGCTTGAACCCTCGTGCGCATGCGTGAGATTTTTCATGCCTGTCGGTTGCTTCATTCGCCTGTGAGCAGACTTTGAGTGAGGTGTGGTCCACCCCTCTCGTCTATTTTTTATTGCGAATAAATGTCTGAACGATTTGGAGCTTTGCTGCATCAATTTTTTTCCAGAAACTGTGAGAGACCTCCAGGTGGACACCGTTTGAAAAATTAATATGGCTTTCAGGGACGGTTTTATGGTGATTAAACAGATTAAGGGGTGTTACTGCCCCTTTAAGGACGGCCCACAACTGCTGAGAGCGCAGTGTGCTCCCAGCGCCGATGGACAGGCTGACACCCCACACAAATATCCAGATTATTTCCAACGTGAAAGCTTTGTTGATCCGGGACCTCGTCTGACTTTCACAAAAAGGCAGAACATGTGGGACATGTCTATCTCGGCTTTCAGTGCTTACCAGTCGAGTGAGTATAAGAGAACTTGTGGAGAGCTGGACATGTCCCAGCTTGTCCTCTAACATTCCGAAACGGAGGTGTTCCTTTGTCTCACTTCATCAGCGAATCGGTCGTGACGCACGAAGCCTCCGCGCGGCTTTCCATGACAAAATCTCTTGTTAACAGTGAAATCTGCCGGAAAATGGCTGATGTCCAGCTCTTGTGATAACCAGAGAAAGAGCACACGAAAAAATTAAAAGGACCATTAATTTATGGACAGACCACGTACACATGGTTCTCCTTCATAAATCTTTGTGCTCGTGGAAGTATGTGTATATATATGTACACGTGTCTGCTGTCCACTTCCCAACTTTTCCATGAATGCACATACACAACCTCAAAACTCATTTTCATATACAACCTGAATATGAATTTGAGACAGTCCTCAGAGAGATGGAGAAAAGGAAAATGTGTTTCATTTGGTGGTCAGGCTTCTAGAATCATGAAGAAAAGGAAACCTGAAGAATGGTAAAATAACAGAGGTAATCAGCTCATGCAGGCTGTGACCTCTGGACCCGTGACACAAGCAAACAAATGAAAACCGTCACCCTGAGAGTGACCGGTATCTTACTAAAAGGTGAACAAAAGAGACGACCAAGAGGAACAACCAAGAGGGACTGACAAGGAAATAGACTATATTAATGTCAAATTTGGACAAATTGCAACCAGGAATGTTTTTTTGGTGATTTTAGTGTTTGACCTTCCTGTGACCTTGACCCTTTTGTGTGCTGAAAGCTATCTCAGTCAGACTGCTATAGGATTGATATATCCTGGATGCTCTCATCAAGCACTTTAATTTGGTGTATTACACGACATCTTTTACTCAAATCTGAAATTTAACCTACTTTAAGCTCACGTTTGACCTCATGGTAAACCCTGAAGGTCAAGGTCAATCCATTATCCCAGGTAATGGCTTATGGGCAAGGCCATTCACTTTTTTCATGCCAAATTTAGTGGCAAACTTTCAAAATTGCAACCAGGAAAGTTGTTTTGATGAACTAAATGTTTGACCTTCCTGTGACCTTGACATTTAACCTTGAGCTTGATCCTTTTGTGCTGAAAGTATGTAGATAGGACTGCTATATGTAAACGTACGAGTCTGCAATGATGATTTACATGCTTTCTTCTAATCTTAATAAATCTAAATTTTGCAGGTTATATTGTGATGATGTCATCTAATGACATCATAACCTAAAACATTTGATATATTCTGGATCCTCTGATCACACCCTTTATTTTGGTTTATTACACCACATGTTTTCCTGTAATGTGAAATTTGACCTAATTGTAGGTCACCTTTAAACTCAAGGTCAACCCTGAAGGTCAAGGTTGATCACTTATCCCAGGTAATTGCTTATGGGGAAGGCCAATCACTATATCCATGTCTGTCAGGGCGGGCGGTTGCCCGACACCAGGAGCGGTTGGACCCGCGAACAGACTCCCAGACTTGTTTTTGGCATGTGAGTAATCATGGTCTTTAATCCATGCTCAGGTTCAGCACACAGGTAATCAGTCAGCAGAGCAGAAGCACAATATGGATTTGGCAAGAACGCAGTCATATTCAGACAGGATTCACAGGCACGAGCAAACACAGTTATTAAGGGTGAGGCAAAAAGGCATAGTCCAGGAAAACAGCAAAACACAGAACAAGACAAAGCAAGAAATCAGGACAAAATACAGAGGCTGGTATGAGTGCATAAAGTGACAACAACATGGCAGCGAGCTGTGAGGCTGTGATGGTTTAAATAAGGAGCAAACAAATTAGGGTGATGTGAAGCAGGTGCGTGGAAGTCTCTGGAAGGGGGCGTGACCAGGGGAGCCAAAGGTTGTGCAGAGTACAAGATAGTGAAGGAAGGAAAGCACAGAGTGGAGTGAAGTAACAGACAAAGACACGAGAGCTGGAGCCAAGAGCATAAGTAAGTGAGAACACAAAGCAGACTGGAACAAAGTGTGAGAGCAGGGCACAAAGCTAGTGGAATGACGTGACAACACAGACAGAGATGTGAGAGGGATGAGAACAGAGCAGAAGCAGGGCATGGAGTGAAACAGAGCTACAACTGAAGACAAAATACACCAAACTGGAACATGACAAACTGATCAGAAAACATGGAGCATAGATAGTAAAGCAAAACTAAACAAGTATTAATAGTAAAATAAACAAGTGATAACCTAATAAAAACACATGAGAAAATAGAGATAAATACAAAATTAAACCAAAACTGACTTAACAAGGTGGTAAGACAAACCATAAGAAAAAGCAGTGACTAAATAATAACAGAAAACAAATCCTGACATAACTGTACAACAAATATTACAAATGAGAGGAACTAGATAAAACAAGTGATAAATTAAACAATAAATAAAACACAACTGACTGAAGAACAATAGAACAAAATGATAAGCCAAAGAAACAAGAAAAGAATACAAAGTGACAGATCAAAACAGAACAGAGAATAATCACATGATGAAAATAAAATAAGTAGTAAATCAAGACCGGGGCATGAGAAGGGGAAAAAAGAAAGAGGGAAAACCCAAATCAAACCCCAGATCAGGCCGAAATCGTGACAATGTCAAATTTGGATGCAAAATAGCATAAATGGTGACCAGAAAAGCTGTTTTGTTGAATTTAATGTTTGACCTTCCTGTGACCTTGACCTTTGACCTTGGTCCTTTTGTGTGCTGAAAAGTATCTCCATAAGACTACTATATGTGAACTTAGACTGTAATGATGATTTACACACTTTGTCACACCCTTAAATCATCTAAAATATGAAAATATTTTGTGATGACATCATAACTTAAAATGTTAAAACATTTCTGTCAGTCTGCTTTAACATCACTGACTGAATATTGGCTTTATGACATATGAGCCTTTGTGATGAGCATTGAATATTGGCTTTATGACATGTGAGCCTTTGTGATGAGCGTTGAATATTGGCTTTATGACATGTGAGCCTTTGTGATGAGCGTTGAATACTGGCTTTATGACATGTGAGCCTTTGTGATGAGCGTTGAATATTGGCTTTATGACATGTGAGCCTTTGTGATGAGCATTGAATATTGGCTTTATGACTTGTGAGCCTTTGTGATGAGCATTGAATATTGGCTTTATGACATGTGAGCCTTTGTGACGAACATTGAATATTGGCTTTATGACATGTGAGCCTTTGTGACGAACATTGAATATTGGCTTTATGACATGTGAGCCTTTGTGACGAGCATTGAATATTGGCTTTATGACATGTGAGCCTTTGTGACGAACATTGAATATTGGCTTTATGACATGTGAGCCTTTGTGACGAACATTGAATATTGGCTTTATGACATGTGAGCCTTTGTGATGAGCATTCACAAAGCATTCAGCAGAAACATTTGCAGAAATATCCTTCAGTGGTGATCAGTTTGCAGAAGGAGCAGGTCAACAGTTGAAACATAGTGACAGAATGTCTTCTGTCTCTTCTCTTTCTGTTACAAAAAGTATAACAGTCAAAATGTGTTTAAACTCTTGTATGTTTTTCTGCATGTGGTAAATTCTGGCTGTTCCTTGTTGTTGACCAGTGATCTTGCATTCATGATGAAGAGAGTTGCTGTGAAGGGGGGGGGGGGATGTTTCTGTTACATTAGCTTGTATTAGCATTAGCAACCTCCTAAATCACTTTCTGGACAAAAAGTAATCCATGAGGATCCTGATGGTCTGACTGGATTTGATAGAATAATGTAGCCAAGTTTCTTGTTGTTCGACACAAATGATTAAACCCATGTTTAATGGTGAATGTTGGCTGTGTGATAAGCTAACAGTTAGCCACTTGCTCACATCGTCTTCATGTCTGAATGTGATTTTGGATCGACTCCTGCACATAATTACCTTTAAATTATAAAAGACGGTGGTAGCTTCAACTACTTACAAGTTATCATTTTAGTGTAATCACATTCAACTTTTGAGGCTAAGAAAAGGAAAAGTACAAAATGTTCTTATCTCTAATGTCATAATAGTCCTAAATATGTAACTCCTTCGTAAAGTTTGCTTGCTGCTCTCTATTAAATCAATACTAGTGTGTTGTCAGCGGGGATCCACGGATTCTAGATTGGGTAGTGTTTATAAAACAGGCAGTTGACATTTATGTGGTAAAAGTAGTAATAAATTAATCAAAGCTTGTATAATGAGTTGCAATGACGTGTGAGTCCAGAATGTTTTTAGAACCTTAGACCTCAACAATTTTTAGAAGTACAACTCAGCCCTTATGTGCTGTTAATTATGTAATTTTTAATGTTAATTTACTGTCTTAATGTATTTATAAATTGTTTTAGTTCTTGCTGTCACATACACACAATTATTATTAATAATAATATTATTTTTATTTTAGTTCTTCTTCTATTTTTTCATTTGATTTTGAAATAAACCACAATGGAAATAAGCGTTTTCATTTTCTTGTGTCAACCATGTATTTTTAACATATTTACAATTATATTATGTACTTACATTGAACTTAAAATCACTCACTACATTTACGCCTTTAATATATAGATGACTTACCGCCCCTGGCTAGAATGGCGAGTGTGTCCAGAACATAGTCAGTAACACCCATTCGTCTGTTTTTGCAGTGTTCAACCTTGACCCAAAATACATTAACATAACAAACAGCAAATGTCAGCTCTCCACAATTTCTCTGTGATTGAAGTTCCATGCACAGTTGCTGTAAGCAGGTGCTTTTAATTTGACAAACAAATACAGTGGCAGAAGACATAAAAAACACTACACATTTCACTCGTAGTACCAACATGAAACTGAAGTCACTCATGGTAACAGCAACATGAGACTTAACTAAAATGGCTAAACTAATTATGCTACAAAAACACAATGAATCAATAATTCTAACAACACTGTTAAACTAACATAAACCACAGTAACATTTAAAACCTCGAAACCCTGAACTCCAAAGGCGCATTGCAGCACAATGTGCATTTTTATTAGAAAGCCAAGATTGCTAATTTCTCCACAAATTTTAGTCATGTCAACTTTCCGTTGATACAGGGTTCATCAAATGGCAGATATCAGCTCTCCCTGGTTTGTGTGTGATTGAAGCTATACACACACACACACACACAAGCTACTCGGCTATTGCAATGGGAAAGTGAGGTCAAACCTTGAACTTGTTCTGTGTAGAATATATACTGTGACAGGAAGCTTGCGCCATATTTTCAATTCCAATATGGTGTCTGAAAATTGTCATTTTCTGTTGTTTACTTTTTGCGTGGCCATTTTTTTTTTTTTTTGCACTTATTAACAAAAAGAGGTAATAATCTTAATGAATGCTGAAATATTGTATTTTATTTTGGAAATGATTTGACTTTTACTGTCTGTAATAAACCTATATATAAACCTAGATCCTGGCTTGCAAGGTGGTGAGCTTCAGGGACATGTCCACACGTCAACATGACAGGCTCCTCCAAGAGGTGGCGCTCTTGAAGAAGTTCAACCACCCAAACATTGTACAATGTTATGATCAGTTCTTAAACAAGAATAAGAAACAGGTCTACATTATGATGGAGTACTGTGAGAGTGGAGATCTGTCTCGCCTCATCGAACATGCCATCAAGAAAGGGTAAGTATGTCATCCTTGATTTGTCTTGGGATCTTTCCATCACATGTACCATCATTTCAGGATACGCCATGTTGTCATGTCTGAAGGATTAAGTTGTCTCTTTGTCCCAACAGAAAGTCAATAAAAGAAGAATTCATTCTTCAGGTTTTGGTGCAACTTGCCTCAGCACTGAAGCACTGCCACAGACGTCCTGATGGGAGTGTTGTGCTGCACCAGGACCTGAAGCCAGAAAATGTTTTCCTCCAAAAGAACCTCACCGTCAAGCTCGGTGATTTTGGGCTGGCAGAGATCCTTCCCACCAAGAACGACTGTTCACAGTCAACAGCTGGGACTCCACTGTACATGTCTCCAGTAAGTCATTTTTCTTTTCTTTTTCTTTTTGAACTACCTTCTTATGAGGGTAAATATCAGAGGTTTACAAGTGTGGGTCAATGCAGAGCACAAAGGGATCTCTCTCAGTCACAGTGGTCGTTTCTACACCAGGAGTCACCAACCCTGTTCCTGGAGATGACCTACCCTGCCTTGTTTTCCAACTCTTCCTGCTCCAGCCACTGCTGATTAACTCAGTCAGGTTTGCTCGGACAAACAGGAGCTCGGAAACATCAGACTTGAAACAGCTGGTTGCAGCAGGTACACACGGAAAACATGCAGGTCAGGTGATCTCCAGCTGTAGTGTTGGTGACCCCTGATCTACACCTTTAAACATGACTGTGGGTGGAGACATTTGAGGTTGTTTCATCATCAGGTTAACACTCGTGCTGAGGAAGGTCCATTTGTGCTCCTAAAGTCTGGAATTTCTCTGTCAGAAAAGACAAAATTCAAACAGTGATATTTACAACACAAAGTGTTTTTTTATACCATAATTTCCAGACTATAAGTCGCAACTTTTTTCACACGCTTTGAACACTGCAGTTTAAACAATGATGCAGCTAATTTATGGATTTCTACAGGCTTTCTCGTAAGTGGAAATGCCTCAGCTGATGCTGTCCATTACTTGGCTGAAAGCTGCGGTCCTCATGCAGTGTAAATTCACACACACTATAAATATAAAGTCTTACCTCTTTGTTGAAGTGGATTCCTCAATACGTCCTGAAGAAAATGATGTCTGAAAATACTTTAATTCCTTGTTGTGGCTGAAGAAAAGTCCCGGGAAATTTGCGCCACAGTTGTGCCTCTGTCAGATCAGTCAGGGGAGCTTTCTCTACCCCCCACCCCCCACCGTGTCTCTGTCTTTGCGCCACAAGTTGAAAAAGTCACAGCGCCTCATTAACGTCTCATTTGCCACAGACGCCAGGCGATCCTGACTGTACACAATGAAATTACCTCATGATCCACAAAGAAAAAAAAGTAAAATTACTCAGTTGTCAGTGTGGAGCAGAGAAACCGAACAACACCATGTGCACGCTGGATGACGTGATCGCCAATATTTACGTGTAACACCAGGAAAAAAAGCATTTATGGTACTATTTAATTTAAAAGTTAAAAAATCTTTCTGTTTAACATCTTTCTGTGTAAATATCTCATGTTACAACGTGGAGACCCGCAGCTCAAACACTATTTATGTACAATTGTTTTTTCTTTTTAAAATTGGTGGGGGCGGCTTATTGTCATGGGCGCTCTATAGTCTGGGAATTACGGTATATGAGGACAATCTCACCCATAATTGTGGACATCGTCTAAACTTTTTGTTGTTGTTTCTCCAGGAAAAAACAAATGGCAAAGTTTACAACGAGAAGTCGGACATCTGGTCTCTGGGGTGTCTGATTTACTACCTGTGTGCCTTAAAGTAAGACCTGAAACACACTTGAGCTGATTTTACAGATTGTGTTGAAAGTAAATCCGAATAATTTTTGTTGAATTTCTACTCTTTTAGGCATCCATTTAGTGATGATGGAGGAAAAAATCTCTCAGACCACATCAACAGTGGGAAGTTCAAAAGAATCCCGTCCTGCTATTCGGACAAGCTGGACTCCCTCATCAGGGACATGCTGCAAATCTGTGTGAGTCACACGTTCATCTACTCTGCTGCTATTTCAGACATTTCTTGTCCGTCCTCTACGGTGATCTGATGGATGTGGTGAGAGGTACGAGTGCTGATTCATTCAAATGTAGCAATGCTTGTGGCCTGGTGAAATGTGGGCGTGTCCACTTGGCCTTCTCCAGCCAATGGGCTTCTCGAACCTCATGCATAAAGAAACAAAGCAAATGGCCAAAATGTTGAAGTAGTGGGCTGGAATTTACATTTAGAAGATTTTTTTAAATATCTTACAGCACATCTGCATGTTGTGTGAGTCCAGATGTTTTATGTGATGTCTTTCTGTGTGTTTGCAAAAGTTGTATAAAATAATCCCTCAGTCTGATCATCACTTTCTGTCATGTTGAGGCTCAGATATCATCACTGTGTAGAAAAGTGACATTTTAAATATGTTTTATTTGTGCGTCCACCTGCTCTTTTGGTTTTGTTGATCTCATAGGTTTAAGGAAAAAAGTGGTCATGTGCATTGATGCAAGATCTTGTTCTTCTCTCTTTCTAGGAGGACTTGAGGTCCTCAGCTGAGGACATCCTCAGCAGATGCCTGCAGACTGAGAAGGCTGCTGAGGAAAAAAGATCACACAGTCCTGATCAGCCGCCTGCAGACGTCAGGCCCAAAGAGGAGGAAGTCCAGAAACCTCCAAAGAGAAAACGGAAGCTGGAGTCTGACCACAGTCAAAAATCGAAGCGGAGGCGGAAAGGTGAGCGTTTCCACCAACAACCAAGGAGGTTTTATCTTCAAGGTCAACTGCTTCAACTGAACTCATTTATATGGTGCTTTTCCATCTATATAGAAGCTCAAAGCACAATGTTTTCGACGCCCTGCGAGTGAAGTGAGGGAAGAGCGCCGCCCTGCAAAATCAAGTGATTTTCCCTCACAATTGGTGTTCACAGGCTGTCGCAGCCCTGCAGTGACATGGGACCCTTAACATCTTAGTTTAGAAACATACTCATTGTTAAAAAAAAAATAATGATTTAAAAAGATCTTACATTTACTTTCATTGCAGACAGTATGAACCCAAGACATTTCATATTTTGTGCACTCAGCTTCATTTAATTTGTTCATATTCATCCATTCTCACATTTAAGGCCTGCAACATGTTCCAAAATGGATGGATATTTGGGGCAATTCATTTGAATGATTAAATCATCACTTTTACAGTCAGTTTTCTTGTGAAAAGTCAGGGGATGGACACATGAACATTTAAAGACAAATCCAGTCTGGGACCATGTCTTGGTGCTGCACATCTCCACACCCACAACACCGTGGAACCCCCTGAGTCCAGGCCCGGCGCCAGAAAAAAAATATTAAGGGGGCGATGAGTTTATCACAGGGGGTGGGGTCCCCCCCCCCCCAAAAAAAGTGCGCACCGGAGGGGACGTGCCTCTAAGCGTGCGTAATGCATTGGGTGCGCTCCTGGAAAGCTCGTGTATTTAGGCTACACCGTTGTAAGAGACTAACTGAGTAAGAGTAAAGAGTGATGACTATCTTTTTATTATTATTTGAACGTATAGACCCTCGGTCAAGTGATCTCCTGCATACCACAAAACCAAACCAACTGATCTGAGAAACGACACGAGACAGTAGATTAACCCCACATACAGCCCTCCATCACAAGCGCAAACACAGCGCAATTGGGCATGACAGTCACACAACGGGTCAAAGATAAACCTTTCATGTTGATATATTTACAACAATACATAACTTTTTATCTTACCATAAAAGTCCATATCTTAACATAAAATTGTGTGGAAACTGGATGCTAGCCTACCTCAGTGGACTCAGGATCCTTGTCCTCTGCTGCACTGACAAGCGCAACCCTCGAGGGCCTTTTACACTGAATACGTCAGATGCGTCAAAAATCAGTCTAAAAAGCATTATTTTCAATGAGACGCGTTGCTTTTTAGATGCGTCAGATGCGTCGCGTCAAAGGCCGAGCTAAACCGACGCATCTGACGGGAGCGCGCACTGCCGCTTGTCGGCAGGCTGACACGGTCAAAGTTCAATCCAATCCAATTTTCGATGCTCTGAGCTGTGATGTACCTTCGCGTTGTCCAATAGGAACGACGCGTCGGGCCAAAACACGGAAGACTAGTGGCAGAAACAACTGATCTGTACAAAATGGATCCATGTAGAAACCACTGATCTGTGCAAAAAATTTCTGATTACTGTTTAAAAATGTTTAGAACACTTGTAATTAAAATAGCTAAATAAATCAATAAATGGTTCTTTAGAAACCTTTCATCTGTAAATTAAAACCACCTGTTATTTCAGATTCGATAATTTCTTGTTTAATATAAGGACATTTATTTTTAGACAAAATAACATGGAAATTTGTACTTTTTTTTAAGTCTGGTAGATTATTTATATCTCATTTCAACCAGAAAAACAGACACTGTAAATAAATCCAAATGTTTATTATAAATGCAACAGGAAATAATTTAACAATGACTGCAGTGATTGTAAAGTAGGATTTCTGTGACATAAACCTCATGATGATTTTTTTTTAATGGTCATTTCAACTTGTAATTTCGCCAAAATATGTAATTGACTTTAATGTTATCAGGACAGAGTCATTTATAAAATATCAATTTGAGCACAATAAGTGGAGAGCTTCTACTTGTGCAAATGTCTTTTGACTTTGATTTCGTGGACATTTTTAATGATCCGTTCATTTATTGTTAAAATATAAAATGAAACAGCTTTTTAAAAAATAATAAAATAGTTGCTGTTGAAAGAGCCTTTTATTTAGAAGCAGGTGATGTTCTGCTGGATTCTGGGGACCAGATGAAGGTCTCTTCTGCAGCTTTGAACTCTGGTGGTTTTGCTGAAGACACTTTTGTCCTATTTTGAAGAGCAGAGATGTTTTCTTTCGACTGGACTTCGTGGTGTTCAGCTCATCAATGGAAGTTTGGTTGTCTGCACAGCAGATGTTCCTGATTGGGAAAAATAAAAATATTTCTTTAAATATAAAGAAACACTAAACAGTTTATATATAAAAAAGGAAAAAAACAAGGAAAAAACAACGATGGAACAAATGCCCCCAAAAATAAGTTATTTAAAGTTGAGCTTTTGTGGTGTCTGAAAAAAGCTGTAGCTTTATTTGGTAAAAATAAAAAAGACTGAACCAATTACACATTAAAGCATTCACTCAGATCACTGTGCTAAAAGGCTATGTTAACGTTAGCCGATCATTAAACCTTCGCAGCAGTTAAGTAAACGTCACGTTTTATTTTTACATTATTCTCACCTCACTAAAGCTGCAGAACTAACCTCCATTGGGCAAACTGGGACTTCGCATATATCCATAAAGTGGGAGATTTCGGACTGAGTGGGTTTGCTCCATCACCCCGGCTGCCTGCCTCGGTCTGCCCAGGAATGATGCCTGAAGGCCGGCTTCTCCGTGCAGGTCTGCTCGCTGTCGCGGTTCGATCGATATCCCACCAAGTTGTCAGTCCTCCCTCGGTCGGCGTCACTCCGAAAAGTAGCTGAAAAAAAGCTTCTCCCAGCAGGGTGATGGGAGAATCGTTCTACTGCTGTTTTTTTAAAGCTTTTTTGTGGTTCAGGCGACGCAAATTCAAGTTGGCGATCGCTGAACTTTTCAGGTTGTGGAAACGGCCAGAGTGTGATGTGGCAAGCTCTGCCCCCTTGCCACTTCCGAAGCGACACATCTGATGGCATGTGTCGGATGCGTCGACGGATTGGGACATGTTGACGGATTGGCTTAAAGTCTTCAGTGTGAGAGGCCCTTCAACCTATCAAATTGCTTGAACACAGACACACGCCATATCCGTTTGTTTTAAAATTAATTACTTTAGTTAATTAATTTGGTTTATTTGTTAAATACGACATAATATTGAATAACTAATATTCTGCTATATTTTCCAGTATTTCTTTTTCTTTCTTTTTTATTTTTATTTTTTGATAACGCTCACATCCGAGGGGGCATCGCCCCCAAACGGGTCCGCCTGAGTCCTTCATGGTGCACAAACAAAAGAATACTAAATACATACCCTGAAAGACTCCTGCATCTTTCATTATATTGTATTTTCATCCTGTTTTAAATCAAAGTTATTTTAAACTCTTATTTATTGAATATTTTACGGCCATGAATTCAAACATTAATGAAATCACTGCCCAAATATGTAAAAAAATACTGAAATAAAATCTCAGTAAAAACTGTCTTTCAGACAGTAACACCAACTCTTCCTGGTCATACTTTTCCAAAAACATTTAAAGTTGTGCGAGTTTCTCCGCCAGTTCACCAGTTCCCTGCGTATTCAACTTCAGGGAACACTCTATTCAGCGAGACATTTTCACCTTCCTCCATGATGACAGACTTAGAGAAAAGGCTAAAAACAATTCTAAAATGAAGCACAGCAGCACAGACTCTGTTGGACCTGTTCACCATTTCCACATCCACACTGTGAAAGTCCATCAAGAACACCTAATTGTAAATGTAAAAGTTCCTCTCTTCCCATTCAATCCAACACACCAGCCGACATGGACCTGGACGTCCCCAATGTGACGTCACTGAAATCAATATTTCTTGCAGGCTGTCAAATCTGACCGTTAAAAAGGTGAAATCAGGCTGAACGTCTCATGTTTATGGCTAAATATCTCAGGGCACATGGCACCAAAAATAACACAATTTTGTGATTGTGGTTTGAAGATAAACAGTTTCTCACTGATCCTTTTGAATGATGAGAAGTCAACAGACAGCCCAGTCTCACACCTTTTTTTTCTTGCTGCCACCATGAAATGAGTCACATTTTCATGACGTGTTTTTTTAATTTTATTTTACTCTTTCTAATCCTACCCCTTCCCCAAACTCTAACCCGAAACATAACCGCCACAGACTCCAAATTTCATGATACCATCATGAAATGAATTTGGGATACCAGCAGGAAAATGTGGCGCTTTTCATGACGGTATCCCAAACTAATAAATTAATGTAGTTTTCATGATGCTATCATGAACTGGTGTGAGATTGGGTTGAAACAGAACAGTTGATACAGTTTTTATTTTAATGTGTGTATAAATTTTGTACTTTTGGACTTTAGGACCAACAGGAAAACCATCTCGTGGACCATGAGTTGGTGTGATCCACCAAAGAGTCCATGTGTGAGGTGACCATCATCGACCCTCACACCGACCATCTACCTTCACGAGATGTTCCTTTTGGTTGAGGACACACTTCACCCTTCCATTATGTTCTGCACTACTCCCTGTTTTTGTTGGTTTTAAGGGACACAGTAATAAATCATTTATTTTTACACTTTCTGTGTGGATGACTGTTTACATTTTGGGTTCTATTTCACACAAATCACAACAAAAGCATTTTACTTCAATAGTATGGATCCACAACATCAACACATTTCCATTTTTCCCCCTCAGGTCAGATTTGTACTGGGTGCAGGTTTTAAATAAAAAACCTGATCTGAGCATCAGACAGGCAACAGGAAAGCTTCACACACAGTTTGAGAGAGAGGAGGGAGGGAGATGTTAGTCTGACTGTCTGTGTACATATCAGTGGTGGATCCAGAAAATTTTTCCTGCAGGTGCTATGAAATCAGGGCTCATGTGTCACGGTGGCTCTCTACTACACCTCTGCCACGTTCACAGGTACACACACACATACACACACATCATCTATGACTGTCACTGTCGACATACAGAATTAAGATAATCACACACAAAATTAGGCTGCTGTTCAATACAAATATCCAAAGAGCTGCACATGTAGCCTGTAGCCTATGGAGGAAAAAATGCGAACAGCAGACAGAGAAGAAAATCTTTCACCTGCCATTGATGTCTTCATAACAGCACCATGTGCCTGTTGTTGTCGTTACAAAGAAAAGCATCAATGGTTTGTTTGCTGTCCAGGGCAAAGCTCAGAGAGGTAAGACAGGACAACACGGTGAAGAGATTTAAAAATGAACATAAGAATTTTTAAATGAACCCTAAAATATACAGGCAGCAAATGAAGTGCAGCCAATACATGAAATACATGATCTTGCTTTTGAGTTCCTATTTGGAAACACAGGTAATTTCTACCTGCCCGGCGTTTCCGCCTGACGCACCTCCACCAGTGCCGGTGGGGTAACTGCAGGGTCATCAGCCGGGAGCCACCCTTCATTGATGTTTCGCTCCATTAATCCCGGAACATCTCACGGTGGTGGAGCAACGGCAGGGACGTCTCCCTACCGCCCCCTGCAGCCACCCCTAGGACCCCTCTTTCCCCCACGACCTATCCTTCCTACGCAACCACAGCCAGAAGCTGGCTCTTTCCGCCTCCTCTGCCAGCTCCCTACATGCCCTCTTCAGCCTTGTTCCAGACACTCCGATCTTCCTAAGGAGGCGCTGAGTGGATGTTCCGATGAACCCCCTACAGCCAACCTCCACGGGATAGATAACTGCGGACCATCCCGCTTCCCGACACTCCGCTACCAAGTCGGTGTATTTATCTCTCTTCCTTTCACAGGCAGCCTCCATTCCTCCCTCCCAAGGGACCGTTAACTCCACCAAAATCACAGACTTAACGTCGGCGGACCACAGCACAACATCTGGCCTCAAAGAGGTGGTAACAATCTCTGGGGGGAACTTAAGCTGCCTATCGAGATCCACCCTCAAATTCCAGCTACATCCAGGTGTTAGCAGTGACCTTGTCCTCTGAGCAACAGGTTGGACTCCAGCCCCTTGTCTAACAAAGTTGATAAAAGTCCAAGACGTAGGAGGAAGCTCTTTAATTACCTCCGTTCTCTGCACTTCAAGGACTTCTGCCAGCTTCCGCAGAACCAAATCGTGCCGCCACCTATACCTACCCTGCGCCAGAGCTGTCTTGCAACTAGACAGGATATGTTGGAGGCTTGGGTTTGGGACATTACAGAGCTGACAGCTTTCCTCCAAGCCATACCACAGACTCACATTGCTTGGGCTGGGGAGGGTATCATACGTGGCCCGAATGAGGAAGCTAAGCCTTGCTTGGGGCATCTTCCACACCTCGGACCAATTGATGGTCCTACTGACAACTCCTTCCCATGTTGTCCATTGCCCTTGCCGCGACTGGCTGAGGGCCTTGATCTTATATTTCTCCTCCTCATGCCTGACCACCTCCTCAATCACCAACCCTTTCTTCTCCTTTCTTGTAGCCTTGGACCAAAACTTGGGGGCTATTCCCCACCCCAAGCCTGCTCTCCCTGACTGTATCCTACCCACCACTTCTTTATGCTCAAGCCTGCTGATGGCCTGGTTAACAGCCTCCTCAGCCTTCCACTTGCGTCCTGTTCGTACTGGCACCTTGCTGTTTTTTACGAGTGGATCGGCTGATTCTCTCAACTCCAGAACAAGCCTGGCCTTCTCTTGCCTGTAGCCTAGATTAATAGACTTCAGTGGCAGCTGCAACACAGTCTTCCCAAACAGGGCAACGTCGGAGAGACTTCGAGGTAGCCCAAGCCACTTGCGTATAAAGGTATTGGCTTTTGCATCCATCTTCATTACCACAGATGAAGTGATCTCGCACAGCTTCAGAGGCCACATCAACCGCTGGAAGAGGGTGAACTGATAACACCAGACTTTCAGCTTCCCTGGGAGGTGGCACTTGTCAATCCTCTCCAGCCCATCCGTAAGCTGCTGCAAAATGACGGCAGGCATGTGAGTATCAGACAACTCCGCCGTATACAGCCTTCCCAGACTGCGGACTGGTTGGTCAACCAACAACGGGATCTTTCCTCCATCCACTGTAAAGGAGATACGGTCGTTCCTAACTCCCTTCCGGATCGACAAACTGCGGGACTTCGCTGGCTTGATCCTCATTCTCGCCCATCTGAGGAGTTCTTCAAACCTCCTTAAAAACCTAACAGTACATGACGCTGTTTGCAGTAGGCTAGTTACATCATCCATGTAACTTTGCAGAGCTGGTAGCCGTTGTCCTGACCCCGTTTTTAACCCTCGCCCCATCTGCCTACTGCCAATCAGGATCACCTCAAAAGCTGCCGTGAAAATGATGGGGGAAATTGAGCATCCCATTGCGATGCCCTTCTCAAGCTGTTGCCAATTGGTAGTAATACCCTGTGTGGCATAACAAACTTGCAAAGAGTTAAAGTAATTGGATACCAGCTTCTGAATACAAGATGGAATATGAAAAAATTCCAAGGCAAAAGCAATGAGCTGATGAGGGACCGAACCATAGGCATTTTCCAGATCCAGCCAGACAACGTGCAGATCGCGCTTCTCCCGCTTGGCTGACTGAATCTGGTTCCAAATCATAGCTGAATGCTCCACACAACCTGGAAAACCAGGAATGCCTGCCTTTTGACAACTGGTGTCAATGTAGTTATTTTCTAAGAGATAAGAGATAAATGCAGTGGCATTTTGAATCAACTGCAGATGCGAAAGTAGCGACTGACTGACTCCCACATGAAATGAATTACAATAATCCAGCTGAGATGAAATAAAAGCATGGATCACTGTCTCAAAGTGATGCCTAAACAGAAAAGATTTCACAGTTGCTAACCGATGTAGATGATAAAAACTGGACTTAACCACAGCTTTAATTTGGTTGTACAATTTAAGATCACTGTCCACATTAAAACCAAGATCTATAATAACAGGTCTAAAATAAATCTCCAAGGGTCCTAAGGCAACAAAGGAGGACTCACAGGGGCCACTGAGTCCAAACATCATCAACTCAGTTTTCATTAAAATTTAAAAAGTTCAAGGCCAACCAAGATATAATGTCATCTAGGCATAGCAGGAGCTGTTTTATGGAGCTGACATCCTTCTGTCCTAAGGGAAGATAAATTTGGCAATCATCATCATAACATTGAAATGACATCCCATGCCATCTAAAGATGGAATCCAGAGTCACTAAATGAAAAAAGCAGTTACCCTACAGTTGAACCCTGTGGAATGCCACATAACAACAAAGCAGATGATTCAGAACCATGAATATGCACAGAAAAGGTTCTGTTTACCAAGTAAGACTGAAACCATTCAGGTGCAGTGCCACCGATGCCAACTAAGTGATGAAATCGAGATAATAAAATGTTATGGTCCACTGTATCAAAGGCAGCAGTTAAATCAAGCAAAAACAAAACAACGTGGTTCAGTGGCGGCTGGTGAAAAACAGTCTTGGTGGGGCTGCTGTGCCAATAGATTCCCTTGCCTTGTCCAGTACAGGCATTCAAGTGAACATTCATAAAATTACTACAATTCCACAATAATCATTTCATGTCCTTCTCAAAATCAGCAGTTTTACAGATAAAGTTAACCATTTACAGCTATATTAGGCCCCATTTCTACTTTGGAAAGGAACAGTATCAAATACAACACTCAAGTTCTTGAGCAAAGAACATTTCACCATTTGACACCAATTACACACATAGTACACCAAACTGTACTGAACTGCCATTATCTTCAGACAAACAGATCCTGGGGTTCACAATGACACCGACCTTAACAAAATAGAAAATATCACCAAATTTACACTCTTTCAAAATATGGAAAAATTCTTCAATTGACAAAAGAACATTATGTACATACGACAATGTTCACACCACCTTCAGAGAGAGAGAGAGAGAAAATGTTTGTGTGTGAGAGAGTGTGCGAGTGAGAGAGACAGTGTGAGAGTGAGTGAGAGTGTGAGAGTGAGTGTGTGTGTGAGAGTGAGAGATAGAGTGTGTGTGTGTGTGAGAGAGAGAGAGAGAGCGAGAGAAAATTAAGGTAATATTTTGCATGAACATTAATGAGTGGAATGAAGGCAAACTAAAGAAGCTTGAAAAACTTAAATAACTTGACTAACTAATAACACCAAAACCTTTAAATTAAATTGGTTAAAATTAATTAACAGTGTAGAGGACAAAGCAAATTAAGTATATAAAAGCACTTAATTAAATGCGTTGCTAAACTTGGGTTTGTCTGACTATAAGTGTCTTGTGTGAACTCAGTGGCTGAGTTAGAATTTCTTTAAAAAACATGCAAATTGCTATTTTAGGCTTTTGTTTTGTTTTTAAACTGAGCAAATAATTTGTTTTAGAGTGTGGAATACTCCAAAGAATATTTCACTTCTGTGGACTGATCCTCATAACGTGTAAAGTGAAATCAAAATACCAGCATGGCTGCAGCTTTGAACACTGTTACAAACAGCCCCGGCCTCCCCTATTACCATTATAACTGGTCTGCTGTCCCAATAAAGATCACAGCTTTGATCCCCTAAAACAAACAAATCTTAAATTTTCACCCTCGTTTCCACACCAGGAGCAACATTCGGGAATAAATCCGAGCAGCTCGTCAGCTCACCTGAAGAGGTGGACGCGCTCCTTTCCATCCGCGCAGATCAGCAGCCTCCGTGACGTGTGCGCGCTGACAGTGTGAATGAAGCCTGACACGGTTTATAACGAGTCAGACAAACGTCTCTCCTCCAACCGGGATGTGCAATTGTCATTAAACCACGAGAAAGATCTGATGTGCGCACCTCCAAAAGGATCCCCGCCAAACTTTGGTGTCATTGATTTGATGAGTTTTGTCCCGTTTTAAACCTCCGAAGAGTTCTTCAACTTACTCCAGCAAAACACACGGAGACAAAATAAAAATAAATAAATATAACCCAAACGTCGTCGTCACCATCATCTCTTCCTGACTGACTGACAGCTGCAGCGTCACGTGTATCACTGACTGTAATCTCACGTTCCTGCATTTTTGTAGTAAGGGCTAAAATTCCGGCGCCCCAAAGCCATTAATTTTGGCAATGCTGATTTGCCAAGTATTTATTAATTTTCCCTAGCAACTACATACAATTGGTTATTTCGCTGCACTTCAAGGGCGCTTTGAATCATCGCCCAAGACTAGGAATGATACGTTTTCTGCTTCTGTTGGTGGAAATGCACTGTTGAATGAGAGTCAGTTGGAGGAAGTGTTGTTTTAATCATTCATATTACATGTAGGCACATACTACTAAGTAAAACTGACATTGATAATACTTTTTAAATATATATTATGATTTTTCATTTTCCACATCTAGGAGGGCAACGCCCGAGCGCCCCCTATGGGCCAGCCGCCACTGACGTGGTTACAAGAAGCTTCAAGCATTGAGTTACATTTTACTGACATGGGCGTGAAAAAAATCTCAGGAAACCAATTTTTTGGTATCTTTTTCATTTTTGTGGCATTATTAGCAGAAAATAGTTGGCTTTCGATCTATAACCTTTCTGTCTTCATGAAAATATGTTGTTATTTAAAAAGTACTGATATATGGTGAAAATCACATGAAACTGCTGTTTTTTGAGATGAAAATTTCAGACAGTGCCACCTATTTTGTCCTGTTATACATTTTCTATTTATATAGACACCCAAAACGTTTGCATGGAACTCACAAACCATATTTGAAATTTCAAAACTCCAGTTTTTAGGTATTCCATTACAATTTGTCTCAGAAAATCATTGCAAAATGACAAACAAGCAAAGATGAAAATCACAACAAAATTATAAATAAAAATAAATAATAAAATTTTTGATATGTCACACAAACATTGTGAACATAATATTTTAATACACAAAATAATCTTTTTTTATCTATTGGTAAATACAGTGTGCTTATGTCACAAAGTAGACAGCCAGCCAAATCAAATCAAATCAATTTTATTTATATAGCGCCAAATCACAACAAACAGCTGCCCCAAGGCGCTTTATATTGTAAGGCAAGGCCATACAATAATTACGGAAAAACCCCAACGATCAAAACGACCCCCTGTGAGCAAGCACTTGGCGACAGTGGGAAGGAAAAACTCCCTTTTAACAGGAAGAAACCTCCAGCAGAACCAGGCTCAGGGAGGGGCAGTCTTCTGCTGGGACTGGTTGGGGCTGAGGGAGAGAACCAGGAAAAAGACATGCTGTGGAGGGGAGCAGAGATCGATCACTAATGATTAAATGCAGAGTGGTGCATACAGAGCAAAAAGAGAAAGAAACACTCAGTGCATCATGGGAACCCCCCAGCAGTCTAAGTCTATAGCAGCATAACTAAGGGATGGTTCAGGGTCACCTGATCAGCCTTAACTATAAGCTTTAGCAAAAAGGAAAGTTTTAAGCCTAATCTTAAAAGTAGAGAGGGTGTCTGTCTCCCTGATCTGAATTGGGAGCTGGTTCCAGAGGAGAGGAGCCTGAAAGCTGAAGGCTCTGCCTCCCATTCTACTCTTAAAAACCCTAGGAACTACAAGTAAGCCTGCAGTCTGAGAGCGAAGCGCTCTATTGGGGTGATATGGTACTATGAGGTCCCTAAGATAAGATGGGACCTGATTATTCAAAACCTTATAAGTAAGAAGAAGAATTTTAAATTCTATTCTAGAATTAACAGGAAGCCAATGAAGAGAGGCCAAAACGGGTGAGATATGCTCTCTCCTTCTAGTCCCCGTCAGTACTCTAGCTGCAGCATTTTGAATTAACTGAAGGCTTTTCAGGGAACTTTTAGGACAACCTGATAATAATGAATTACAATAGTCCAGCCTAGAGGAAATAAATGCATGAATTAGTTTTTCAGCATCACTCTGAGACAAGACCTTTCTAATTTTAGAGATATTGCGCAAATGCAAAAAAGCAGTCCTACATATTTGTTTAATATGCGCATTGAAGGACATGTCCTGATCAAAAATGACTCCAAGATTTCTCACAGTATTACTAGAGGTCAGGGTAATGCCATCCAGAGTAAGGATCTGGTTAGACACCATGTTTCTAAGATTTGTGGGGCCAAGTACAATAACTTCAGTTTTATCTGAGTTTAAAAGCAGGAAATTAGAGGTCATCCATGTCTTTATGTCTGTAAGACAATCCTGCAGTTTAGCTAATTGGTGTGTGTCCTCTGGCTTCATGGATAGATAAAGCTGGGTATCATCTGCGTAACAATGAAAATTTAAGCAATGCTGTCTAATAATACTGCCTAAGGGAAGCATGTATAAAGTGAATAAAATTGGTCCTAGCACAGAACCTTGTGGAACTCCATAATTAACCTTAGTCTGTGAAGAAGATTCCCCATTTACATGAACAAATTGTAATCTATTAGATAAATATGATTCAAACCACTGCAGCGCAGTGCCTTTAATACCTATGGCATGCTCTAATCTCTGTAATAAAATTTTATTGTCAACAGTATCAAAAGCAGCACTGATGTCTAACAGGACAAGCACAGAGATGAGTCCACTGTCTGAGGCCATAAGAAGATCATTTGTAACCTTCTAAATTCTAAAAACCTGACTGAAACTCTTCAAATAGACCATTCCTCTGCAGATGATCAGTTAGCTGTTTTACAACTACCCTTTCAAGAATTTTTGAGAGAAAAGGAAGGTTGGAGATTGGCCTATAATTAGCTAAGCTAGCTGGGTCAAGTGATGGCTTTTTAAGTAATGGTTTAATTACTGCCACCTTAAAAGCCTGTGGTACATAGCCAGCTAATAAAGATAGATTGATCATATTTAAGATCGAAGCATTAATAAATGGTAGGGCTTCCTTGAGCAGCCTGGTAGGAATGGGGTCTAATAGACATGTTGATGGATTGGAGGAAGTAACTAATGAAAATAACTTAGACAGAACAATCGGAGAGAAACAGTCTAACCAAATACCTGCATCACTGAAAGCAACCAAAGATAACGATATGTCTTTGGGATGGTTATAAGTAATTTTTTCTCTAATAGTTAAAGTTTTATTAGCAAAGAAAGTCATGAAGTCATTACTAGTTAAAGTTAAAGGAATACTCGGCTCAATAGAGCTCTGACTCTGTCAGCCTGGCTACAGTGCTGAAAAGAAACCTGGGGTTGTTCTTATTTTCTTCAATTAGTGATGAGTAGTAAGATGTCCTAGCTTTACGGAGGGCTTTTTTATAGAGCAACAGACTCTTTTTCCAGGCTAAGTGAAGATCTTCTAAATTAGTGAGATGCCATTTCCTCTCCAACTTACGGGTTATCTGCTTTAAGCTGCAAGTTTGTGAGTTATACCACGGAGTCAGGCACTTCTGATTTAAGGTTCTCTTTTTCAGAGGAGCTACAGCATCCAAAGTTGTCTTCAATGAGGATGTAAAACTATTGACGAGATACTCTATCTCACTTACAGAGTTTAGGTAGCTACTCTGCACTGTGTTGGTATATGGCATTAGAGAACATAAAGAAGGAATCATATCCTTAAACCTAGTTACAGCGCTTTCTGAAAGACTTCTACTGTAATGAAACTTATTCCCCAATGCTGGGTAGTCCATCAGAGTAAATGTAAATGTTATTAAGAAATGATCAGACAGAAGGGAGTTTTCAGGGAATACTGTTAAGTCTTCAATTTCCATACCATAAGTCAGAACAAGATCTAAGGTATGATTAAAGTGGTGGGTGGACTCATTTACATTTTGAGCAAAGCCACTTGAGTCTAATAATAGATTAAATGCAGTGTTGAGGCTGTCATTCTCAGCATCTGTGTGGATGTTAAAATCGCCCACTATAATTATCTTATCTGAGCTAAGCACTAAGTCAGACAAAAGGTCTGAAAATTCACAGAGAAACTCACAGTAACGACCAGGTGGACGATAGATAATAACAAATAAAACTGGTTTTTGGGACTTCCAATTTGGATGGACAAGACTAAGAGTCAAGCTTTCAAATGAATTAAAGCTCTGTCTGGGTTTTTGATTAATTAATAAGCTGGAATGGAAGATTGCTGCTAATCCTCCGCCTCGGCCCGTGCTACGAGCGTTCTGGCAGTTAGTGTGACTCGGGGGTGTTGACTCATTTAAACTAACATATTCATCCTGCTGTAACCAGGTTTCTGTAAGGCAGAATAAATCAATATGTTGATCAATTATTATATCATTTACTAACAGGGACTTAGAAGAGAGAGACCTAATGTTTAATAGACCACATTTAACTGTTTTAATCTGTGGTGCAGTTGAAGGTGCTATATTATTTTTTCTTTTTGAATTTTTATGCTTAAATAGATTTTTGCTGGTTATTGGTAGTCTGGGAGCAGGCACCGTCTCTACGGGGATGGGGTAATGAGGGAATGGCAGGGGGAGAGAAGCTGCAGAGAGGTGTGTAAGACTACAACTCTGCTTCCTGGTCCCAACCCTGGATAGTCACGGTTTGGAGGATTTAAGAAAATTGGCCAGATTTCTAGAAATGAGAGCTGCTCCATCCAAAGTGAGATGGATGCCGTCTCTCCTAACAAGACCAGGTTTTCCCCAGAAGCTTTGCCAATTATCTATGAAGCCCACCTCATTTTTTGGACACCAGTCAGACAGCCAGCAATTCAAGGAGAACATGCGGCTAAACATGTCATCAGAAGTTGAATGCGTGAAAAAAATACTGCCCTGTGTAAAAAAATAATCTCAAAAGATTTTCATCCAAGTTCAATGAAAAACATATCTTTCTATTGCCAAATATTTGTCAATTAATGAGATTGTATTTAGATTTCTGCATCTCCTCTATTTTTTTGCGATTTGTTTTTTAACAAAGACCTTCACCGTGGTGCTGTAGAGTATTTTTGAAAACATGGTGTATGTCATGAGAGTTTAGATCTATTTCTGAAACAGATATATCTATCACCAGGAATGATGTTCCTGCTCACTATAGAAAAAGCACACTGCTCAGGTCAACCAATGATACTGTCATTGTGCAGTGGTTTGGAAATGGAACGTTTAGCAGGATTAGGTCTTCAAATGTTGATCTACTATCTGAGAATAGAGTTGATGCAAGCAGGGCTTCTCACAATGAAATACATTGCACCTCTACAATATGGCACTGTCTGAGCTGAGACCAGGGGCGGCGGACTGGGGGGGTAAAGGGTACTATGTACCCAGGGCCAGAGCATGGGGGGGCCCACAAAAAACTGGCATTAAATACATTTTTGTGTTGCATGTTATTCATGTCCATACAATTCATGTTGTAAAAGAATATACTTTGAATGAATGTATTAAATGTTGCAAAACATAATTCTGCTCTAACAATAATATTGAAAGATCTCTGAGGGCACTTCCACCCCTGCACAGCTGTACAATGGTTTAGTCCAGGCGCACAGGTGGCACTCTGCGCCCCCCCCCCCCACACACACACACACACACACACACACATCCCAAACGGGATCTGACAGAAAGAGGAGGTGCTTAGTAGAGCTGAAACAACGATTTAATCGATTATTAAAATAGTTGTCAACTAATTTAGTCATCGATTAGTTGTTAAATAACTTTGTTTTACCGCAAATGTTTTGTTTCTTCCATATAAATCAACCGTTTCTGCAGCGCGGCTTTGCTTTGAACCTTGAACCAATCGAAGCAGTGATTCACAGATAAAAGCAGTGATTTGATCTGTTTGTTGATTCATTGTTTTATTTCGCTTTATCTTAATTTTTCCCCACTAAAACCTCCAAAGCATATGTCTGTGAGTAATATTTACCTTTTTATGTTAATCTGACCTGTTATGGTCTTCTGAAACAGTTGATAGATGTATTTTATAACTTAAAAACGGGTCCGATGCTAACGTGTTAGCATGTCTATTGCGTTTTCAATGTTAAGTTAGCATTAAGTTGTTGCAGCTGTCAGCACATTTGTTTTCTGTATAATAATTCATGGCTCAGCGTTTGTTGTTGTAAAAGAGTCAAATGTATTGCAAATTGTAATATTTTTTTAATTTATTTTTATTCATATATTAGTAATAATAGGAACAACAATAATAGTAATAATAACCAGTAATGCTATAATACAATTTTAGAGAAAGAAAGAAAAGAACCTGATTAAACACAACAGAAAAGATACATCCAACTAACAATGAACATAAATAAATAACTTTCCTGTGAACACCTAGTGACTCTTAAACCTCCACTTCACCCCTGTTTTATTTAAGTTTAATGACAATTTGTTTCGGTCAAACCACATCTAAGTTGTGTTTTTACACAAGAAAAAATAAAATGCAGTTAACTGCACATTTGTGTCTTTTTTCATTAAATATGTGTTAAAGATCAGATATTACACTTTAGTCAGGCCGTTAAAATACTTTTGTGGACTCTTGCTGTCATATGTTGTCAGTGGTTGAGATAGTTGTTGTAGGCATCTAAAAATGCTCATAATCGGGTGAAACCTGATAGACATCTCTTTGTGTTGTGTCGGTGATGTATATTTGCAAAATAAAACAAAACACTACTCCAGGGGCCTGTACTACGAAGCAGGGTTACTGGCTTATCAGGGTAACTTCGGGAGTAAGTTGATGACGTGTGGAGTAACTTCCCGGTTAACCCGTACTACAAAAGGTGGATAGGTTTCGATCGAGGTATGCTGCCATGGTAATTTATGCTGCGTGCCAAACCTGCTCCGAGCAGGTTATGTTCTAGGTTAGCTTGAGGTTTTTGCTTAACCACTCCCTTTATAAGTACCACCCGTCCACCTTCAATCACTCCGAAGACAATGCCGGCCTACCTGGATGATCGGTTTGATATTGGGGCACAAATTGTGAGGGGCTCTCTTCGCAGGGCGAGGGTTTTTAAAGACCACCAGAATCCGCTGACATACACGGATGATATTCTCCATGAAAGATATAGATTCTCAGCCGAGGGAATTCATTATCTTTGTCAGCTGATCGGGCCAGACGTCTGTAACATCACCCATCGTAGCAATGCCCTGACGATCGAGCAGATAATGTGCCTTGCGCTTAGATATTTTGCCAGTGGACAATTTATGTATTCCATCGGTGATGCTGAACATCTGAGCAAGAATACTGTATGTCGTATGATTCGCAAGGTAGTACTTGCTCTATCTAAACTGTTGGATGCATTTGTCGTTTTCCCTGGCCATTTATCCGCAATGCAAATCAAAGAAGGGTTTTATGAAATCTCGGGTAATTATTAATATCAAAATAGGTCTAATGCTCGTCCATTAATTAGGCGAAGTGGGGCTTATCAATAGCAATTTCTCCTAGGTTTCCCAAGAGTAATAGGAGCCATTGATTGCACGCAAATCCCAATCAGTGCACCCCTGGGACAGTACGAGGGCGATTATGTCAATCGCAAATCTTTTCACAGTATCTATGTGTAGGTATAGCCGTTCTATTCGGCCTATTTCATATACCCATTATTGTGTAGTCCACTCTAAGCTCACCTTCTTTTCACTTCTTTCAGCCACATAAGGGTTGCTTTGGTTTGGGTGATTTTTCTAAATATTCTAATATACAATTACTATAATTACATATTTCACATTCTTTTTCTCCCCACATGGGGCTGTCCTGTTGGATAACCTTCATGCCAAAGTGATATATATGTAACTATGTTAACAGAATGACCATTAATGGCTTTAAATCCTTAGATAGGTAGCCTATTTAGGAAACATTAAATTAACCTAACATCTATTAGTAGGCCTATGCCCACTTCTGAATTGTGTTGCATCTGGGCGTAATTAATGAAAGAAGGTCATTATTTTACACATATCAGACATTCCACAGGTTAATCATCTATAACAGATTTGGAGAACAATTGAATTGTACTTACGCATTTACCCGATCAGCAATACGTTGCCAACAAGCCTGTCTTGCTTTATTGGCAGACGATGTGTTCGATTTCCCCCTTAACGTTAATTTAAATTCCTTGTAGCTCCGCATAATAATCGTGCATTCTTCTTCGGTAAAGTAAGGTGACCGCGCCATCACTGAAAAATGGTGATGTGCGCTGCAACCTGCCCTTTTTATGTGAACGCGTACAAACTCCAATTAGGTTAATACAGGTTCAACAAATCAACACCTTAATCAGCGTCTTAGTACCAATTAACACCACTTGAGAACACCAGGTTTTGTCAACCCCGGTTTAAGAAGTTAACCCTGGGTTACATCTGAGTAAGTTAACCCCGCTTCGTAGTACAGGCCCCAGGTATGTTTTTGACGAGAACATAACTTTGTTACCAGCTCAAATGTTGATGTTGCGTGATAAAGGCCTTTTAATAATAACTCACTTACAGAAATAATGGCAAAACTCACATGCAATATATAAAAAAAAAATGATTAATCGAAAAAATAATCAACCGATGAATTGATTACTAAAATAATCCTTAGTTGCAGCCCTAGTGTTTAGGCTAAAAATAAAATATGTCTTTCCTAAAATATCAAAGTTCGGATTTCAAAAAAGAAGAGAAAAAAGGACAGAGAAAGAAAACAAAATGAAGAAAAGCAGCTGCTAACCAAATTCTTGGAAAATAGAGGTTAGCTTGAAAGCTAGCTATATTGAGTTTGGGGCTCTGGGGGACCCCAAGTCAATATGGTGCAATTTGGTGCATTCCTGTGCATTTTAACAGACAGGAATTCACCAAATTGCACCATTTTCTAGAAAAATGGTGCAATTTGGTCCCCCAGACTGCCCAACTCAATATTGCTCCCTCAACTTTAAAAAGGGTTTTGACTCCCAGGTGTGATCTAAGGTATACATGATTTAGACCTGGTTTGACTATGCATTAGAAATTTGGTGTTTGCGTTAATAAAAAAGAACATAACAGTGTGTGTGTGGGGGGGGGGGGGACCCAGAATTTGGTGCTACGCCCCTGGCTGAGACAGGACTAAAATGTTAAGGATATTGTAGAATTTCAAGAAAATAAGTTCATATGTTTTGATGAATTTAGTTTAAGCAACCTGTGGTGAGACCGCTGTCTCATAGGTCTGTAAAACTTAGTTACTACAAAGGTTAGATATAGCTTCGGTTAAGTTCACAAGCAGAGTCTGTGCTATGAAGGGTTTTAAAACCTAACTGAAAAACCTCCATGATGTCGTTCTCATCTAAAAACTGTTTCAGTTGACAAAAAACAATTTTCTCTACAGCCTTAGAAAGAAAAGACA
Organism: Thalassophryne amazonica; assembly: GCF_902500255.1. Taxonomy (NCBI): domain Eukaryota; kingdom Metazoa; phylum Chordata; class Actinopteri; order Batrachoidiformes; family Batrachoididae; genus Thalassophryne; species Thalassophryne amazonica. Next base: position 59,477,670 of record NC_047119.1, on the reverse strand, counting down.
GAAAAGAGTGGAAGTATTACCACCCTTTGCTCAAAACTTTGTTGACGCACCTTTGGCAAGAATGACGGCCTCAAGTCTTTTTGAATATGATGCCACAAGCTTGGCGCATCGTTCCATAACCAGTACAGAACCCACATTGCTCCTCCTGAATCTGAGGTTTGACTAATGGTCTAAGTCTCCTCTTTAGTACCCTGGCATAGGCTTTCCTTGGCTGTATTATTTGATACAGTGAAATACAGTGCATCTGAAAAGTATTCACAGCACTTCACGTTTTTCCCACATTTTGTTATGTTACAACTTTATTCCAAAATGGAAACACTTTTTCCTCAAAATTCTATTCACAGCATCCCATAATGACAAAAAGTTTGCAAATTTATGAAACATCACGTGTACATAAATATTCATACCCTTTGCTCAATACTTTGTTGATGCACCTTTGGCAGCAATTACAACCTCAAGTCTTATTGAAAATTATGCCACAAGATTGGTGCACCTATCTTTGGGCAGTTTGGTCCATTCATCTTTGCAGCACCTCTCAAGCTCCATCAGGTTGGATGAGCAGCGTTGGTCTACAGCCATTTTCAAATCTCCCCAGAGATATTCAATCAGATTCAGGTCTGGGATCTGGCTGGGCCACTCAAGGACATTCACAGTGTTGTCCTGAAGCCACTCATTTGATTTTTTGGCTCATGCTTAGGGTTATTGTCCTGCTGAAAGATGAACCGTCGGCCCAGTCTGAGGTCAAGAGCGCTCTGGAGCAGGTTTTCATCCAGGATGTCTCTGTACATTGCTGCATTCATCTTTCCCTCAATCCTGACTAGTCTCCCAGTTCCTGCTGCTGAAAAACATCCCTACAGCAGGATGTTACTACCACCATGTTTCACTGTAGATATGGTGCCCAGCTTCCTCCAACATGACAAATGGCATTCAGAGAATTTTGATTCTCATGGTCTGAGAGTCCTTCATGTGCCTTTTGGCAAACTCCAGGCTGTCATGTGTCTTTTACTAAGGAGTGGCTTCCGTCTGGCCACTCTTCCATAGAGGCCTGATTGGTGGGTTGCTGCACAGATGGTTCTCCTTCTGGAAGGTTCTCCTCTCTCCACAGAGGAATGCTGGATGTCTGACAGAGTGACCATCAGGTTCTTGGTCACCTCTCTGACTAAGGCTCTTCTCCCCTGATTGCTCTAGGAAGAGTCCTGGTGGATCTAAACTTCTTCCGTTTGCGGATGATGGAGGCCACTGTGCTCACTGGGACCTTCAAAGCAACAGAAATGTTTCTGTACCCTTCCCCAGATTTGTGCCTCAAGACAATCCTGTCTCTGAGGCCTAGAGACAGTTCCTTTGACTTCATGCTTGTTTTGTGCTCTGACATGCACTGTCATCTATAGGACCTTGTAGACAGGTGTGTGTCTTTCCAAATCATGTCCAATCAACTGAATTTACCCCAGATGGACTCCAGTTAAATCAAGGATCATCAGTGGAAACAGGAAGCACCTGAGCCCAATTTAGAGCTTCATGACAAAGGCAGCTAAAACGTATGTACGTGTGGCTTCTTAGTTGTTGTTGTTGTTTTGCTTTGTTTTAAAGAAATTTGCAAAAATCTCAAAGAAAAAGCTTTGACATTGTCATTATGGGGTATTGTGTGCAGACGTTTGAGGAAAATATTGAATTCTATCAATTTTGGAATAAGGCTGTAACATTAAAAAAAATGTGAGAAACGTGCAGCGCTGTGAATACTTTCTGGACCCACTGTATTGCCTGATTTTTTATTTGTACTGCCTGTACAGTAAATGCTGAATCCTGCGTTAAGATTTTTTGTCTTTTCTTTTTGTTGGCCCTGTAAAATGCATTTAAGATAAGATAGATAAGACTTTATTGATCTCACAGTGGAGAAATTCACATATTACGTCAGCTCTTAATAAACACACAAGATGAGTGCGAGTAGAAGAAAATGTGCATCAAACAGCGTGTCTAAAGATAAGCAATAATAATAATACTTGTAACAATACAATAAAATAAGAAAGAGGTAGAAATTATATATATATATATATATATATATATATATATATATATATATATATATATATATATATATATATACATACACATACACACACACACACACATATACGAGGTCTGTTAGAAAAGTATTCGACCTTATTATTTTTTTCAAAAACCATATGGATTTGAATCACATGTGATTGCATCAGCCAAGCTTGAACCCTCGTGCGCATGCGTGAGATTTTTCATGCCTGTCGGTTGCTTCATTCGCCTGTGAGCAGACTTTGAGTGAGGTGTGGTCCACCCCTCTCATCTATTTTTTATTGCGAATAAATGTCTGAACGATTTGGAGCTTTGCTGCATCAATTTTTTTCCAGAAACTGTGAGAGACCTCCAGGTGGACACCGTTCGAAAAATTTATATGGCTTTCAGTGACGGTTTTATGGTGATTAAACAGATTAAGGGGTGTTACTGCCCCTTTAAGGACGGCCCACAACTGCTGAGAGCGCAGCGTGCTCCCAGCGCCGATGGACAGGCTGACACCCCACACAAATATCCAGATCATTTCCAACGTGAAAGCTTTGTTGATCCGGGACCTCGTCTGACTTTCACAAAAAGGCAGAACATGTGGGACATGTCTATCTCGGCTTTCAGTGCTTACCAGTCGAGTGAGTATAAGAGAACTTGTGGAGAGCTGGACATGTCCCAACTTGTCCTCTAACACTCCGAAACGGAGGTGTTCCTTTGTCTCGCTTCTTCGGCGAATCAGTCGTGACGCGCGAAGCCTCCGCGCGGCTTTCCATGACAAAATCTCTTGTTAAAAGTGAAATCTGCCAGAAAATGGCTGATGTCCAGCTCTTGTGATACCCAGAGAAAGAGCACACGACGGGCTCGTATCCACAGAGCCATCAGCTTAGAAATGATCCAGTGGTTTGTGCTGCATCGTCGCAGCTCGGAGCGAGGCGCACCGACCGTCCTTAAAGGGGTCCTTAAAGCTGTAGTTAAAGTCCTTATTCTCTGTGAAGCCCGTAAAATTTTCACTGAAAGCCAGATAAATTTTTCGAATGGTTTCCAGGTGCCAGTCTCTAACAGCTTCTGAAAAAATTCTGATGGAAAAAAAAGTCCTTTTCATTCCGCCATTTCCAGACAATGAAAATCCGACGAGGGGGCGGGACCACTCCTTCCACAAGGCGTGCTCACAGGCGAATGACGTCACCAACAGGCGTGGAAAAACTCACGCATGCGCACGAGGGTTCAAGTATGTCTGACGTAAAAACATATGAATGAAATCCATATAGTTTTTGAAAAAAATTAAAAGGACCATTAATTTATGGACAGACCACGTACACATGGTTCTCCTTCATAAATCTTTGTGCTCGTGGAAGTATGTGTATATATATGTACACGTGTCTGCTGTCCACTTCCCAACTTTTCCATGAATGCACATACACGACCTCAAAACTCATTTTCATATACAACCTGAATATGAATTTGAGACAGTCCTCAGAGAGATGGAGAAAAGGAAAATGTGTTTCATTTGGTGGTCAGGCTTCTAGAATCATGAAGAAAAGGAAACCTGAAGAATGGTAAAATAACAGAGGTAATCAGCTCATGCAGGCTGTGACCTCTGGACCCGTGACACAAGCAAACAAATGAAAACCGTCACCCTGAGAGTGACCGGTATCTTATGAAAAGGTGAACAAAAGAGACGACCAAGAGGAACAACCAAGAGGGACTGACAAGGAAATAGACTATATTCATGTCAAATTTGGAGGCAAAAACGCACAAATTGCAACCAGCAATTTTTTTTTTTGGTGATTTTAGTGTTTGACCTTCCTGTGACCTTGACCATTGACAATGACCCTTTTGTGTGCTGAAAGCTATCTCAGTCAGACTGCTATAGGATTGATATATCCTGGATGCTCTCATCAAGCACTTTAATTTGGTGTATTACACGACATCTTTTACTCAAATCTGAAATTTAACCTACTTTAAGCTCACGTTTGACCTCATGGTAAACCCTGAAGGTCAAGGTCAATCCATTATCCCAGGTAATAGCTTATGGGCAAGGCCATTCACTTTTTTCATGCCAAATTTAGTGGCAAACTTTCAAAATTGCAACCAGGAAAGTTGTTTTGATGAACTGAATGTTTGACCTTCCTGTGACCTTGACATTTAACCTTGAGCTTAATCCTTTTGCGCTGAAAGGTATGTAGATAGGACTGCTATATGTAAACGTACGAGTCTGCAATGATGATTTACATGCTTTCTTCTAATCTTAATAAATCAAAATTTTGCAGGTTATATTGTGATGACGTCATCTAATGACATCATAACCTAAAACATTTGATATATTCTGGATCCTCTGATCACACCCTTTATTTTGGTTTATTACACCACATGTTTTCCTGTAATGTGAAATTTGACCTAATTGTAGGTCACCTTTAAACTCAAGGTCAACCCTGAAGGTCAAGGTTGATCACTTATCCCAGGTAATTGCTTATGGGGAAGGCCAATCACTATATCCATGTCTGTCAGGGCGGGCGGTTGCCCGACACCAGGAGCGGTTGGACCCGCGAACAGACTCCCAGACTTGTTTTTGGCATGTGAGTAATCATGGTCTTTAATCCATGCTCAGGTTCAGCACACAGGTAATCAGTCAGCAGAGCAGAAGCACAATATGGATTTGGCAAGAACGCAGTCATATTCAGACAGGATTCACAGGCACGAGCAAACACAGTTATTAAGGGTGAGGCAAAAAGGCATAGTCCAGGAAAACAGCAAAACACAGAACAAGACAAAGCAAGAAATCAGGACAAAATACAGAGGCTGGTATGAGTGCATAAAGTGACAACAACATGGCAGTGAGCTGTGAGGCTGTGATGGTTTAAATAAGGAGCAAACAAATTAGGGTGATGTGAAGCAGGTGCGTGGAAGTCTCTGGAAGGGGGCGTGACCAGGGGAGCCAAAGGTTGTGCAGAGTACAAGATAGTGAAGGAAGGAAAGCACAGAGTGGAGTGAAGTAACAGACAAAGACACGAGAGCTGGAGCCAAGAGCATAAGTAAGTGAGAACACAAAGCAGACTGGAACAAAGTGTGAGAGCAGGGCACAAAGCTAGTGGAATGACGTGACAACACAGACAGAGATGTGAGAGGGATGAGAACAGAGCAGAAGCAGGGCATGGAGTGAAACAGAGCTACAACTGAAGACAAAATACACCAAACTGGAACATGACAAACTGATCAGAAAACATGGAGCATAGATAGTAAAGCAAAACTAAACAAGTATTAATAGTAAAATAAAGTGATAACCTAATAAAAACACATGAGAAAATAGAGATAAATACAAAATTAAACCAAAACTGACTTAACAAGGTGGTAAGACAAACCATAAGAAAAAGCAGTGACTAAATAATAACAGAAAACAAATCCTGACATAACTGTACAACAAATATTACAAATGAGAGGAACTAGATAAAACAAGTGATAAATTAAACAATAAATAAAACACAACTGACTGAAGAACAATAGAACAAAATGATAAGCCAAAGAAACAAGAAAAGAATACAAAGTGACAGATCAAAACAGAACAGAGAATAATCACATGATGAAAATAAAATAACTAGTAAATCAAGACCGGGGCATGAGAAGGGGAAAAAAGAAAGAGGGAAAACCCAAATCAAACCCCAGATCAGGCCGAAATCGTGACAATGTCAAATTTGGATGCAAAATAGCATAAATGGTGACCAGAAAAGCTGTTTTGTTGAATTTAGTGTTTGACCTTCCTGTGACCTTGACCTTTGACCTTGGTCCTTTTGTGTGCTGAAAAGTATCTCCATAAGACTACTATATGTGAACTTAGACTGTAATGATGATTTACACACTTTGTCACACCCTTAAATCATCTAAAATATGAAAATATTTTGTGATGACATCATAACTTAAAATGTTAAAACATTTCTGTCAGTCTGCTTTAACATCGCTGACTGAATATTGGCTTTATGACATATGAGCCTTTGTGATGAGCATTGAATATTGGCTTTATGACATGTGAGCCTTTGTGATGAGCGTTGAATATTAGCTTTATGACATGTGAGCCTTTGTGATGAGCGTTGAATATTGGCTTTATGACATGTGAGCCTTTGTGATGAGCGTTGAATATTGGCTTTATGACATGTGAGCCTTTGTGATGAGCATTGAATACTGGCTTTATGACTTGTGAGCCTTTGTGACGAGCATTGAATATTGGCTTTATGACATGTGAGCCTTTGTGACGAACATTGAATATTGGCTTTATGACATGTGAGCCTTTGTGACGAACATTTTAATATTGGCTTTATGACATGTGAGCCTTTGTGATGAGCATTGAATATTGGCTTTATGACATGTGAGCCTTTGTGACGAACATTGAATATTGGCTTTATGACATGTGAGCCTTTGTGATGAGCATTGAATATTGGCTTTATGACATGTGAGCCTTTGTGACGAACATTGAATATTGGCTTTATGACATGTGAGCCTTTGTGACGAACATTGAATATTGGCTTTATGACATGTGAGCCTTTGTGATGAGCATTCACAAAGCATTCAGCAGAAACATTTGCAGAAATATCCTTCAGTGGTGATTAGTTTGCAGAAGGAGCAGGTCAACAGTTGAAACATAGTGACAGAATGTCTTCTGCCTCTTCTCTTTCTGTTACAAAAAGTATAACAGTCAAAATGTGTTTAAACTCTTGTATGTTTTTCTGCATGTGGTAAATTCTGGCTGTTCCTTGTTGTTGACCAGTGATCTTGCATTCATGATGAAGAGAGTTGCTGTGAAGTTTTATGGGGGATGTTTCTGTTACATTAGCTTGCATTAGCATTAGCAACCTCCTAAATCACTTTCTGGACAAAACGTAATCCATGAGGATCCTGATGGTCTGACTGGATTTGATAGAATAATGTAGCCAAGTTTCTTGTTGTTAGACACAAATGATTAAACCCATGTTTAATGGTGAATATTGGCTGTGTGATAAGCTAACAGTTAGCCACTTGCTCACATCGTCTTCATGTCTGAATGTGATTTTGGATCGACTCCTGCACATAATTACCTTTAAATTATAAAAGACGGTGGTAGCTTCAACTACTTACAAGTTATCATTTTAGTGTAATCACATTCAACTTTTGAGGCTAAGAAAAGGAAAAGTACAAAATGTTCTTATCTCTAATGTCATAATAGTCCTAAATATGTAACTCCTTCGTAAAGTTTGCTTGCTGCTCTCTATTAAATCAATACTAGTGTGTTGTCAGCGGGGATCCACGGATTCTAGATTGGGTAGTGTTTATAAAACAGGCAGTTGACATTTATGTGGTAAAAGTAGTAATAAATTAATCAAAGCTTGTATAATGAGTTGCAATGACGTGTGAGTCCAGAATGTTTTTAGAACCTTAGACCTCAACAATTTTTAGAAGTACAACTCAGCTCTTTTATGTGCTGTTAATTATGTAATTTTTAATGTTAATTTACTGTCTTAATGTATTTATAAATTGTTTTAGTTCTTGCTGTCACATACACACAATTATTATTAATAATAATATTATTATATTGTAGTTCTTCTTCTATTTTTTCATTTGATTTTGAAATAAACCACAATGGAAATAAGCGTTTTCATTTTCTTGTGTCAACCATGTATTTTTAACATATTTACAATTATATTATGTACTTACATTGAACTTAAAATCACTCACTACATTTACGCCTTTAATATATAGATGACTTACCGCCCCTGGCTAGAATGGCGAGTGTGTCCAGAACATAGTCAGTAACACCCATTCGTCTGTTTTTGCAGTGTTCAACCTTGACCCAAAATACATTAACATAACAAACAGCAAATGTCAGCTCTCCACAATTTCTCTGTGATTGAAGTTCCATGCACAGTTGCTGTAAGCAGGTGCTTTTAATTTGACAAACAAATACAGTGGCAGAAGACATAAAAAACACTACACATTTCACTCGTAGTACCAACATGAAACTGAAGTCACTCATGGTAACAGCAACATGAGACTTAACTAAAATGGCTAAACTAATTATGCTACAAAAACACAATGAATCAATAATTCTAACAACACTGTTAAACTAACATAAACCACAGTAACATTTAAAACCTCGAAACCCTGAACTCCAAAGGCGCATTGCAGCACAATGTGCATTTTTATTAGAAAGCCAAGATTGCTAATTTCTCCACAAATTTTAGTCATGTCAACTTTCCGTTGATACAGGGTTCATCAAATGGCAGATATCAGCTCTCCCTGGTTTGTGTGTGATTGAAGCTATACACACACACACACAAGCTACTCGGCTATTGCAATGGGAAAGTGAGGTCAAACCTTGAACTTGTTCTGTGTAGAATATATACTGTGACAGGAAGCTTGCGCCATATTTTCAATTCCAATATGGTGTCTGAAAATTGTCATTTTCTGTTGTTTACTTTTTTCGTGGCCATTTTTTTTTTTTTTTTTTTTTTTTTTTTTTTTTTGCACTTATTAACAAAAAGAGGTAATAATCTTAATGAATGCTGAAATATTGTATTTTATTTTGGAAATGATTTGACTTTTACTGTCTGTAATAAACCTATATATAAACCTAGATCCTGGCTTGCAAGGTGATGAGCTTCAGGGACATGTCCACACGTCAACATGACAGGCTCCTCCAAGAGGTGGCGCTCTTGAAGAAGTTCAACCACCCAAACATTGTACAATGTTATGATCAGTTCTTAAACAAGAATAAGAAACAGGTCTACATTGTGATGGAGTACTGCGAGAGTGGAGATCTGTCTCGCCTCATCGAACATGCCATCAAGAAAGGGTAAATATGTCATCCTTGATTTGTCTTGGGATCTTTCCATCACACGTACCATCATTTCAGGATACGCCATGTTGTCATGTCTGAAGGATTAAGTTGTCTCTTTGTCCCAACAGAAAGTCAATAAAAGAAGAATTCATTCTTCAGGTTTTGGTGCAACTTGCCTCAGCACTGAAGCACTGCCACAGACGTCCTGATGGGAGTGTTGTGCTGCACCAGGACCTGAAGCCAGAAAATGTTTTCCTCCAAAAGAACCTCACCGTCAAGCTCGGTGATTTTGGGCTGGCACAGATCCTTCCCACCAAGAACGACTGTTCACAGTCAACAGCTGGGACTCCACTGTACATGTCTCCAGTAAGTCATTTTTCTTTTCTTTTTCTTTTTGAACTACCTTCTTATGAGGGTAAATATCAGAGGTTTACAAGTGTGGGTCAATGCAGAGCACAAAGGGATCTCTCTCAGTCACAGTGGTCATTTCTACACCAGGAGTCACCAACCCTGTTCCTGGAGATGACCTACCCTGCCTTGTTTTCCAACTCTTCCTGCTCCAGCCACTGCTGATTAACTCAGTCAGGTTTGCTCGGACAAACAGGAGCTCGGAAACATCAGACTTGAAACAGCTGGTTGCAGCAGGTACACACGGAAAACATGCAGGTCAGGTGATCTCCAGCTGTAGTGTTGGTGACCCCTGATCTACACCTTTAAACATGACTGTGGGTGGAGACATTTGAGGTTGTTTCATCATCAGGTTAACACTCGTGCTGAGGAAGGTCCATTTGTGCTCCTAAAGTCTGGAATTTCTCTGTCAGAAAAGACAAAATTCAAACAGTGATATTTACAACACAAAGTGTTTTTTTATACCATAATTTCCAGACTATAAGTCGCAACTTTTTTCACACGCTTTGAACACTGCAGTTTAAACAATGATGCAGCTAATTTATGGATTTCTACAGGCTTTCTCGTAAGTGGAAATGCCTCAGCTGATGCTGTCCATTACTTGGCTGAAAGCTGCGGTCCTCATGCAGTGTAAATTCACACACACTATAAATATAAAGTCTTACCTCTTTGTTGAAGTGGATTCATCAATACGTCCTGAAGAAAATGATGTCTGAAAATACTTTAATTCCTTGTTGTGGCTGAAGAAAAGTCCCGGGAAATTTGCGCCACAGTTGTGCCTCTGTCAGATCAGTCAGGGGAGCTTTCTCTACCCCCCCACCGTGTCTCTGTCTTTGCGCCACAAGTTGAAAAAGTCACAGCGCCTCATTAACGTCTCATTTGCCACAGACGCCAGGCGATCCTGACTGTACACAATGAAATTACCTCATGATCCACAAAGAAAAAAAAGTAAAATTACTCAGTTGTCAGTGTGGAGCAGAGAAACCGAACAACACCATGTGCACGCTGGATGACGTGATCGCCAATATTTACGTGTAACACCTTCAGGAAAAAAAGCATTTATGGTACTATTTAATTTAAAAGTTAAAAAATCTTTCTGTTTAACATCTTTCTGTGTAAATATCTCATGTTACAACGTGGAGACCCGCAGCTCAAACACTATTTATGTACAATTGTTTTTTCTTTTTAAAATTGGTGGGGGCGGCTTATTTTCATGGGCGCTCTATAGTCTGGGAATTACGGTAAATGAGAACAATCTCACCCATAATTGTGGACATCGTCTAAAAGTTTTGTTGTTGTTTCTCCAGGAAAAAACAAATGGCAAAGTTTACAACGAGAAGTCGGACATCTGGTCTCTGGGGTGTCTGATTTACTACCTGTGTGCCTTAAAGTAAGACCTGAAACACACTTGAGCTGATTTTACAGATTTTGTTGAAAGTAAAGCTGAATAATTTTTGTTGAATTTCTACTCTTTTAGGCATCCATTTAGTGATGGTGGAGGAAAAAAATTCTCAGACCACATAAACAGTGGGAAGTTCAAAAGAATCCCGTCCTGCTATTCGGACAAGCTGGACTCCCTCATCAGGGACATGCTGCAAATCTGTGTGAGTCACACGTTCATCTACTTTGCTGTTATTTCAGACATTTCTTGTCCGTCCTCTACGGTGATCTGATGGATGTGGTGAGAGGTACGAGTGCTGATTCATTCAAATGTAGCAATGCTTGTGGCCTGGTGAAATGTGGGCGTGTCCACTTGGCCTTCTCCAGCCAATGGGCTTCTCGAACCTCATGCATAAAGAAACACAGCAAATGGCCAAAATGTTGAAGTAGTGGGCTGGAATTTACATTTAGAAGATTTTTTTAAATATCTTACAGCACATCTGCATGTTGTGTGAGTCCAGATGTTTTATGTGATGTCTTTCTGTGTGTTTGCAGAAGTTGTATAAAATAATCCCTCAGTCTGATCATCACTTTCTGTCATGTTGAGGCTCAGATATCATCACTGTGTAGAAAAGTGACATTTTAAATATGTTTTATTTGTGCGTCCACCTGCTCTTTTGGTTTTGTGAATCTCGTAGATTTAAGGAAAAAATTGGTCATGTGCACTGATGCAAGATCTTCTTCTCTCTTTGTAGGAGGACTTGAGGCCCTCAGCTGAGGACATCCTCAGCAGATGTCTGCAGACTGAGAAGGCTGCTGAGGAAAAAAGATCACACAGTCCTGATCAGCCGCCTGCAGACGTCAGGCCCAAAGAGGAGGAAGTCCAGAAAACTCCAAAGAGAAAGCGGAAGCTGGAGTCTGACCACAGTCAAAAATCCAAGTGGAGGCGGAAAGGTGAGCGTTTCCACCAACAACCAAGGAGGTTGTATTTTCAAGGCCAACTGCTTAATTTGACCTCATTTATATGGTGCTTTTCCATCTATATAGAAGCTCAAAGCATAATGTTTGCGACGCCCTGCGAGTGAAGTGAGGGAAGAGCGCCACCCTGCAAAAATTGTGCAAAATCAAGTGATTTCCCTCACAATTGGCGTTTGCAGGCTGTCGCAGCCCTGCAGTGAGATGAGACTCTTAACATCTTAGTTTAGAAACATACTCATTGTTAAAAAAAATTTAAAAAGATCATTTACTTTCATTGCAGACAGTATTAACCCAAGACATTTCATATTTTATGCACTCAGCTTCATTTAATTTGTTCATATTCATCCATTCTTACATTTAAGGCCTGCAACACGTTCCAAAATGGATGGATATTTGGGGCAAATCATTTGAATGATTAAATCATCACTTTTACAGTCAGTTTTCTTGAGAAAAGTCAGGGGATGGACACAAACATTTAAAGACAAATCCAGTCTGGGACCATGTCCTGGTGCCGCACATCTCCACACCCACAACACCGTGGAACCCCCTGAGTCCTTCATGGTGCACAAACAAAAGAATACTAAATACCAGAGGTGGGACAAAGTCACTGTCAAGTGACTCTCAAGTCATCAATCTGCAAGTCTCAAGTCAAGTCTCAAGTCAGCTTGCAAACAATTGGTGGTCATTAGGACTTGAGACCTGACTTGAGACTTGGTGATTCATGACTTGAGAGTGACTTGATGGTGACCTGGACGTCCCCAATGTGACGTCACTGAAATCAACATTTCTTGCAGGCTGTCAAATCTGACTGTTAAAAAGGTGAAATCAGGCTGAACGTCTCATGTTTATGGCTAAATATCTCAGGGCACATGGCACCAAAAATAACACAATTTTGTGATTGTGGTTTGAAGATAAACAGTCTCTCACTGATCCTTTTGAATGATGAGAAGTCAATAGACAGCCCAGTCTCACACTTTTTTTTTCATGCTGCCACGATGATTTACCATGATATTTTACTATTTCTAATCCTACCCCTTCCCCAAACTCTAACTGCCACAGACTCTGCATTTCATGATACTATCATGAAATGAATTTGGGATACCGTCATGAAAATGTGGCGCTTTTTATGTCGGTATCCCAAATTAATAGATTAATGTAAGTTTCATGATTAATGTAGGTTTCACGAAGTGGTTTGAGATTGGATTGAAATAGTACAGTTGATACAATTTTTATTTTAATATGTGTATAAATTTTGTACTTTTTGGACTTTAGGACCAACAGGAAAACCATCTTCTGGACCATGAGTTGGCGTGATCTACTGAACAGTCCATGTGTGAGGTGACCATCATCGACCCTCACACCGACCGTTGACCCTCACACTGACCATCGACCTTCACTAGATGTTCCTTTTGGCTGAGCACACATCTCAGACTTCCATATTGTTCTGGACTGCTACCTGTTTTTGTTTTTTGGGAGACCCAGTAATAAATCATTTATTTTTTCACTTTCTGTGTGGATGACTGTTTACATTTTGGGTTCTATTTCACACAAATCACAACAAAAGCATTTTACTTCAGTAGTATGGCTCCACAACATCAACACATTGTCATTTCCCCCCCTCAGTTCAGGTTTGTATTTGGTGCAGGTTTTAAATAAAAACCTGATCTGAGCATCAGACAGGCAACAGGAAAGCTTCACACAGTTTGAGAGAGAGGAGGGAGGGAGATGTTAGTCTGACTCTGTCTGTGTACATATCAGTGGCGGATCCAGAGAATTTATTCTGCAGATGCTATGAAATGAGGGCTCATGTGTCACGGTGGCTCTCTACTCCACCTCTGCCACGTTCACAGGTGCACACACACACACACACACATCGCCGTGTTCTCATCTGCGACTGTCACTTGCGACATACAGAATGAAGATAATAACACACAAAACTAGGCTGCTGTTCAATACAAATATCCACAGAGTTGCACATGTAGCCTGTAGCCTATGGAGGAAAAAATGCCAACAGCAGGCAGAGAAGAAAATCTTTCACCTGCCACTGATGTCTTCATCACAGCACAATGTGCCTATTATTGTAGTTACACAGAAAAGCATCAATGATTTGTTTGCTCTCCAGGGCAAAGCTCAGAGAGGTAAGACAGGACAACACAGTGAAGAGACTTAAAAATGAACATAAGAATTTTTAAATGAACCCTAAAATATACAGGCAGCAAATGAAGTGCAGCCAATACAGGAGATATATGATCTCGCTTTCGAGTTCCTATCAAATGTAATAAAATCTACAGGTCCTTCACACGGGTGCACCAAAATAAATGTAATGATTTTTATCAGTCTCAAATTAATCAATCAGTCTCAATTTCTTTAATCTGTCTCGGGTCTGAAAGTCTGAATTCTACGATACAATTGACCAAAGGTTTCTGTCTGAACACAGAATGAACCACAGCAGCATTTTATTTACAATTATACAAGAAAAAAACAGTTTACTGGCATTCTGAGTGAGCAGTGATTAAATAAGCTCATTTATGGACACAATTTGCTTACTCATGAGACGTGAAAGAAAGAGATGAAGCTTAAAGACTTTAGATAAATAAATCTAATAAGAATTTAGTGATGAAATTTGAAGCCAATTAATTTTAAGAAAATTATCAAACAAACATGAATTTGTTTAAAAAGAAGCCACTTTTGCACTTTTGGAACCTTTAACTAGGTCACTTAGCTGATCTGTTGAGGAGATGGTTCTCCGTCCGTCGATGTGTTGATGATCTTTGCAGCGTGCACTCACTTGGGTCAGGGGTTACTCAGTGGTCTCCCCGGGTGATCCCAAAGACTTGTATCAGCTGGCTTTACCGACAGGATGGCTGCTTGCAGTCAACTCATCAGCTGGCTGGACCCCAGAGGTGGAAGGCGTTTGTTGAAAATGGTTTCTGGTAGCTTTTAAAAAGTTTGTTGGAGCCAGATTAAACATCTTTGTGAATTTAGAAAAAAGGTAAAACTTTAAAAGCGGCATTGTAAAATTAGCCTACAGAAAAGGAAAGTTGCTTTTCTGTAAATTCTCTATTATTTTGAAAAAGTCAGCTTGGAAGTTCTCTTAAAAATTCGAAACACTTGAAGCACCTTAAAGCATCAGGCTATTACTTTGTTAAAAGTTTGTCAATGAATAACAGTGAATCAATGATGGAATGAATGAAGCCACATGGTAGCTTTAGGTTAGCTTAGCATGGGGCCTTGTTGACCCAAAAATTAAATTAAGCGTTTTAAAAAAAAAGGAAGAGAGAGGGTTGCAAAGCGCTCCAAGAGCGGGAGTCGAAAGAAACTCTGTTCTAACTTTTTAAAGGGGACTTACGTCATTAAACTCCGCCCATTTAGGGTGTGTAATTTCACAGAAAACGTCATGTGTTAGAAAGGCAGACAAAAATGATTCAATTATTTGAACACATTAACTATTTTGACATACTATTTGTTCTAAGACACTCGAATGGATAAACATTATTAATAGTCACTTAAACACACCCATTGGATAAACAGAATAATGATTATATGCAAAGCATTTTCTTTGATTAATCAATACAAATAACATTAGAAGTTTTTTTATAAATGAATAAAAGAATACTGATGCATTTTTTATTTGAAGCAAAGGTGTTTTCCTTTACTTAGACCTAAAGATAATAGCTGGTTGTCAAAGCCCAAAGTTTATGGCCAGGTCTTATCGTGGAGGAGATCTTCCTGCAGTCTGGAGAGGTTCTGGCCTTGGCGTGAGGCCATAAAAGATCTGCTCTCCGGGCGCGGGGAAGTTCAGTTTTGGACGTGAAGCCATTATAATGTCGTGTAATTCATAGTAACCGAAATTTAACTGATAAACAAGCAAATGGCTCCTTTGAAGAACTCTGAGTTACAGTTATGTTTTTGTTGTGATCCGCATGGGGGGGTGTCTAAAGCTTAACTCCAGATGGATGCAGGAATTTCTCAACTGGGAGTGAAAACACAGTCTCTGTCCTGAGTTCCAAAATCTCAGATTTTTGTTGAAACAGCATTAATGTATCTATTTAATTAGGGTGAATCGAGGCCATGCGCTACACAAGTTGTGCAGCGGCATTTTGAACCAACTGCAGATGCAGTACGATACAATACGATACACACGGGCACACATATATACACACGGGCACACATATATACACACACACACACATACGAGGGTAGGCTGAAAAGTTCTAAGGCTCCCCATGAAGGAGTAATGCATTAACTGCATTATAGTGAGCCTTAGAACTTTTCAGCCTACCCTCGTACACATACATACACATATTCACACATGCATACATATCCATGCACAAAGCCCTTAATGCTGCTCCCGGACAACCCCTGCAACATTAAGGAGTCTAATTGAGGGCTTAACAAAAGAGTTCTTGTGTCTGTTCAGCTTCCCAGATGGTAAAAGTTCATACTCCTGATGGAGGATGTGGGACAGATCACAGAATATTTTCTGTGCTTGCCTATAGACAGACTGCTCATAGCTGGACTGAAGGGGAAGGGTTCCAGTCCTCCCCATAACCTTCATAGCAGTCTGCGCCAGATGAGAAAGCTTTAGCTGAACCGATAAGTTCCCATACCATGCTGGCATCCCATATCTAATGATGCTCTCCAACACCGCCCAATAAAATAAAAGCATAATTTCCTGGTCAACACCGAATACCCTAAGCCAATGTAAAAAATACAGTCTTTGCTGTAAGCATGTACACAAATGATTGATATGGATTTCATAGCTAAACAGATTATCTAAATGAACACCTAGATATCTATAAGAGCTTACCTGGTGGATTTTGTGATCATGAACTACAACTGGAGTCTGGTCCCCAACAGACTGAGGATCTAGAACCATCTCCTGCATTTTATTTATATTTATCACCACATGATTTTTGGCATCACACCACTGAACAAAAGACTCAACCTCAGAAAATAAGATGAAGGATCTTTGTCCTTGTGCCAGTGGCTGAGGATGGCAGTGTCATCAGAGAACTTATAAATAAGGCTACCAGAGAGACGGCTGCTGCATTCATTTGTATATAATGTAAACAAGACAGGAGAACTCACACAGCCCTGAGGTACTCCTGTACTGATAGATCTGGAGTCTGAGACTGTGTTGCTTACTTTACAGAATAAAACCATTTCACAATAAGCGGGTCGACAGTCATCTGAGACAATTTGCTTAAGAACAGATGAGGCCACAAAGTATTAAAAGCAGAACTAAAGTCGACAAATAAAAGACGTGCATAAGCCTTGGGGTCCTCAAGATGCTTTTGGGTCAGATTGGTGATACTATTAAATGCATCATCTGTACCTCGTCCATGCCTGTAAGCAAACTGCAGCGGATCCAGTTCAGAGCCGATGTCGACTTTCAATATGGAAATAATACAACCCCTGGCAAAAATTATGGAATCACCGGCCTCGGAGGATGTTCATTCAGTTGTTTAATTTTGTAGAAAAAAAGCAGATCACAGACATGACACAAACTAAAGTCATTTCAAATGGCAACTTTCTGGCTTTAAGAAACACTATAAGATATCAAGAAAAAAAAATTGTGGCAGTCAGTAACGGTTACTTTTTTTTGACCAAGTAGAGGGAAAAAAATATGGAATCACTCAATTCTGAGGAATAAATTATGGAATCACCCTGTAAATTTTCATCCCCAAAACTAACACCTTCATCAAATCAGATCTGCTTGTTAGTCTGCATCTAAAAAGGAGTGATCATACCTTGAAGAGCTGTTGCACCAAGTGGACTGACATGAATCATGGCTCCAACACGAGAGATGTCAACGGAGAGGATTATCAAACTCTTAAAAGAGGGTAAATCATCACACAGTGTTGCAAAAGATGTTGGTTGTTCACAGTCAGCTGTGTCTAAACTCTTGACCAAATACAAACAACATGGGAAGGTTGTTAAAGGCAAACATACTGGTAGACCAAGGAAGACATCAAAGCGTCAAGACAGAAAACTTAAAGTAATATGTCTCAAAAATTGAAAATGCACAACAAAACAAATGAGGAACAAATGGGAGGAAACTGGAGTCAACATCTGTGACCAAACTATAAGAAACCGCCTAAAGGAAATGGGATTTACATACAGAAAAGCTAAATGAAAGCCATCATTAACACCTAAACAGGAAAAAAACAAGGTTACAATGGGCTAAGGAAAAGCAATCGTGGACTGTGGATGACTGGATGAAAGTCATATTCAGTGATGAATCTTGAATCTGCATTGGGCAAGGTGATGATGCTGGAACTTTTGTTTGGTGCTGTTCCAATGAGATTTATAAAGATGACTGCCTGAAGAGAACATGTAAATTTCCACAGTCATTGATGATATGTGTCTGAATGTCAGGTAAAGGCACTGGGGAGATGGCTGTCATTACATCATCAATAAATGCACAAGTTTACGTTGATATTTTGGACATTTTTCTTATCCCATCAATTGAAAGGATGTTTGGGGATGATGAAATCATTTTTCAAGATGATAATGCATCTTGCCATAGAGCAAAAACTGTGAAAACATTCCTTGCAAAAAGACACATAGGGTCAATGTCATGGCCTGCAAATAGTCCGGATCTTAATCCAATTGAAAATCTTTGGTGGAAGTTGAAGAAAATGGTCCATGACAAGGCTCCAACCTGCAAAGCTGATCTGGCAACAGCAATCAGAGAAAGTTTGAGCCAGATTGATGAAGAGTACTGTTTGTCACTCATTAAGTCCATGCCTCAGAGACTGCAAGCTGTTATAAAAGCCAGAGATGGTGCAACAAAATACTAGTGATGTGTTGGAGCGTTCTTTTGTTTTTCATGATTCCATAATTTTTTCCTCAGAATTGAGTGATTCCATATTTTTTCCCTCTGCTTGGTCTAAAAAAGTAACCGTTACTGACTGCCACAATTTTTTTCCTGATTTCTTATAGTGTCTCTTAAAGCCAGAAAGTTGCCATTTGAAATGACTTTAGTTTTGTGTCATGTCTGTGATCTGCTTTTTTTCTACAAAATTAAACAACTGAATGAACATCCTCCAAGGCCGGTGATTCCATAATTTTTGCCAGGGGTTGTAGAAAGTGTAGAACAGAGAAATGTGTCACTTTAAATGGAAATGTCAAGGGTATTGGTAATCCCACATTCTTTAAAAGAAAAGCAGAAATGCCATCAGGGCCTGTGGATTTACCCTTACAAACCTGACTAAACAGTACCTTAATTTTATGGGGGTCAACTACCAACCCAATCTCAGTAACAGGAAGAGACGGTAACACATGATTACATTCTAAAAAAAAGTCCTGAGTTTCAAACCTGAGAAAAAAATCATTAAGTTTGTTTGCTTTCTCCAGTTCATCATGAGTTAAAGTCTTTCCTTTGACTTTCTTTGCTAATAAAATTTTAACTATTAGAGAAAAAATTACTCATAACCATCCCAAAGACATATCGTTATCTTTGGCTGCTTTCAGTGATGCCGGTATTTGGTTAGACTCTTTCTCTCCGATTGTTCTGTCTGAGTTATTTTCATTAGTTACTTCCTCCAAACCAACAACATGTCTATTAGACCCCATTCCTACCAGGCTGCTCAAGGAAGCCCTACCATTAATTAATGCTTCGATCTTAAATATGATCAATCTGTCTTTCTTAGTTGGCTATGTACCACCACAGGCTTTTAAGGTGGCAGTAATTAACCCATTACTTAAAAAGCCATCACTTGACCAAGCTATCTTAGCTAATTATAGGCCAATCTCCAACCTTCCTTTTCTCTCAAAAATTCTTGAAAGGGTAGTTGTAAAACAGCTAACTGATCATCTGCAGAGGAATGGTCTATTTGAAGAGTTTCAGTCAGGTTTTAGAATTCATCATAGTACAGAAACAGCATTAGTGAAGGTTACAAATGATCTTCTTATGGCCTCGGACAGTGGACTCATCTCTGTGCTTGTTCTGTTAGACCTCAGTGCTGTTTTTGATACTGTTGACCATAAAATTTTATTACAGAGATTAGAGCATGCCATAGGTATTAAAGGCACTGCACTGCTGTGGTTTGAATCATATTTATCTAATAGATTACAATTTCTTCATGTAAATGGGGAATCTTCTTCACAGACTAAGGTTAATTATGGAGTTCCACAAGGTTCTGTGTTCACTTTATACATGCTTCCCTTAGGCAGTATTATTAGACAGCATTGCTTAAATTTTCATTGTTACGCAGATGATACCCAGCTTTATCTAACCATGAAGCCAGAGGACACATACCAATTAGCTAAACTGCAGGATTGTCTTACAGACGTAAAGACATGGATGACCTCTAATATCCTGCTTTTAAACTCAGATAAAACTGAAGTTATTGTACTTGGCCCCACAAATCTTAGAAACATGGTGTCTAACCAGATCCTTAGTTTGGATGGCATTACCCTGACCTCTAGTAATACTGTGAGAAATTTGGAGTCATTTTTGATCAGGATATGTCCTTCAATGCGCATATTAAGCAAATATGTAGGACTGCTTTTTTGCATTTACGCAATATCTCTAAGATTAGAAAGGTCTTGTCTCAGAGTGATGCTGAAAAACTAATTCATGCATTTATTTCCTCTAGGCTGGACTATTGTAATTCATTATTATCAGGTTGTCCTAAACGTTCCCTGAAAAGCCTTCAGTTAATTCAAAATGCTGCAGCTAGAGTACTGACGGGGACTAGAAGGAGAGAGCATATCTCACCCATATTGGCCTCTCTTCATTGGCTTCCTGTTAATTCTAGAATAGAATTTAAAATTCTTCTTCTTACTTATAAGGTTTTGAATAATCAGGTCCCATCTTATCTTAGGGACCCCATAGTACCATATCACCCCAATAGAGCGCTTCGCTCTCAGACTGCAGGCTTACTTGTAGTTCCTAGGGTTTTTAAGAGTAGAATGGGAGGCAGAGCCTTCAGCTTTCAGGCTCCTCTCCTGTGGAACCAGCTCGCAATTCGGATCAGGGAGACAGACACCCTCTCTACTTTTAAGATTAGGCTTAAAACTTTCCTTTTTGCTAAAGCTTATAGTTAGGGCTGGATCAGGTGACCCTGAACAATCCCTTAGTTATGCTGCTATAGACTTAGACTGCTTGGGGGTTCCCATGATGCACTGAGTGTTTCTTTCTCTTTTTGCTCTGTATGCACCACTCTGCATTTAATCATTAGTGATTGATCTCTGCTCCCCTCCACAGCATGTCTTTTTCCTGGTTCTCTCCCTCAGCCCCAACCAGTCCCAGCAGAAGACTGCCCCTCCCTGAGCCTGGTTCTGCTGGAGGTTTCTTCCTGTTAAAAGGGAGTTTTTCCTTCCCACTGTCGCCAAGTGCTTGCTCACACGGGGTCGTTTTGACCATTGGGGTTTTTCCGTAATTATTGTATGGCCTTGCCTTACAATATAAAGCGCCTTGGGGCAACTGTTTGTTGTGATTTGGCGCTATATAAATGAAATTGATTTGATTTGATTTGATCTCCTCTCCGTAGTCATGTTAACTGCAGCTTTCATAGAATCCCAAAGCCTTCTTGAGTCCACTGACCTATAATTTTGTTCTATGATGTTCCTGTTTCCTTCTTGCCTCCTGCAGCAGTTGGTTGAGTTTGTTTGAACTGTTTTTAAACCAGCTTTATCAGGGTTTTTTTTAAAGTGATCTTTTTATGATTAATACAGTCTTTTAAATCTCTCGTGATTTAAGGCTTGTTGTTGGGATACACAAAAATGTTCTGTTTGGGAACCACACAGTCAACACAAAACTTAATATAGTCTGTTATTCTTTCTATGCCCTCATTTACTGTATCTACATATCAGGTCCCACAGTTGACAGTGTACATCATAGCACAAACCAAGCATGAAGTCAAAGGAATTGTCTGTAGACCACGATCTTTGTCTGAGGTTTCCTTCTCTTGAACGCAGTCTTATATGTAGGAATTAAGTGCAGTAAACACAAAGGAACTGGACGCATCCAAAAACACAAAGCAAGATTTAAAATGTAGAAAGAAAGCAGCAGCAACACATGAGTCCAGGTCACATGCAGAGCAGCGCCACCGGAAACTGGATATAAGGTTCACGTAGCGACTGATTGACTCTCACATGAAGTGAATTACAATAATCCAGCCGACATAAAATAAAAGCATGGATCACTGTCTCAAAGTGATGCCTAAACAGAAAAGATTTCACAGTTGCTAACCGCTGTAGATGATCAAAACTGGATTTAACCACAGCTTTAATTGGGCTGTCCAATTTAAGATCACTGTTCACCTTAAAATCAAGATCTATAATAACAGGTCTAAAATAAACTTCCAAGGGTCCTAAGGCAATGAAGGAGGACTCACAGGGACCAATGGGTCCAAACATCATCACCTCTGTTTTCATTAAAATGTAAAAAGTTCAAAACCAACCAAGATTTAATGTCATCTGTACATAGCAGGAGCTGTTTTATGGAGCTGACATCCTTCTGCCCTAAGGGCAGATAAATTTGTCAATCATCAGCATAACACTGAAATGACATCCCATGCCATCTAAAGATGAAATCCAGAGGCAATAAATGAAAAAAGCAGTTACCCTACAATCAAACCCTGTGGAATGCCACATAACAACAAAGCAGATGATTCAGAATCATAAATATGCAGAGAAAAGGTTCTGTTTACCAAGTAAGACCTAAACCATTCAAGTTCAGTACCACCGATGCCCAATAAGTGATGGAATCGAGATAATAAAATGTTATGGTCCACTGTATCACACGCAAGAAGGATGTCATTAAAAACCCTGATTAAAGCAGAGTCTGTGCTATGAAGGGTTTTAAAACCTGATTGAAAAACCTCCATGATGTCGTTCTTATCTAAAAACTGTTTCAGTTGACAAAAAACAATTTTCTCTACAAACTTAGAAAGAAAAGACAGAAAAGGATGGAAGTATTCACCCCCTTTGCTCAATCCTTTGTTGATGCATCTTTGGCAGCAATTACAGCCTCACGTCTTATTGAAAATGATGCCACAAGCTTGCTCCACCCATCTTTGGGCAGTTTGGTCCATTCCACTTTGCAGCATCTCTCGAGTTCCATCAGCTTGGATGAGGAGAGTCGGTGCACAGCCATTTTCAAATTTCTCCAGAGATGTTCAATCAGATTCAGGTCTGGGCTCTAGCTGGGCCACTCAAGGACATTCACAGAGTTGTCCTGAAGCCACTCCTTTTGTTGTGGCTGGGGGTGCCTGGCTGCCTTTGTTTCTGTCTTCTGTTCTGTCTTTTGTTTTTCCTTCCAGGTGGCACGCGTTTAGGACTGAGTGGCTGTGTGGCTGAGTTATCAGGACCTCACCCTGATCACCTGAGGCTGATCATGTGCAGCTCGTCAGGACTCACAGCTGTGGTGCATCTACACGGATTGGAGCATGATGGCATTTAAGTCTGGAGTACACAGTGTGTATTTGCCAGAGACTCGACCTTGTGACCAGACGGGTGAGATCATCGTCTTGAGAGCCATCTCATCATTATGGATGCAGAGAACGTCCAGGTTTGATGCCATGGTCTGTGAAAGAGGAGGGGGTGAGGTCTCATGCTCGTCAGCACACTTCCTGAGGTACGTTAGGTTTTGTGACTAACATTTGTACAGTCAGTAAATGTGGTGTCCCTCACACCTTATTATATTGAGCTGTTATGTTAGTCGCTTAATCAGCTTAATTAAGTAATTAAGCCAGGAAGTGTTTGCTGTTTGTGTACACCTTTGAGTGGTCTCTCTGTGTGTGGAGTGTGGACTCACATGATGGTTTCTTCTTTCACAGACTCGGTTTGTTGTGGCCACCTGGGGGGTGTCGGCGGGGTCCTTGGGTCCGAACTGTTTCTGGCTCCGGACTGTTTGTGCAGCTGGGAGCGCACCGTAATTACCACCTCGCAGACCGTGCACTTATTTGTTTCTTTATTTCCACCTCACTGTTATGTCATTAAATTTTGTTATCCTTTGTACCATGCTCTGCTTATTTCATACTGGGTCCTTCAAATGCTGGTCGGTTCTCCGGGCTGCGTCCGACACATAACACCTTTGATATCTTGGCTGTGTGCTTAGGGTCATTGTCCTGCTGAAGATGAACCGTTGCCCCAGTCTGAGGTCAAGAGCGCTCTGGAGCAGGTTTTCATCCAGGATGTCTCTGTACATTGCTGCATTCAAGTTCCCCTCAGTCCTGACTAGTCTCGCATTTCCTGCTGCTGAAAAACATCCCCTTGATGCTGCCACCACCATGCTTCACTGTAGGGATGGTGCCCATCTTCCTCCAACATGATGAGTGGCATTCAGAGAATTTTGTTTCTCATGGTCAGAGTCCTTCATGTGCCTTTTGGCAAACTCCAGGTGGGCTGCCATGTATCTTTTACAAAGGAGTGGCTTCCGTCTGGCCACTCTTCCATACAGGCCTGATTGGTGGGTTGCAACAGAGATGGTTCTCCTTCTGGAAGGTTCCCCTCTCTCCACAGAGGAATGCTGGAGCTCTGACAGAGTGACTATCAGGTTCTTGGTCACCTCTCTGACTGAGGCCCTTCTCCCCCATTTGTTCAGTTTAGAGGGGTGGCCAGCTCTAGGAAGAGTCCTGGTGGATCTGAACTTCTTCTGTTGACGGATGATGGAGGCCACTCTGCTCACTGGGACCTTCAAAGCAGCAGAAATGTTTCTGTACCCTTGTCCAGATTTGTGCCTTGAGACAATCCTGTGTCGGAGGTCTACAGACAGTTCCTTTGACTTCATGCTCGGTTTGTGCTCTGACATGCACTGTCAACTGTGGGACCTTATATGTAGACAGGTGTCTTTCCAAATCATGTCTAATCAACTGAATTTTCCCCAGGTGGACTCCAATTAAATCAAGGATCAACAGTAGAAACAAGATGCACCTGAGCCCAATTTGAAGCTTCACGGCAAAGGCAGTTAAACTTATGTACATGTGATTTTTTAGTTGTTGTTCTTGTTTTGTTTTAAAGACGTTTGTAAAAATCTGAAAGAAAAAACTTTTTTCACATTGTCATTATGGGGTATTGTGTGGAGACGTTTGAGGGAAATATTGAATTCTATCCATTTTGGAATAAGGCTGTAACATTAAAAAATGTGAGAAAAGTAAATGGTGAATCCTGAGTCATGATTTTTTTGTCATTTGTTTTTGTTGGCCTTGTAAAATGTATTTACTGTATAGTAATAAATAAACATTTCTCCAGCAGCTGTTATCCGTTGTTTGATAAAGTGTTTCATGGCGACTCTGTTGTGTCTTCATTTCGACTGCTTTGTAAATGATCTGAGGACAGTGGTTGGATTTGAGCACAGTTCCAAGTGTTCTGAGGTGACGGCTCAGTGTGTGTGTGTGTGTGTGTGTGTGTGTGTGTGTGTGTGTGTGTGTGTGTGTGTGTGTGTGTGTGTGTGTATATTGGTACCATATCATGAACAAAAGTGGATGGATAACAAACGTCATGATGGATAACACAGAAATAGTGGAAATAAAAAAATAGTTGCACTAAAAGAATAAAACACCACTTAACTAGCTACAGCAGAGTTAGTTTTCCCTGCAGTGAAAACATTTATTACACACAGCTCAATGAGCTTCAGCCTAATATAAGTAATAAAACTTGTCACAACAAAACCTAAAGCTCCAAAACTGTGTACAAGTAGACATAATAACTGTCTTAAAATAGTTTGTCCAACACAAAACACATATGGCTATTCTTATTATTATTATTATTATCTTTGTCTATATGCTGGAATAAGAACTCTTCAAATTATTGTTCATTACTTCCAATTTCAATCATACTCACAGGTGAAATGTTCGTCCACAGCCTATGAACTGCCGATTTGTGCAGTTTATAGCTGCACATGAAGGTATTTTTTTAACAAAATTCCAAAGAATAAAGTTTTGTGTGCCTCATTAAAGATCAACAGAAAAGATCGTTCAGGAGCGGAACATCGGAGTGGTAATATGGCGGCCAGTTTGCTTCAAAAATATTGGCCAATGAGGGATCCAGTAATATATAGAGATCAGTGGTTTACACGCACAAGGATTCACCTGTGATTATTAGTTCGAAATCATTGTTTAGTACTTTGTGTGATGCACACAAGACTATTATTTTCTCTCTTTTTTCAGAATACTGGAGAGGACAAATGTCCAAGTCTTTCATATCCTCTGGTTTTTATTGGTAAAAGTGCAAAATCGATGTGAAGGAGCAGAAATGTAGAAATTTAAAGAAATACTGTGTATGTGGAATACACAGTATTTCTTTCAGTTATAAAGCCGTATATACACATGGTTCTCCTTCATAAATCTTTGTGCTCGTGGAAGTATGTGTATATATATGTACACGTGTCTTCTGTCCACTTCCCAACTTTTTCCATGAATGCACATACACATGACCTCAAAACTCATTTTCATATACAACCTGTCTCTACCTGCTGAAATGACAGAAACATTCAGTCAAACAGTGAGGAACAACATGGAAATGAAAACATGAAGCAGAAGAATATGAATTTGAGTCCTGGAGAAACTGCAAACAGAATCTGTGGAGATCTGTGTGCACATCAGTGGACCACCTGCTCTGGTTCCTCATCCAGAATAAAAGAGGGATCATCTCCATCATTATCAGAATCCACACTCTGTCGACACCCTGCGCGCTCCGTCTTACTCCAATTTAAAAAAAAAAAAAAAGTGTGCTGTGGTCACTGCTGTATCACAGTATTATGTTAAAACATCTAAAATATGCAAATGTTTTGTGATGACGTCATCAAATGACAACTTAAAACGTTTCATATTCTGCATGCTCTCATTAAAGATCAATAGAAAAGAGCGTTCAGGAGCAGGACATCAGAGTGGTGATATGGCGGCCGGTTTGCTTCAAAAATATTGGCCAATGAGGGATCCAGTAATATATAGAGCACTTTAATTTGGTGTATTACACGACATGTTTTACTCAAATCTGAAATTTAACCTACTTTAAGTTCACATTTGACCTCAAGGTAAACCCTGAAGGTCAAGGTCGATCCCTTATCCCAGGTAATGGTTTACAGGCAAGGCCATTCACTGTTTTCATGCCAAATATGGTGGCAAACTTTCAAAATTGCGACCAGGAAAGTTGTTTTGTTGAATTTAATGTTTGACCTTCCTGTGACCTTAACATTTAACTTTGAGTTTGATCCTTTTGTGTGTTGAAAGGTATGTAGATAGGACTGCTATATGTAAACTTATATGACTCTGCAATGATGATTTACATGCTTTCTCACAGTCTTAATAAATCTACATTTTGCAGGTTATATTGTGATGACGTCATCAAATGACATCATAACCTAAAACATTTTATATATTCTGGATCCTCTGATCACACTCTTTAATTTGGTGTATTACACCACGTTTTACTGCAATGTGAAATTTGACCTAATTGTAGGTCGCCTTTAACCTCAAGGTAAACCCTGAAGGTCAAGGTTGATCACTTATCCCAGGTAAATGCTTATGGGGAAGGCCAATCACTATATCCATGACAAATTTGGATGCAAAAATGCATAAATGTTGACAAGAAAAGGTGTTTTGTTGAATTTAGTATTTGACCTTCCTGTGACCTTGACCTTTGACTTTGAGCTTGGACCTTTTGTGTGCTGAAAAGTATCTCCATAACACTGCTATATGTGAACTTACAAGAGTCTGCAGTGATGATTTACATGCTTTGTCACACCCTTAAAACATGTGAAATATGCAAATGTTTTGTGATGATGTCATTAAATTACATCATAACTTCAACCGTTTGACATATCCTGGATGCTCTCATCAAGCACTTTAATTTGGTGTATTACACGACATGTGTTACTCAAATCTGAAATTTAACCTACTTTACGCTCACGTTTGACCTCAAGGTAAACCCTGAAGGTCAAGGTCAATCCCTTATCCCAGGTAATGGCTTATGGGCAAGGCCTTTCACTTTTTTCATACCAAATTTGGTGGTAAACTTTCAAAATTGCAACCAGGAAAGTTGTTTTATTGAATTGAATGTTTGACCTTCCTGTGACCTTGACCTTTGACCTTGAGCTTAGTCCTTTTTTGTGCGGAAAAGTATCTCCATAAGACTGCTATATGTTGACTTACAAGAGTCTGTAATGATGATTTACATGCTTTGTCAAATCCCTAAAAAAAATCTAAATTTTGCAAGTTTTTTGTGATGACATCATCAAATGACATCATAATCATGTCAAATGACTGTGTGTGTGAGAGAGAGATACTTATCAAAGCATTTCATTCCTTAGCTGTGTGTGGAGTCGGGTGAGTTAGAAAAAACACAGAGCAGTGAGACAAATAATGAAATGTCACAAAGATTCTTCAAATTTACCTGTAAGCAACAGAACTGACAGATATATATCAACATGAGGTTATAGAAGTATTTTGACTTAGCAAAGATCCAAAATGGCCACCACTCTTCAAGATGGCTGCCATTTCTGTCAGTCTGCTTTAACATCACTGACTGAATATTGGCTTTATGACATGTGAGCCTTTGTGATGAGTCACAAAGCATTCAACAGACACATTAGCAGAAATATCCTTCAGTGGTGATCAGGTTGCAGAAGGAGCAGGTCAACAGTTGAAACAGAGCAACAGAATGTCTTCTATCTACAAATACAACGCTTTGGCTACAGTTGGTTCTGGCTCCTTTGGAAAATGCCTGAAAGTCAGAAGAATATCTGATGGAAAAGTAAGTAACTGAAACTTTTTTCTGTTACACAAAGTGTAACAGTCAAAATGTGTTTAAACTCTAATCATCCAGTCTTGTATGTTTTTCTGCATGTGGTAAATTCTGGCTGTTCCTTGTTGTTGACCAGTGATCTTGCATTCATGATGAAGAGAGTTGCTGTGAAGCTTTGTGGAGGATGTTTCTGTTACATTAGCTGTCATTAGCATTAGCAACCTCCTAAATCACTTTCTGGACAAAAAGTAATCCATGAGGATCCTGATGGTCTGACTGGATTTGATAGAATAATGTAGCCAAGTTTCTTGTTGTTAGACACAAATGATTAAACTCATGTTTAATGGTGAATGTTGGCTGTGTGATAAGCTAACAGTTAGCCACTTGCTCACATCGTCTTCATGTCTGAATGTGTTTGATTTTGGTTCGACTCCTGCACATAATTACCTTTAAATTATAAAAGACGGTGGTAGCTTCAACTAAATTTCTTTCAAGTTTATCGTTTTAGTGTAATCACAGTCAATTTTTGAGGCCAAGAAGAGACTTGATGTCTCCTCCAGAAAAAGTACAAAATGTTCTTATCTCTAATGTCATAATAGTTCTAAATATGTAACTCCTTCGTAAAGTTTGCTTGCTGCTCTCTATTAAATCAATACTAGTGTGTTGTCAGCGGGGATCCACGGACTCTAAATTGGGTTGTGTTTATAAAATAGGCAGTTGAAATTGTTGTGGTAAAAGTAGTAATAAATTAATCAAAGCTTGTATAATGAGTTGCAATGACGTGTGAGTCCAGAATGTTTTTAGAACCTTAGATCTCAACAATTTTTAGAAGTAGAACTTAGCCCTTTTATCTGCTGTTAATTATGTAATTTTTAATGTTAATTTACTGTCTTAATGTATTTATAAATTGTTTTAGTTCTTGCTGTCACATACACACAATTATTATTAATAATAATAATATTATTATTTTTATTATTATTTTATTTTTTCATTTGATTTTGAAATAGACCACAATGGAAATAAGTGTTTTCATTTTCTTGTGTCATCCATGTATTTTTAACATATTTACAATTTTATTATGTACTTACATTGAACTTAATATCACTCACTACATTCACGCCTTTAATATATAGATGACTTACCACCCCAGCTAGAATGGCAAGTGTGTCCAGAACATAGTCAACAACATCCATTCGTCTGTTTTTGCAGTGTTCAACCTTGACCCAAAATACATTAACATAACAAACGGCAAATGTCAGCTCTCCACAATTTCTCTGTGATTGAAGTTCCGCGCACAGTTGCTGTAAGCAGGTGCTTTCAATTTAACAAACAGACAGTGGCAAAAGACATAAAAACACTACACATTTCACTCATGGTACCAACATGAAACTGAAGTCACTCATGGTAACAGCAACATGAGACTTAACTAAAATGACTAAACCAATTGTGCTGCAAAAACACAATGAATCAATAACGCGAACTACACTGTTAAACTAACATAAACCACAATAACATTTAAAATCTCAAAATCCTGAACTCCCAAGGCGCATTGCAGCACAATGTGCATTTTTATTAGCAAGCGAAGATTGCTAATTTCTCCACAAATATTAGTCCTGTCAACTTTCTGTTTATGCAGGGTTCATCCTTAACCCAAAATACATAAGGATGCCATTCAGTTGAATGGGAAAGTGTGGTCAAACCTTGAACTTGTTCTGTGTAGAATATATACTGTAAAAGGAAGCTCATGCCATATTTTTTATTCCAATATTGTCTCTGAAAATTGTCATTTTGTGTTGTTTACTTTTAGCATGGTCATTTTTTGCACTTATTAACAAAAAGAGGTAATAATCTTAATGAATGCTGAAATGTTGTATTTTATTTTGGAAATTATTTGACTTTTACTGTCTGTAATAAACCTATTGGTATCCGTAGATCCTGGCTTGCAAGGTGGTGAGCTTCAGGGACATGTCCACACGTCAACATGACAAGCTCCTCCAAGAGGTGGCGCTCCTTAAGAAGTTCAACCACCCAAACATTGTACAATGTTATGATCATTTCTTAAACAAGAATAAGAAACAGGTCTACATTGTGATGGAGTACTGCGAGAGTGGAGATCTGTCTCGCCTCATCAAACATGTCATCAAGACAGGGTAAATATGTCATCCTTGATTTGTCTTGGGATCTTTCCATCACACGTACCATCATTTCAGGATACGCCATGTTGTCATGTCTGAAGGATTAAGTTGTCTCTTTGTCCCAACAGGAAGTCAATAAAAGAAGAATTCATTCTTCAGGTTTTGGTGCAACTTGCCTCAGCACTGAAGCACTGCCACAGACGTCCTGATGGGAGTGCTGTGCTGCACCAGGACCTGAAGCCAGAAAATGTTTTCCTCCAAAAGAACCTCACCGTCAAGCTTGGTGATTTTGGGCTGGCAGAGATCATTCCCACCAAGAACGACTGTTCACAGTCAACAGCTGGGACTCCACTGTACATGTCTCCAGTAAGTCATTTTTCTTTTCTTTTTCTTTTTAAACTACCTTCTTCTGAGGGTAAATATCAGAGGTTTACAAGTGTGGGTCAATGCAGAGCACAAAGGGATCTCTCTCAGTCACAGTGGTCGTTTCTACACCAGGAGTCACAACCCTGTTCCTGGAGATGACCTGCCCTGCCTTGTTTTCCAACTCTTCCTGCTCCAGCCACTGCTGATTAACTCAGTCAGGTTTGCTCGGACAAACAGGAGCTCAGAAACATCAGACTTGAAACAGCTGGTTGCAGCAGGTACACACGGAAAACATGCAGGTCAGGTGATCTCCAGCTGTAGTGTTGGTGACCCCTGATCTACACCTTTAAACGTGACTGTGGGTGGAGACATTTGAGGTTCTTTCATCATCAGGTTAACACTCGTGCTGAGGAAGGTCCATTTGTGCTCCTAAAGTGTGGAATTTCTCTGTCAGAAAAGACAAAATTCAAACAGTGATATTTACAACACAAAGTGTTTTCTTGTACCGTAATTTCCAGACTATAAGTCGCAACTTTTTTCATATGCTTTGAACACTGCGGATTAAACAATGATGCGCCCCCCCCCCCCCCCACAGTGTCTCTGTCTTTGTGCCACAAGTTCCAGCGCCTCATTAACATCTCATTTACCACAGGCGCCAGGCAATCCTGACTGTACGCAATGAAATTCCCTCATGATCCACAAAATTACTCAGTTGTCAGTGTGGAGCAGACAAACCGAACGACACCATGTGCACGCTGGATGACGTGCTCGCCAATATTTACATGTAACACCTTCAGGAAAAAAAGCAGTTATGGTACTATTTAATTTAAAAGTTAAAAAATCTTTCTGTTTAACATCTTTCTGTGTAAATAGTGTTGTGTGGGCCGCTGAAGAGGAGGTACTGCTGGCCCACCACCACCAGTCGGCGCCCTGCTTGGAGTGCGGGCTTCAAGCATGAGAGGGCGCCGAGACAGAGAGTGACAGCTGTCACTCGTTTACACCAGCTGTCACCAATCACCACCATCTCTACAAAAGCCGGATCATTACTCCACCTCCTCGCCGAGAAATCAACTACCGTCGAAGGTAATTCTCTGCAAGTTATATGTTCTGAAGACTAATTATTGTTCTGTGTGCAGCCGGATTCCTGAAGTCAGTAGTAATTGGATTGGCATGCAGTGAGAATCTGCGACGTCTTCGCCTCTCACTCCATCCAAAGAGCAACTGTCAGGAGCTGCACGGGTGATTCTGTATCGGAGGTGGAGGTTTTCCCTCCGCGAAGATCTGTAGAAGAAGGATTACTGGGTGTGTGGATACACACTCACCATAACTGTTTTGTCATCTTCTGCCAGCAGTACCAGGGTCTGCAACCGAAGACGGTGACCACCTGGGGACTCAGGACTTGGCGGCTCCGGTGTTCTTCAGGCCGTTGGTGGTGGAAGCTGTGTGGGTCCCGGCTCTCCGATCGCCAGAGGTCTCCTATCTTCGAGCCTGCCCGCACGTCACCTTGTGTACAATTGGCATTATCTGTATCTGTATTTAGTTGTGCGATTCACAACATTAAATTGTTACTCTTTGTCTTATCCATTGTCCGTTCATTTGCGCCCCCTTTTGCGGGTCCGTGTTACGACCCTCTCCCAACAAATAGCTCATGTTACAACGTGGAGACCCGCGGCTCAAACACTATTTATTGTTTCTTTTTAAAATTGGTGGGTGCGGCTTATTTTAATGTGCGCTCTATAGTCTGGAAATTACGGTAAATGAGAACAATCTCACCCATAATTGTGGACATCGTCTAAACTTTTTGTTGTTGTTTCTCCAGGAAAAAACAAATGGCAAAGTTTACAACGAGAAGTCGGACATCTGGTCTCTGGGGTGTCTGATTTACTATCTGTGTGCCTTAAAGTAAGACCTGAAACACACTTGAGCTGATTTTACAGATTATGTTGAAAGTAAATCCGAATAATTTTTGTTGAATTTCTCCTCTTTTAGGCATCCATTTAGTGATGGTGAAGGAAAAAATCTCTCAGACTGCATCAACAGTGGAAAGTTCAAAAGAGTCCCGTCCTGCTATTCGGACAAGCTGGACTCCCTCATCAGGGACATGCTGCAAATCTGTGTGAGTCACACGTTCATCTACTCTGCTGTTATTTCAGACATTTCTTGTCCGTCCTCTACGGTGATCTGATGGATGTGGTGAGAGGTACGAGTGCTGATTCATTCAAATGTAACAATGCTTGTGGCCTGGTGAAATGTGGGCGTGTCCACTTGGCCTTCTCCAGCCAATGGGCTTCTCGAACCTCATGCATAAAGAAACACAGCAAATGGCCAAAATGTTGAAGTAGTAGGCTGGAATTTACATTTAGAAGATTTTTTTAAATATCTGACAGCACATCTGCATGTTGTGTGAGTCCAGATGTTTTATGTGATGTCTTTCTGTGTGTTTGCAGAAGTTGTATAAAATAATCCCTCAGTCTGATCATCACTTTCTGTCATGTTGAGGCTCAGATATCATCACTGTGTAGAAAAGTGACATTTTAAATACATTTTATTTGTGCGTCCACCTGCTCTTTTGGTTTTGTGAATCTTGTAGATTTAAGGAAAAAAGTGGTCATGTGCATTGATGCAAGATCTTGTTCTTCTCTCTTTGTAGGAGGACTTGAGGCCCTCAGCTGAGGACATCCTCAGCAGATGTCTGCAGACTGAGAAGGCTGCTGAGGAAAAAAGACCACACAGTCCTGATCAGCCGCCTGCAGACGTCAGGCCCAAAGAGGAGGAAGTCCAGAAAACTCCAAAGAGAAAGCGGAAGCTGGAGTCTGACCACAGTCAAAAATCCAAGTGGAGGCGGAAAGGTGAGCGTTTCCACCAACAACCAAGGAGGTTTTATTTTCAAGGTCAACTGCTTAATTTGACCTCATTTATATGGTGCTTTTCCATCTATATAGAAGCTCAAAGTGTAATGTTTGCGACGCCCTGCGAGTGAAGTGAGGGAAGAGCGCCACCCTGCAAAAATTGTGCAAAATCAAGTGATTTCCCTCACAATTGGTGTTTGCAGGCTGTCGCAGCCCTGCAGTGAGATGAGACTCTTAACATCTTAGTTTAGAAACATACTCATCGTTAAAAAATTTTTAAAAAGATCATTTACTTTCATTGCAGACAGTATTAACCCAAGACATTTCATATTTTATGCACTCAGCTTCATTTAATTTGTTCATATTCATCCATTCTTAGATTTAAGGCCTGCAACACGTTCCAAAATGGGTGGATATTTGGGGCAATTCATTTGAATGATTAAATCATCACTTTTACAGTCAGTTTTCTTGAGAAAAGTCAGGGGATGGACACATAAACATTTAAAGACAAATCCAGTCTGGGACCATGTCCTGGTGCCGCACATCTCCACACCCACAACACCGTGGAACCCCCTGAGTCCTTCATGGTGCACAAACAAAAGAATACTAAATACCAGAGGTGGGACAAAGTCACTGTCAAGTGACTCTCAAGTCAACAATCTGCAAGTCCCAAGTCAAGTCTCAAGTCAGCTTGCAAACAATTGGTGGTCATTATGACTTGAGACCTGACTTGATGGTGACCTGGACGTCCCCAATGTGACGTCACTGAAATCAGCATTTCTTGCAGGCTGTCAAATCTGACCGTTAAAAAGGTGAAATCAGGCTGAACGTCTCATGTCTATGGCTAAATATCTCAGGGCACATGGCACCAAAAATAACACAAGTTATTTTGTATTTTGTATATAGTTATTTGAAGATAAACAGTTTCTCACTGATCCTTGTGAATGATAAGTCAATAGACAGCCCAGTCTCACACTTTTTTTCATGCTGCCACCATGAATTGAGTCACATTTTCATGACGTGTTTTTTATTTTATTTTACTATTTCTAATCCAACCCCTTCCCCAAACTCTAACCCGAAACATAACCACCACAGACTCTGCATTTCGTGATACTATCATGAAATGAATTTGGATACCATCAAGAAAATGTGGCGCTTTTTATGTTGGTATCCCAAACTAATAGATTCATGTAAGTTTCATGATTAATGTAGGTTTCACGAAGTGGTTTGAGATTGGGTTGAAATAGTACAGTTGATACAATTTTTTTTTTTAATATGTGTACAAATTTTGTACTTTTTGGACTTTAGGACCAACAGGAAATCCATCTTGTGGACCATGAGTTGGTGTGATCTACTGAAGAGTCCATGTGTGAGGTGACCATCATCGACTCTCACACCGACCGTCGACCTTCACTAGATGTTCCTTTTGGTTGAGGACACATCTCACACTTCCATATTGTTCTGGACTGCTACCTGCTTTTGTTTTTTTTTGGAGACCCAGTAATAAATCATTTATTTTTACACTTTCTGTGTGGATGACTGTTTACATCTTGGGCTCTATTTCACACAAATCACAACAAAAGCATTTTACTTCAATAGTATGGATCCACAACATCAACACATTGTCATTTCCCCCCCTCAGTTCAGGTTTGTATTTGGTGCAGGTTTTAAATAAAAACCTGATCTGAGCATCAGACAGGCAACAGGAAAGCTTCACACACAGTTTGAGAGAGAGGAGGGAGGGAGATGTTAGTCTGACTGTTTGTGTACATATCAGTGGCGGATCCAGAGAATTTATTCTGCAGATGCTATGAAATCAGGGCTCGTGTGTCACGGTGGCTCTCTACTGCACCTCTGCCACGTTCACAGGCGCACACACACACATCAATGTGTTCTCATCTGCGACTGTCACTGGCGACATACAGAATGAAGATAATCACACACAAAACTAGGGTGCTGTTCAATACAAATATCCACAGAGCTGCACATGTAGCCTGTAGCCTATGGAGGAAAAAATGCGAACAGCAGACAGAGAAGAAAATCTTTCACCTGCCACTGATGTCTTCATCACAGCACAATGTGCCTATTATTGTAGTTACACAGAAAAGCATCAATGATTTGTTTGCTGTCCAGGGCAAAGCTCAGAGAGGTAAGACAGGACAACACAGTGAAGAGATTTAAAAATGAACATTAGAATTTTTAAATGAACCCTAAAATATACAGGCAGCCAATGAAGTGCAGCCAATACCGGAGATATATGATCTCACTTTCAAGTTCCTATCAAAAGTTGTGCAGCGACATTTTGAACCAACTGCAGACACGAAAGTAGCGACTGACTGACTCCCACATAAAGTTAATTACAATAATCCAGCCGAGATAAAATAAAAGCATGGATCACTGTCTCAGAGTGCTGCCTCAACAGAAAAGATTTCACAGTTGCTAACCACTGTAGATGATAAAAACCGGACGGTCCCCCCTAAAAATCGGTCCACCCTGCGTTCACTGCGCATGAGTCTTCAGCCGCTGTTCATGGATTATTACCTTGTTTCTGCTTAAAACTGCACTCCAGTAATCATCTATCTCATCGACAAATATCTGAAGCTTTTGTACAACAATTATTTCCACATAAATTCAGCATTATTTCATCATAAAAGACTGAGGAAGCAATCACAGCGCAGCGGCTACATGAGCAGCTAGCTGATGTGTTCTCTGCGTGTCAGTCATTTCAAAACATCACAGAGTATTGCCTTGTTTCTGCTTAAAACTGACTTTAGAATGATTTAAGAGGTTTTACCATGTCATTTGATGGTTAATAATCCCATTAATCCATTTGATCACATTGGTTGAATAGACTCCATCTCAGATGAGCTGCTGTGGTCCAAAATGACGCATGTGCAGTGGAGGCAGGGCGGACCAATTTTTAGTGGGGACCGTTCGGTCTACGACACTGGGTCACTGGTTTGGTTGTTGTTCTTTGGTCGTAGTTGTTTAGGTGATGAAGACTTCACTTCTGTCCACTTCTACTCGCAGATATTTGGCCAGCAACTTGACACCGACTACACTCACTTCAGTTCAGCGACGTCATGACATCGTCAAACATAATGTCGATGAACATCACATTCACGTGTGTTAAAAATTATGTCAACATGTCAAATATAATAACATTAATTTTGTGTAAAACAACCACTTCTGTTTATGAATGTTTATTTTCTGAGTGCAATATTTCTCAAACGGGCAGCAGACTTCAAAAAGAACATTTGAAGAGTTCAGATGCAAAACCCAGTACCTCCAAAACCATACATTTTTAATTAATGCCAACATGTACTTGGATGTCAAGGGGACCATCAGTGTGCAAAATATGAAAGAATTTGAACAAACTGTTTTCATGTTGATGAAAGTCTGTGCATTCCTGCATAGGGTTTCCTTTGAAATGCCATTCATCAACTTTCCCAGTCTTTTGTTGCCACTGTCCCAGCTTTTTTGAAATGAGTTGCAGGCATCCATTTCAAAATGAGCAAATATTTGCACAAAAACAAAAAAGTTTATCAGTTTGAACATTAAATATCTTGTCTTTGTGGTGTATTCAATTGAATATAGGTTGAAGAGGATTTGCAAATCAATCTGTTTTTATTTCAATTTCACATGACGTCCCAACTTCACTGGAATTAGGGTTGTAAGTTGCGTGTCCTGCTGGTGACAATAATAAACAGTCTCTAGAGTGTGTTACGGTTAGATCCGGAACTGAACCAGGTTGTAGGACAAGAAGTGCAGGGAGCAAGAAAGAGAGAGTCACTGAACAACCAACTGGTTTTACTGCGCAAATAATGTGCAACAAAATTGGAACTGAACTTGGAAGACTGGAATGTGGAGCGGTGGAAGCAGGAAGCCGCAGCTCGGTGAAAGCTGAACCAGGAACACGGAGGTGAGACACCAAACCAAAACTGATGATGTGGAGAACCGGAGCCAGGTGGTTGTGCAGCGAAGCTCACGTGGAGTGGATTCTGCGGAGGACGAAAGGCATGCAAGCACGTCGGAACAGTTTGGCACATGGCAGCATGGAATGCAATCAATTGAATGACTCCTAGAGAGATAGACAACTGGAGCAAAGACTGGAGCAAAAGACCAGGCTGGATGCCGAGCGTAGAAGCTCCAAGAAGTCAAATCCAGATTACTGAGCGTGGAGGCTCCAAAGTTACTCCACAGGACCATCGATTTCTATTTAGTCACTAGATGGAAGACTGGGGTGATCCACTCATTGGCCGGCTGTTGCCAGAGCGCCACCATCTTGGTTAGCGTTTAATAACCAGACATAATATTAGTCTGAGCCTTAATTAATTTCATTATGAAGTTAAGTTAAAGATGGGAAGTAATCAGGGGTGAAAGTAAGAGCTTCACACACTCGCATCATATTAAAGATATTAATATTAAAGACTGCTGTTAAACCCACCTGTGGTGCCGTTTTTACGGAGCGCTTCTCCGCGAAAATATCAAATAAATAAAATTTAAGAGGTGAGCAAGTTGAAAGAAATCTGAAAATACTTTAGTAGAATATGGTATATATCATACAGAAATTAATCTCATTCCTGTATATTCTTATATTAGTAGATATGCAATGTCAAAGTGACTGTCATGTGACCCACCAAATTGAGAGAAAAAACATTTCCATTCTATGAATTTGCTCTGACAGAATAAAGTTGATGTGAAGAAAAAACCTGCGGCTAATTAAGGGATAAATTGGGACTTATGAAAGCGAGAATTCTAATTCAGTTGCTAAAGGAATGGTGAGATATTAATGATGATAAAGCATTCAGGCACTAAAACTGAAGTCACTGCTTTACAGAATACAGACTGACACAAAAAAAATCATTTTCTAACCTTTATTCAGCAATTTCAGTCATTTTCCCACATCATTAATATTCCATATAATACACACTTATGAAAGCTCACTCCACAATTTATTTTTATTGAATTAACCTTTATTTAACCATCTGACAGTCATTTGTCAGCTTGTTGCAGCACCTGAATGATGCACAAAACAGCATTTTCAGATCACTTTTACCCAAGTTTAAGTCAGCACATCATCGATTTGTATTTCATCTAATGACTGACGACGCAGAATAACACTAAGCAAGATGGCAGCTGCTGGCAACAGCTCACAGGCTGCATCCGCCATCTAGTGGATTAAATAGAATTCGATGGTAGGAACGCACGAGACTCAGTAGAAAACACCGAGAGGCAAGGTTACCATGTGAGAATCACTGAGTTCCTAGCAAAGACTGAGACAAAGGACCAGGGTTTAAATACTGAGGACTGATGAGGTGCAGATGAGGTGCAGGTGTGATGACCCAGCTCCACTTGCACGCCACCTGAACAGTGTTGCATAAAGTACCGGAAAATCACACTGAAGTAAAAGTACAGATACCCATTAAAAAATGACTTTGGTAGAAGTTCAAGTAACTGATTGAAATGCTACTCAAGTAAAAGTCTTAAAGTATCTAGCATTTATTGTACTTAAGTATGACAAGTAATGTACAACTAAATGTACTCAAAGTAGTGAAAGTAAAAGTACAAGTAAATGTTAATAATCAAAAACGGACTGATTTTTTTTTACAAAGTTTATCTAGGCTTGTAAATGACTGGTAGTATTAGTCAAAATACTGATTGTGCACATCTCACATAAACACTTCAGAAACAAGGCTTCAAAACCTAAACAAGAGTAGGCTACTCACTAGGTGTTCACAGGAAACATTTATTTCTATATGTATTTATTTATTTTGTATTTTGTATTTATTTTTCATTGTTAGATGGTTTTACCTTTTCTGTTGTGTTTTGTTTCATTAGGTTCTTTTAGTCTCTTTCTCTAAAATTGTATTGTAACATTATTAGTCTATTATTATTGACTACGAGGTCTGTCCATAAAGTATCGTACCTTTTTATTTTTTCAAAAACTATATGGATTTCATTCATATGTTTTTACGTCAGACATGCTTGAACCCTCGTGCGCATGCGTGAGTTTTTCCACGCCTGTCGGTGACGTCATTCGCCTGTGAGCACGCCTTGTGGAAGGAGTGGTCCCGCCCCCTCGTCGGATTTTCATTGTCTGGAAATGGCGGAATGAAAAGGACTTTTTTTCCATCAGAATTTTTTCAGAAGCTGTTAGAGACTGGCACCTGGAAACCATTCGAAAAATTTATCTGGCTTTCAGTGAAAATTTTACGGGCTTCACAGAGAATAAGGACTTTAACTACAGGTTTAAGGACGGTCGGTGCGCCACGCTGCGAGCTGCGACGATGCGGCACAAACCACTGGATCATTTCTAAGCTGATGGCTCTGTGGATACGAGACCATCATGTGCTCTTTCTCTGGTTATCACAAGACCTGGACATCAGCCATTTTCCGGCAGATTTCACTTTTAACAAGAGATTTTGTCATGGAAAGCCGCGCGGAGGCTTCGCGCGTCATGACCGATTTGCTGATGAAGCGAGACAAAGGAACACCTCCGTTTCGGAGTGTTAGAGGACAAGTTGGGACATGTCCAGCTCTCCACAAGTTCTTTTATACTCACTCGACTGGTAAGCACTGAAAGCCGAGATAGACATGTCCCAACTTGTCAAGAGAGGGGCAGAGCTGTCGACTGATCATCACCTGGTGGTGAGTTGGATCCGCAGGGAGGGTAGGAAGCCGGGCAGACCTGGCAGGCCCAAACGTATTGTGAGGGTCTGCTGGGAACGACTGTCGGAACCCTCTGTCAGCGAGGTCTTCAACTCCCACCTCCGGGAGAGCTTCTCCCAGATCCCGGGGGAGGTTGGAGACATGGAGTCTGAGTGGACCATGTTCTCCACCTCCATTGTCGATGCGGCTGCTCGTAGCTGTGGTCGCAAGGTCTCTGGTGCCTGTCGCGGCGGCAATCCCCGAACCCGGTGGTGGACACCGGAAGTAAGGGATGCCGTCAAGCTGAAGAAGGAGTCCTACTTATCTTTGTTGGTAGGTGGGACCCCAGAGGCAGCTGACAGGTACCGGCAGGCCAAGCGTGCCGCAGCCCATGCGGTCGCAGAGGCAAAAACTCGGGTCTGGGAGGAGTTCGGGGACGCTATGGAGGAGGACTATCGGTCGGCCTCGAAGAGATTCTGGCAAACCATCCAACGCCTCAGGAGGCGGAAGCAGCTCTCCACCAGCACTGTTTACGGTGCGGGTGGGGAGCTGTTGACCCTGACTGGGGATGTTGTCGGGCGGTGGAAGGAGCACTTCGAGGATCTCCTCAATCCCATCGTCACGTCTTCCAAAGAGGAAGCAGAGACTGGGGACTCAGAGGCGGACTCATCCATTAGCCAGGCTGAAGTCACCGAGGTGGTTAGAAAGCTCCTCGGTGGCAAGGCTCCTGGGGTGGATGAAATCCGTCCTGAGTAC
Source organism: Thalassophryne amazonica (assembly GCF_902500255.1). NCBI lineage: Eukaryota > Metazoa > Chordata > Actinopteri > Batrachoidiformes > Batrachoididae > Thalassophryne > Thalassophryne amazonica. The sequence goes on along the minus strand of NC_047119.1, from coordinate 59,436,616 downwards.
CTTAAGTCTCTGGATGTTGTGGGGCTGTCTTCGCTGACACGCCTCTGCAACATCGCGTGGCGATCGGGGACAGTGCCTCTGGATTGGCAGACCGGGGTGGTGGTCCCTCTATTTAAGAAGGGGGACCGGAGGGTGTGTTCCAACTATAGGGGGATCACACTCCTCAGCCTCCCCGGTAAGGTCTATTCCAGAGTACTGGAGAGGAGAATTCGACCGATGGTCGAAACTCGGATTCAGGAGGAGCAGTGTGGTTTTCGTCCTGCTCGCGGCACACTGGACCAGCTCTACACGCTCCATCGATTGCTCGAGGGTTCATGGGAGTTTGCCCAACCAGTCCACATGTGTTTTGTGGATCTGGAGAAGGCGTTCGACCGTGTCCCTCGGGGCACACTGTGGGGAGTGCTCCGGGAGTATGGGGTCCGGGGTCCTTTGTTAAGGGCTACCCGGTCCCTGTACGACCGCAGCAGGAGCTTGGTTCGCATTGCTGGTAGTAAATCAAACCTGTTTCCAGTGCACGTTGGCCTCCACCAGGGCTGCCCTTTGTCACCGGTTCTGTTCATTATTTTTATGGACAGAATTTCTAGGCGCAGCCAGGGTGTAGAGGGGGTCTGGTTTGAAAACCACAGAATCTCGTCTCTGCTGTTTGCGGACGATGTGGTTCTGTTGGCTTCGTCAAATCAGGACCTTCAGCGTGCACTTGGGTGATTTGCAGCCGAGTGTGAAGCGTCCGGGATGAAAATCAGCACCTCCAAATCCGAGGCCATGGTTCTCGACCGGAAAAAGGTGCTTTGCCCTCTTCAGGTCAGTGGAGTGTCCTTGCCTCAAGTGGAGGAGTTTAAGTATCTCGGAGTCTTGTTCACGAGTGAGGGATGGATGGAGCGTGAGATCGATAGACAGATCGGTGTAGCATCTGCAGTGATGCGGTCGCTGTATCGGACCGTTGTGGTGAAGAGAGAGCTGAGTAGGGGGGCAAAGCTCTCGATTTACCGATCGATCTACGTTCCGATCCTCACCTATGGTCATGAGATTTGGCTCATGACCGAAAGAACGAGATGGCGAGTACAAGCGGCCGAGATGAGTTTCCTCCGCAGGGTGGTTGGGCACTCCCTTAGAGATAGGGTGAGGAGCTCGGTCACTTGGGAGGAGCTCGGAGTCTAGCCGCTGCTCCTCCACGTCGAAAGGAGTCAGTTGAGGTGGCTCGGGCATCTTTTCCGGATGCCCCCTGGACGCATCGCTGGAGAGGTGCTCCAGGCACATCCCACTGGGAGGAGGCCCCGGGAAAGACCCAGGACACGCTGGAGGGATTACATCTCTCGGCTGGCTTGGGAACGCCTTGGGGTTCCCCCAGAGGAGCTGGGGGAGGTGTGTGTGGATCGGGAGGTCTGGGTGGCTTTGCTTGAGCTGCTGCCCCCGCGACCTGACTCCGGATAAAGCGGAAGAAAATGGATGGATGGATGGATGGATGGATGTTTTTTATTTCTGTAAGGAGTAACGGCATGGCGCATAGAAAATGTATTCGAGTAGAAGTATGCAATTAAGGTCGGAAATGTAGTGAAGTAAAAGTGAAAGTAAGCTGAATTTTAAAAACTCAAGTACAAAGTCTCCCAAAACGTACTTAAGTACAGTAGTGAAGTATTTTTACTTTGTTACTAATATAACACTGCACCTGAAGCAACAGAGACAAAAAACATGGGAGAGAAATGGCAGGAACCAGGGCAGCCCACGACAGAGTTTTTAGCCTATTCTTGCATTTAGTGCGTAAAGGAGGTGCATAAAGTTTTTAAATGTTATTCAGTAGCTGATATTAGAGGTGCATTTAAACAGCGCTCACATGCAGCGCTCACATTGCATTTATTGCTCTTTCCTTCTCAAACAACATTTGAACTGTTGAATATGCAATTATATGCATATTCAACAGTTCATTTAAATTTTTAAATATCCCAAGGGAGAAACCCCTGATTAAATAGGACTTTACACTTCTGACCTAAAAATAAAATAAAAAAAAATGTGCTGCCCTCAGAGCACCGCCATCCACTCCCAAATTCGTGTCTGGTGCTGGTTTGCTGACCAAACGCCCCCCCCCCCAAAAAAAATCAGTCTGCTCTGCCTTCACTGCGCATGCGTCTTTTCAGAGTGCCAACAGCATCATTCCTGAGCAACAGCGTCATTTCACCAGTTATCGCCTCGTTTCTGCTTAAAACTGACTTTTCAATGATTTAAGATTTTTTACTTTGTCATCTGATAGTTAATAATCTCATTAATCCATTTGATCGCTTTGGGTTGAGAGTGTTATTTCTACCTGGTTCTTTTTATGTAAAATTCTGCCCCTTACGTATTCCTCATTTTGAGTTTATTCAAGGTCACGTAAGAAACCAGGCCTGGGACCCTCACAGACAGTGTCCATCTTGTAAAAAAGCCCCCAAAATATGTCATACAACACTTTTTATACCTTGGGGTGTGGTTTAGTCACATATTTCTAATGTTACTGGCTCTCACCAACAGGGGAGCTCTCCCTGTATCTGAAACTTGGACAGATGATAGAGTAAAACTTAACATATTTCTCAGAACTTCCAAACAAATAACACAAATACTTAATAGCTAACATAAAACAAAGAATTAGCACAGATATTATCTAACAAGAGTCAGTCTCAGACATGCTGCTACCGTCCGATATGATGCATGCACAGTGCAGGTACGGCAGACTGATTTTTTGGGGGGGGGGCTGTTCGGTCGGCGACACCGGGTCAGAACAAGAGGAGCCCCCGGCAATCAAAAAGATTAGAATAATTTGCTGACAATAACAGTTTCAACCGGAGCACCCGGAGGAAACCCACAGAAACACGGGGAGAACATGCAAACTCCACACAGAAAGGCCACCGGCGGGAATTGAACCCATGACCTTCTCGCTGTGAGGTAACAGTGCTAACCACTAAGCCACCGTGCTGCCTTCATTGGAATAACCCGGTATGGAAATGAATTCTGCATATCAGGATTTTGTCTGGAAAAATGTGTACACCTGGTCTGATGAATGTGTGCGGGTTCCACGTCCTCACTTAAACTCTAACCAAAGATGAGGAAGGTTGGTTGTCTTTGATACGAAATCTCTCTCGAGAATCGCTGTGAGGGAAAATCATACAGTGAGAGTGAAAGCAAATCAAAGAATTATTACTTACGAACAGAAATGGCCATTGGTTGGAATGCATAATGCAAAAGATCTCTCTATTTTATATCATTAATATATTGTTTACTATGCTTTTATTCTTTTATTTTTTGCCAATTTAACTTTTTTTAATCATGCTTTTAACCTTTTGATCATGCTTGTTGGTCTTTTGTCTTAATTTGTTATTGACTTGTTTCATGTGAAGCGCCTTGAGACGATGCTGTCGTGAGTTTAAAAAATTGAATTAAATTGAAAAAAAAAAAACAATAAAAAGTAAACACAGTGACCATATTATGAGTCAGAGAATGACCTGCTTGAAAACAGACTGTAATTACTGGCCATGGGTGGTGTCATTTTTTGTGGGAAAACAGAAGCAAGTAGAAGAAATAAAAGCATCTCAAATCAAAATACATGTGAGATCAAATCTAGTGATCTCATTTAAATATGTAATTATTGTCTTTCAAACATCACGTTCACAAAATATCACGTAAAACCACCACTCAAGCCCCAAACATATGATTTATTAAACACCTGAGCCAAGGTGAGTGCTGTGCTGCCGTGGTTACTGCTGTCTAGAGTGCCTTGATTGGAGAGTGGCGTCAACTCAGAACATGGCGCCATTGTGGATCCAACTGTGCTGAACTGCTGAATGGACCTTTTATGTTTTCAACATTTTTTAAATGATTTAACCACATAGAGCAACACATCCAGGTACAGGTGCTATCAAAATGAATATAAAAATAGTTAAGCTATCAAATTTACATAAATTTGCAATTTATGATTATTTATTTAATTCATTTAAAGCCTGATTTATGCAGCTGCTGCACTTTAACTCCGTGTCATGCAATGATGTGTGTAACAGTTTTAAAGTTCTCCGTCTCTGGATTATGCTTTATTCTGGACTAATTTGACCCTCAACAAGCTTTTCTTTCTACAATCATCACCTCCAAATCAAAGGTAAGCTGTACATTTTCCTCTTTTTGTGTTTGTGTTTTTCTTTTTGTGTTTAACAGCTGCAGGTCCGAGTCTGAACACCATTTGAAAAAATTAAACGGTCAGATTTTTAATCACAGAAGTGACTCCAGTCCCATTTTCCACAAATCGGTGAGTGTCAAAGCTGAACTTTAATTTGTACCTCTGCACGTCCAGACTGCTCGGGGGTTTTAATGGAAATACATTGATCGGACGGGACATTTTATCCAATGTGAGCGAAAAATCCGCTGTACAAAATCCATTATATACGGTGTTTATTACCTGGAAAACAATACAAAACTTTGGGACTTTTTTGGCCGGTAACTGTGAATATCTGAGTTATACAAGGACAGTTTAGTTGAGTTTTACCGTACATGAGACTGAACAATAAATTTACCTCTCAAAGCTTTGATGATGACGTCACTTCCATCCCACACTACTGGCTTTATTTTCCCAAATTTTTCTGTTCGGATTTGAAGGGAATCTGTACATCTTGAAGCCCTTGTTGTGTCTATTTGTGCCTCCAAATGCACAACAACCACCATTTTCAGCAAATAAATAAATAAAATAGCTTGATTTACATGCAGACACATTAACAGCCAATGCTATTTTTGCCCCAAGATAGCACTGTGAGTCACGTGACCAATTTTTTGGACTCGTCGCCACTCTCTCTAAAAAAGGAACTCTACTGCTCTCTCCCCCTCCCTTCCTGTGTCTCCGCGTCACAACGCTGATTTACTGCACCTGCCTGCAATCACCTGCACCTCTATTTAAACCCTGGTTCTTCCACACCACAGATGCCAGAAACTCAACTTAGTCTACGTGGTACTTGGGTTCAGTTTAACTCTGCTTAAACTACCTTGTATCTTCTCATTTTTGATTTCTAGCTAACTCGGTTCTCCTGCTTTGTTTTGTTTTTCCCAGCTTCTCTGTGCCCCGTCAGCTCTGTCACAGCCGCCTGGTTCCTGTTCTGGTTCCAGATAACTCAACTTCCACCACGTCTTAAAAACTCTTTCTATCCACCGTTTTGGTAAAGTTGGCGTCTCCCTGCTCTGGTGTCACCTTCTCCTGTGTTGTACAACAACTCCAAAATTGACTTTGTTCACAATAAATTTGTTATTCCTTTTTATATGCCTGTGGCTGCCTGCGTTTTGGCTTCTAACACTTCTTCTTGATTCTTTATGGCTTGATTCCTAACAGTAAGTCTGTTAGCGGGGTGTATTGATAAGATGCTGAAGGAGTCTGTATTTGTAGATGTTGTGCTGTGCATCAGATCGCCTTGGGAATTCCATGAGTAATTCTGCCTGAAAAGGACGTGGGGAGATGCGCCAGCACACGGTCAATATTACGCCTTCCAAATACATTTGAAGAAAATGTCTAAGTCGCCAATTCAGTGCCAGACGCTGCACTGAATGCATGTGTAAAATAATTAATTAATTTTTAAAAATTTATAATTCCCCATGGAAAAGTTGTTGTGGGTCAACCGCTGCATTTACAGAACTTGGGGGAAAACGAGCACACACTGACATCATCACCCACCCATTGCGTGCATTGCATTGCAAGTTTTGAATGCAGATTTTTGGAAATTGGCCCAAAAAAAATGAGATTTTTGCCAGTCATTTTTTGTAAGCGCAAGCTAACTCCACCAGGGGGCAATAAACAAAATGGTGGCCAAAATCAATGTTATGCCATTTATCACTTCTATGTGACCTAGATGTAACCCACTTAATACAAATGGTTATTGATTTGAATTTGATGATGTTGTATTAAAAGAAAATAGTTAAATACATGCTCTTATTGTGAAAAGGAATTGTAGCGTGTATTTGGTTGGAAGGGAAGTAGATGAGTTTTATTTGGAAAATCTCAGGAAAGGAGGGAAGGTGAACTCCGCCCCCTTTGTGCAGGAGAGGAGAAAAGGAGGGAAATGCGATTGAGAGGAAGATTCCATTTAAACAAGGTGAGAGCAGGATGAACAAAGATGGTGCTTCAGAAAAGAAAAAAAAACAAACACTGACAACTACCAGTGAGATGAGCATTGCTCTGAGGTTTTGTTTGTTTGTTTGTTTTTTGAGTCGTTGGTGAGTTGAACTCATTCTGAGACCACAAATTGTGATGTGAATTCATGACGATGCAGTAATGGCTACAATGAGCAGTGCTCATGGAAATGTTAAGCTTGTAACCATTTTGTGAACTTTTGGTTATATGTAATATGTGTGAAATACCATGTGGTGTATTTCTGTGCACCTACACAGCAGTGAGGTGTGTTGCTATCCACTAAAAGAAATGCTTCTTCTGTAGTGTGTCTGTGTCACATGGACGCCATTTTGAGGCCTCAGGAGAGCCCTGTTTCATGAACCTTTGGTAAGAAGCAGATTTTTGCAATTTTTTTTTTTTTTTTTTTTTTTTGTACTCTGAAAAACGTTAATGTATGATGTTCCCATACAAACTGGTACCTTACTTACGTTTACTGTCTGGTCTTATTATTCACCCATTCTGCTCCAGTAGCTGAACCTATAGTCTCTGAATTGAAATTGTCTCTTCAAAGAAAAAGTTTCCTTCTGTTTGTGGAAGGAGGTATTACATAAAATATTAATGTTGGTGTCTAAATCTATGTTTTTGGGGTCAAAGAATTCAAATATGACCATACAAGTAGAGAAGCTTGAATCTTCGACTGGACTGGGTTGCTTGACGCGAGGACGTTTCGCTTCAAATCGCAGAAGCTTCCTCAGCTAAAATTCTTGCTCTGGTAGTCTGACTTCTGTCTTGACTCTTGTGGAGAAGAATAAAACAGAAGCCAACAAAAGCTGGAGTTTTAAACCTAACCAGACCCCTCCTACCGAGAGGCCAACTGCTACAGGCTAGTGACTAAACAATAGCTCTAATTAGCACCTATTGTGCTCTAGTTAGCACCCTCCTAATGACAGGGCAGCTGTCCCTCCTAATGATGGCACGGAAGCCTCTCCTAATGACTCCCTTGATGACTCTCCTGATGACATGATTGATTCATTACCATGAACAAAGACAGAAACTGCTTTGACCTGAGTACCCCATTGTAAACAGGAGACAAAGCATGTCTCAGAGCCCCTCCCCGGGTTAAGGCTGGGTTTCAACCGTTTCACAAAGAATGCCTCCTTGACCCCTCTCTCAAACCATTTCTTCTCTCTGGCTAAGATTTTAACTTCCTTGTCCTCAAATGTGTGGTTAGTGTCTTTAAGGTGGAGATGAACTGCAGACTGAGGTCCACTGTCGCCCACTCTGCAGTGCTGGTATAGCCTTTTGTGTAAAGGATGCTTAGTCTCACCTATGTAGTGTTCATTACAGTTTTCCTGACATCTGATAGAATACACTACATTGCTCTGTTTGTAACTAGGGATCCTGTCCTTAGGGTGAACTAATTTCTGTCTCAAGATGTTAACCGGTTTAAAGTAAACTGGGATTTTGTGATGTCTGAAGATCCTCTGTAGTTTTTTCCCCTACTCCTCCTAAATAAGGGAGAGACACTCCTCTTTTTCTTTTCTCCGTCTCCTGTCTATCTGGTCTCTTTGTTTTCTGGGACTTCTGCACTTTGTCCAGGGACCATTGTGGGTACCCACATACTGTGAGGGCTTTCCGTACAAGTTGTTGTTCTTTAGCCCTTCCCTCTGCAGTTGTGGGCACCTGTAGGGCTCTGTGTTGAAGATTCCTTATCACCCCGAGCTTGTGTTCAAGGGGGTGGTTTGAGCCAAAGAGCAGATATTGGTCAGTGCGAGTGGGTTTCTGTAAACCCCTGTCTGGAGCTGCCTGTTCTCTCCAATCGTAACATCACAGTCCAAGAAGGCTAAATGGTTGTTTCTGGCATCCTCATGTGTGAACTTGATATTGGAGTCCACCGAGTTGATGTGTTCTGTAAAGTCCTCAACCTCCTGTTGCTTGATTTTAACCCATGTGTCATCGACATATCTGAACCAGTGACTGGGAGAGATGCCTGTGAAAGACATCAAGGCTGTCTTCTCCACTCACTCTGTTGGGTATTTTCTCCTCCAAACATTCTTAAAACCTTTAGCAAGACAAACAGAGTCAAGAACACCAGTGAGACAGAATATTAATTGAAGCTCGCGAGGAGTGCAGACAGTCCGTACACGTAGTACCACTGAGAGCACTGTGGATTGCTGCACGCTCACTCTTTTTATTAGGAGAAGCCCTACCCACATTGTGAAACTTGTCCTAAAGGTGGGGGGGGGACATCGCATGACAAGTTTCCTCCCGTAATACAAAACATCTTATGGCACATATACTAATGATTGCAGCTGTGTGGAGAAACAGTTTCGCTTCCTTTTGTTTAATCTTATCATTGAAGGTCAGCACATCCTGTTCTTGCAGGCTCGTCTGTTGCACTCCTCTGGGGACTCCTATCGCATCAATATATGTTGGATCTCCCACTCCTTTCCAATCTCTTTTACTCTATGCCAATTTTCAGGCACCACAGACTGTAGGTGCGACAGCAAGTCCTTAGCTAAAATGGGAATGACTTTGAATGAATGGGAGGAGTAGGGACACTAAGGCACAGTAGCCCGACACATTCCTAGGCAATCTATCAAAAGCCTATTATCTCCACACCACCACCACACGTCACTTCTGCTTACTGGCTTAAAGGGCATGTTGGTTTGAATGGTGTTTTGGCACCAGGTACTGTAATTCAACAAACCCAACTGTTTTCCCGTTCCTGGGAGGTTTACACACGTATAATTTCCTAGTGCCACTTTTTCAGAGAACAGCGGTTTGCTTCGTGACATGGCAGACAGTGGATAGATCTTATCCCACTTTGAGCAATTATGTTCGGTTCTAATTGATGTACTAGTCATTACCAGTAGTACACAGCTTTGTTCTAAGGCTGCTGGTATGACTTGCAATATAGGTCTTGGACCCATGCATACTATGCAGTCCTGTTTTGTGGAATTTCCTGCTTGCTCTGCCATCAGGAGCCAATTATTATTCTGTCCGCTAATTCCAGTGGTTACTAGGAACCAGTCGTCTGCCGATAGCGGCCCTTTGTGCAGACGAGCCTGCTTTGCTCTTACTGACCCTGGTCCTGGCAGAAGATCGCCCGGTACTGTTTGATCGAAGGTGTTTCTTGAAACGTTGGTGTTCGGTGTTTTTGGACACAGCACAATCTTCCAGCAGGGATCATATCCCGCTTTGTAGGCGCACAGTGCAAATGTGTGGCAGACATGCACTGGGTTACTTATCGGGACTGCTAATGAATTTATTGTGAATGTCACTGTTTTGGTTCGGCCGCTGACTGTTAAATTTGATATGATATTTTTCCACTTAACTGCATCATCTGTCCACCCATACGAGTTTTGCGCCCAGTGGCCATTTGTTAGAAAGGTATTTCCCCACCAATGACTGGCTCGGGGAAAACCTGTAGTCATATAAAAATCATAATGCAGCCATTGTTCCGGGTCGCTAACCCAGCTGCTCTGCCTGAGGGCCAAAAGGGTATCTGTACAACATAATAGATTCTGGGCGTGGTGTAACAGGCATAAACCCATTGGTAGGATGTTTCCTGGTCCTCGCAAGGATTTAGGCCGCATAGTATCTGCCTCCCATGATTGTAGCAGGTTACTCCATTTGAGGTAACCACATATCGTCTACCGCGGTGGATTGCATTACCAATTGTAATTTCATCTGTTCTGGTTGTGGTGTTCTCTACGTTCCCATTGTCAATTCCCTTTTTCCACACATGCATTCCCCATATAGTGACCGTTATGGCTCCCAACGCTAACGCCCAGCAGCACAATGCTGTTTTCATCCATAATGGTGTATGGCGCCCCATAGTCAGGATCTCCCTAAAGTCAGTGTCCTAAGTTTCTGGTCAGTGGCTTGTAATTGCTTCTGCTGATTTTCGTGTCTGCTCTGGATCTTAACACCCGAGCCACACACTATTATCAGACTTGCTCACCTTCCGTACTTACACTGGGTTTACAGAGATCACTTTCTTACAATGTGTTAAATGTATCCACGTTTGTCTTTCTCCTATTTTCAAGGCTGTGGGTGTTGTGAGTAGTACTTGATGGGGCCCTTCCCACTTAAGTGAATGCCAGTGTTTTCTCTTGATGCTTCTTATCAACACCCAGTCTCCAGGTACCACTTTAGGGTCATCCTGTGGAGAAATGGGATCATCAGTGTTTGAAACTCTCCCTTGTTGTCTTTCTAACATCTTCCTCATGTAATCTGCCAAATTGGCTTCCTCAGGTACATCCCAAATATGCCCATAATATGGTAGTCGATATTTTCTTCCAAACAATGTTTCATAAGGTGTCAAACCCGTGGTACAAGTTATGTTTATGTACATCTTCACCAAATCTATACAATGTGTCCATGGTCTGCCTGTTTCCTCCATTATCTTTCTAAGTCTGTTTTTTACTGTCCCATTCATCCTTTCCACTAATCCGGCACTTTGTGGATGATAAGCACAGTGATTTTTGAGATTAATCTGTAGCGCTTCTCATATGCATCAAACCCATAAAGACAAAAAATAGATTGTAATTGCAATATCATACCCCCTGATGAGACATGCGTCACGCCATGGCTCATGATAGCTGCCCATTTAAACATATTTTTGGCAATATGGGTTTCTTTTGTGGTCATGAGTACAAATCATTTGCGAATGTAGCTCCTTTGTTTAACCACATTTGTTTTTCCTTTTCAGGTGCCTGTTGTTGCATGTCAGCAAGCAGGGTGTGACCTAAATGCAAATCTGGAGTGGTTTCCTGTACAACAAAACAGAAGAAGCTGCTGCTGCCTTTGCGGTTTTGTCAGCGAAATCATTTCCTTTTGAAACGACATCAGAGCCTTTGGTGTGAGCCGCACATTTGCATATAGCAATCTGTTTTGGCAATTTGACAGCTTTCAGTAGTGCAGTTAGAAGAGTGGCATGAGTCACCGGTTTTCCAGACGACGTCACCATCCCACGCTCTTCCCACAATTTGCAAACACATGCACTGTGCTGAAAGCGTACTGGCTGTCCGTATAGATTGTCACAGCTTTTCCTTTAAACAAATGGACAAGCTGCAGTTAAAGCAACTAATTCAGCTGCTTGCGCTGAAAATGACGATGGCAATGAAGTAGAATCCAATACTTCTGAATTTGTGACAACAGCATATCCAGATTGTGTTTGTCCATAAGCATTTTTAGTGGAGGAACCATCCACATACACAATTGTACTGTGTGGGATGGGCGTATCCAGTAGATCAGCGCGGGCCTTCATACAAACTGTTGCTACATCGAGACAATTGTGCGGTTCACCATCCTCAGGTAAAGGCATCAATGTCGACGGATTCAATGTTGTACACCGTTCTACAGTAAGATGTGGTTGTGATAATAGTAACGACATACACGAAAGATGTCTTGCTGGAGATAAGGTCATGTTTGTTTGCAACAGAAGTGCTGAATCTGCATGTGGAACTTTCAATGTCAGCTGATGGAATAGAACAACATTACTGCCTACTTTGAACAGCCATGGAGGCTGCAATAACAGCTTGCACACATGGTGGTAGAGCACTTGCCACTGCATCCAGTTTAGATGAGTAGTAGGCGACTGGCCTTAATTTTAAACCATATGCTTGTACCAAAACACTAGTCATGAACTTATTCTTACAATCTACTGTTTGAATGAATGGTTTACTATAATCCGGTAGTGCCAAAACTGTGGATGACACTAATGTTTGTTTCACTTTCAACAAAAGCTTCCTCAGCATCTTTTGTTTCCATTCCAACACGGTTGACATTGAAATATCATCTTTGTACATCAAATCAGAAAGTGGACTAGTCAGTTCTGCATAGCAGGGATCCATGCCCTGCAGTAATTAGTCAGTCCAAGAAATGACATCATCTGTTTTTTGGTTTGTGGTTTTGGAGCATGTAAAATCGCTTCCTTCCTGTCAGACAGGATAGTACGCCCTGTGGCTGATAATTCATGTCCTAAATATTTTACTTTATCCCTACACAAACTGAACTTTGTTTTTACTCACTTTGTGGCCATTATCAAATAAGAAACACAATAATGCTACTGTGTCAGTTATGCAGTTTTCTCGTGTGTCAGAGGCAATCAAAATGTCCTCAACATACACTAATAGTTGGCTATCTGCCGGTGGAACGAAATTGGCTAAACATGCTGACATGACTGAGAATAAATAGTTGGACTTTCTGCATAACCCTGCGGTAATCTGGTAAATGTATATCGTTGTCCTTTAAAGGTAAAAGCAAACCAGAATTAACTATCTGGGTCCACCGGTACAGAGAAAAATGCATTACTGATATCTATTACAGAAAAAACAACTAGAAATTTGGTCTCAATGAATTTAACAGTGTGTGCGGATCTGGAACACATGGAGCTCTTTTCACTACAGCAGCATTTTACAGCTTGGAGATCCTGTATCATTCTCCCTCCTACTGAGGGCGTGAGCCTTTTTTTACAGGAATATGGGTGTGTTACATGGTTGAATCTGGACATGGCACTATTACTCCTGCTGTTAAACAATCCTCTATTACTGGTCTGATTCCTTCAATTGCATCAGGTTTCAACGGATACTGTCTTACACATGGTCTGTATTCTGTTTTTGGTCTTATAACTACAGGTTGTGCATTTTTAAATCAGTCCTACGTCTGAAGGACCTGTTGTCCACAATCCTGATGGTACTGAAGAAAGAAGATCATCTTCTTCAGGACTCAACTGAAACCTCAGGACTGAAGTGGACACATTAATATGTGTTCCTGCCTTCAATAACAGACACATTAACTGGGATTTTGTACAATTTTGTTGAAGGGCTGTACTCAGTGTGTGGTCCCACTTTGTCCCAATCAGTTACTGATAGTGCTGTCATGGTCATTACACCTAAATCTTGCCACTCAGCCAAATATGGTTTACAAGTGACACATGTAGTAGCATGCCTGTGAGTCTTAATTTAGGATATCTCAGTGGCACCTGTTACAGTTATGGACAGCTGTTGAATTGCCATCATGAATCAATCTGTCATGTCAGCTCACAGGTGAAATGTCTTTCAGTTTGTTTCATAGTCACCATCAGGACCTGGAGTGTCTTTGTGCCACATTGTGACATGCAGGTCAGGTGGCGACATCTTTTGTTCAGGATGTTTCAGTAGGGCTGTCGCTTGCAAGACATCTTTACCCCATCCTGCAGCATCTTCTTCAGAAATGTCAAATGTATAGTAATAGTGGAATGTGGGGTCATCGCTTTCTTCTCTCACCATGTTAATACCTCCTGTGCGCTTAACAACTAATTTCCCTTGTTCCACAATTATGGACAAGCCCAATGCAGTCAATCCGTCTCGTCCCAGAAGATTTATGGGACACTGTGGCATGTTCAGCAATGGCAGTGTACACGTCATTCCAAATGGATCTTCCAAGGTTATGGGTTTAGTAATAGGGACGTCTGATGTTTGTCCATTTGCAGAGCGAACCCTAAAGGTTTCGTTGCTTAATTTATGGACAGGTATGTTGTCATTACATGTGGTTCTACATGCTCCTGTGTCACAAAGAAATACCACTGGTCGTCCATTTACTAACAGTCACTTCCGGTTTTGGTACCGGATTTCCCAGTAAGGCACATAAATCCATATCGCACTCAGACTCACTGTCTGAAGTGGTGTCATGGATTATGGAATCTAGTCATTGTGGATACTGTGGTTGTGGAGGATTATTCCGTTGTGGAATTCTTCCTGCTGCTCCATCAGCAGGTGGATTCGGACAATTTCTAGACATATGTCCCTCTCTTCCACAGTTCCAACAAATCAGGGACCACGTGGTGGCCCTCCCTGTCTGTGCTGCTGTTGTGGTTGCAATGGTCCTTGACGTTGTGGCTGTCCACCTTGTCTGTTTTGCCATGGCTTTTGGGGGCGTTTCCACTGCTTCTGCTGTCTTAAGTTACCTTGTTGGTAATATATTTCATCATCTCCTTGTGCTACATACACTCCTTTGTCGCTGTTTCCTGTCTTTTTCTGCTTTAAACTTCTTCTGCATGACACAGTAGGTGTGTGTTTCTTCCAATGTGCCTGTTGGCAGTCCATCCAATTTTTCTGTATCCAAGCTTTATATCCTTGTTGGAGTGCTGGATCAGCCGAATAATTTGTTGAATTTCTCCTCTTTTAGGCATCCATTTAGTGATGGTGAAGGAAAAATCTCTCAGACTGCATCAACAGTGGAATTCAAAAGAGTCCCGTCCTGCTATTCGGACAAGCTGGACTCCCTCATCAGGACATGCTGCAAATCTGTGTGGTCACACGTTCATCTACTCTGCTGTTATTTCAGACATTTCTTGTCCGTCCTCTACGGTGATCTGATGGATGTGGTGAGAGGTACGAGTGCTGATTCATTCAAATGTACAATGCTTGTGGCCTGGTGAAATGTGGGCGTGTCCACTTGGCCTTCTCCAGCCAATGGGCTTCTCGAACCTCATGCATAAAGAAACACAGCAAATGGCCAAAATGTTGAAGTAGTAGGCTGGAATTTACATTTAGAAGATTTTTTTAAATATCTGACAGCACATCTGCATGTTGTGTGAGTCCAGATGTTTTATGTGTCTTTCTGTGTGTTTGCAGAAGTTGTATAAAATAATCCCTCAGTCTGATCATCACTTTCTGTCATGTTGAGGCTCAGATATCATCACTGTGTAGAAAAGTGACATTTTAAATACATTTTATTTGTGCGTCCACCTGCTCTTTTGGTTTTGTGAATCTTGTAGATTTAAGGAAAAAATGGTCATGTGCATTGATGCAAGATCTTGTTCTTCTCTCTTTGTAGGAGGACTTGAGGCCCTCAGCTGAGGACATCCTCCAGATGTCTGCAGACTGAGAAGGCTGCTGAGGAAAAAAGACCACACAGTCCTGATCAGCCGCCTGCAGACGTCAGGCCCAAAGAGGAGGAAGTCCAGAAAACTCCAAAGAGAAAGCGGAAGCTGGAGTCTGACCACAGTCAAAAATCCAAGTGGAGGCGGAAAGGTGAGCGTTTCCACCAACAACCAAGGAGGTTTTATTTTCAAGGTCAACTGCTTAATTTGACCTCATTTATATGGTGCTTTTCCATCTATATAGAAGCTCAAAGTGTAATGTTTGCGACGCCCTGCGAGTGAAGTGAGGGAAGAGCGCCACCCTGCAAAAATTGTGCAAAATCAAGTGATTTCCCTCACAATTGGTGTTTGCAGGCTGTCGCAGCCCTGCAGTGAGATGAGACTCTTAACATCTTTTAGAAACATACTCATCGTTAAAAAATTTTTAAAAAGATCATTTACTTTCATTGCAGACAGTATTAACCCAAGACATTTCATATTTTATGCACTCAGCTTCATTTAATTTGTTCATATTCATCCATTCTTAGATTTAAGGCCTGCAACACGTTCCAAAATGGGTGGATATTTGGGGCAATTCATTTTGAATGATTAAATCATCACTTTTACAGTCAGTTTTCTTGAGAAAAGTCAGGGGATGGACACATAAACATTTAAAGACAAATCCAGTCTGGGACCATGTCCTGGTGCCGCACATCTCCACACCCACAACACCGTGGAACCCCCTGAGTCCTTCATGGTGCACAAACAAAAGAATACTAAATACCAGAGGTGGGACAAAGTCACTGTCAAGTGACTCTCAAGTCAACAATCTGCAAGTCCCAAGTCAAGTCTCAAGTCAGCTTGCAAACAATTGGTGGTCATTATGACTTGAGACCTGACTTGATGGTGACCTGGACGTCCCCAATGTGACGTCACTGAAATCAGCATTTCTTGCAGGCTGTCAAATCTGACCGTTAAAAAGGTGAAATCAGGCTGAACGTCTCATGTCTATGGCTAAATATCTCAGGGCACATGGCACCAAAAATAACACTTATTTTGTATTTTGTATAGTTATTTGAAGATAAACAGTTTCTCACTGATCCTTGTGAATGATAAGTCAATAGACAGCCCAGTCTCACACTTTTTTTCATGCTGCCACCATGAATTGAGTCACATTTTCATGACGTGTTTTTTTTTTTTTATATTTCTATCTAATCCAACCCCTTCCCCAAACTCTAACCCGAAACATAACCACCACAGACTCTGCATTTCGTGATACTATCATGAAATGAATTTGGATACCATCAAGAAAATGTGGCGCTTTTTATGTTGGTATCCCAAACTAATAGATTCATGTTTCATGATTAATGTAGGTTTCACGAAGTGGTTTGAGATTGGGTTGAAATAGTACAGTTGATACAATTTTTTTTTTTAATATGTGTACAAATTTTGTACTTTTTGGACTTTAGGACCAACAGGAAATCCATCTTGTGGACCATGAGTTGGTGTGATCTACTGAAGAGTCCATGTGTGAGGTGACCATCATCGACTCTCACACCGACCGTCGACCTTCACTAGATGTTCCTTTTGGTTGAGGACACATCTCACACTTCCATATTGTTCTGGACTGCTACCTGCTTTTGTTTTTTTTTGGAGACCCAGTAATAAATCATTTATTTTTACACTTTCTGTGTGGATGACTGTTTACATCTTGGGCTCTATTTCACACAAATCACAACAAAAGCATTTTACTTCAATAGTATGGATCCACAACATCAACACATTGTCATTTCCCCCCCTCAGTTCAGGTTTGTATTTGGTGCAGGTTTTAAATAAAAACCTGATCTGAGCATCAGACAGGCAACAGGAAAGCTTCACACACAGTTTGAGAGAGAGGAGGGAGGGAGATGTTAGTCTGACTGTTTGTGTACATATCAGTGGCGGATCCAGAGAATTTATTCTGCAGATGCTATGAAATCAGGGCTCGTGTGTCACGGTGGCTCTCTACTGCACCTCTGCCACGTTCACAGGCGCACACACACATCAATGTGTTCTCATCTGCGACTGTCACTGGCGACATACAGAATGAAGATAATCACACACAAAACTAGGGTGCTGTTCAATACAAATATCCACAGAGCTGCACATGTAGCCTGTAGCCTATGGAGGAAAAAATGCGAACAGCAGACAGAGAAGAAAATCTTTCACCTGCCACTGATGTCTTCATCACAGCACAATGTGCCTATTATTGTAGTTACACAGAAAAGCATCAATGATTTGTTTGCTGTCCAGGGCAAAGCTCAGAGAGGTAAGACAGGACAACACAGTGAAGAGATTTAAAAATGAACATTAGAATTTTTAAATGAACCCTAAAATATACAGGCAGCCAATGAAGTGCAGCCAATACCGGAGATATATGATCTCACTTTCAAGTTCCTATCAAAAGTTGTGCAGCGACATTTTGAACCAACTGCAGACACGAAAGTAGCGACTGACTGACTCCCACATAAAGTTAATTACAATAATCCAGCCGAGATAAAATAAAAGCATGGATCACTGTCTCAGAGTGCTGCCTCAACAGAAAGATTTCACAGTTGCTAACCACTGTAGATGATAAAAACCGGACGGTCCCCCCTAAAAAATCGGTCCACCCTGCGTTCACTGCGCATGAGTCTTCAGCCGCGGTTCATGGATTATTACTTGTTTCTGCTTAAAACTGCACTCCAGTAATCATCTATCTCATCGACAAATATCTGAAAGCTTTTGTACAACAATTATTTCCACATAAATTCAGCATTATTTCATCATAAAAGACTGAGGAAGCAATCACAGCGCAGCGGCTACATGAGCAGCTAGCTGATGTGTTCTCTGCGTGTCAGTCATTTCAAAACATCACAGAGTATTGCCTTGTTTCTGCTTAAAACTGACTTTAGAATGATTAAGAGGTTTTACCATGTCATTTGATGGTTAATAATCCCATTAATCCATTTGATCACATTGGTTGAATAGACTCCATCTCAGATGAGCTGCTGTGGTCCAAAATGACGCATGTGCAGTGGAGGCAGGGCGGACCAATTTTTAGTGGGGACCGTTCGGTCTACGACACTGGGTCACTGGTTTGGTTGTTGTTCTTTGGTCGAGTTGTTTAGGTGATGAAGACTTCACTTCTGTCCACTTCTACTCGCAGATATTTGGCCAGCAACTTGACACCGACTACACTCACTTCAGTTCAGCGACGTCATGACATCGTCAAACATAATGTCGATGAACATCACATTCAGTGTGTTAAAAATTATGTCAACATGTCAAATATAATAACATTAATTTTGTGTAAAACAACCACTTCTGTTTATGAATGTTTATTTTCTGAGTGCAATATTTCTCAACGGGCAGCAGACTTCAAAAAGAACATTTGAAGAGTTCAGATGCAAAACCCAGTACCTCCAAAACCATACATTTTTAATTAATGCCAACATGTACTTGGATGTCAAGGGGACCTCAGTGTGCAAAATATGAAAGAATTTGAACAAACTGTTTTCATGTTGATGAAAGTCTGTGCATTCCTGCATAGGGTTTCCTTTGAAATGCCATCATCAACTTTCCCAGTCTTTTGTTGCCACTGTCCCAGCTTTTTTGAAATGAGTTGCAGGCATCCATTTCAAATGAGCAAATATTTGCACAAAAACAAAAAGTTTATCAGTTTGAACATTAAATATCTTGTCTTGTGGTGTATTCAATTGAATATAGGTTGAAGAGGATTTGCAAATCAATCTGTTTTTATTTCAATTCACATGACGTCCCAACTTCACTGGAATTAGGGTTGTAAGTTGCGTGTCCTGCTGGTGACAATAATAAACAGTCTCTAGAGTGTGTTACGGTTAGATCCGGAACTGAACCAGGTTGTAGGACAAGAAGTGCAGGGAGCAAGAAAGAGAGAGTCACTGAACAACCAACTGGTTTTACTGCGCAAATAATGTGCAACAAAATTGGAACTGAACTTGGAAGACTGGAATGTGGAGCGGTGGAAGCAGGAAGCCGCAGCTCGGTGAAAGCTGAACCAGGAACACGGAGGTGAGACACCAACCAAAACTGATGATGTGGAGAACCGGAGCCAGGTGGTTGTTGCAGCGAAGCTCACGTGGAGTGGATTCTGCGGAGGACGAAAGGCATGCAAGCACGTCGGAACAGTTTGGCACATGGCAGCATGGAATGCAATCAATTGAATGACTCCTAGAGAGATAGACAACTGGAGCAAAGACTGGAGCAAAAGACCAGGCTGGATGCCGAGCGTAGAAGCTCCAAGAAGTCAAATCCAGATTACTGAGCGTGGAGGCTCCAAAGTTACTCCACAGGACCATCGATTTCTATTTAGTCACTAGATGGAAGACTGGGGTGATCCACTCATTGGCCGGCTGTTGCCAGAGCGCCACCATCTTGGTTAGCGTTAATAACCAGACATAATATTAGTCTGAGCCTTAATTAATTTCATTATGAAGTTAAGTTAAAGATGGGAAGTAATCAGGGGTGAAAGTAAGAGCTTCACACACTCGCATCATATTAAAGATATTAATATTAAAGACTGCTGTTAAACCCACCTGTGGTGCCGTTTTTACGGAGCGCTTCTCCGCGAAAATATCAAATAAAATAAATAAAATTTAAGAGGTGAGCAAGTTGAAAGAAATCTGAAATACTTTAGTAGAATATGGTATATATCATACAGAAATTATCTCATTCCTGTATATTCTTATATTAGTAGATATGCAATGTCAAAGTGACTGTCATGTGACCCACCAAATTGAGAGAAAAAACATTTCCATTCTATGAATTTGCTCTGACAGAATAAAGTTGATGTGAAGAAAAAACCTGCGGCTAATTAAGGGATAAATTGGGACTTATGAAAGCGAGAATTCTAATTCAGTTGCTAAAGGAATGGTGAGATATTAATGATGATAAAGCATTCAGGCACTAAAACTGAAGTCACTGCTTTACAGAATACAGACTGACACAAAAAAATCATTTTCTAACCTTTATTCAGCAATTTCAGTCATTTTCCCACATCATTAATATTCCATATAATACACACTTATGAAAGCTCACTCCACAATTATTTTTATTGAATTAACCTTTATTTAACCATCTGACAGTCATTTGTCAGCTTGTTGCAGCACCTGAATGATGCACAAAACAGCATTTTCAGATCACTTTTACCCAAGTTTAAGTCAGCACATCATCGATTTGTATTTCATCTAATGACTGACGACGCAGAATAACACTAAGCAAGATGGCAGCTGCTGGCAACAGCTCACAGGCTGCATCCGCCATCTAGTGGATTAAATAGAATTCGATGGTAGGAACGCACGAGACTCAGTAGAAAACACCGAGAGGCAAGGTTACCATGTGAGAATCACTGAGTTCCTAGCAAAGACTGAGACAAAGGACCAGGGTTTAAATACTGAGGACTGATGAGGTGCAGATGAGGTGCAGGTGTGATGACCCAGCTCCACTTGCACGCCACCTGAACAGTGTTGCATAAAGTACCGGAAAATCACACTGAAGTAAAAGTACAGATACCCATTAAAAAAATGACTTTGGTAGAAGTTCAAGTAACTGATTGAAATGCTACTCAAGTAAAAGTCTTAAAGTATCTAGCATTTATTGTACTTAAGTATGACAAGTAATGTACAACTAAATGTACTCAAAGTAGTGAAAGTAAAAGTACAAGTAAATGTTAATAATCAAAAACGGACTGATTTTTTTTACAAAGTTTATCTAGGCTTGTAAATGACTGGTAGTATTAGTCAAAATACTGATTGTGCACATCTCACATAAACACTTCAGAAACAAGGCTTCAAAACCTAAACAAGAGTAGGCTACTCACTAGGTGTTCACAGGAAACATTTATTTCTATATGTATTTATTTATTTTGTATTTTGTATTTATTTTTCATTGTTAGATGGTTTTACCTTTTCTGTTGTGTTTTGTTTCATTAGGTTCTTTTAGTCTCTTTCTCTAAAATTGTATTGTAACATTATTAGTCTATTATTATTGACTACGAGGTCTGTCCATAAAGTATCGTACCTTTTTATTTTTTCAAAAACTATATGGATTTCATTCATATGTTTTTACGTCAGACATGCTTGAAACCCTCGTGCGCATGCGTGAGTTTTTCCACGCCTGTCGGTGACGTCATTCGCCTGTGAGCACGCCTTGTGGAAGGAGTGGTCCCGCCCCCTCGTCGGATTTTCATTGTCTGGAAATGGCGGAATGAAAAGGACTTTTTTTCCATCAGAATTTTTCAGAAGCTGTTAGAGACTGGCACCTGGAAACCATTCGAAAAATTTATCTGGCTTTCAGTGAAAATTTACGGGCTTCACAGAGAATAAGGACTTTAACTACAGGTTTAAGGACGGTCGGTGCGCCACGCTGCGAGCTGCGACGATGCGGCACAAACCACTGGATCATTTCTAAGCTGATGGCTCTGTGGATACGAGACCATCATGTGCTCTTTCTCTGGTTATCACAAGACCTGGACATCAGCCATTTTCCGGCAGATTTCACTTTTAACAAGAGATTTTGTCATGGAAAGCCGCGCGGAGGCTTCGCGCGTCATGACCGATTTGCTGATGAAGCGAGACAAAGGAACACCTCCGTTTCGGAGTGTTAGAGGACAAGTTGGGACATGTCCAGCTCTCCACAAGTTCTTTTATACTCACTCGACTGGTAAGCACTGAAAGCCGAGATAGACATGTCCCAACTTGTCAAGAGAGGGGCAGAGCTGTCGACTGATCATCACCTGGTGGTGAGTTGGATCCGCAGGGAGGGTAGGAAGCCGGGCAGACCTGGCAGGCCCAAACGTATTGTGAGGGTCTGCTGGGAACGACTGTCGGAACCCTCTGTCAGCGAGGTCTTCAACTCCCACCTCCGGGAGAGCTTCTCCCAGATCCCGGGGGAGGTTGGAGACATGGAGTCTGAGTGGACCATGTTCTCCACCTCCATTGTCGATGCGGCTGCTCGTAGCTGTGGTCGCAAGGTCTCTGGTGCCTGTCGCGGCGGCAATCCCCGAACCCGGTGGTGGACACCGGAAGTAAGGGATGCCGTCAAGCTGAAGAAGGAGTCCTACTTATCTTTGTTGGTAGGTGGGACCCCAGAGGCAGCTGACAGGTACCGGCAGGCCAAGCGTGCCGCAGCCCATGCGGTCGCAGAGGCAAAAACTCGGGTCTGGGAGGAGTTCGGGGACGCTATGGAGGAGGACTATCGGTCGGCCTCGAAGAGATTCTGGCAAAACCATCCAACGCCTCAGGAGGCGGAAGCAGCTCTCCACCAGCACTGTTTACGGTGCGGGTGGGGAGCTGTTGACCCTGACTGGGGATGTTGTCGGCGGTGGAAGGAGCACTTCGAGGATCTCCTCAATCCCATCGTCACGTCTTCCAAAGAGGAAGCAGAGACTGGGGACTCAGAGGCGGACATCATCCATTAGCCAGGCTGAAGTCACCGAGGTGGTTAGAAAGCTCCTCGGTGGCAAGGCTCCTGGGGTGGATGAAATCCGTCCTGAGTACCTTAAGTCTCTGGATGTTGTGGGGCTGTCTTCGCTGACACGCCTCTGCAACATCGCGTGGCGATCGGGGACAGTGCCTCTGGATTGGCAGACCGGGGTGGTGGTCCCTCTATTTAAGAAGGGGGACCGGAGGGTGTGTTCCAACTATAGGGGGATCACACTCCTCAGCCTCCCCGGTAAGGTCTATTCCAGAGTACTGGAGAGGAGAATTCGACCGATGGTCGAAACTCGGATTCAGGAGGAGCAGTGTGGTTTTCGTCCTGCTCGCGGCACACTGGACCACTCTACACGCTCCATCGATTGCTCGAGGGTTCATGGGAGTTTGCCCAACCAGTCCACATGTGTTTTGTGGATCTGGAGAAGGCGTTCGACCGTGTCCCTCGGGGCACACTGTGGGGAGTGCTCCGGGAGTATGGGGTCCGGGGTCCTTTGTTAAGGGCTACCCGGTCCCTGTACGACCGCAGCAGGAGCTTGGTTCGCATTGCTGGTAGTAAATCAAACCTGTTTCCAGTGCACGTTGGCCTCCACCAGGGCTGCCCTTGTCACCGGTTCTGTTCATTATTTTTATGGACAGAATTTCTAGGCGCAGCCAGGGTGTAGAGGGGGTCTGGTTTGAAAAACCACAGAATCTCGTCTCTGCTGTTTGCGGACGATGTGGTTCTGTTGGCTTCGTCAAATCAGGACCTTCAGCGTGCACTTGGGTGATTTGCAGCCGAGTGTGAAGCGTCCGGGATGAAAATCAGCACCTCCAAATCCGAGGCCATGGTTCTCGACCGGAAAAAGGTGCTTTGCCCTCTTCAGGTCAGTGGAGTGTCCTTGCCTCAAGTGGAGGAGTTTAAGTATCGCGGAGGTCTTGTTCACGAGTGAGGGATGGATGGAGCGTGAGATCGATAGACAGACGGTGGTAGCATCTGCAGTGATGCGGGTCGCTGTATCGGACCGTTGTGGTGAGAGAGAGCTGAGTAGGGGGGCAAGCTCTCGATTTACCGATCGATCTACGTTCCGATCCTCACCTATGGTCATGAGATTTGGCTCATGACCGAAAGAACGAGATGGCGAGTACAAGCGGCCGAGATGAGTTTCCTCCGCAGGGTGGTTGGGCACTCCCTTAGAGATAGGGTGAGGAGCTCGGTCACTTGGGAGGAGCTCGGAGTCTAGCCGCTGCTCCTCCACGTCGAAAGGAGTCAGTTGAGGTGGCTCGGGCATCTTTTCCGGATGCCCCCTGGACGCATCGCTGGAGAGGTGCTCCAGGCACATCCCACTGGGAGGAGGCCCCGGGAAAGACCCAGGACACGCTGGAGGGATTACATCTCTCGGCTGGCTTGGGAACGCCTTGGGGTTCCCCCCAGAGGAGCTGGGGGAGGTGTGTGTGGATCGGGAGTCTGGGTGGCTTGGCTTGAGCTGCTGCCCCCGCGACCTGACTCCGATAAAGCGGAAGAAAATGGATGGATGGATGGATGGATGGATGTTTTTTATTTCTGTAAGGAGTACGGCATGGCGCATAGAAAATGTATTCGAGTAGAAGTATGCAATTAAGGTCGGAAATGTAGTGAAGTAAAAGTGAAAGTAAGCTGAATGTTAAAAACTCAGTACAAAGTCTCCCAAAACGTACGTAAGTACAGTATGAAGTATTTTTTACTTTGTTACTAATATAACACTGCACCTGAAGCAACAGAGACAAAAAACATGGGAGAGAAATGGCAGGAACCAGGGCAGCCCACGACAGAGTTTTAGCCTATTCTTGCATTTAGTGCGTAAAGGAGGTGCATAAAGTTTTTAATGTTATTCAGTAGCTGATATTAGAGGTGCATTTAAACAGCGCTCACATGCAGCGCTCACATTGCATTTATTGCTCTTTCCTTCTCAAACAACATTGAACTGTTGAATATGCAATTATATGCATATTCAACAGTTCATTTAAATTTTAAATATCCCAAGGGAGAAACCCCTGATTAAATAGGACTTTACACTTCTGACCTAAAAATAAAATAAAAAAAAATGTGCTGCCCTCAGAGCACCGCCATCCACTCCCAAATTCGTGTCTGGTGCTGGTTTGCTGACCAAACGCCCCCCCCCCCAAAAAAAATCAGTCTGCTCTGCCTTCCACTGCGCATGCGTCTTTTCAGAGTGCCAACAGCATCATTCCTGAGCAACAGCGTCATTTCACCAGTTATCGCCTCGTTCTGCTTAAAACTGACTTTTCATGATTTAAGATTTTTTACTTTGTCATCTGATAGTTAATATCTCATTAATCCATTTGATCGCTTTGGGTGAAGAGTGTTATTTCTACCTGGTTCTTTTTATGTAAAATTCTGCCCCGTACGTATTCCTCATTTTGAGTTTATTCAAGGTCACGTAAGAAACCAGGCCTGGACCCTCACAGACAGTGTCCATCTTGTAAAAAAGCCCCCAAAATATGTCATACAACACTTTTTATACCTTGGGGTGTGGTTTAGGTCACATATTTCTAATGTTACTTGGCTCTCACCAACAGGGGAGCTCTCCTGTATCTGAAACTTGGACAGATGATAGAGTAAAACTTAACATATTTCTCAGAACTTCCAAACAAATAACACAAATACTTAATAGCTAACATAAAACAAAGAATTAGCACAGATATTATCTAACAAGAGTCAGTCTCAGACATGCTGCTACCGTCCGATATGATGCATGCACAGTGCAGGTACGGCAGACTGATTTTTTGGGGGGGGGGCTGTTCGGTCGGCGACAACCGGGTCAGAACAAGAGGAGCCCCCGGCAATCAAAAAGATTAGAATAATTTGCTGACAATACAGTTTCAACCGGAGCACCCGGAGGAAACCCACAGAAACACGGGGAGAACATGCAAACTCCACACAGAAAGGCCACCAGCGGGAATTGAACCCATGACCTTCTCGCTGTGAGGTAACAGTGCTAACCACTAAGCCACCGTGCGGCCTTCATTGGAATACCCGTATGGAAATGAATTCTGCATATCAGGATTTTGTCTGGAAAAATGTGTACACCTGGTCTGATGAATGTGTGCGGGTTCCACGTCCTCACTTAAACTCTAACCAAAGATGAGGAGGTTGGTTGTCTTTGGATACGAAATCTCTCTCGAGAATCGCTGTGAGGGAAAATCATACAGTGAGAGTGAAAGCAAATCAAAGAATTATTACTTACGAACAGAAATGGCCATTGGTTGGAATGCATAATGCAAAAGATCTCTCTATTTTATATCATTAATATATTGTTTACTATGCTTTATTCTTTTATTTTTTGCCAATTTAACTTTTTTAATCATGGCTTTAACCTTTTGATCATGCTTGTTGGTCTTTTGTCTTAATTTGTTATTGACTTGTTTCATGTGAAGCGCCTTGAGACGATGCTGTCGTGAGTTTAAAAAATTGAATTAAATTGAAAAAAAAAAACAATAAAAGTAAACACAGTGACCATATTATGAGTCAGAGAATGACCTGCTTGAAAACAGACTGTAATTACTGGCCATGGGTGGTGTCATTTTTTGTGGGAAAACAGAAGCAAGTAGAAGAAATAAAAGCATCTCAAATCAAAAGACATGTGAGATCAAATCTAGTGATCTCATTTAAATATGTAATTATTGTCTTTCAAACATCACGTTCACAAAATATCACGTAAAACCACCACTCAAGCCCCAAACATATGATTTATTAAACACCTGAGCCAAGGTGAGTGCTGTGCTGCCGTGGTTACTGCTGTCTAGAGTGCCTTGATTGGAGAGTGGCGTCAACTCAGAACATGGCGCCATTGTGGATCCAACTGTGCTGAACTGCTGAATGGACCTTTTATGTTTTCAACATTTTTAAATGATTTAACCACATAGAGCAACACATCCAGGTACAGGTGCTATCAAAATGAATATAAAAATAGTTAAGCTATCAAATTTACATAAATTTGCAATTTATGATTATTTATTTAATTCATTTAAAGCCTGATTTATGCAGCTGCTGCACTTTAACTCCGTGTCATGCAATGATGTGTGTAACAGTTTTAAAGTTCTCCGTCTCTGGATTATGCTTTATTCTGGACTAATTTGACCCTCAACAAGCTTTTCTTTCTACAATCATCACCTCCAAATCAAAGGTAAGCTGTACATTTTCCTCTTTTTGTGTTTGTGTTTTTCTTTTTGTGTTTAACAGCTGCAGGTCCGAGTCTGAACACCATTTGAAAAAATTAAACGGTCAGATTTTTAATCACAGAAGTGACTCCAGTCCCATTTTCCACAAATCGGTGAGTGTCAAAGCTGAACTTTAATTTGTACCTCTGCACGTCCAGACTGCTCGGGGGTTTTAATGGAAATACATTGATCGGACGGGACATTTTATCCAATGTGAGCGAAAAATCCGCTGTACAAAATCCATTATATACGGTGTTTATTACCTGGAAAACAATACAAAACTTTGGGACTTTTTGGCCGTAACTGTGAATATCTGAGTTATACAAGGACAGTTTAGTTGAGTTTTACCGTACATGGGACTGAACAATAAATTTACCTCTCAAAGCTTTGATGATGACGTCACTTCCATCCCACACTACTGGCTTTATTTTCCCAAATTTTTCTGTTCGGATTTGAAGGGAATCTGTACATCTTGAAGCCCTTGTTGTGTCTATTTGTGCCTCCAAATGCACAACAACCACCATTTTCAGCAAATAAATAAATAAAATAGCTTGATTTACATGCAGACACATTACAGCCAATGCTATTTTTGCCCCAAGATAGCACTGTGAGTCACGTGACCAATTTTTGGACTCGTCGCCACTCTCTCTAAAAAAGGAACTCTACTGCTCTCTCCCCCTCCCTTCCTGTGTCTCCGCGTCACAACGCTGATTTACTGCACCTGCCTGCAATCACCTGCACCTCTATTTAAACCCTGGTTCTTCCACACCACAGATGCCAGAAACTCAACTTAGTCTACGTGGTACTTGGGTTCAGTTTAACTCTGCTTAAACTACCTTGTATCTTCTCATTTTGATTTCTAGCTAACTCGTTCTCCTGCTTTGTTTGTTTTCCCAGCTTCTCTGTGCCCCGTCAGCTCTGTCACAGCCGCCTGGTTCCTGTTCTGGTTCCAGATAACTCAACTTCCACCACGTCTTAAAAACTCTTTCTATCCACCGTTTTGGTAAAGTTGGCGTCTCCCTGCTCTGGTGTCACCTTCTCCTGTGTTGTACAACAACTCCAAAATTGACTTTGTTCACAATAAATTTGTTATTCCTTTTTATATGCCTGTGGCTGCCTGCGTTTGGGTTCTAACACTTCTTCTTGATTCTTTATGGCTTGATTCCTAACAGTAAGTCTGTTAGCGGGGTGTATTGATAAGATGCTGAAGGAGTCTGTATTTGTAGATGTTGTGCTGTGCATCAGATCGCCTTGGGAATTCCATGAGTAATTCTGCCTGAAAAGGACGTGGGGAGATGCGCCAGCACACGGTCAATATTACGCCTTCCAAATACATTTGAAGAAAATGTCTAAGTCGCCAATTCAGTGCCAGACGCTGCACTGAATGCATGTGTAAAATAATTAATTAATTTTTAAAAATTTATAATTCCCCATGGAAAAGTTGTTGTGGGTCAACCGCTGCATTTACAGAACTTGGGGGAAAACGAGCACACACTGACATCATCACCCACCCATTGCGTGCATTGCATTGCAAGTTTTGAATGCAGATTTTTGGAAATTGGCCCAAAAAAAATGAGATTTTTGCCAGTCATTTTTTGTAAGCGCAAGCTAACTCCACCAGGGGGCAATAAACAAAATGGTGGCCAAAATCAATGTTATGCCATTTATCACTTCTATGTGACCTAGATGTAACCCACTTAATACAAATGGTTATTGATTTGAATTTGATGATGTTGTATTAAAAGAAAATAGTTAAATACATGCTCTTATTGTGAAAAGGAATTGTAGCGTGTATTTGGTTGGAAGGGAAGTAGATGAGTTTTATTTGGAAAATCTCAGGAAAGGAGGGAAGGTGAACTCCGCCCCCTTTGTGCAGGAGAGGAGAAAAGGAGGGAAATGCGATTGAGAGGAAGATTCCATTTAAACAAGGTGAGAGCAGGATGAACAAAGATGGTGCTTCAGAAAAGAAAAAAAAACAAAACACTGACAACTACCAGTGAGATGAGCATTGCTCTGAGGTTTTGTTTGTTTGTTTGTTTTTTGAGTCGTTGGTGAGTTGAACTCATTCTGAGACCACAAATTGTGATGTGAATTCATGACGATGCAGTAATGGCTACAATGAGCAGTGCTCATGGAAATGTTAAGCTTGTAACCATTTTGTGAACTTTTGGTTATATGTAATATGTGTGAAATACCATGTGGTGTATTTCTGTGCACCTACACAGCAGTGAGGTGTGTTGCTATCCACTAAAAGAAATGCTTCTTCTGTAGTGTGTCTGTGTCACATGGACGCCATTTTGAGGCCTCAGGAGAGCCCTGTTTCATGAACCTTTGGTAAGAAGCAGATTTTTGCAATTTTTTTTTTTTTTTTTTTTTTTTGTACTCTGAAAAACGTTAATGTATGATGTTCCCATACAAACTGGTACCTTACTTACGTTTACTGTCTGGTCTTATTATTCACCCATTCTGCTCCAGTAGCTGAACCTATAGTCTCTGAATTGAAATTGTCTCTTCAAAGAAAAAGTTTCCTTCTGTTTGTGGAAGGAGGTATTACATAAAATATTAATGTTGGTGTCTAAATCTATGTTTTTGGGGTCAAAGAATTCAAATATGACCATACAAGTAGAGAAGCTTGAATCTTCGACTGGACTGGGTTGCTTGACGCGAGGACGTTTCGCTTCAAATCGCAGAAGCTTCCTCAGCTAAAATTCTTGCTCTGGTAGTCTGACTTCTGTCTTGACTCTTGTGGAGAAGAATAAAACAGAAGCCAACAAAAGCTGGAGTTTTAAACCTAACCAGACCCCTCCTACCGAGAGGCCAACTGCTACAGGCTAGTGACTAAACAATAGCTCTAATTAGCACCTATTGTGCTCTAGTTAGCACCCTCCTAATGACAGGGCAGCTGTCCCTCCTAATGATGGCACGGAAGCCTCTCCTAATGACTCCCTTGATGACTCTCCTGATGACATGATTGATTCATTACCATGAACAAAGACAGAAACTGCTTTGACCTGAGTACCCCATTGTAAACAGGAGACAAAGCATGTCTCAGAGCCCCTCCCCGGGTTAAGGCTGGGTTTCAACCGTTTCACAAAGAATGCCTCCTTGACCCCTCTCTCAAACCATTTCTTCTCTCTGGCTAAGATTTTAACTTCCTTGTCCTCAAATGTGTGGTTAGTGTCTTTAAGGTGGAGATGAACTGCAGACTGAGGTCCACTGTCGCCCACTCTGCAGTGCTGGTATAGCCTTTTGTGTAAAGGATGCTTAGTCTCACCTATGTAGTGTTCATTACAGTTTTCCTGACATCTGATAGAATACACTACATTGCTCTGTTTGTAACTAGGGATCCTGTCCTTAGGGTGAACTAATTTCTGTCTCAAGATGTTAACCGGTTTAAAGTAAACTGGGATTTTGTGATGTCTGAAGATCCTCTGTAGTTTTTCCCCTACTCCTCCTAAATAAGGGAGAGACACTCCTCTTTTTCTTTTCTCCGTCTCCTGTCTATCTGGTCTCTTTGTTTTCTGGGACTTCTGCACTTTGTCCAGGGACCATTGTGGGTACCCACATACTGTGAGGGCTTTCCGTACAAGTTGTTGTTCTTTAGCCCTTCCCTCTGCAGTTGTGGGCACCTGTAGGGCTCTGTGTTGAAGATTCCTTATCACCCCGAGCTTGTGTTCAAGGGGGTGGTTTGAGCCAAAGAGCAGATATTGGTCAGTGCGAGTGGGTTTTCTGTAAACCCCTGTCTGGAGCTGCCTGTTCTCTCCAATCGTAACATCACAGTCCAAGAAGGCTAAATGGTTGTTTCTGGCATCCTCATGTGTGAACTTGATATTGGAGTCCACCGAGTTGATGTGTTCTGTAAAGTCCTCAACCTCCTGTTGCTTGATTTTAACCCATGTGTCATCGACATATCTGAACCAGTGACTGGGAGAGATGCCTGTGAAAGACATCAAGGCTGTCTTCTCCACTCACTCTGTTGGGTATTTTCTCCTCCAAACATTCTTAAAACCTTTAGCAAGACAAACAGAGTCAAGAACACCAGTGAGACAGAATATTAATTGAAGCTCGCGAGGAGTGCAGACAGTCCGTACACGTAGTACCACTGAGAGCACTGTGGATTGCTGCACGCTCACTCTTTTTATTAGGAGAAGCCCTACCCACATTGTGAAACTTGTCCTAAAGGTGGGGGGGGGACATCGCATGACAAGTTTCCTCCCGTAATACAAAACATCTTATGGCACATATACTAATGATTGCAGCTGTGTGGAGAAACAGTTTCGCTTCCTTTTGTTTAATCTTATCATTGAAGGTCAGCACATCCTGTTCTTGCAGGCTCGTCTGTTGCACTCCTCTGGGGACTCCTATCGCATCAATATATGTTGGATCTCCCACTCCTTTCCAATCTCTTTTACTCTATGCCAATTTTCAGGCACCACAGACTGTAGGTGCGACAGCAAGTCCTTAGCTAAAATGGGAATGACTTTGAATGAATGGGAGGAGTAGGGACACTAAGGCACAGTAGCCCGACACATTCCTAGGCAATCTATCAAAAAGCCTATTATCTCCACACCACCACCACACGTCACTTCTGCTTACTGGCTTAAAGGGCATGTTGGTTTGAATGGTGTTTTGGCACCAGGTACTGTAATTCAACAAACCCAACTGTTTTCCCGTTCCTGGGAGGTTTACACACGTATAATTTCCTAGTGCCACTTTTTCAGAGAACAGCGGTTTGCTTCGTGACATGGCAGACAGTGGATAGATCTTATCCCACTTTGAGCAATTATGTTCGGGTCTAATTGATGTACTAGTCATTACCAGTAGTACACAGCTTTGTTCTAAGGCTGCTGGTATGACTTGCAATATAGGTCTTGGACCCATGCATACTATGCAGTCCTGTTTTGTGGAATTTCCTGCTTGCTCTGCCATCAGGAGCCAATTATTATTCTGTCCGCTAATTCCAGTGGTTACTAGGAACCAGTCGTCTGCCGATAGCGGCCCTTTGTGCAGACGAGCCTGCTTTGCTCTTACTGACCCTGGTCCTGGCAGAAGATCGCCCGGTACTGTTTGATCGAAGGTGTTTCTTGAAACGTTGGTGTTCGGTGTTTTTGGACACAGCACAATCTTCCAGCAGGGATCATATCCCGCTTTGTAGGCGCACAGTGCAAATGTGTGGCAGACATGCACTGGGTTACTTATCGGGACTGCTAATGAATTTATTGTGAATGTCACTGTTTTGGTTCGGCCGCTGACTGTTAAATTTGATATGATATTTTTCCACTTAACTGCATCATCTGTCCACCCATACGAGTTTTGCGCCCAGTGGCCATTTGTTAGAAAGGTATTTCCCCACCAATGACTGGCTCGGGGAAAACCTGTAGTCATATAAAAATCATAATGCAGCCATTGTTCCGGGTCGCTAACCCAGCTGCTCTGCCTGAGGGCCAAAAAGGGTATCTGTACAACATAATAGATTCTGGGCGTGGTGTAACAGGCATAAACCCATTGGTAGGATGTTTCCTGGTCCTCGCAAGGATTTAGGCCGCATAGTATCTGCCTCCCATGATTGTAGCAGGTTACTCCATTTGAGGTAACCACATATCGTCTACCGCGGTGGATTGCATTACCAATTGTAATTTCATCTGTTCTGGTTGTGGTGTTCTCTACGTTCCCATTGTCAATTCCCTTTTTCCACACATGCATTCCCCATATAGTGACCGTTATGGCTCCCAACGCTAACGCCCAGCAGCACAATGCTGTTTTCATCCATAATGGTGTATGGCGCCCCATAGTCAGGATCTCCCTAAAGTCAGTGTCCTAAGTTTCTGGTCAGTGGCTTGTAATTGCTTCTGCTGATTTTCGTGTCTGCTCTGGATCTTAACACCCGAGCCACACACTATTATCAGACTTGCTCACCTTCCGTACTTACACTGGGTTTACAGAGATCACTTTCTTACAATGTGTTAAATGTATCCACGTTTGTCTTTCTCCTATTTTCAAGGCTGTGGGTGTTGTGAGTAGTACTTGATGGGGCCCTTCCCACTTAAGTGAATGCCAGTGTTTTCTCTTGATGCTTCTTATCAACACCCAGTCTCCAGGTACCACTTTAGGGTCATCCTGTGGAGAAATGGGATCATCAGTGTTTGAAACTCTCCCTTGTTGTCTTTCTAACATCTTCCTCATGTAATCTGCCAAATTGGCTTCCTCAGGTACATCCCAAATATGCCCATAATATGGTAGTCGATATTTTCTTCCAAACAATGTTTCATAAGGTGTCAAACCCGTGGTACAAGTTATGTTTATGTACATCTTCACCAAATCTATACAATGTGTCCATGGTCTGCCTGTTTCCTCCATTATCTTTCTAAGTCTGTTTTTTACTGTCCCATTCATCCTTTCCACTAATCCGGCACTTTGTGGATGATAAGCACAGTGATTTTTGAGATTAATCTGTAGCGCTTCTCATATGCATCAAACCCATAAAGACAAAAAATAGATTGTAATTGCAATATCATACCCCCTGATGAGACATGCGTCACGCCATGGCTCATGATAGCTGCCCATTTAAACATATTTTTTGGCAATATGGGTTTCTTTTGTGGTCATGAGTACAAATCATTTGCGAATGTAGCTCCTTTGTTTAACCACATTTGTTTTTCCTTTTCAGGTGCCTGTTGTTGCATGTCAGCAAGCAGGGTGTGACCTAAATGCAAATCTGGAGTGGTTTCCTGTACAACAAAAACAGAAGAAGCTGCTGCTGCCTTTGCGGTTTTGTCAGCGAAATCATTTCCTTTTGAAACGACATCAGAGCCTTTGGTGTGAGCCGCACATTTGCATATAGCAATCTGTTTTGGCAATTTGACAGCTTTCAGTAGTGCAGTTAGAAGAGTGGCATGAGTCACCGGTTTTCCAGACGACGTCACCATCCCACGCTCTTCCCACAATTTTGCAAACACATGCACTGTGCTGAAAGCGTACTGGCTGTCCGTATAGATTGTCACAGCTTTTCCTTTAAACAAATGACAAGCTGCAGTTAAAGCAACTAATTCAGCTGCTTGCGCTGAAAATGACGATGGCAATGAAGTAGAATCCAATACTTCTGAATTTGTGACAACAGCATATCCAGATTGTGTTTGTCCATAAGCATTTTTAGTGGAGGAACCATCCACATACACAATTGTACTGTGTGGGATGGGCGTATCCAGTAGATCAGCGCGGGCCTTCATACAAACTGTTGCTACATCGAGACAATTGTGCGGTTCACCATCCTCAGGTAAAGGCATCAATGTCGACGGATTCAATGTTGTACACCGTTCTACAGTAAGATGTGGTTGTGATAATAGTAACGACATACACGAAAGATGTCTTGCTGGAGATAAGGTCATGTTTGTTTGCAACAGAAGTGCTGAATCTGCATGTGGAACTTTCAATGTCAGCTGATGGAATAGAACAACATTACTGCTACTTTGAACAGCCATGGAGGCTGCAATAACAGCTTGCACACATGGTGGTAGAGCACTTGCCACTGCATCCAGTTTAGATGAGTAGTAGGCGACTGGCCTTAATTTTAAACCATATGCTTATACCAAAACACTAGTCATGAACTTATTCTTACAATCTACTGTTTGAATGAATGGTTTACTATAATCCGGTAGTGCCAAAACTGTGGATGACACTAATGTTTGTTTCACTTTCACAAAAGCTTCCTCAGCATCTTTGTTCCATTCCAACACGGTTGACATTGAAATATCATCTTTGTACATCAAATCAGAAAGTGGACTAGTCAGTTCTGCATAGCAGGGATCCATGCCCTGCAGTAATTAGTCAGTCCAAGAAATGACATCATCTGTTTTTTGGTTTGTGGTTTTGGAGCATGTAAAATCGCTTCCTTCCTGTCAGACAGGATAGTACGCCCTGTGGCTGATAATTCATGTCCTAAATATTTTACTTTATCCCTACACAACTGAACTTTGTTTTTACTCACTTTGTGGCCATTATCAAATAAGAAACACAATAATGCTACTGTGTCAGTTATGCAGTTTTCTCGTGTGTCAGAGGCAATCAAAATGTCATCAACATACACTAATAGTTGGCTATCTGCCGGTGGAACGAAATTGGCTAAACATGCTGACATGACTTGAGAATAAATAGTTGGACTTTCTGCATAACCCTGCGGTAATCTGGTAAATGTATATCGTTGTCCTTTAAAGGTAAAAGCAAACCAGAATTAACTATCTGGGTCCACCGGTACAGAGAAAAATGCATTACTGATATCTATTACAGAAAAACAACTAGAATTTGGTCTCAATGAATTTAACAGTGTGTGCGGATCTGGAACACATGGAGCTCTTTTCACTACAGCAGCATTTACAGCTTGGAGATCCTGTATCATTCTCCATCCTACTGAGGGCGGAGCCTTTTTTACAGGAAATATGGGTGTGTTACATGGTGAATCTGGACATGGCACTATTACTCCTGCTGTTAACAAATCCTCTATTACTGGTCTGATTCCTTCAATTGCATCAGGTTTCAACGGATACTGTCTTACACATGGTCTGTATTCTGTTTTTGGTCTTATAACTACAGGTTGTGCATTTTTAATCAGTCCTACGTCTGAAGGACCTGTTGTCCACAATCCTGATGGTACTGAAGAAAGAAGATCATCTTCTTCAGGACTCAACTGAAACACTCAGGACTGAAGTGGACACATTAATATGTGTTCCTGCCTTCAATAACAGACACATTAACTGGGATTTTGTACAATTTTGTTGAAGGGCTGTACTCAGTGTGTGGTCCCACTTTGTCCCAATCAGTTACTGATAGTGCTGTCATGGTCATTACACCTAAATCTTGCCACTCAGCCAAATATGGTTTACAAAGTGACACATGTAGTAGCATGCCTGTGAGTCTTAATTTTAGGATATCTTCAGTGGCACCTGTTACAGTTATGACAGCTGTTGAATTGCCATCATGAATCAAATCTGTCATTGTCAGCTTCACAGGTGAAATGTCTTTCAGTTTGTTTTCATAGTCACCATCAGGACCTGGAGTGTCTTTGTGCCACATTGTGACATGCAGGTCAGGTGGCGACATCTTTTGTTCAGGATGTTTCAGTAGGGCTGTCGCTTGCAAGACGACATCTTTACCCCATCCTGCAGCATCTTCTTCAGAAATGTCAAATGTATAGTAATAGTGGAATGTGGGGTCATCGCTTTCTTCTCTCACCATGTTAATACCTCCTGTGCGCTTAACAACTAATTTCCCTTGTTCCACAATTATGGACAAGCCCAATGCAGTCAATCCGTCTCGTCCCAGAAGATTTATGGGACACTGTGGCATGTTCAGCAATGGCAGTGTACACGTCATTCCAAATGGATCTTCCAAGGTTATGGGTTTAGTAATAGGGACGTCTGATGTTTGTCCATTTGCAGAGCGAACCCTAAAGGTTTCGTTGCTTAATTTATGGACAGGTATGTTGTCATTACATGTGGTTCTACATGCTCCTGTGTCACAAAGAAATACCACTGGTCGTCCATTTACTAACAGTCACTTCCGGTTTTGGTACCGGATTTCCCAGTAAGGCACATAAATCCATATCGCACTCAGACTCACTGTCTGAAGTGGTGTCATGGATTATGGAATCTAGTCATTGTGGATACTGTGGTTGTGGAGGATTATTCCGTTGTGGAATTCTTCCTGCTGCTCCATCAGCAGGTGGATTCGGACAATTTCTAGACATATGTCCCTCTCTTCCACAGTTCCAACAAATCAGGGGACCACGTGGTGGCCCTCCCTGTCTGTGCTGCTGTTGTGGTTGCAATGGTCCTTGACGTTGTGGCTGTCCACCTTGTCTGTTTTGCCATGGCTTTTGGGGGCGTTTCCACTGCTTCTGCTGTCTTAAGTTACCTTGTTGGTAATATATTTCATCATCTCCTTGTGCTACATACACTCCTTTGTCGCTGTTTCCTGTCTTTTTCTGCTTTAAGACTTCTTCTGCATGACAACAGTAGGTGTGTGTTTCTTCCAATGTGCCTGTTGGCAGTCCAATCCAATGTTTCTGTATCCAAGCTTTTATATCCTTGTTGGAGTGCTGGATCAGAGCGTTTTTCAATTGTTGTTCATACACTGGTGTTCCTGGCAATATGCCACTATGGACCCTAAATACACTCTCAAATCTGCATCTAAACTCTGTCCATGGCTCTCCTTCTTTCTGAGTTGTCCTGGTAATTTCAGTATAATTTATTTTTGGTCCTAACACACCTTTTGCTCGTGTAATCATAGCTTCCACTCGTGTTTGCAAGACTGGATCATCATGTGGCAACGGTACGCCATCCTGGTCTGCAGGATTCCAGTCTCCGCGTACCTGACTCCATTTAGGGCCACATGCTTTCATCCATACCTGTTGGACTTCAGGTCCATTGAGGTGGTAAGAATTTCTAATATTTTCTATATCTTGCATGAATCCTTCAATATCGACATGTGGTGATGGTATCATGTCGACTGCTGCTTTGATATCATCAGCATTCCATGTTCGATATACGAGCATGGTTGGTCGGTGCCCTGAAGTTCCTGCACGAGGATTTGGTACTTCTATCAAAGGATAGGCACCTTCCTGGTCACTGTGTTCCTCCATGGGAGGAGCTGTAGGCACTTTTGTTTGACTGCGTGTTTGTGGCTTTTCTTGTTTTTCACTTTTTACTTTAGGTCGCACTGCCATATCATACTGCGGTGGCGGCACATCATCATCCTCCGGTAGAGGAGGGTACAAATGCGTTGTTGCCGACGGTCCAGCCGTCGGTGGTTTCTGAGGTTGTTCAGGTTCTTTATGTTGAATTATCACATCTTCCTCTGCCTTACCTACCCCTTTCTTTTTCCTTGCTTTCTCTAATCTTCGTTTCTCTGCTCCTTTCTGTTTGTTCTCTGCTTCTTCCTCCCAAAATGCCACTAAATCTGCCCCTACTTTCTGCTTCTTTTTCTCATCACCTTTATGTTCCTGTTCTAACTCCTCCTTCAGTTTCTGAATACTGGTCAGGTTCAGTCGTCCGTCAAAGTCATGTTTATTTATCCAGGTCTTCAATTTCTTTGTTGCTTTTGGATTTTTTGCTTCCATAAATTTCCGGTCGTCAGTTGATAAATTTTCGTTCTTTTTAGACGTCTTTCCCCCCATTTTTATTATTCTTTGTTATAATTTGGACTTCAGATGGGGGCACACCTAGGGTGTTCTAAATCTGAAGTTTTCACTTTCTTTGGACGTGACAATTAACAGTCCGTCGTGTGGTTGATTCCTTTCACCTCCCCGTAGGAAGCGGAATCACTTGCCTCTGCTTCCACACACGGTTGTCACTTACTTTGTCCAAAGAATTCCACTTTCACACTTTTATTCCCTACCGGTACACGTATATAAACAGAGGAGTCCGCACCCTCCTTTGGAATTTAACTATGTGCGTTCCTCGCCATCGTAGAGGAGTCCGACCTCCTCGCAGAATTTAACTGTGTTTCATTAACAGACGATTCAACGTCATCACTTGCGGAATTTAACTGTTTATGTGATCTGATCACCACTCACTCAGTACTGTTACAAAGAAATTCTACTCACTGACTCGACCTCCTGTCTGTCTTCTTCGGGAAAATCTCGTCAACCAGACGATGCCAACGGCGGTCGACAATTGCAGACACGATCAATCGATCGGACCTTGGCCAAGGATTTTCGTCTGGACTTGACGACCTCCGCCGGACACCTCCGGTGTTGTTGAGATCCCGGGACGAGCCCCCAGTCAATGTTAGGTATTTTCTCCTCCAAACATTCTTAAAACCTTTACCAAGACAAACAGAGTCAAGAACACCAGTGAGACAGAATATTAATTGAAGCTCGCGAGGAGTGCAGACAGTCCGTACACGTAGTACCACTGAGAGCACTGTGGATTGCTGCACGCTCACTCTTTTTATTAGGAGAAGCCCTACCCACATTGTGAAACTTGTCCTAAAGGTGGGGGGGGGACATCGCATGACAAGTTTCCTCCCGTAATACAAAACATCTTATGGCACATATACTAATGATTGCAGCTGCGTGGAGAAACAGTTTCGCTTCCTTTTGTTTAATCTTATCATTGAAGGTCAGCACATCCTGTTCTTGCAGGCTCGTCTGTTGCACTTATCATCTGTTCTGCATCTGCTTGGAGTGTCCTGTTTTGCGCAGCATAAGGTCATAAAGGTCACAACAGTCAAAATAAACAATGTAACAGATACCACACAACAGGCCTGTACAAATAAATGAACAAAAGAGAAAGGTACAAATGTTTAACAGTGATAACTTATATACAAAATCTTTAACACACTCCATGTACAAATTGGCCACAATGGGGGATACCGGAGACCCCATCGCACAACCATGGATCTGCCTGTAGTAATTCCCCCTGAACAGGAAAACGTGGTGTTAAGACAGATCTCCAAGAGTTGTCAGATGTGGTCTGGTGTGAGTTTGGTCCTTTCAAGTAGGGACACATCATCCAGCAGTCTCTGCCTCACAGCTGAGATGGCCTCAGCGGTGGGGATGAGAAGACGCGCGAAGCCTCCGCTCCTCTTTCCATGACAAAAACTCCTGTAACAGTGGAATGTGCCATTCATTTCTACACTGGACGCTGTGTTTTACTAGCACAGGAATTGTGAAAAGACGTGGACATCAGCACTTTTTCGGCACATTG
This sequence comes from Thalassophryne amazonica, assembly GCF_902500255.1. Classification (NCBI taxonomy): domain Eukaryota; kingdom Metazoa; phylum Chordata; class Actinopteri; order Batrachoidiformes; family Batrachoididae; genus Thalassophryne; species Thalassophryne amazonica. Next base: position 59,397,268 of record NC_047119.1, on the reverse strand, counting down.
AGACAGACGTGCAGAGGAATTCCGCGCGTCACGGCGGTGCCGCATGGCGCAAAGCAACGCCGTGATGAAGCCTCACAGGACATGTTCTGGAATGTCCAGGCACATCCACAATTTCTCGGATAATCACTCGATGGAAAAACCATTGACAGCTGTCTGAACACCATCTCAAAGCTGTCCTGTGAGACCAAAACGGAGGTGGTTTTGTCTCGCTCCAGTAGCGAATCCATCGTGACGCGCAAAGCCTCCGCTCGGCTTTCCATGACAAAATCTCTTGTTAAAAGTGAAATCTGCCGGAAAATGGTTTATGTCCAGCTCTTGTGATAACCAGAGAAATTGCACACGATGGTCACGGATCCATACAGCCATCCGTTTAGAAATGAAATGGTCGCTCAGCCTGCCGATGGCGGCTTCGGAGCGCGGCGCACCACCAGTCGCTCGGCCGTCCTTAAAGCGACAGTAACACTCCGTAATCTCTTTGAAGCCCATAAAATTTTCACCAAAAACCATCTGAATTTCTCGAATGGTGTCCACTTTGATGTCCCTCACAGTTTCTGAAAAAATTTTGATCAAGCAAAGCGGCAGTCTCTGAGCCATTCCTAAATAATGAAAAAAACGACGAGAGGGGTGGACCAGTCCTCACTCAAAGCCTGCTCACAGGCGAATGACGCAACCGACAGGCGTGAAAAAACTCACGCATGCGCACGAAGGTTCAAGCTTGGCTGCCGCAATCACGCGTGATTAAAATCTATATGTTTTTGAAAAAAATATTAAGGTCGGATACTTTTCTAATAGACCTCGTGTGTGTGTATACATATATATATATATATATATATATAAAACATAACAGTACTTCCAGTCCATTTGTTTAAATTACAAGAAAAGACCACATTTCACAAATAAATAATGTATTGAAACTTAACTTTACAGGAATGGTATCAGGCATATATCAAGTTGTGTGAGCTCAATGTTCTGACATAGTGAGTACATGTTGAGTACGTTGTAACTACAGTAAGTCAATCATCAAAATCTCCATTTCTTTATAACACACATCTCATCAAAATAGCAGCCAGAATTTTACAATATCAAGTTCCTTATTGGGTTAAATATGTTTAAGTTCTTGCATTTAAATCAACCATAATATGAACATGACATCGTCTATCTATAAAGCAAGACGCTTCTGTGTGAGTGCGAGTATGTGGCTCGCATATCTCTCTGACTATTTGTCAGATCGGGCTCAGCTTTCAGATATGGTTTGCGCATGGCACGATGATGTGCATCCTTTAATATGAAAATTTGGGGGGATTAATTTTCAAAACCTTTATTTTGATTAACATTGTAACATTCGTACTTCCAAGATGGCACGGCTCGCTGATGTCACTGGTAGCAAAGTTAAACATCAGATAGTTTATGTTGCTTGCACCATTTCACAATAAAATGTTTAATGCCAGCATCCTACTAAATACTTTCACTGTGAAAGGCATGTGTTCCTTGTGACTGAGTTTAACTTGACAATACTGAGGAGACAGCTTAAATCTGTTTTTTGATACCAATAAATTTCCCACAATTTGTACAACGTTTCAGTAAGTACATGAGCTGAATAAAATCTTATATTTTCCCACAATTTGTACAACATTTCAGTAAGTACATAATAAAATTTTTATATTTGATGTGAGTTCAAGTTTAAATAAACTATGTTCAGGAGGTGGGGTACTGTGTTTAAAAAAATTCTAAATGCTCTGTTTAATTTTGTCTGAGTCTCTTCCAAAAGCCTTTGTAATAAATATCTTTTTATTTTCATATAATTGATAATAAAACATATTTTTTTTAAAACAATATGAAGTACTATATTCAAATAATAATATGACATATCAAAATATAGACCCGAATGACGTAAAAAGTGCTTATTATCAACTCAATTCTTTGTTACAAAGTTTTTTTGGGATTTAATTTCAAGAACTTTGAAGACATTTTTGGAACTACCGTCAACACACACACACACACACTAATAATGTCTGTTGCACGATTCTTCTTCAAGCATCAACACTTAATTCAATAACATATTGTGTTTCATTTGAATTCAAGAAAGCATGAAATTATTTTGTCGTTATCTTTACAAAACACACTCAGGGCCGTTCACACATAACACGAAAGATGCAGAAACCGGAAGAAAATCTGAGTCCCGTGGGGTGACTTCCTGCATGGCAAGAACTTCATGGCACGATATTCACCAGCATTGCTGTGTGCTGACATGGTGTGTTTTAATTAATTTCCACCTGAGGACAGCATGCTGACATCCACGCCTCACAGTACAGTTATGTGAGGTTGGCTCAGTGCACGCAACGGGAGTTGCTGGCCAGCGATCAGTTGACAGACGCTTTGCTGTGCTGTGTGCGCTCAGATGTGTGATCATGTCTGTACATACAGTAGTGTTCAGAATAATAGTAGTGCCATGTGACTAAAAAGATTAATCCAGGTTTTGAGTATATTTCTTATTGTTACATGGAAAACAAGGTACCAGTAGAGTCTCACAAATCCAACAAGACCAAGCATTCATGATATGCACACTCTTAAGGCTATGAAATTGGCCTATTAATAAAAAAAAAAAAAAGTAGAAAAGGGGGTGTTCACAATAATAGTAGTGTGGCATTCAGTCAGTGAGTTCATCAATTTTGTGGAACAAACAGGTGTGAATCAGGTGTCCCCTATGTAAGGATGAAGCCAGCACCTGTTGAACATGCTTTTCTCTTTGAAAGCCTGAGGAAAATGGGACGTGCAAGACATTGTTCAGAAGAACAGCGTAGTTTGATTAAAAAGTTGATTGAAGAGGGGAAAACTTATACGCAGGTGCAAAAAGTATAGGCTGTTCATCTACAATGATCTCCAATGCTTTAAAATGGACAAAAAAAAAAACAGATGTGTGGAAGAAAACGGAAAACAACCATCAAAATGGATAGAAGAATAACCAGAATGGCAAAGGCTCACCCATTGATCAGCTCCAGGATGATCAAAGACAGTCTGAAGTTACCTGTAAGTGCTGTGACAGTTAGAAGATGCCTGTGTGAAGCTAATTTATTTGCAAGAATCCCCCGCAAAGTCCCTCTGTTAAATAAAAGACATGCAGAAGAGGTTACAATTTGCCAAAGAGCACATCAACTGGCCTAAAGAGAAATGGAGGAATATTTTGTGGAGTGATGAGAGGAAAATTGTTCTTTTTGGGTCCAAGGGCCGCAGACAGTTTGTGAAACGACCCCCAAACTCTTAATTCAAGCCACAGTTCACAGTGAAGACAGTGAAACATGGTGGTGCAAGCATCATGATATGGGCATGTTTCTCCTACTATGGTGTTGGGCCTATATATCACATACCAGGTATCATGGATCAGTTTGGATATGTCAAAATACTTGAAGAGGTCATGTTGCCTTATGCTGAAGAGGACATGCCCTTGAAATGGGTGTTTCAACAAGACAATGACCCCAAGCACACTAGTAAACCAAAAAATCTTGGTTCCAAACCAACAAAATTAATGCCTTGCAGATGTGAAGAAATCATGAAAACCTGTGGTTATACAACTAAATACTAGTTTAGTGATTCACAGGATTGCTAAAAAAGCAGTTTGAACATAATAGTTTTGAGTTTGTAGCGTCAACAGCAGATGCTACTATTATTGTGAACACCCCCTTTTCTACTTTTTTTTACTAATAGCCCAATTTCATAGCCTTAGGAGTGTGCATATCATGAATGCCTGGTCTTGTTGGATTTGTGAGAATCTACTGGTACCTTGTTTCCAATGTAACAATAAGAAATATACTCAAAACCTGGATTAATCTTTTTAGTTACATAGCACTACTATTATTCTGAACACTACTTATCAGCATATCATGAACACTACTGTACATATCAGCATATCATGCAAGTGTGCTCTCCCCGCATACCACATGTGTTCCGGGGGGTAGAGCAACAGATACACATGCCGCATGTGTTGCAGGGGGGCAGAGGGGTCTCGCCACATGCACACACGTGCGATACATACGCAGGCCATATGTGCTGAGGGGAGAGCTAACACTGGCATGCCACATGCTGTTGCTCGATTACACCACAATCGTGGGGCACTTTGACACTTTCCACAGACCAGTCGAATGTGGTTATCTGTTGTCTACTCTTGTACCAGTACTAGTGCAAATAGCCCCACTTTTTCTAAGTGTCCAGCGAGCAATGTTGGATGTTAGTGTGTGTCACCTGGAATTTGGCCGACACCTGCCGCGAGAGGGATCGAATGGGCTCTCACAGGGCACCCTCTGTCTTTCCGCCGCTGGTGTGCGCGAATAGCTGTAGCGACAGGTGTACAAGGCGTTTTTCACGAATGACATGCAATTGCTTCTTCGTGCACTAGTTGGCTTCAATCGTGTTATGTGTGAAGGGGCCCTTAGGAACATTACCTTACTCTATCGCCAACTCCTACCAAGTTAGATAGTTAATGATAATAACCTTGAACAGCATGAAATTAATCAAACATCATTTTAATTTGATATTCCAACACCAACTAATCCTGTTCTTTATTATTTTGCAGTGCAAGAGATATTTCTGTTGTGAAAGTGTCGTGACACGGACCCACAACAGGGGGCGTTAATGAACGGACAATGGATAAGCCAAAAAGTAATTTAATGTTGTGAATCGCACAACGAAGTACAAACAATAACAATACGGTGGAATGTCAATTATACACAAGGTGACGTGTGGGCAGGCTCGAAGATAGAAGACGTCTGGCGAGAGAAGAGCCGGATCCCACACAGCTTCCACCACCAACGGATCTGAAGAACACCGGAGCCGCCAAGCCCTGCTCCCCAGGTGGCCACTGTCTTCAGCAGTCAGACCCGGTACTGCTGGCAGAGAACAGAAACAGTATTGATGAGTGTGAGTTTGCACACTCAGTAATCCCACAGTCAGTGTTCAGTTAGAAGGGAGCACCTCCACCTCCAATCACACACTCGTACAGCTCCTTGTGAACCCACTTATCTGGTTGGGGTGTGAGGCGAAGCCGTCGCAGTCCACACCAAACGCCAACACAGCAGACAAGGACACGTCACAGGAAAACGGCTGTAAATGAGATCAGACTCTTGTTCAGTTTAAGCAGAGAAATTACCTGACTGGTAGCTGATTTCTCGGCGGGGAGGTGGAGTTGCAGTCCGGCCTTTATGGTGGTGGTGATGTGTAGTGGATGAGTGACAGCTGGTACGGATGATGAGTGACAGCTGTCACTCCCGGTCGCTCCGACGCCCTCTCGTGTTTGAAGCCCGCACTTCAAGCAGGGCGCCATCTTGTGGTGGTGGGCCAGCAGTACCTCCTCTTCAGCGGCCCACACAACAATTTCCCCATAAAAGTTAAAAAAAAAAAAAAAAAAAACTTCTTACGGTCACTGCACTAGTAACTGGAATTCACTCAGTCATCCTCTGTATTACTGTATTCATCGTTCCCATCACTTCCATTAGATGTTGGCATGTCATCTTCAGCTAGATTCCGAAGGGCCCCTAGCACGTCTCTGATAGACATGGCTTACTGCACCTCAGGGGGACACATTGCCATTGTCAAGTGTCCAGCCATTGTTGAGCGGAGATGGAACCAGGTCTTTCTTGTTGAAGAAGAGATGGGACTGATAGTTAACTCTCTGCACTTTCAGGTTGTGGGTGTCTCTGTTAATAATTGGTTAATGCTTTTTTTTTTGCCTTTTATGATGTGTTGAGGTAATGAAATTAAATTTGGGTTGTCATTTCATCAACTTTAATGAAAAAAATTATTAAATTTAGGCTGGGCATTTAATCAACTTTAATGAAAAAAAATAATTTCATTTAGTGTAGGCATTTAAGCAACTTTCATTAAAACAGGCTGTTAGGGTTAGCAGATGCTCGGGTGGGGGGGGGGGGGGGTGGTGGTGGGTGTTCCAATGCACGAGTGTGGTCATTTTTCATGACCACACCAAAGGAAAATCATTGTGAAAATCACTGCTTAGCCCCTCATTTGTCCTGCCCAGGTCATAAATGAGCTCACCCAAATCTACAACTCTTCACCCATATATGGACTACATACACACACACACACATACCCTTCTTGTACGGCTACCAAAGTGAGGTCTTGGAAAATGCCCATTGGGGAGTGAGGACCACCCTTTCTGCTACACTTAGAAATACATTGATACTGCATTTACACTCTAGATGTCTCTCTAAGTCAAGTTGTCACCTCGGATTTTGCAAAATCACTTTGAGAGGAGCATTTTTCTTCTTCTACAGAGGCATAAAGGTGATCAGCCACAGCATGAAGTTATGGGAAAGAGTAGTAGAAGCTTAGCTTAGAAAACAGGTGAAGATCTGTGAGCAGCAATATGGTTTCATGCTGAGAAAGAGCACTACAGATGCAATGTTTGCTCTGAGAATACTGTTGGAGAAGTACAAAGAAGGCCAGAAAGAGTTACACTGTGTGTTTGTGGACTTAGAAAAAGCTTATGATAGGGTGCCAAGAGAAGAGTTGTGGTATTGTATGAGGAATTCTGGAGTGGCAGAGAAGTATGTTAGGGTAGTGCAGGACATGTACAAGAATAGTGTGACAGCGGTGAGATGCGCAGTCGGAATGACAGACTCATTCAGGTGGAGGTGGGATTACACCAGGGATCAGCTCTGAGTCCTTTCTTGTTTGCAGTGGTGATGGACAGGTTGACGGAATGAGATCAGACAGTAGTCCCCATGGACTATGATGTTTGCAGATGACATTGTGATCTGTAGTGAGAGTAGAGAGCAAGTTGAGTCTAGTCTGGAGAAGTGGAGATATGCTTTGGAGAGAAGGGAATGAAAGTCAGTAGAACAAGACTGAGTACATGTGTGTGAATGAGAGGGAGCCCAGTGGAATAGTGCAGTTACAAGGAGTAGAAGTGGTGAAAGTAGATGAGTTTAAATATTTGGGGTCAACTGTTCAAAGTAATGGAGAGTGTGTAGAGAGGTGAAGAAGAGAGTGCAGGTAGGGTGGAGTGGGTGGAGAAAGGTGGCAGGAGTGATTTGTGACCGAAGAATATCAGCAAGAGTGAAGGAGAACGTTTACAAAACAGTAGTGAGACCAACTATGTTGTATGGTTTAGAGACGGTGGCACTAACAAAAGGCAGGAGGCGGAGCTGGAGGTGGCAGAGCTGAAGATGTTGAGATTCTCTTTTGGAGTGACAAGAATGGACAAGATTAGGAATGACCATATCAGAGGGACAGCTCAGGTGGGACGGTTTGGAGACAAAAGTCAGAGGCGAGATTGAGATGGTTTGGACTTGTCCAGAGGAGGGACCCAGGATATATAGGGAGAAGGATGCTGAGGATGGAGCCACCAGGCAGGAGGAGAAGAGGGAGGCCAAAGAGGAGGTTCATGGATGTGCTGAGAGAGGACATGCAGGTGGTTGGTGTGACAGAGGAAGATACAGAGGACAGGGTGAGATGGAAACTGATCTGCTGTGGCGACCCCTAACGGGAACAGCCGAAAGACAAAGAAGAAGAAGAACTTTGAGAGGACCATTTTTACAGCCACTGGAAGGCTTTTCAATAAAAATCTTGTGAGGACCAACCTAAATGTCCTCACTTTCCAAAATGGTCCTCACTAAACATGTACTCTTCTACCCATGATGATCCTCACAAACATAGCAGTACAAACACACACACAGAGCCAGACAAGGCACTAGGATTACATACGCGGTGAGACCAAATGTTGGCCCACAGAGTGAATTTTACTCTGCAACTTTTACTGAGTATGACAGCGGGTGGAGCTGTTCCTTCAGCGAGATCAGTTCCAGCTTCAGGTGGGGCTGGTGTGACTTGCTGTCTATAGTCTGTTAATCTGCGAAGGTAAATACAATGTGTGCAGAATTATTAAGCAAGTTATATGTCTGAGGGTGAATTTTACTTCTGAACACAATAAAATACTCTGTCAGTCTAAAATGTTCAGGAACCGCAACTGAATGATTAAAGGAAAAGTGAGTTTTGTTTTCTCAGGTGAATAGATAATGTGTGCAGAATTAAGCAACTAATTGAAAAATTAAATTCCACATATCACTTATTTATTGTCATAGGTATAACAAATAACTCAAAATTAATAAGCAACATCACTTTTCTTTTCACTAACTAAGTAAAGTTTCTTTTAACAACTGGCAGCAGGTTTGGGAGTTGATTTTAACACCATCTTCAACCCAAAGAGGTCCAACTACAGCTCATCCACCTTGCTGGTGTCTGACTCAAAGTGCTGTTTGTGCTTTAGTGATCCAGCGCAGCTTCGTCCATCTGGTCCAATATCATTTCATCTGTCCATAAAATCTTTGAAAAATCTGTCTTCAGATATTTCTTGGTGCAATCTTAATGTTTCAACTTGTGAGTCTTGTTCAGCGGTGGCCGTGTTTAATTTTTCACAAGTCTTTAATTTGTGATTTTTTTTTTTTTTCTTCTCCATGCATTTGAGTGTTGAATCATTCTGAAAGGACTTTTAACGTTTTAGACTTTTGAATGAATGAGTTTTATTCAGCACGCACATAAACAAAATACCAACATAAAAATCTCGTACTAACATAACAAATCAAAAAACAAAAGAAATACAACAATAACTCAAACGATTTCCCAATTGGGTTAGGCCGAAAGGGCATGGACTGAAGCAAAAGCTTATAAACACCCACCCCGTACACTCAAAACTACGTAACTATCAGAAAATAACGTAACTGAACAGAACAATCAATAATATGATGTGCAAATAAACAAGAACCACAAAAACAATTAGCCTAATATAACATACTATAGTAAGAAATTGTATTGTTTTTATAGAGCCTTTTAACACCTACCAATGTACCACATGATTTAATGCTATCAGAACAATTATTCCAAATTCTAACAACTTTTACAGAAACACGACTTTTAACAGTAGTTCAAATCTTCTTCTTTCAAATATCAATGTTTCTCGCAAATGATAACTGCACTCCCTCATTTTAAACAACTCCTGAATGTGTAGAGGCAAAAGATTATTTTTAACTTTGTACTTGATCTGTCAATCATGTACAACATGACCAATGAATGTTGGGGGAGAAAATAATGTGCTTTGTACAAAATTTAAATAACTTTTGAAATTTTAGATTTGACATAATTTATGTGTTTTCTCCAACTTAATTTAGTTTCAGATACAATTTCACTTTCAACAATTCAATGATAAGTTTCTATTTAATTCCTGGCTTATTTCCAATATAATACACTTAGTCTTACCAAAATGAAGTAACAATTTATTAGAATCAAACCAATATTTAAAATTTAATAATTCCTTCTCCATCCTTTCCAAAAGATGTCCCAAATTGTCCCCACTACCGAACACAGTCGTGTCATTGGCAAGCAAATACAACGCACAGACATTGACACCAAACTTATATCATTAACATACACAAAAACAGCAATGGCCCAAGGACTGACCCTGGGGCACCCACAATGTGATCCTCAAGAATTCTGATTTGTCCCTCCAAAATTAACACACTGATATCTAAATGTCCACCTATTTTGTCCACTGATACCTATTTTTTACTGTCTGTTAAATCTCTTTTTCAGCCTGTTTGCTTGAGGTAAAGAAAGTGCACACTGTACACACAATGCACATACAAGGACTGTTTCAGCATAATTCACCAAGTCAGACGTTCAGAAGGAAATGCAGCCACTTGCAATAACACTGGGTTTCCTGCCTTAAGCCGTGGTCACAACCTGCCGTACTTCACGTGCGTGCAGTCTACTTGCAAAAATGTGGGCTAAATTTGGAGATCCGTACTGCCTCAGTACGAATTAGGAGCACGCAGACACACCGTAGAGGTTTAGTGCATGCAGAACTTTCGCTGCGGTCAGGCTGCGGATTCAACGCAATACAGATGATGCACGTTGTGAGTACTTGCCTCAGTACAGATTCAAAGCAGCACATTTTCATTCAATTACTATTTTTCATTCAATTATTATTGAATTAACCAAACTGAGGCAGTATGCTACTCACCACATACTATGGAATTAAATTGTAGGTATCAGATCTTGAAGACTGTGATACACATATATAAATTACAATTAAGTTGAAATCTAAAAAGCTGGTAATCAAGTGTGTAGTGAATATATTCCTCTATCAGTGTTTCACACCTTGTGTGACTTTTCACTAACAGGCTGGACATGCTCATGCATCGCCAACGCCGAAAAAAACACCTGCCGCTCCGGTCCCGCTCATAAACACACATCAAAAGAAAAGCCGACCCCACACACACACAGCTTTATTGTCAACTCTTTATCGTGACACTCCTAGAGGCGTACGTTGAACGTACTCCCTCCCTCCTCTTGCTACTGCCTCCGTACTTTTTCACAAAAACGTAGTGGCCGTGGCATCCGCAGAAAACGTACGGTGAAAAAAAACGCACGGTGGGTTGTGACCGGTGCTTTACACAGGGACATGAGTCACACCTCTGTGGATCAAACCAGATCACACATTAATGTCCATTGCTGCTGTGTTTTTTATTTTCCGTGAATAAAGTGTGTTTGAATGTAGAGCTCGTCTCCTTTTATTGCTCCCAACTCAGTTTCGACAACACCTTGATACAGGGGCTTAATTACTTGAGGTCATACACTCCCTCATTACACAAATACATATCACTTGAGATTGTTTAAATCCAATAAACAGAGATGGAAACTATTATGGGTATCACAGATCACAAAACCCACAATTCAGAATGGACATTTTTTTATGCAGAAAAAGAAACCTACTACATTGCTTTGCATTTTTTAAAAATAACCTAATGAGGAATAAAAAAAGACCTTTGTCCTGTAGTCTTGAAGTCTCAGGCTGTGATTTTACTGCAACTGCATTGACGTTAACACAGTTATCACTTCAAAAATAAGTCATCATAATACAAAATCACACTCATGTAAACTTAGTAATTATTCCGTGGTTCATATCCGTGCCAAACTGGGGGATCTGTGCTGATCACAGATCAGCTATGATGTGGTAAAATGGGAGAAAATAGACATAGAAATTATGTTAAGGTCAGAATACCCACTTGCCCAATAAGTGTGCAGGCAGTGTACTTACTCGCTCATCATAGTTTTCAAAATCTTTATTTTAAGGCAGTGGATATTTGGCGGATACGGCAAACACACACCTAGCGATATTTGACCGGATCTCCTCGCTGATTGGCTAGTTCAAATTACGTCATCGTAGAAGGAATTTCAACATGGCGGTGCCCTTTGCATTGCTAATTTTTCATCTTTAAATGTCGTTTTGGGTGCCATAAAGTTGTTTGAATCGGAACAGAAAATCACCTACTGGCGGAGGGATTCTCGGATGCTAAAAGCAGCTCAAAAATGTGGCATAGCTGGGTCCGAAATTATTTCCCCCATGTGGCGAAAATTATTTCCACCGTGCCCAAAATTATTTCCACCGGCGCTTTTCACCATGTGGTGGAAATAATTTTGGGCATGGTGGAAATATTTTTTGCAGTCTTGGTAATTTTCTGTCTAGGGCGGGGATGATAAACAATTTTTTTTTTTTTGGCCTTAAGTGGCCTCAATTTGTGTAGCTAACATGATAAAACATTCAAAATGCCATGGTAAACAGAAATAATCTCTTAGATGTGTGATTTCCAAAGCCTGCAAATTCAAAACAATAAAAACGAAAATACAGAAGTCCACGTTGGCACGTGTGTTTATCCTGTTTTTCTCTGTCAGTGTCATGTCTGCAAAACCTTTGATCAGTCCACCCCTGAAAATAGTGAATGGTAAAATATGCCAATTTTCAATAATGAAAATCACCAATATCGACCTACTATCATGAATGTGAAATAAGGAGATCTTAAACTCAGATCACCTTTAAGTTCCCGCCTGACCACGGCCATTCTGTCGTGAATACATTTAGACGGCTGGCTAAACAGCGCAAGCCGCGTACAGCGAAATATCGTCCAGTTCAAATTTGCCAGAGCTGATTTCATCACAGGTTCTGGTACGGATGACGTCATTTGAATTATCCAATCAGATAGGAGATGACGACAAACATAGCTAGCAGTAAGTTTGCTGGTTCCAGCAAAATGTCCACTGTCTTATTTTAAACACTAAAGCTTGTAATTCTGCAGGCAGCAGCGCTCAACAATCAGCCTTGGTTATGCAAAACCTTTCCTGTATTTTATTACACTGTTGGTTAGTAGGGGAAGGTGTGGTGTTCTGTCTGGTTGGTTAGTTGCTGAAAAAAAATGTATAATTTGACCCCTTTAACCTCCTTTCTGTGGTTGATAACTGGAGACTATGTTTTTGTTTTTGGCATCATCAGCAGAAAATCCTGCTGAGATGATGTTCAGGATTATTTTATGACGCATTAATTCAGATAGTGGGTTCGGTGTGGCTGAGGAGGTGATGGTGTGGTTGCGTGTGTGTTTGTGTGTTTAAACCTCGTGAAGAACGTCAGTAGTCGGTCCGCCGGTGCGTCGTGCGTACTGGAGCGCACACGTTCCAGAGCGCGCAGACACTCCGCAACTCCGCATACACACTGCGCCCCTTTTAAACTTTATTTTTCTAAACCGATCCTTTAAAAAGATAATTTAAGAAAACATTTTTCTCAGCCAAAGGACACTCCCCTGTTTTTTATGATCGCAGACAGCCAAGAGACAGGTGCGTAAAAGATGGAACTCGTCACCAACACCGCGGATCTAAACGCCACCAACGAAACAAACATTTGCGCCAACTGCAGCGACAACTACAACCAGTTTGTGCAGCCGGCCTGGCAGATCACACTGTGGGCTGTGGCTTACTGCGGCATGGTGGCCGTGTCTGTGGTCGGGAACGTGATCGTCATCTGGATCATCGTGGCGCACAAACGCATGAGGACGGTCACCAACTACTTCCTGGTAAATATTCATTTTAAATCCACCTATAAGTCTGCCAAGCAGAGAAAACTAACATCTTACAAGTGAGTCTGCTTTATAACAAACTTCTGCTGCCTTTGATTTTCATTGTGATTTTAATTTCAAAAGTAAATTGTATCATTTTAACATTTTCGAACCATCACCTGTAATGTGACCAGTATAGTGAACAGACAGGCGGACTATGTGTATGTCAATGAAAATGGACCTCAAGCAGTTTTTAGTAGGTGTGTCAACTGGTGACCCGTGGGCCACACACGATGGCTTTAACCTTTATTAAGTGTGAAATTCCTTAAGGCTTTCTACACTTTGGTACTTTGTACAAAATGACAGAAAATTTTAAAATGAATTGGATTTATGCTTGTACAACACATGCACACACTCATCTTCAACCACCAAGATCAGGTTGCAGGTGACTGGAGCCTATCCCAAGCAGTCACAGGATGCTGTTCTGTGGCAGACAACCATAAGTAATAAACTAAAAAATATTAAGAACGTTGTATTTTATTTTAAGTTAAACACTTTTCAAAATGCTTATTTCGGGGACACAAGAAGCGCATTCAGTGGATTAAAACTTTGGAAGTGGCTATTCGCATGGCAAGACTCTGGTGGTAAAACTTAGAACTACTTGTATAAACAAACATACTGCATTAAATGAGTGTTATGGACACAGCCGCCGTTCCAACAGGGTCGGCCTTTTGCCACCAGAGTCTTGCTGTGCGAATAGTGAAATGAGAGTTATGGACACAGCCGAATAAAAAAACAAAATCATGAAAATCGAAAAATATAAATGGAGTTATGACATCTTGAATGCAGTATGTTTGTTTATACAAGTAGTTCCAAGTTTTGCCACCAGAGTCTTGCCGTGCGAATAGCCAAATGAGAGTTATGGACACGGCGGCTGTGCAAATAGCCACACCTAAAATTTTATGCTGTTACTAAAAAATGCAAAAAACAACAAAAAAAACAAACAAACTTAAAAGCAACAAATTAAAAAACCTGGCATTTTGCCCAACACACAAATACAAAGAAAACCCATAAAAAATAATCACACATGCACACACACAAATGATATATATATTTTTTTTTTTTTATGTAAAGCCCTTCCAGAAGTGCCATCAGTGGAAATCAACAAAACTACACTTTAGAAGACTAAAAGACACTCTGTTATTCTTGTTGATTCACCCACAAAGAAAGTTGGATTGTCATAAAATATAATGATGGGCTCATTTTGTTTCAGAGAAGAGACGCTTTTTTGAAGATATTCATATATTGCTATTTTGTTGAGAAATAGTAATGATCAAATATTGTATGCACAGCCCAGTCTCGTTTTTTTTTTTTTTTTTCATCCTCCCGTCACAAAATGATTCAAATTTTCATGACGGGGTATTTTTTTTTAAACTCACTATTACTAACCCTACTCCTACCCCCAACCCTAACCATAACCACCCGACCCTCCCACTGCATGTTTAATTCCATGCACCCGTCATGGAATGAATTAGAATAAATTTGTGCTCCCATGACAAAAATTTTGCACTTTTCGTCACAATATGACAAACCAATAGATTAATGTATATTTTTGTGCTGCTGAATCATGACATGCCGTGAGACTGGGTTGTGTGTGCACTGCTCTACTAGGGTGCTCTGCTCGTCCAAACATCCAGTACACTTTTAAGGTCAATCAATCCTCAAATGTTGTCAGATAGTGACCCTTCATTGTATTTGCCACAGCTGCAGAGCCGTCATGGTGAAGCAAATATTAGAACATGCAAACATCAGAAATACAAGGTTTTTTTTTGTTTGTTTGTTTGTACAGCGGCATCATTTCACTCTGATAAGGAATATTCAGCTACCCTTGGATTATGGTTATTGCCATGGTTAAGGTTAGGGATAGAGTTAGGGTTGGTGTTTCAATAAAATGCAATGTCTAAGATGCAAAGGGGCTGCCCAGTTCGTCATTTGTTGTGGTACCTGCGCGCCCTATGTTCTAGTTTCTACACAGTTGAATGTTTGTGTAGTATCTAAGTTTGCAATTGTCCTGGATCAAGACTAAAATCTACACTTTTAATGATTTCCTGGACTCAGCCATCAGAATTGTATTTGTATTTGGTGAAAATGTTGAACTTGCAGAGACATTCACTGATCTCAGCAGTGACCTACATCTCTCTTGGTTCTTGGCCACAACAGATTGAGAGAAGAGCTTATAAAAATATAATGCAATGCTAAAATACCCATTGTCTTCTTTATAATTTGCAGGTTTTTTTGGTATCCCAGTGCAAAGTGTGTATATATATATATATATATATATATATATATATATATATATATATATTTATTTTTTTATTTTTATTTTTTTGCCCTTTGTAATATTCTTTGTATATCTTTGTAATATTGTCAAGGAATGTGGCAAAACTGTGGGAACTCAGTGCACGGACATTATGGACCTTTTTAAAACAAGGGTTGTGTCAAAAGCCAGGAAAATTATGGCCGATTCTGCACACCCTCTGCACTCACAATTTAAGTTTCTGCCCTCGGGCAGATGCCAGGTAATGCCCAGAACCAACAGACTAAAAAACTCTTTTATTCCCACAGCCATTGCTCTCCTAAATAACACCTAAGGACTCACTGTTGCACTTAAGTCTATACTGACTCGCACCTTATTTCTGGGCTCTTGTTTTATATATTTATTCTGCTGTGTTTTTATGTTTTTTTTATGTTTTTATGTTTTTTGTGAATTTGTATGATGTGGTTTTATGAATGTAATGTAATTTTTACTGCTGACTGCACCTGAATTGCCCCCATGGGGACTAAATAAATGATCAAATCAAAATCAAATCAAATATATATGCGCGCGCACACACACACACACACACACACACACACACACACACACACACACACACACACAGTGGCTTGCAAAAGTATTCAGCCCCTTGGTATTTCATGCAATTTAATTTGTTTATGGCATTTCAAATACAAAAAGTAAATCAGGCTTCTCAATATAAACATTTCTAAAATTATCTTCCTTAGACTCAAACTGAAAGTAAATCTCTACAACCTGACATAAATTAATTAAAAATATAAAAGCCAAGATGATGGGTTGCATAAGTAATCAACCCCTTTGGTATAATACCTGTAAATAATCAGTTTAATTGCCAGTTTTCTTCAGACAAGTCAGGGGATGGATACATGAACATTTCCAAGTCACTGAATATGTCTTGAATTTTATTTACATCAGTTATGAAGAAATACAAACGGTATGGCACTGTATGGTAAATCTGTGTGGAGTAGACAGTTCTCAAAAACTGTGTGACTGTGCAAGAAGAAGAGTGAGGAAAGCCAGCAAGACACCCAGACAACCCACAAGAGGTTTTAGGCTTCTGTGGCTGTGATTGAAAAAATTGTGTACAGTGCACGTTTTGCGTTTTGTATGTTATACAGCTTCATGATGAAGTGGTACAGAGGAGGGGTTTCTTTCACCAAAACATCAGATCTATGCTTGCATCTCAGATGTACCTTCTGGTAAATTGTAGCTGAACTTTCAGGTCTTCTTTTTAAGAAAACCCTCCTCTGTATGTACATATGTACATTTATTGTTATTTACAGTAATTAAGATCCTATTGTCTTACGTACATTTTGTACATGTTCATTAAAGCCCCTCTATCATTCAATAGATCAATCAATTATAAACAATATTTACATTTCAACAGCAAGAGGGTGTGTGTGTGCATACATGAGGTTTTGACAAGAGTGGAAGTTAGCTTTGAGTTAGCGTAAGTTAGCGTGCATGCTGACATCCATGAAATGTCTTGTAAATCACTCCAGAGGTGTTATCAGGTTAAAAAAACAGCATCTTCAGGTTTGGAAGTGTTTATTTCTCGCTAGCTTTTACATAATATATGACAAAGAGATTATATTTATATACAAACAAAACTGAGTTTGCAGCTAGGCTGCTTTAAAAATTCCACAAAGATCCAGTATAAGTAATTAGGGAGCAGGCGATTTATTTTATGTGGCTGCTTCTTCAAAGTTTGCAAAGATATGGACCACTGATGGATGTAGATCTCACCATGTCAAACCCTATAAATTTGCCATTGTTATTGCTGCTCAACAAATCAGTCAAATAATACAATTAATTTGTGTGGTGAACGGGTTTATTTATTGTCATCTTTGTAAGCTGTGGCCTGTGGGTGACTGATGATAACCATGGAAAATAAAACTGCTTCATCACTGTTGAATACCAGGTGTATTAGACAGTTATACTTCTCATTGTTTCCTTACAAAATCTTGAAATTATGTACACTTTAAGTTGTGGCTATAATCATATTTGACAAGTATGGTTTTATTGAATTTGAGTTTACTTTGAGTAGGTTATGGTTATTTCATCTAGTTTGTGAAATTTGCATGCTGTAATTTTAAGATAGTACATCCACCTGCAGGCCTGCAGGTGGAGCTGTTGAGTTGGGAAAGTGTGTGGAAGTTCGGCTGGCCGTGGAGTCACATGATTTTCATACTGTGTCCTGTCCTTACCTGATGGCCATCAGGTGTTGCGAAGACTTTGCGTCCATCCGTCCGTCCGTCTGTCTGTGCTCAGCATCAGTATGGTCCAATTACAGCCAGAGTCTTCAAATTCAGAGGAACATTCTTGGGACCCAAACCTTGGACAAGTTCAAAGATGACTAACCTCGACCTATTTTAAGAGGTTAAAAAAATCGCATTCTGGCACTGCAAATTTCCACCCAGCTCTCGGGTTCAAATTGCTGTGCCACCCAGCACAGAATTTCTGAAAAATGAACTGAAATGTTGCTGAAAATGTACCAATTTGATAGTATTTCAAGCTTATAGAATCATAGTTTTGCAATTTTAAACCAGTAATTAGTAATAAGAAATATATTTCTCATTTTCTTCATATCAAATCGCAAATAGCAGAGATCAGAGAGTCAGTGCGTTGTGTGTACATCTTTTCAGTCCTGCTTTTTGCATGCACAGTATTATTAAATGAGGCTCCAGATGTGTTAATTTGTATTATACCAGCAACACCACCAGGTCTTAATGATTGTCAATGCTTCTAATGTATTTTTTTAATGCATTTATTTTAATTTGTTATGATATGTCATATACATTTTGTATATTTTTATTTTACACTATAAAATTAATTATGTCACACAAAAATACAATGTTGAATGTGGCTGATTCACGAGAATGGAAGAAAGGTTAGGATTTGAAGGGTTTGCAGAGTTATGCACTCTGTTGAAGAATCTATTCTTACTGTTTGAGCTCATCTTAGAAACAAAATCATTTAAGGTTTATGTATAGGCACTTTGGGAGAAAAAAAAAATGTTACAGCTGCAGTTGATTGGAATTTTGAATCTGCATTGTATGTTTCCTTCAAACTTGTGCATCTTCACTGTGACAAACTATACTCAACAAAAATATAAACGCAACACTTTTGGTTTTGCTCCCATTTTGTATGAGATGAACTCAAACATCTAAAACTTTTTCCACATACACAATATCACCATTTCCCTCAAATATTGTTCACAAACCAGTCGAAATCTGTGATAGTGAGCACTTCTCCTTTGCTGAGATAATCCATCCCACCTCACAGGTGTGCCTTAGACTGCCCACAATAAAAGGCCACTCTGAAAGGTGCAGTTTTGTTTTATTGGGGGGGGATACCAGTCAGTATCTGGTGTGACCACCATTTGCCTCATGCAGTGCAACACATCTCCTTCGCATCATCCGTGAAGAGAACACCTCTCCAACGTGCCGAACGCCAGCGAATGTGAGCATTTGCCCACTCAAGTCGGTTACGACGCCGAACTGGAGTCAGGTCGAGACCCCGATGAGGACGACGAGCATGCAGATGAGCTTCCCTGAGACGGTTTCTGACAGTTTGTGCAAAAATTCTTTAGTTATGCAAAGCGATTGTTCCAGCAGCTGTCGGAGTGGCTGGTCTCAGACGATCTTGGAGGTGAACATGCTGGATGTGGAGGTCCTGGGCTGGTGTGGTTACACGTGGTCTGCAGTTGTGAGGCTGGTTGGATGTACTGCCAAATTCTCTGAAACGACTTTGGAGACGGCTTATGGTAGAGAAATGAACATTCAATACACGAGCAACAGCTCTGGTTGACATTCGTGCTGTCAGCATGCCAATTGCACGCTCCCTCAAATCTTGCGACATCTCTGGCATTGTGCTGTGTGATAAAACTGCACTTTTCAGAGTGGCCTTTTATTGTGGGCAGTCTAAGGCACACCTGTGCACTAATCATGGTGTCTAATCAGCATCCTGATATGGCACACCTGTGAGGTGGGATGGATTATCTCAGCAAAGGAGAAGTGCTCAGTATCACAGATTTAGACTGGTCTGTGAACAATATTTGAGGGAAATGGTGATATTGTGTATGTGGAAAAAGTTTTAGATCTTTGAGTTCATCTCATACAAAATGGGAGCAAAACCAAAAGTGTTGCGTTTATATTTTTGTTGAGTGTAATTCTGGTGTTTAACTGTTGAGTTGAGCCCTTAAACATGTTTGGTTTGAACTGACCGGCTGGCCGTGTTTCGCTCTGTTGCAGGTGAACCTGGCTTTTGCAGAGGCGTCCATGTCAGCATTCAACACAGTGATCAACTTTGTGTACGCTGTCCACAACGAGTGGTACTTTGGCCTTGTTTACTGTCAGTTCCACAACTTCTTTCCTATTGCAGCCATATTCACCAGCATTTACTCCATGACTGCTATAGCACTGGACAGGTGTGTGTGTGTGTGCCTTTTCTGCAGCAAATGTACTCTTTCAGTCAGCCCAGGCCAGAAATATTTATGTCCCAACGTGACTTTGAAGTCAAACTGACAGTGTAGCGAAGAGATATACCTTGAGGCTGGAGAGGCGCTAAACCACTGCAGCCAAATGGAAACTCTAAAGGGTTTTTTTTCCCTCACAGCATTCACTTGAATGTTGCGATGAAAGAATGATTTTGAAATTGCAGAGCTGATGCGGAATATGCCAACAGACCAGAGTCCAGGAATGTGTGACAAGCCTCGAAATTAAATATCTCTTAGGGTTTCAGACAAAACTGGCTGGACACAAAGGCAGGACTCGGACACAAAAAGGTACATTCAGAGGCTTTACTCGTTTACCAGGCAGGGTTCGGTACGCAGGATAGCAAATCGAGATAAGCAAAAGTGTCCAAAACATAAGGCGACAGGTGAGGCCAAAAAGCAGAGCGGAAAAACGGTACACAGCAGGGCATAAGACAAGAAAATGTGGACACTGTGGATAAAGGCTGGAAACGCAATACAGTACCGTGGTAACCGAAGTGTGGGAAAGCCCCGCTCCCCCCAAAACCCCTTAAAGGTCCACTTTTGTAGCAATTTTAAATACATTTCTTGCACATACTAATAATCAGATTCTAATACTTTGAAAAAAAAAATAGATATTATTTAATAATATATTACTATTATCTGACTTACTATTTGTAATATTTAAGAACAAAACAATTTTTGCCTAAAACCGAAGAGCTTCATACAGTAAACACTATAAGTATGTAGTGTATTATTTGAGAATGACTGTATGAATTAAACATACATATCGAGGTGAAATCCTAGAGAGATTTCACGTGACATCACTATACACAGCAGAGCTGCACGGTGCCATGACAGACCGCCCGCACTGTTGTTATAATGCAGACAAGTAGACAGTTAAAGTAAATTGGATTTGAATAAGATTTTAGTGCTACATTATAGTTTTATGCTTTCTTGTTTGACCCATTGTTCCCAAATACATGTACAAAGTACTCACTGATTATAGCACCATTTCCATTTATGTTGTTGAACAAAAAAGGAAAAAATATTTGCGGTCACTGGGACTCACTAAGTTAAATCTGCACTGCAACTTTTGTATTCTGTTGTTAGTAATATTGCACTGTTTTGTTTTGCTTGAACGTAGAACCTTTTTGTTATTCATATTGTGGGAGTAGTCAGGACTTCTAAAAATCTGAACAGGAAATCTGTTTTTTTATTTATTTATTTATTTTTTCATTGTTACTTTATGTTTGACCAAAAATTTAACTTTTATAAGGTCCATTAATGTTTGGTGTGTGTGTGTGTGTGTGTGTGTGTGTGTGTGTGTGTGTGTGTGTGTGTGTGTGTGTGTGTGTGTGTAGGGGCACTTTGAGTGACAGCTCATGTTGTCACAGCTTTTTTTTTTTAGCATTTTATTACAAATATCTGTAATAATATGGCTTGTTGGTTTGTTAAATCTTGTAACAGATCATTAAAGGTGTGTGTGTGTGTGTGTGTGTGTGTGTGTGTGTGTGTGTGTGTGTGTGTGTGTGTGTGTGTGTGTGTGTGTGTGTGTGTGTGCGCAGAAGGGGTTTTTGGCAGGCCCCCAGGCAGCCGGGGGGCGGCACAAGCACTTAAGAATAAAATAACTAATCAGTGTACTGTGTGTGTGAATTTGTCAGATACATGGCCATCATCCATCCCCTGCAGCAGAGGTTGTCTTCAACAGAGACACGGGTGCTGATCGGTGTGTTCTGGGCGCTGGCTTTGCTTTTCGCCTTCCCTCAGTACTACTACTCCTCCATCACCGTGCTGCCGGGTCGCACAGTCTGCTACATAGACTGGCCCGAATACTCTACTGTGGACTTCAAGAAGGTGTGAGTATTGGAAAGGCTCACAGTCCGATCAACCCACACAAGCATCTATATCAAGTCCCTGCTCGTGCAGGTGTGTCACTCCATGCAGTAATCACTCCCACCAAGAATACGTTAAAGAAATTAATAAAATTGTAAAAGACCTTGGGCCTGAAATGGTTTCTGTTAGTTCTTATGTAATTCATTGGTTCACAAAGGGTTCTAGCTATTTTTTATCTACAAGGGTAGGCTGAAAAGTTCTAAGGCTGACTATGATGCAGTGGCGAATTGAACAAATTTAGGGTTATTTTTCTACATAGTCTCCCTGTAACTCCACACACTTCTTCCAGCGGTGCTTGAGTGCTTTCATTCCCTTGGCATAGAAGCTTTCATCTTGAGAGTCAAAATAGTCCTCAATGGCAGCCATCACCTCATCATTGCTCCGATAGTGCTTCCCAGCCAAGTTTTTTTTCAGGTTTGGGAACAGATGAAAGTCCGAGGGTGCCAAGTCAGGGGAGTATGGTGGGTGATCTACCAGTTTGAATCCACACTCGTGGATAGTGGCCATGGCCACTGTTGACTTGTGAGCTGGGGCATTGTCTTGTTTCGTCAGCATTCCTGGTCACTTCTTTTTGATAGCCTCGCGTAACTGTCTCAGTAGGTTAGAATAGTACTGTCCATTTATGGTTTGTCCCTTTTCAAGATAGTCTACAAACACAATGCCCTTGGCATCCCAGAAAACCATGACCTTCCCCGCAGACGAAATGACCTTGGCCTTCTTTGGAGGTGGTGACCTTGGGTGTTTCCACTGCACTGATTGTTTTTTTGTCTCTGGTTCAAGGTGGTGAACCCAACACTCATCCTGGGTAAGGAAACGTTCCATGTAATTGGCTGGATCCTCTTCAAATTGCACCAAGTTTGCCTTCGACATGACTAGCCTGGTGCGTTTCTGATCAGGCATCAGAAGACGTGGCACCCACCGAGCCGACACCTTTGACATTCCAAATTCTTCATGCAGAATGTGTTCAATTCTCTCACGGGATATTCCCATAGCATCTGCTAGCTGATTAATCATCGATCGTCTGTCGTCCATCACCATTTCATGAACAAGGTCAATGTTTTTCTGGGTTGTGGCTGTTGCAGGCCGCCCAGACCTTGGGTCGTCTTCAAGGCTCTCTCTGCCCCTCTTAAATTCAGCTGCCCACTTCTGCACTGTAGATATGGAGGGAGCTTCATCCCCTAATGTGGCAACCATATCCGCATGAATATCCTTGGGCTTTAACCCCTTTTTATGCAGGTACTTAATCACACCGCAATGCCAGATTTTGTCCATTTTTGCCGTTTCCCTCTACCACAAACTTTCAAACTTGGCTATGATCCACGAACTACCTCACAACCTGGAAGAAAAAACACAGTTAGTCATCAGAAGAGTTGAACTTAATGCATGCCAAGATTTATTGAAATGGCATTTCTCCTCCTTGGTGAGCCTTAGAACTTTTCAGCCTACCCTCGTATTTCCTTCTGGTTAAATAATTCGGTACTTCAATGTTTCCCATAATCCACCAGCGCTTTCCCAGAATGCACCGCGTCACCAGCAGAGTTCCTGCATTTCAAAGCCATGCAAGTGATGGCTAGCGAGGATGTGGACGGCACCATTCCGCGAGTTCACGAGCGATTATGATGATGACGCGTTCTCCCAAGTTGAGAGGGTTATCTAGAGGAGGTGTAGCACCTGTGATGGACTTCTGCCATGCCTCGGTGTTGTCTTATCGTCCATACTTCACGAGATGTGTTTACATTGTGCCTTAAACCGGAACTCTGCTGAAACTGACCTCTCGCGTGTGTCACGGACAACGAGATGGCGCGACATTCACTACTGCAAAACAGTGAATGAGACTGCCCACCTAAAAAAGGGAATCAAACATCCAAATTCAAATTAGCCTCAAATATAATAATAATAATAATAAGAATAATAAGAATAATAATAAGAATAACCTTTACTTAACCAGGTAGAATTCCATTGACATCAAAACCTCTTTTGCAAGGATGACCTGGCCAACAAAGACAGCAGCACACATCATCGTGGACAAGTTAACATCAACATGACAACGCTGGTGGTGAAGAAAATACAATCAACCTGGTCATAATTACATTGCACATGAAGTAAAGTCTCCAGCAGGTTTGGATTAGAAACATAGGCAGTGAGCAAAAGAATCCCATTCATGATCTCATAAAATAGGCCGGAAGGTGTTCAATATTAATTCCTTAATATTGTATTTCTCAGCCAGGCCAACAAATCCTGTTTCAGTCAGTTTAATTAATATTAATTTGTTCAGTCAAAACTTATGACAGAGGAAGAGTCCAGAAATCTGTTCCGGACGGATTGTCCTGAGTGTAACGTGGTCACTTCAATGAAGTAGCCAATTACCAAGTACAATGCCAATTTCAGGCAAGGTGATTTTATGACAAGTAAGTCTTTTTTAGTTTTTTTTTTTTATTATTATTATTATTATTATTATTTCTATTATTGTTGTTGTTGTTTGTTTGTTATTTTGAAATTGTAAATGAGCTCACAAGATCTTGGTGGAACCTTGGGTGGAATAATTTTGTATCAAACAAGCAGTTACTTAGGGAGGCTCTGATGAGAAATGTCACTTACATTGTAAGGGATTATGAATGAATGAATGAATTTTTTTTTCTGCACACAATTCAACAATAACAAAAAAAAAAACTCATAACAAAACAACTACAATTAACCCGTGTGGCCGAAAGGGCGAGGGCTGAAGCAAAACTTAGAAATGCCCACCCCTTATACTATAAAAATAAGAAATACATACTGTATATACACACACATATATACATGCATGCACACATAAACACAATTTAATAAATACATATCTACACATATCTACACATATCTATATATATATCTATATATATATAGATATAGATATATATATATATACACTCAACAAAAATATAAACGCAACACTTTTGGTTTTGCTCCCATTTTGTATGAGATGAACTCAAAGATCTAAAACTTTTTCCACATACACAATATCACCATTTCCCTCAAATATTGTTCACAAACCAGTCTAAATCTGTGATAGTGAGCACTTCTCCTTTGCTGAGATAATCCATCCCACCTCACAGGTGTGCCATATCAAGATGCTGATTAGACACCATGATTAGTGCACAGGTGTGCCTTAGACTGGCCACAATAAAAGGCCACTCTGAAAGGTGCAGTTTTGTTTTATTGGGGGGGATACCAGTCAGTATCTGGTGTGACCACCATTTGCCTCATGCAGTGCAACACATCTCCTTCGCATAGAGTTGATCAGGTTGTCAATTGTGGCCTGTGGAATGTTGGTCCACTCCTCTTCAATGGCTGTGCAAAGTTGCTGGATATTAGCAGGAACTGGTACACGCTGTCGTATACGCCGGTCCAGAGCATCCCAAACATGCTCAATGGGTGACATGTCCGGTGAGTATGCCGGCCATGCAAGAACTGGGACATTTTCAGCTTCCAAGAATTGTGTACAGATCCTTGCAACATGGGGCCGTGCATTATCCTGCTGCAACATGAGGTGATGTTCTTGGATGTATGGCACAACAATGGGCCTCAGGATCTCGTCATGGTATCTCTGTGCATTCAAAATGCCATCAATAAAATGCACCTGTGTTCTTCGTCCATAACAGACGCCTGCCCATACCATAACCCCACCGCCACCATGGGCCACTCGATCCACAACATTGACATCAGAAAACCGCTCACCCACACGACGCCACACACACTGTCTGTCATCTGCCCTGAACAGTGTGAACTGGGATTCATCCGTGAAGAGAACACCTCTCCAACGTGCCAAACGCCAGCGAATGTGAGCATTTGCCCACTCAAGTCGGTTACGACGACGAACTGGAGTCAGGTCGAGACCCTGATGAGGATGACGAGCATGCAGATGAGCTTCCCTGAGACGGTTTCTGACAGTTTGTGCAGAAATTCTTTGGTTATGCAAACCAATTGTTTCAGCAGCTGTCCGAGTGGCTGGTCTCAGACGATCTTGGAGGTGAACATGCTGGATATGGAGGTCCTGGGCTGGTGTGGTTACACGTGGTCTGCGGTTGTGAGGCTGGTTGGATGTACTGCCAAATTCTCTGAAACACCTTTGGAGACGGCTTATGGTAGAGAAATGAAGATTCAATACACGAGCAACAGCTCTGGTTGACATTCCTGCTGTCAGCATGCCAATTGCACGCTCCCTCAAATCTTGTGACATCTGTGGCATTGTGCTGTGTGATAAAACTGCACCTTTCAGAGTGGCCTTTTATTATGGACAGTCTAAGGCACACCTGTGCACTAATCATGGTGTCTAATTAGCATCTTGATATGGCACACCTGTGAGGTGGGATGGATTATCTCAGCAAAGGAGAAGTGCTCACTATCACAGATTTAGACTGGTTTGTGAACAATATTTGAGGGAAATGGTGATATTGTGTATGTGTAAAAAGTTTTAGATCTTTGAGTTCATCTCATACAAAATGGGAGCAAAACCAAAAGTGTTGCGTTTATATTTTTGTTGAGTGTATATACGAGGGCTGTCCGTAAAGTATAGGTCCTTTTTATTTTTTTCAAAAACTATATGGATTTCATTCATATGTTTTTACGTCAGACATGCTTGAACCCTCGTGCGCATGCGTGAGTTTTTCCACGCCTGTCGGTGACGTCATTCGCCTGTGAGCACTCCTTGTGGGAGGAGTCGTCCAGCCCCTCGTCGGAATTCCTTTGTCTGAGAAGTTGCTGAGAGACTGGCGCTTTGTTTGATCAAAATTTTTTCTAAACCTGTGAGACACATCGAAGTGGACATGGTTCGAAAAATTAAGCTGGTTTTCAGTGAACATTTTAACAGCTGATGAGAGATTTTGAGGTGATTCTGTCGTTTTAAGGACTTTTCACGGTGCGAGACGTCGTGCAGCGCTCTCAGGCAGCGTCATCAGCCTGTTTCAAGCTTAAAACCTCCACATTTCAGGCTCTATTGATCCAGGACGTCGTGAGAGAACAGAGACGTTTCAGAAGAAGTCGGTTTCAGCATTTTATCCGGATATTCCACTGTTAAAGGAGATTTTTTTAATGAAAGACGTGCGGACGGGTCCGCGCGTCGGGACGCAGCCGACGCGGCGCGGCGGCACAGGAAAAACACCTCCGTGTTGATAACCATTTGTTAAAATCCAGTTGGCTTTTGATGGCTTTCATTGGAGTGAGTATATGAGAAATTGTTTATCAGCTGGAGATGTTCTAACTTGTCCTCAAGGCTTCCAACAGAGGTGTTTTTCCTGTGGCGGAGCGTCGCGGCGGCTGCGAGCCGACGCTGCAATCCGCCCGCACGTCTTTCATTAAAAAAATCTCCTTTAACAGTGGAATATATATATATATACATATATATATATACATATACACATATATATACATATATATACATATATATATATATATATATATATATGTACACACACACACACAGTGGGGAAAATAAGTATTTGACCCCCTGTCAGTTTTGCAGGTGTTCCCACCTACAAAAAATGGAGAGGTCTGTAATTTTTATTGTAGGTACACTTCAACTGTGAGAGACAGAATCTAAAAAAAATCCAGAAAATCACATTGTATGATTTTTAAATAATTAATTTGGATTTTATTGCATAAAATAAGTATTTGATCCCCTACCAACCAGCAAGAATTCTGGCTCTGACAGACCTGTTAGTTTTTCTTTAAGAAGCCCTCTTATTCTGCACTCTTTACCTGTATTAACTGCACCTGTTTGAACTTGTTATGTATAAAAGACACCTGTTCACACACTCAATCAATCACACCACCATAGCCAAAACCAAAGAGCTGTCTAAGGACACCAGGGACAAAACTGTAGACCTGCACAAGGCTGGGATGGACTACAGGACAACAGGCAAGCAGCTTGGTAGAAGACAGCAACATTTATGATTATTTATTAAAAAGTGGAAGAAACAAAAGATGACTGTCAATCTCCCTTGGTTTGGGATTCCATGGAAGATCTCACTTTGTGGGGTAAGAATGATTCTGAGAAAGCTCAGAACTACACAGGAGGACCTGGTCAATGACCTGAAGAGAGCTGGGACCACAGTCACAAAGATTACATTAGTAACACATGATGCTGTCATGGTTTAAAATCCTGCAGGGCAGCAAGGTCTCACTGCTCAAGCCAGCACATGTCTAGGCCCGTTTGAAGTTCACCAGTGACCATCTGGATGATCCAGAGGAGGCATGGGAGAAGGTCATGTGGTCAGATGAGACCAGAATAGAGCTTTTTGGAATCAACTCCACTTACCATGTTTAGAGGATGAGAACAACACCAAGAAAACCATCCCAACCGTGAAGCATGGGGGTGGAAACATCACACTCTGGGGGTGCTCTTCTGCAAAGGGGACAGGACGACTGCACCATATTGAAGGGAGGATGGATGGGGTCATGTATTGCAAGATTTTGGCAAACAACCTCCTTCCCTCAGTAAGAGCATTGAAGATGGGTCATGGCTGGGTCTTCCAGCATGACAATGACCCCAAACACACAGCCAGGGCAACTCCGTAAGAAGCATTTCAAGGTCCTGGAGTGGCCTGGCCAGTCTCCAGACCTGAACTCAAGAGAAAATCTTTGGAGAGAGCTGAAACTCCAAACCTGAAAGATTTGGAGAAGATCTGTATGGAGGAGTGGGCCAAAATCCCTGTTGCAGTGTGTGAAAACTTGGTCAAGAACTACAGGAAACGTCTGACCTCTGTAATGGCAGACAAATGTTTTGTTAAGCTCTGTTTTTCTAGGGGGTCAAATACTTATTTTATGCAATAAAAAGCAAATTAATTATTTAAAAATCATACAATGTGATTTTCTGGATTATTTTTTTTTTAGATTCTGTCTCTCACAGTTGAAGTGTACCTATGACAAAAATTACAGACCTCTCCATTCTTTGTGGGTGGGAAAACCTGCAAAACTGACAGGGGGTCAAATACACTCAACAAAAATATAAACGCAACACTTTTGGTTTTGCTCCCATTTTGTATGAGATGAACTCAAAGATCTAAAACTTTTTCCACATACACAATATCACCATTTCCCTCAAATATTGTTCACAAACCAGTCTAAATCTGTGATAGTGAGCACTTCTCCTTTGCTGAGATAATCCATCCCACCTCACAGGTGTGCCATATCAAGATGCTGATTAGACACCATGATTAGTGCACAGGTGTGCCTTAGACTGCCCACAATAAAAGGCCACTCTGAAAGGTGCAGTTTTATCACACAGCACAATGCCACAGATGTCGCAAGATTTGAGGGAGCGTGCAGTTGGCATGCTGACAGTAGGAATGTCAACCAGAGCTGTTGCTCGTGTATTGAATGTTCATTTCTCTACCATAAGCCATCTCCAAAGGCGTTTCAGAGGATTTGGCAGTACATCCAACCAACCTCACAACTGCAGACCACGTGTACCCACACCAGCCCAGGACCTCCACATCCAGCATGTTCACCTCCAAGATCGTCTGAGACCAGCCACTCGGACAGCTGCTGAAACAATCGGTTTTCATGACCAAAGAATTTCTGCACAAACTGTCAGAAACCGTCTCAGGGAAGCTCATCTGCATGCTCGTCGTCCTCATCGGGGTCTCGACCTGACTCCAGTTGGTCGTCGTAACCGACTTGAGTGGGCAAATGCTCACATTCGCTGGCGTTTGGCACGTTGGAGAGGTGTTCTCTTCACGGATGATGCGAAGGAGATGTGTTGCACTGCATGAGGCAAATGGTGGTCACACCAGATACTGACTGGTATCCCCCCCAATAAAACAAAACTGCACCTTTCAGAGTGGCTTTTTATTGTGGGCAGTCTAAGGCACACCTGTGCACTAATCATGGTGTCTAATCAGCATCTTGTTATGGCACACCTGTGAGGTGGGATGGATTATCTCAGCAAAGGAGAACTGCTCACTATCACAGATTTCGACTGGTTTGTGAACAATATTTGAGGGAAATGGTGATATTGTGTATGTGGAAAAAGTTTTAGATCTTTGAGTTCATCTCATACAAAATGGGAGCAAAACCAAAAGTGTTGCGTTTATATTTTTGTTGAGTATACTTATTTTCCCCACTGTATATACACACCCATGATGACTAAAAAATAAATACCAAATACTATAAAAAAAAAATGTGCAAAATTAATCAGTGAACTCACAATGGCTCACAACACACAATACTGAAAGCAATAACAAAATCAAGTCTTCAAACTATAGCAAGCAATTTTATTACTCTTGTAATGCCTACTAAAGTACCAAGTACATTAATATTGTCAGAACAGTTGTTCCAGATGTTGACACCTTTAACAGAAGCACAGAGACTTTTTGCAGTAGTTTAGATCCTTAATTTCTCAAAAAATAAAATTCCTCTCAAATTATAACTGGAGTTCGCCAGTTTAAACAGATGCTGGACATGTGCCAACAGTTTATTTTTTAACTTTATACATGATTTGTATTGTGATGTACTCAACCAAGTCCCAGAATTTTAGAATATGTAAACAAGCAAACAATGGATTTGTTGGCTCGCAGTATAATTTGTTACAGATCATTCGTATAGCTTTCTTTTGCAACAAAATACTGGATTAGAATTAGTTTTATAAGTATTTCCCCAAACCTCAATGCAATAGGTCATATACAGTAGTGTTCAGAATAATAGTAGTGCTATGTGACTAAAAAGATTAATCCAGGTTTTGAGTATATTTCTTATTGTTACATGAGAAACAAGGTACCAGTAGATTCAGTAGATTCTCCCAAATCCAACAAGACCAAGCATTCATGATATGCACACTCTTAATGATATGAAATTTGGCTATTAGTAAAAAAGTAGAAAAGGGGGTATTCACAGTAATAGTAGCATCTGCTGTTGATGCTACAAACTCAAAACTGTTGTGTTCAAACTGCTTTTTTAGCAATCCTGTGAATCACTAAACTAGTATTTAGTTATAAAACCACAGTTTTTCATGATTTCTTCACATTTGCGAGGCATGGAGTCAACCAACTTGTGGCACCTTTCAGCTGTTATTCCACTCCAAGATTCTTTAACAACATTCCAGAATTCATTCACATTTCTTGGTTTTGCTTCAGAAACAGCTTTTTTGATGTCACCCCACAAGTTCTCAATTGGATTTAGGTCCGGGGATTGGGCAGGCCACTCCAAAACATTAATTTTGTTGGTTTGGAACCAAGATTTTACTCGTTTACTCGTGTGCTTAGGGTCATTGTCTTGTTGAAACACCCATTTCAAGGGCATGTCCTCTTCAGCATAAGGCAATATGACCTCTTCAAGTATTTTGACATATCCAAACTGATCCATGATACCTGGTATGCGATATATAGGCCCAACACCATAGTAGGAGAAACATGCCCATATCATGATGCTTGCACCACCATGCTTCACTGTCTTCACTGTGAACTGTGGCTTGAATTCAGACTTTGGGGGTCATCTCACAAACTGTCTGCGGCCCTTGGACCCAAAAAGAACAATTTTACTTTCATCAGTCCACAAAATATTCCTGAGCCTTTGCCATTCTGGTTATTCTTCTATCCATTTTGATGGTTGTTTTCCGTTTTCTTCCACGCGTCTCTGTTTTGTTTTTTGTTTTTGTTTTTTTGTCCATTTTAAAGCATTGGAAATCATTGTAGATGAACAGCCTATAATTTTTTGCACCTGCGTATAAGTTTTCCCCTCTCCAATCAACTTTTTAATCAAACTACGCTGTTCTTCTGAACAATGTCTTGAATGTCCCATTGTCCTTAGGCTTTCAAAGAGAAAAGCATGTTCAACAGGTGCTGGCTTCATCCTTAAATAGGGGACACCTGATTCACACCTGTTTGTTCCACAAAATTGACGAACTTACTGACTGAATGCCACACTACTATTATTGTGAACACCCCCTTTTCTACGTTTTTTACTAATAGCCCAATTTCATAGCCTTAAGAGTGTGCATATCATGAATGCTTGGTCTTGTTGGATTTGTGAGAATCTACTGAATCTACTGGTACCTTGTTTCCCATGTAACAATAAGAAATATACTCAAAACCTGGATTAATCTTTTTAATTAATCTTTTTAGTAATGAATGAATTATAATGTGAGTTACAACATTTTGGCCATGTGATGCACTTTTCAGGATGCATTTGAAGATGACCCAAGTTATAACAGAAAGCCACTAGTAATTATAATGACTATTTATATAGAACGTCCCAAGAATCAAAGCGTGAAACAAAATAAACTCCAATAATAAAAGAACAAATACCAGTAATAAAACATACACTACAACACTGCACAAAAATCCCAAATTAAAGAGCTCATAACACAGAGTGATGAGCTCGTAACACTGCAGTGATGCGGTCGCTGTATCGGACCATCGTGGTGAAGAGAGAGCTGAGTAGGAGGCCAAAGCTCTCGATTTACTGATCGATCTACGTTCCAACCCTCACCTATGGTCGTGAGATTTGGCTCATGACGGAAGGAATGAGATCGCGAGTAGAAGCGGCCAAAATGAGTTTCCTCCGCAGGGTGGCTGGGCGCTCCCTTAGAGATAAGGTGAGGAGCTCTGTCACTCGGGAGGAGCTCGGAGTCGAGCCGCTGCTCCTCCACGTCGAAAGGAGCCAGCTGAGGTGGCTCGGGCATCTTTTCCAGATGCCCCCTGGACGCCTCGCTGGAGAGGTGTTCCGGGCATGTCCCATTGGGAGGGGTCCCCGGGGAAGACCCAGGACACGCTGGAGGGACTACGTCTCTCGGCTGACTTGGGAACGCCTCGGGGTTCCCCCGGAGGAGCTGGGGGAGGTGTGTGTGAATCAGGAGGTCTGGGCGGCTTTGCTTGAGCTGCTGCCCCGTGACCCGACTCCGGATAAAATGGATGGATGAATGGATGGATAACGCAGAGTTAGGGAATAACCCTGTTGTGTCTGATGATTTGCTGATGTTAATGCTGGATTTTAATTGAGTTTTGCCGGCGACACGTTAACGGAGCTGGTAAAAAGGAGTTTTAGTAAAACGGCTATTTGTGACCATAATCCAGCATTAGCATCCGCAAATCAGACACAGGGGGCTTATTCCCATTCTAATCCAATTCCAACATTTGCACAGATCCATGTCCACCACTGAAGGCTACATCTTAATTCACATAATATATTTCGGTAAAAATGTTATGCAGACAAAGGGTGTGATTAAAGCTTACCATGGCAACAGTGTCTTCATGCCAAACTGGAAATTCTCTGAGCAGAATCCACATCACTACTTTCGTATGGTAGCTTAAATGAATCCATTTCGCTGTCGTCACGCCAGCAGTTTCTCTGCATTACTGTCATCTGCGTAGCAATGCACGCAGACAGGGCATGGAGTAACACATCAAATGTGAAACAGTTTTAATATTTCTCCACCATTTACACGATATTTTATTGTCTGAAATCTCACACAATTAACCAATTAGATTTGCAGAAAAAAATGTAATGCAACTTATACTCCAGTGCAACTTATATATGTTTTTTCCTCTTCAAGAGGAATTTTTTTGACAGGTGCGACTTGTACTCTGGAAAATACGATAACTTAAAACAGAAGACACTGTGACATGTTTTATTTTATGTGCATCTTTAACTCTATTGTATATTGGTTTTATTTTTTATGAATTCTATGTCTTTGATTTTATTGTAAAGTGCTTTGAACACCATCTGGCTGTTCTAAAGGGCTATAGAAATAAATGATTGATTGATTGATTTCATTATCACTAAATCAGTTTTTTCCGTTCTTTTCATCCATTTCTGTCTCACCTCTACTCTGGATCCACACTGACATCCTGTAGATACTATGTTAGTGTGACAGTGCTGAACTATTTCCTGCCGCTGTGTATTATGGGTTGTGCGTACATAACCGTGGGCATCTCCCTCTGGGCAAGTGAGATCCCCGGAGACTCGTCTGAACTCTACAAAGAGCAACTTATTGCCAAACGCAAGGTGATGCAAACTCTCACACACTGACACAAGACCTTCTGTTCGTGGTGGTCTGAAACTCATATTACTGCACTGACACTGATCAGATGCCAGTCTGTGTATTTTACAATGGCTCTGCCTTATAAGCCGTACTTTGATTTAGGCCAGTGTTTCTCATAGTTTTTCAGACCAACGAACACTTAACCAATAAGAAAAACATCTTGCAGACCACCTAACTCCCCAAATATACAAATACAATACGTCTGCTGAGCACTCCAACAGTATATTACAATCTGTTAGTCTTTGTAGTACTTTTTAAACAGTTTGAGAAACACCTTTAAGTTAGAATGTACAGCAGGTAAAATAAGTATTGACCACGTCACCATTTTTCTCAGTAAATATATTTCTAAAGGTGCTATTGACATGAAATTTTAATCAGATGTCAGTAACAACCCAAGTAATCCACACATACAAAGACACCAAACCATAGATGTCCATAAATTGTCATGTGTAGTAATGTGAAATGACAAGAAAAAAGTATTGAACACCTGAAGAAAGGGAGGTGCAAGCCAAGACACCAGCTGAAATCTATCAGTAATTAGAAAGCAATCTTGCCCCTTGTCAGTGCAAATTAATATCAGCTAGTTCAGTCCCAACTGATGGCCTATAAAAAGGTGTCTCATTACCAAGGTGTCACACTAGAAACATCTCATGATGGGTCACAGCAAAGAGCTCTCTCAAGATCTTCCCATCCTCACTGCAAAACATACTGATGGCATTGGTTACAGAAGGATTTCTAAACATCTGAATGTTCCAGTGAGCACTGTAGGGGCCATAATCTGAAAGTGGAAAAAACATAATTTCACCATAAACCGGCCACGGCCAGGTGCTCCTCCTAAGATTTCTGACAGAGGACTGAAAATAATTATTAGAAGAGTTATCCAAGAGCCAAGGGCTGCTTCAGAAAGACCTGGAGTTAGCGGGTACAATTGAAAATACTAAACCACTGTGGCCTGTATGCACGCTCACCATGGAAGACTCCATTGAAGAAAAAGCATGTTAAAGCTCATTTAAATTTTGCTGCACAAGATTTAGACAAGCCTGTGAAATACTTGGAGAATATAGTGTGGCCAGATGAGACCAAAATTTAGCAATTTGGATGCCATAATACACACCATAAATGGCGCTGCCCATCAGCCCAAAAACACCATACCAACAGTGAAGTTTGGAGTTGAGAACATCATGGTGCAGGGCTGTTTTTCACCATCCAGCACTGACAAACTTCATTATAATTGATACATTATAATTGATGTCTCGGTACATTGAACATGTACCGAGACATTCTTGCTAAAAATCTACCAGGATGATGAAGATGAATTGGGGGTGGACATTTCAGCAAGACAGTGATCCCAAACACACAGCCAAGGAAACTCTCAGTTGGTTTTTGATAATGAAAATAAAGACTCTAGAATGGGCCAGCCAGCCACGTGACTCCAATCTAATAGAAAATCTGTGGAAAGAACTAAGGGCCCTGTCCCACTGGCGTTTAGGAGGATTTGCGCATGAAGTGAGGAGACAAAAGCTGAGCGTCCGCAACAAAGGTGGGCAGAAATGACAAATGTCCCGGGGTGGATCAGTGAATACATGAGGAAGAAAAGCGGATATAACAGGGAACAGAAGCTAAGGCGACCACGGAGGCGCCCCCATGAGGGGCACAGCGGCCGTGATGCACTCGCTCCATCTGTGCCCACTCTGTCTGCATGCGCAACATACCATTTGCGATCGTGATGTGGCCGTGCTGGGCACGCGTCATATCTGTTTTGCATGCTGTCCCGGTCCGCCGCCAAGCCGCGCCAACCCGTCGGTTGCGGATATCAGCGGATGACAGGGGATATGCGACGCGTTGGTTGTGTATGTCCTGCGTATGTCTTCAGTATGTGTTCAGGCAGTGATGCGGATCTCAAAAATCCTGGCTGCGGACATGCGTGCCTCTGTGGATGATCACGGACGTGTTCGGATGGCGGCCGACTCATACAGGAATGTTACACGGTTATTGCGGTTGTTTGGCGGATGTGGGCCACTTTTGTGCGCATTCCATCTGCAAATCCTCCTAAACGCCAGTGGGACAGGGCCCTAAGGATTCAGAGTTCATAGAAGAGGTCCACAGAACCTTCAAGGTTTGAAGACTGTTTGTGTGGAACAATGCACCAAAATCACACCTGAGCAAAGGATGTGACAAATTTCTCCATACAGGAAGAGTCTTAAAGCTTCATTACCAACACAGACTTTTGAAGAAAGTATTAAATCATTTTCAGTAAACGTGTTCAGTATTTTTTTTTTCCTTGTGTCATTCTATTTTATTACACATAACTTAATTTCTGTACATATTTGTTTTGGATTCATTGCATGTATGGAATACTTGGGTTGTTATCAACATCTGGTAAAAATTTCATGTCTATGGGGCAGCGCAGTCTTGTTTGAATCCCTGCGTGATATTGCGGGATTTGGCCACTTCTGCGGACAGCCTGCCAGTGCTAACCACTAAGCCAACAAATGCATTTGGGTGCAGATTCTCTTTTTCATGTGTGGAGTTTAAAAAGGAGGGTGGAGACTACGCTAGCAAGGATAACTCAGTATCAACAATAGCTTTCTATGCTAGCATGGCTAGTTAGCACACAACTGAGTCCAAAAGTAGGCTGTTCAGAAACTGTCCACTAGTCCTAGGATCCAGTAGTCCTAGGGTCCACTAGCCCTAGTACTAAGGAGAGCAGATTGAAGTTGTTTTTTTTTTCTTTTACATTTATGGTAGGCTATATGTTGCACTAAAGTGGGTTAAGTAATGTTACAAAAGTGTGACAAATAAAACAATTATGGTGAATTACCATTATTTGTTGATTTTCAATTCGACAGATTTACAGACAACAGTACAAATAAAGGTGATTAATGGTGTATGTCAACAGAATTATATGTTATATTTTTGTAAATTGAACAAAACTGGATCTGGTTTGTTATTTGAAAGTATTACATTTATTTGTGAACTTTAAAGTCAGTTTGGGGTTGTAATTTACACCTTCAAATAATATAAAGAGCTTAACACCAGTGGACCCTCCTCAACTCTTCAGTTTATTTGTAAGCAAATCGTGTTCATTTAATGTGTTCACCAGGTAATGCCAGGCCCCTGCTTACTTGGTGATTGTGTTGAAGACTGTAGATAAAAGGCTGGTTAGGCCTGGTGGTGGGTCAATAAAACTCAGAGGATAGCTTAATACCAAAACTGCTTGATGCTTAACACAAAATTTGATGTTGCCCATTTTTCTCATTATTTTACGGTTTGCTGATGCGCAATTTCAATGGGGTATGATAAACCCTGCTTTTTGACTTTGTAATTCGCTTGCATTATTACCAGGTCAAAAAAAAAAAATCATAAATATGTTTCAAATTGAGAAGTAAATGAAATGCATTGTTCAAATAATAAACATTCTTCTAAAGGGCTCATAAAGAACACAAGGAGCACAAAAATATTATCACAATAATAAAGACTCCAATTTAGTAGTGCTGAAAGACTATGCCAACAAGATGAATCAAGCTTTTTTCGGAAATGTTTGTTATGGTTCGGCGTGGATGAAGGACGAACCCAAAAGCAGGGAGCAGAAAAGGTGCGTAAGAAAAGAGATTTATTTACAATGAGTTCAAGTACTGAGATTAATGAGTCAAGTGTGCGGCAATCTAGCCGCGTGGAGACCGGCCCGCTCAGCGGTGGAACCACAGGAGCCGCAGCCCAGATGTCTTCAGTTCAGTTGCTTCTTAGTGTTTGTTGTCAGGAAAAGTTCATAGTTTAGTTTGTATGATATTCCAAGCAGAGTTCAGTGTGAAGCGGCTCATGTGAGCAGAGGTGAACAAACACTTAGTAGAAGCAGAGTGTGAGAGCTCTGCGCACAGGCTGCAGGTCAAGCTGGTCTCGGTGCGGCAGCAACGAGGATGAAGTCAGCTCTAAGCTGAGGCTCAGACAGGTGGTGTGTGGAAACACCCAAAAAGTCAGCAAAATTCTATTTCTGGAAAAATAGAGAGGCCAAGCTTACCGTGGAAGAACTTTGAAAAGTTATTTTTTTAGTTACTTTTTAGTTGCTTTATACAGTTACTTTATGCAGTTACTTCATTAGCAGCTTTATGGAATTACTTTATTAGAAGCTGCCGAAAACTTAGAAAGATACTAAAGATATTAGAAAAACAAAAAATTTCACTGATAAACAATCGGTTAACAGTTATTATGGATTCAGAACCAGTGTTGCCACAGTTACTTTGAAAAGTTACTTTATGCAGTTACTTCATTCACAGCTTTATGCAGTTCCTTTATTCGCAGTTGCCAACAGCTTGTAAGTAATAAGTAATGTAACTAATAAGGTAACTAGTAATATAACTTGGTTACTTTTAAGATTGAGCAATCAGCAAAGTAACTAATAAGTTACTTTTCTGAGTACTAAATTTTAAAATAACCAAGTTAGATTATGAGTTACTTTGTTAATTACATTCAGCAGCTGCTGACAAGTAGCTGCTAATGAAGTAACAGTAAAATATAACTGTATATACTAACTAATGAAGTAACTTTTGTTGTGGGGGGGGGGGGCGTTACTATGTAGTTGCAAAACAGTGTTATTTCATTTAATGGATGTTTTTAAAATCTGAAAATCAAACCAATAATTCATATTAATTTCAACCCACTCTTCATCCTCGTTTGTCCACGGCAGGTGGTGAAGATGATGATCGTGGTTGTGTGCACGTTTGCTATCTGCTGGCTGCCGTATCACATCTACTTCTTGTTGCACCAGTTCTTTCCTGATTTGTTTGAACAGCGTTACATCCAACAAGTGTACCTGGCGGTTATGTGGCTCGCCATGAGCTCCACTATGTATAACCCAATCATCTACTACTGTCTCAACAGCAGGTATGCTTCTTCTTTCATGTCTGACTGTTCGCTTCATATTTTTCTGTTAAAATGACCAGTTGTTGGCCTGTATTTATCTCTTTGTGTAGGTGATGTGCTCTGTAATCTGCATTTGTGTTGCTAATCCACTGTGCCATTTCTAATCCTCCCTGTTATGAAATATTGAATTTTTTTCCCCACAGGTTCAGAGCAGGTTTCCAGCAGGTGTTTTGTTGCTGTGCTCCTAAAGTCACCAAAGAAGAGCTTGAGCTGAAATTGCCGTGTTACCTACAGACCCAGGTGTGTCTTAGAAAGGCAACTGGTCACATCAGACTACAGCTGAGGCACTTACTTGGCAATAAATTTGATTGTGATTCTGATTGGTTAACATACACCCTGACTAAACACATTCACAAGAGCAAACTGAGATTTCTGATGTCCACTAATCCAGATCCGGATCACCTCCAAATTGCAGTGGCGTCTTCCATGGCCTACAGTTGTATGCAAAAGTTTGGGCATCCCTGATGGTTTCCATGATTTTCCTTTATAAATCATTGGTTGTCTGGATCAGCAATTTCAGTAAAATTTATCATATAACAGACAAAGAGAAATGAGAAGTGAAATGAAGTTTATAAGATTTACAGAAAGTGCGCAATAATTCTTTAAACAAAATTAGGCAGATGCATAAATTTGGGCACCCCAACAGAAAAATACATCAATATTTAGTAGATCCTCCTTTTGCAGAAATAACAGCCTCTAAATTCTTCCTATAGCTTCCAATGAGAGTCTGGATTCTGGTTGAAGATAGTTTGGACAATTCCTCTAGATAAAACATCTCAGGTTTGTTGGTTTCCGAGCATGGACAGGTCGCTTAAAGTAGACCTGCATTGAAATAAATGTGGTCAGATTTCAGAAAGAAATAGCTGATATGTATTTATAAGACCCTTGTGAATGCAGTAAAGTAAATCTGTAAGCCCAAATTTGTAATTCAGCAGAGAAATCTTTGTTTAAAAATGACAAATTTGCAGCTAAAATTTAGCCCTCTGTGAAAACAGTTTGTACAGCCGTATCATTTCCATGATGTCAGGGACAAGACGACGCGCTCCCGCCTTCAGTCTGATCCCGCATTGAAATTGATTTTATCTGTTAGTAATGTTACTTATACACGTCCTTGTTTCACCATCCAAAAGTAAGCTACAATGAATGTGAGATACAGATCTGTGTGCTCAGATCAGCAACGACATCGACAGTGGGCGCCATTCTTCCTCTCCCGCTCTCTGCCTCCGCTGCGCTTATTAAGTCTGCGGGCTCATTAACGAGCTCGTTAACCGCCGACGCGGGCCACTCACACCGCCCGTGTCTGCTTTGCAGCCGGTGTTGTGCCAGATTCAGCGCACAACAACGGCATCACCTCTCTGTCTACTGAATGGAGCTGCAGCACACTTGGCACAAGTCCTGAGATTACGCTCGCTGTGTTAATGCGAAGCGTCCGGTACACCTGTTGCTGCAAGGACAGACTTCTTGCGGCAAAATCCACAGCACCGCACGTCTCGGCAATCGGAGCCCCAGAGCTCCATGGACGCTGAGAGAGGTTTATATATTTTTAATGACTGGGATTCTTTGCGGGTCTCACCTCCATATCCCGCGATGGTACCGGAGGTGAAAGACAGTAGATTTTCATTGCAACACCACTCAATCAAACGGGCGTATGAAAAAGTCCCCCAAAATAATTTTCAAGCACAAATAAAAGAAATGTGTACTCACCAAATGTGTCGCAAGACAATATGAAGTTTTAAAAAAAGTAGATCCTTCTGTATAAGACAAGAAAAAGGTGCAGATGCAAACTGACGTACATCCACAAATTACAATTGGCGCAATACAAAAAATTTGCGGAGGGCTAAATGTTAGCTGTAAATTTGTCATTTTCAAATGAAGATTTCTCCGTTGAATGAAAGATCTGGGCTTGCAGATTTACTTTACTACATTCAGAAGGATCTCATGTGTAAATGTAAGTCATTTTTTGTTCAAAAAATCTGACTGCATTTTTTTCAATGCAGGTCTCCTTTAAAATCACACCACAGATTTTCAATAATATTCAGGTCTGGGGACTGAGATGGCCATTCCAGAACATTGTACTTGTTCCTCTGCATGAATGCCTTAGTAGATTTTGAAGAGTGTTTAGGGTTGTTGTCTTGTTGAAAGATCCTGCACAAAAATTGAGTAAAACAGTGCTCCTACCATGAAAATGGTATAAATGCATTAAAACCATAAATAAATAAATGACTACATCATTAGAAAAGTACAGAATCAAACCATTCATGAACATTGTTCTCAAGAATCTGCTGATATTGACTGGAATCCATGTGACCCTCAACTTTAACAAGATTCCCAGTATCTGCACTGGCCACATAGCCAGACAGCATGATGGAACCACCTCCAAATTTTACTGTAGGCAGCAACTGTTTTTCTTGGAAAACTGTGTTCTTTTTCAGCCATGCATGCCGCCTCTTGTTATGTCCAAATAACAAAATTTTTGTTTCATCAGTCCACAGCACCATATTCCAAAACGAAGCTGGCTTGTCCATATGTGCTTTGGCATACCTCAAGCGACTCTGTTTGTGGCGTGTATGCAGAAAAGGCTTCCTCTGCATTACAGCATCATACAGCATCTCTTTGCGCAAAGTGCGCTGTATAGTTGAATGATGCACAGAGACACTAGCTGCAGCAAGATCATGTTGTAGGTCTATGGAGCAGGTCTGTGGGTTGACTATGACTGTTCTCACCATCCTTCACTTCAGCTTATCTGAGATTTTTCTTGGCCTGCCACTGCAGGCCTTAACTAGTACTGTGCCTGCGGTCTTCAATTTCCTCACTATGTTCCTCACAGTGGAAACTGACAGCTGAAATCTCTGAGATAGCTTTTTGTATCCTTCCCCTAAACCATGATGTAAAAACAATCGTTATTTTCAGGCCATTGGAGAGTTGTTTAGAGGCTCCCATGTTGCCACCCTTTCTCATGATTCCATTCACCTGTGTAAGGATGTCAAGGGTCAGTGAGCTCACAAACTAATTTTGTGTTCCAATAATTAGTGCTAAATGTATTCAAATCAGTAAAATGACAAGGGTGCCCAAATTTATGCACCTGCCCAATTTTGTTTAAAGAATTATTGCACACTTTCTGTAAATACTAGAAACTTCATTTCACTTCTCAAATATCACTGTGTTTGTCTGGTATATGATATATTTAACTGAAATTTCGGATCCAGACAACCAATGATTTATAAAGGAAAATCATCAGGTGTGCCCAAACTTTTGCATACAACTGTACATGAGCTGTGTATGACCATAAAAAAGGTCTGAAGCCACCGTGGCTAAAAGCAGCCAAATTTTGTTCGGTACATCATGTCATTTATCTTAGCATTTAGCTATGTCGCTAATGGGTAGTGCTACCCCACTCAATTGTATGTATGATTTGTCATCCATTTTCACTGATTCCAGGTAAGCATTTATAGAGCCACTCGGATGGAGACTGTTGTTACCTCCACCATCCAACCCAAAGGAGTGGAGCAACAGAAGGAGGAAATACCATCGTACACTGCTTACAGTTGGTCCCAAAGCGAGATCACATCCAACGGCTCAGGATAGGAGACCTTCACCAAGACCTCTAACAGTCCATCAGATAGAACAAGCTCCACCAAGACAAATGTGGTTTTAAAATAATGTCCAGCACTGGCTAGCTTTTAAGCTAGCAGGATGCGGGCTTAAAATAGCGTCCGGCACTGGCTAGCTTTTAAGCTAGCAGGATGCAGGTTTAAAATAGCGTCTGGCACTGGCTAGCTTTCAAACTAGCAGGATGCGGGTTTAAATAAACATCTGGCACTGGCTAGCTTTTAAGCTAGCAGCATGTGTCATAAAAAAGCAAAGTGATCTTGCAAGAATGTAGCGAGATTATGGAGAAAATCAACCTGCCAGACAGTTTTCATCACAACGTCATAAAAAAGATTTTCAAGGAACTCTCAATGCAACTTTGCACTTCAGTTGTTCAGTGACTGTTAATGCGTTTTGTCTGTCGCCTCTCAGCTTGTGTTTCATGACAGAACAAGTGTTTTTAGTGCCTCCTCTTGTGTTCCTTTAAATGTTTACTCGTATGGATTTAATTCAGCTTCATAATAATGAAGATTATTTTGGTTTTGCAGTACTGTAGATAATCAAGTAATTGTTTTAGTGTTGCTGTGACTTTCAAACTCCACTTGGTGTGGAACATCAGTTAGTGCATTGTGTCATATGCAACTCCTATGAACATAATGATTTGTAATTAGAGCTGTTAGAATTGAAAGGATCAGTATGGGACTCATACTAACACTTTTCCCAGTAATTGGTTATGGACTATATGAAGGCCAATCCATATTTCGTCCTTTGTGTTTTACTTTAGCTGCTCATGGTAACGTCAATCACTCCATTATGGCTTCAATACAGCCAGTTTTTAAGGGGGTTTTTTTAGCATTTCAGTCAGTCTTGGAACTTACAGTGCCCTCCAAAAGTATTGGTATTTCACACATTTTAATTTGTTTATGTCATTTCAAATACAAAAGGTAAATCAGGTTTCTCAATATAAATATTTCTAAAATTATCTTCCTTAAACTCAAACTCAAAGCAAATCTCCACAACTTGATATAAATTAATTAAAAATATGAAGCCAAGATGATGGGTTGCATGAGTAATGGGTCTCTTTTAGTATAATACCTGTAAATAATCAGTTTTATTGCCAGTGTTTGACAGACAATTCAGGGGATGGATACATGAACATTTCCAAGTTACTGGATATGTCTGCAGCCAGTCACTTTTCTGCAATGTCATGCTTACAGTGCTTTTGGAGGCACTGTAAGCATGACATTGTGGCACGACCACTTTTTCCACCCTGAATGTGTTATTGCATATAGATGCAATACAATCTACCTGGTAATGATAAAGATTTTACATTTCCACTTGAGTTTTCACA
This sequence comes from Thalassophryne amazonica, assembly GCF_902500255.1. Taxonomy (NCBI): domain Eukaryota; kingdom Metazoa; phylum Chordata; class Actinopteri; order Batrachoidiformes; family Batrachoididae; genus Thalassophryne; species Thalassophryne amazonica. The sequence goes on along the minus strand of NC_047119.1, from coordinate 59,353,783 downwards.
AAATTGAAGTTTGCTCCCACATGTTTATGATACAGCCTGTGACATTATGTGATTAATAAGTGTAAAGCAATGTGAGAAAGAGAACTGATTTTTGGAGAAATAGAAATCCTGAACCTGATGTGCAGGAATAGGACATGTAGTAAAATGTGATAGACCAGAACAGATTAATATAATACTGTCCGGTTATGTATTCATGTATGTGTCCACACACATACGTGTTTCTGCTAGACATTTTTAAAGTCAATAGAAGTAAGTCCTATATAGGTCCAATGGTGCCACTACCAATCTCCAGATTCCATAGCATGAAGTAGATGAGAGTCTACAATTCCACCTGGCCAGGTAAAGCAAGTCACTTTTCCGGCGGAGCCCAGTACCCATTGTGTAGACTGACACAATGTAGATTAAGTATTTTGTCCAAGGACACAGACAGATACCAAGATTTGAACCAAGGTTTACATATTGGCAGCGCAGCTTTTCATCCACTTAGTAACCTGCTCTTTAAAGTCAATAGATGTCATCATTATGATTACACACTTGTGTGTCACAAAAATTGCCACAGGATGATGGTATAATGCTGTTTGACCCACCCCAGAGTATTCGCACCACGAGATGAAAAATACAACCCCAATTCCAATGAAGTTGGGACGTTGTGTGAAATGTAAATAAAAACAGAATCCAATGATTTGAAAATCCTCTTCAACCTATATTCAATTGAATACACCACAAAGACAAGATATTTAATGTTTAATGATTTTAATGTTTTTGACTGTTTGACTGTTGGAACAACTGAAGTCATACATCAAGCAAGAATGGGAATTAATTCCACCTACAAAGCTTCAACAATTAGTGTCTTCAGTTCCCAAACACTTATTGAGTGTTGTTGGAAGGAAAGGTGATGTAACACAGTGGTAAACATACCACTGTCCCAGCTTTTTTGAAATGTGTTGCACAGACATCCATTTCAAAATGAGCAAATATTGGCACAAAAACAATAAAGTTTATCAGTCTGAACATTTTATATCTTGTCTTCGTGGTGTATTCAATTGACTATAGGTTGAAGAGGATTTGCAAATCATTGTATTCTGTTTTTATTTACATTTTACACAATGTCCCAACTTCATTGGAATTGAGGTTTGTATCATTTTAGTAGGAGAAAATAAAGTGCAGGTTGTACAGGACAGTTCATGCATTTCAAAAGTCCATTAAGCTCTACCTGTACACAATACTTGTCTTGGGCACCATCTACCCAATGAGCCAAGCTGCAGCACTACTCTAACTTGGACTAGCCTTCTGAAGTATGAATTGCTCCAAGTAATGTTAGCCCATATACTGTCTGTCCCTATTCTTCCACAGCAAATGACCAAAGGGTTAGAGTAACTCTCACTGCTTGTACCTGCAATGTAATTCTTTTGGTCATGACCCAAACCTCATGACCATAGGTGAGAGTAGGAACGAAGATTAGATCGAGAGCTTCGCCTTTTGGATCAGCTCCCTTTTCATCACAACAGTACAGTAGAGTGAATGCAACACCGGCTCTGTTGCATCAATTCGCTGGACAATCTCACGTTCCATTGTCCCCTCACTCGTGAACAAGACCCCAAGGCACTTGAACTACTTCACTTGGGGCAAGACCTCATTCCCTACCCAGAGTAGGCAATCCATTGGTTTCCCACTAAGAACTATGGCGTCAGATTTAGAGGTGCTGATTCTCATCCCAGCCGCTTCACACTTGGCTATGAACCAATCCAGTGACTGTTGGAGGTCACAGGCCAATGAAGCCAACAGGACCTCATCATCTGCAAAAAACAGTGATGAGAACCTGAGCCCACCAAACTGAAGACCCTCTTCCCCCTGACTACACCTCAATATCCTGTCCATGAATATCACAAACAGGATTGGTGACAAGGTGCAGACCTGGCGGAGGCCAACCCCCACCAGAAATGAGTCCAACTTACTGCCGAGCACCCGAACACAGCTCTTGCTTTGAGAATACAGAGATTGGATGACCTTGAGAAGGGACCCCTTCACTCCATACTCCCGCAGCACCCCTCACAGTATCTCCTGGGGTATCCGATAATACGCCTTCTCCAAGTCCACAAAACACATGTAGACTGGATGGGTATACTCCCAGGCACCCTCCAGAATCCTTATAAGAGTAAAGAGCTGATCGGTTCTTCCATTTGTGCAGTTGACCGCACAGCCTCGGTTCCGGAACCACTCTCCTTGATAGGGTTAGAGTAACAATTCAACATATTCTCGTTACACGTTTCATATGATATGAAAAAGTTAGGTCAATGTTTTATGCATATTTCTACGAATGTCCATGTGCTTGCGTAACACGTTTTGCATTTAATGTTCAGAAAAGGTTAAAGGCCCCATCGCACTTACATGAAGAGCATGGAGAAAGAGCTGTGTCCTGAAGGGAAGTGGTCTAAATAGAAAAATGAGCCAAATCCATACTTTGTCCTGATTACAGTCATGCCATGTTCTCACAGTGTCTAACATGTTTCCACTAAATTTTTAGCATGCGCCTGATCATGTGTGTACCACTTGCGATTAATTCTTACAACAATATTACTCCAAACAATTACATTGTACATATGTACCTCCTTCTCACTCCAGGTGTCTTTCCTTTCTTATCAGTACTGCTCCACAAGCTGCACTTTCTCATTTGTTCTGCAAGTTTTCTTGTGTCCACATGTAGGTTCAACAATAAAATACAATCAGAAAAACCACTCTGATGCCAAACGTGCCTCTCTCTATTAAGCACACGCTCAAATATGCTCTGTGCGTGTGAGCAGGCATACGTGTGTGCAGTGCTTGCCTTTGAAGCTACCCTCAAATAAAGCAGTCCACAGATATCTTGTGGAAGAGGCTGTTTGTGAAACACCTACACTAAGTCATTGAAGTCCCTATTATGTTTTAATTACATTGTTAATATGTCAGGGCAATGGGATACTACATCACAATCTGGTTGTTATTGTGTTCCAATTTGACCAAGTCCTCACTGTGATTTTTTTGAAAATTCCATCCTCCATGTTCATAGTTTTTTGCCGACATTGTGTAAATGTGGCAGAGTGCGATGTGGTTAATACTAGGTTTAGGGCCAGAATAACAATAATAAGAAGACAATTTACTCAATTTTTTTTTCCTCAGTGGAGAAATATATGTCATATGTAAGAATTCGTCTGAAAAATACAAATGAATATGTATGACTTTTTTCTGCGTTACTTTTCATACATTTTTTTCATTCATTCAGTCATTTTCTATACCCACCTGTTTCAATGAAAGGGCGAACCTATCCTAACAGTCATGGGCTGAGAGGCGGGATTTATGATGGACTGGCTGGCAGTCTATTGCAGGGCTTTGTACATTTTTGGACAGATTTTTCATGAGAATTGGCTGAATTGCTATTGTTTGGAAGGGAAATGGGGCAGTGCTCCTCTAACCTGACCTACTGGGTCTGACTGCCTTCCACTTTCTGTTGCTCCACACATGCACGCAGTAATGCCTCAGCTCAGCTCAGTGATGCAGAAGGCGCCCAGCAAATTGTTCCAAATATTCAGCTGTGACAGTATAACGTAACAGTATAATGTAACTCTTATTGCAGTACAATGCAGAGCAGGTACCTCAGGGGTCAGAGGAGCTGGGATATCATTATGTAGACCTGGGTTCAGTTCCTGGTCATACTGTCTGTGTCCTTGAACAAAACACTGTCTTGTTCCAGTCCACCCAGCTGTACTACCCTTTCTTGAGGAAGTAACTTGTGTCAGACTGATGTTTACGGGATTTCTTTTACTTACCTCTGCAATGTCCAGGTTGTTTTTCAAGAAGTGAATGTCACATCTCTCTGTGCACGTAAAAAAGTGAATATGAAGGCAGCATTTTGTGTATAGTGTGTACGTAATGGAAAAAAGAAAATAATATATACAATTTAATTTTGCAACAATCTGTTGGTGTTTGTTTTTCTCACTGTGATTTTGACACACATAGAGAACAACAGTGTTGTGAAAAGTAACTTTGACAAGTTACTTTTTTAGTTGCTTTATGCAGTTACTTCATTAGCAGCATTATGCAATTACTTTATTAGAATCTGCCGAAACCTTGCAACTAATAAGTAATATAACTAATAAGGTAACGAGTAATGTAACTTGGTTACTCGTAAGATTGAGCAATCAGCAAAGTAACTCATCAGCAAAGTAACTAATAGTTACTTTTCTGAGTACTAAATCTTAACAATAACCAAATTAGATTATGAGTAACTTTATTAATTACATTCAGCAGCTGCCGACAAGGTGGCCGCAGCTGCTAATGAACTAACTGTATGAAGTAACTGTAAAATATAACTGTATAAATTAACTAATGAAGTAACTTTCCAAAGTTACTTTCCCCAACACTGGAGAACAATAAATAATGACTATAATTGTAACAATAACAGTACCAGAAAATGTTCATAATAAATACTGATGTCCAACACTCAACAAAAATATAAACGCAACACTTTTGCTTTTGCTTCCATTTTGTATGAGATGAACTCAAAGATCTAAAACTTTTTCCACATACACAATATCACCATTTCCCTCAAATATTGTTCACAAACCAGTCTAAATCAATTGGCATGCTGACAGCAGGAATGTCAACCAGAGCTGTTGCTCGTGTATTGAATCTTCATTTCTCTACCATAAGTCGTCTCCAAAGGCGTTTCAGAGAATTTAGCAGTACATCCAACCAGCCTCACAACCGCAGACCACGTGTAACCACACCAGCCCAGGACCTCCACATCCAGCATGTTCACCTCCAAGATCGTCTGAGACCAGCCACTTGGACAGCTGCTGAAACAATCGGTTTGCATAACCAAAGAATTTCTGCACAAACTGTCAGAAACCGTCTCAGGGAAGCTCATCTGCATGCTCGTCGTCCTCATCGGGGTCTCGACCTGACTCCAGTTCGTCGTCATAACCGACTTGAGTGGGCAAATGCTCACATTCGCTGGCATTTGGCACATTGGAGAGGTGTTCTCTTCACGGATGAATCCCGGTTCACACTGTCCAGGGCAGATGGCAGACAGCGTGTGTGGCGTCGTGTGGGTGAGCGGTTTTCTGATGCCAATGTTGTGGATCGAGTGTCCCATGGTGGCGGTGGGGTTATGGTATGGGCAGGCGTCTGTTATGGACGAAGAACACAGGTGCATTTTATTGATGGCATTTTGAATGCACAGAGATACCGTGACGAGATCCTGAGGCCCATTGTTGTGCCATACATCCAAGAACATCACCTCATGTTGCAGCAGGATAATGCACGGCCCCATGTTGCAAGGATCTGTACACAATTCTTGGAAGCTGAAAATGTCCCAGTTCTTGCATGGCCGGCATACTCACCGGACATGTCACCCATTGAGCATGTTTGGGATGCTCTGGACCGGCGTATACAACAGCGTGTACCAGTTGCTGCCAATATCCAGCAACTTCGCACAGCCACTGAAGAGGAGTGGACCAACATTCCACAGGCCACAATTGACAACCTGATCAACTCTATGCGAAGGAGATGTGTTGCACTGCATGAGGCAAATGGTGGTCACACCAGATACTGACTGGTATCCCCCCCAATAAAACAAAACTGCACCTTTCAGAGTGGCCTTTTATTGTGGACAGTCTAAGGCACACCTGTGCACTAATCATGGTGTCTAATCAGCATCTTGATATGGCACACCTGTGAGGTGGGATGGATTATCTCAGCAAAGGAGAAGTGCTCACTATCACAGATTTAGACTGGTTTGTGAACAATATTTGAGGGAAATGTTTCTGTGTAGGCTCTCAGTTGTCCAGGTGGTTTCCATAGTAGAGAAGCTTGAATCTTCGACTGGACTGGGTTGCTTGACGTGACGACGTTTCGCTTCAAATCACAGAAACTTCCTCAGCTAAAATTCTTGCTCTGGTAGTCTGACTTCTGTCTTGACTCTTGTGGAGAAGAATAAACCAGAAGCCAACAAAAGCTGGAGTTTTTAACCTAACCAGACCCCTCCTACCGAGAGGCTGACTGCTATATGCTAGTGACTAAACAATAGCTCTAATTAGCACCTATTGTGCTCTAGTTAGCACTCTCCTAATGCTGGGATGGAAGCCTCCCCTGATGGCTCCCTTGACGACTCTCCTGATGACGTGAATGACTCATTACCATGAACAAAAGACTGAAACTGCTTTGACCTGAGTACCCCATTGTAAACAGGGGACAAAGCGTGTCTGAGACCCGCTAAGGCTGGGTTTCAACTGTTTTACAAACAATGCTTCCTTGATTCCTCTCTCAAACCATTTCTTCTCTCTGGCTAAGATTTTAACTTCCTTGTCCTCAAACGTGTGGTTAGTGTCTTTCAGGTGGAGATGAACTGCAGACTGAGGTCCACTGGCGACCTCTCTGCGATGCTGGTATAGCCTTTTGTTTAAAGGTTGCTTAGTCTCACCTATGTAGTGTTCATTACAGTTTTCCTGACATCTGATATAATACACTACATTGCTCTGTTTGTAACTAGGGATCCTGTCCTTTGGGTGAACTAATTTCTGTCTCAAGGTGTTAACCGCTTTAAAGTAAACTGGGATTTTGTGCTGTCTGAAGATCCTCTGTAGTTTTTCCCCTACTCCTGCTAAATAAGGGAGAGACACTCCTCTTCTTCTTGTCTCCGTCTCCTGTCTATCTGGTCTGATTTTTTTCTGGGACTTCTGCACTTTGTCCAGGGACCATCGTGGGTACCCACATACTGTGAGGGCTTTCCATACAAGTTGTTGTTCTTTAGCCCTTCCCTCTGCAGTTGTGGGCACCTGTAGGGCTCTGTGTTGAAGAGTCCTGATCACCCCGAGCTTGTGTTCAAGGGGGTGGTTTGAGCCAAAGAGCAGACATTGGTCAGTGTGAGTGGGTTTTCTGTAAACCTCTGTCTGGAGCTGCCTGTTCTCTCCAATCGTAACATCACAGTCCAAGAAGGCTAAATGGTTGTTTCTGGCATCCTCACGTGTGAACTTGATATTGCAATCCACTGAATTGATGTGTTCTGTAAAGTCCTCGACCTCCTGTTGCTTGATTTTAACCCATGTGTCATCGACATATCTGAACCAGTGACTGGGAGAGATGCCCCTGAACGCTAATCCAATAACCAATAATTATCAAAGCTAATGTTTTTGCTCACAGATTTGCTTTTCAGATAACTTTTAAAACCATCATCGGACCAATTATGTTCCACTAAATTTAGTTCCGATAACTTTCAGTCCGATAACATTTTTTGCTTGTAAAGTGAGCAAAGTTTAACATCAAAAACGTTTGTAAACCCTAAAATCAAACATTTTATTCTATCTGTTGTGTGTTTGTAGCTGTCACTTACTGAAGACATCATCATTAAGCGCAAAACGTGATTGGCCGGTCGACGCAGGGACCATTGTGGGTAGTGTAGTTCAGGTTCACTTGTAACGTTACAGTGAGTGTTAACGTCTGCTCGACGCAGAAACAAAACGGACTAATTTTAACTTTATTTTATTACTTTGTGGTTGATGGCATAATTTAATCGCCAAGACTCGGTGGGAGAGAGGAGATCTCACGGCACAGCTGTGTTACAGAGGGACTTTTCTTAGACACCATTTTGGATAATCAGGACGCTTTATGTGGATTATTTCTTCAGAATTTAATGAACTAAAACTAACCCACTGAAACTAACAGGTAAGAATTTATATTTACTATGTGTATTTTACTCTGCCAATCAATGCATTAATGGACGTATTTCGGTTGTTTAAGCCACAGGATTCAAAGCACGTGAAAAAAGCAGCAGCTTTTAGTTCATAAATGACGGTGTATCTAATACCGAGGAACTGTGACTTCTAATACTGTGTTTTACTGCTTTTGAAAGATGATGACAGTGTTTGGGGTTTTGTTTTTTATTCATTCATTTGTCGTGCGTCCTTTTTGTGTTTGTCATCCTTGAATTTACCCAGCAGCCCCTGCAGCGCTTAAAGTGAAACTGGTTTATTAGAAGCCGACAGTGTAATCTGATGTGGCCGCGTCTGAATCAATACTAAAAGTTATCGGTTATCTGTAATAAAGATACATTTTTTAGCAGTTTATCGGTTTAGCATCATAACCGATAACTTTTCAATTATCAGATTAATGGTTATCGGAGCTAACTTTTTGGTTATCTGTGCCCACCACTGGTTATATTCCTTTAACAAGTTAGCAAAGCCCAGTAATATACCCAGTAGATGGGAAAGCGCAGGCTTTGGCTGGGAAACCATCACAGTGTTGATGTGCCACACGAGCTCAACACGTGCGACACACTGGCACCTGACCCTGAGCATTCTTGGTCTGACTGTGGATAACGTGACCCACTGCTACCCTTGGCAGTACGTGGTGTCACGTCCTGTTGGGTTTGTGACACTGTTTGTGTGGAGAGGAAATGGGCAGACGTTCTGTGTATTTATATAGAGCAAGCACCTGTTGGAGGCCATTAGCCCCTTGTTTGAACAATATGTACGGGTAGGTTCAGCCTGCAGCTGCCAGGTCACAGGTCAGCTAAATATAGATTATGGTTACAGGGCGAGGGGAAGACAATTATAGGAAGATTGTCTAAGTAGAACAGGACAGAAAACAACAGAAGGACAGCCACATTGAGATGCCTCTGTGGGTCAATCATTTTTCTCTACAAGATTGGACAAGTATGGTACTGGTCAAGAATGATGCTGTTTCATTGCAGCTGTACAAACCTACACAAAGGCAGCCCACGAGAAATTCAAACTGCTCTGTTTACTATATTGACTAAAAATAAAGTGACGACTCAATAAATTGGTCATGTGATCCAAAGACGTTTCGTCATTCAGCCATCTGGTATAATGACAGAAAGTGCTTTACAAATAACCCACCCATGTGCTACTTTCGCAGTACAATGGCACGCAGCCATTTGGATCCTCACTCCTGCTGATCAAACGGTAAATGGCAGTGGCAGATCTGGGGCAGAGGAGAAGTGGGTGAGGAGGTCGCCCCAAGGTGTGATAAATATGGGAATGGTTGGGAATTAATTAGGGGTGACTGATGAATGCTGCAGAATCAGTTACTGCAGTGCACAGCTCATCTATACATTAAAGGCCAAGTGGCCTCTGTGTACATGTGTGTGTAACTTCGATCATGGAGAAACCGGGGAGAGCTAACATGACGCTTAAGTATTTTGGTTCAAGGATGAACGCTCTGAAAACAGAAAGTGGATAGCACTAATATTTTTGGAGAAATTAGGGATATTAGGTAACAACAGTGAAGAATGGATGTTGGTAAGTAAATTCTGGACTGACATGCAATTCCAGCAGGGGGCGGTAAATCATGTATATATTAAAAGCCAAGTGGCCTCTGTGTATGAATGTGTAACTTCGATCATGGAGAAACCGGGGAGAGCTGACCTTTGCAGTTTGGTATACTTTTGTATTTTGGGGCAAGGATGAACACCGTGAAAACGGAAAGTTGATAGGACAAATATTGTTGGAGAAATTAGGGATATTAGGTAACAACAGTGAACAATGGATGTTGATAATTAAATTCTGGACTCACCATTCCAGCAGGGGGCAGTAAATCATCTATGTATTAAAAACCAAGTGGCCTTTGTGTACGAATGTGTAACTTCGATCACGGAGAAACCGGGGAGAGCTGACATTTGCCGTTTAGTATGTTTACGTATTTTGGTTCAAGGATGAACGCCATGAAAACAGAAAGTGGAAGGGACTAATATTTTTGGAGAAATTATGGATAATAGGTAACAACAGTGAACAATGGATGTTGGCAATTAAATTCTGGACTGATATGCAATTCCAGCAGGGGGCGGTAAATCATCTATAAAAAACCAAGTGGCCTTTGTGTACGAATGTGTAACTTCGATCACGGAGAAACTGGGGAGAGCTGACATTTGCCATTTGGTATATTTATGTATTTTGGTTCAAGGATGAATGCCATGAAAACAGAAAGTGGATGGGACTAATATTTTGGAGAAATTATGGATAATAGGTAACAATGGATGTTGGTAATTAAATTCTGGACTGACATGCAATTCCAGCAGGGGGCTGTAAATCTTGTATATATTAAAAGCCAAGTGGCCTCTGTGTATGAATGTGTAACTTCGATCATGGAGAAACCGGGGAGAGCTGACCTTTGCAGTTTGATATGCTTTTGTATTTTGGGGCAAGGATGAACGCAGTGAAAACAGACAGTTGATAGGACAAATATTGTTGGAGAAATTAGGGATATTAGGTAACAACAGTGAACAATGAACATGGTAAGTAAATTCTGGACTCACAGCATTCCAGCAGGAGGCGGTAAATCATCTATATATTAAAAGCAAAGTGGCTTCTGTGTACAAATGTGTAACTTCAATCATGGAGAAACCAGGGAGAGCTGACATTTGTCGTGTGGTACGCTTAAGTATTTTGGGTCAAGGATGAATGCTCTGAAAACAGAAAGTGAATAGCACTAATATTTTTGGAGAAATTAGAGATATTAGGTAACAACAGCAGCAGCATGGTGGCTTAGTGGTTAGCACTGTTGCCTCACAGCGAGAAGGTCATGGGTTCAATTCCCGTGGCCTTTCTGTGTGGAGTTTGCATGTTCTCCCCGTGTTTGCGTGGGTTTCCTCCGGGTGCTCCGGTTTCCGCTCACATCCAAAGACATGCAGGTTAGGTGGATTGGAATCCTTAATAAAATTGTCCTTAGGTGTGTGTGTGGGTGTGTCTGAGTTTGTTTGTCTGTTTGTGGCCCTGCGACAGACTGGCGTCCTGTCCTGGGTGTACCCTGGATGAAAACCTGTTGTACCCTGCCTCGCGCCCTATGACTGCGCCCTATGACTGCGCCCTATGACTGCTGGGATAGGCAGTCTACTAAGCGGTAGAAGATGAATGAATGAATGAAGGTAACAACAGTGAACAATGGATGTTGGTAATTCAATTCTGGACTCACATGTGAAAGAAAAAACCCTCAGTGTCACAAACTCTTCCCTCTTCAAAAGTAAAAGATTAAATTTATGCATCCACTGCAATTTTTCCTGTTTCACTTGAGCTGTGCTTTTGTTGCCATTTAAATTTTTCCTGAAAGCATTATTCTGATAACCTGAGATAACGTGCCAGGCTAATCCGCTGTATTCTACGCAAACTGCGTAATCCGTTTACTGATGCACAAATGTTATTTTTGTTGTGATGTAGCCGCGAGGTAGCAGGCTGCTTCAGCTTTCTGCAACACAGACGCTGGTATTTATTTGTCCCCCAGATGAAGCATTATGTGCTCACACACACACATGCCACCTCTTGGATAAGAATGGAATGGAGCATAATACTGATCAGTCTGATGCAGCAGTCATAACAGATACTGTAGCACAGGCGGCTCTGAGGCAGGGGGATGGGAGTCAAACCCCATCAGAACAATAACTTCCAAAATTCAATGTATTCAACTTCAGTGTTTCACATTCTCTGAATGAACTGATGAAAGGAGAGCAATCAGCAATCATCACAGAGCAAATCATCCCCACAGGAGAGGACAGGTGTAAGGACGGGGCATTTACCTTGTGCCAAAATGCAACTATGGTGACCAAAGACTAGGCACCCAAGGAAAGAGTCAATTCAACTTACTTATGCAGCACTAACTCACGGCATACAGTGCATCCAGAAAAGTATTCACAGCACTTCATTTTTTCCCCACATTTTGTTATGTTACAGCCTTACTCCAAAATGGAGTAAATTAACTTTTCCCCTCAAAATTCTACTCACAACACCCCATAATGACAACATGAATTTTTTTTTTATTTTTGCAGATTTCTTACAAATTTTAAAAAACTACAAAATCACATCTATTCACACCTTTTGCTCAGTACTTTGTTGATGCACCTTTGGCAGCAGTTACAGCTTCCAGTCTTCTTCCCACAAGCTTGGTGCACCTATCTTTGGCCAGTTTTGTCCATTCCTCTTTGTAGCAACTCTCAAGCTCCATCAGGTTGGATGGGGAGCGTCTGTGCACAGCCATTTTCAGATCTCTCCAGAGATGTTTGATCAGATTCAAGTCTGGGCTCTGGCTGGGCCACTCAAGGACATTCACAGAGTTGTCCTGAAGCCACTCCTTTGATATCTTGGCTGTGTGTTTAGGGTCATTGTCCTGCTGAAAGTTGGACCGTCACCCCAGTCTGAGGTCAAGAGAACTCTGGAGCAGGTTTTCATCCAGGATGTCTCTATACATTGCTGCATTTATCTTTCCCTCAATCCTGACTCATCTCCCAGTTCCTGCTGCTGATAAACATCCCCACAGCATGATGCTGTCACCACCATGCTTCACTGTAGGGATGGTGCCTGGTTTCCTCCAAACTAGACCTCTGACAGAGTGACCATCAGGTTCTTGGTCACCTCCCTGACTAAGGCCCTTCTTGTTGTAATACAGTAATTTCACCAATGAGTGGCACTGTTGCTTCTAACTGTAATGTAATGTTGCTGCTGTGTGATGCAGAGAAGAAGAAACAAAGAAGGGCACAGTTACGTGAAAAAAAAACCTTGCAATAGGTTATGGGACCAGGCAAATGCTAAATAAAAAAAACTCTTTTTGTGTGTGAGATAAACAGTGTTGTGGGATTTCACAAAGGATGACAGACTGTTTATTGACAAGTTGAGTGGATCAGAGAACTGGACAACATAGAATTTGCAGATTGCATGTAAATGACCACTCCAGTGGTGCTACGTCAGGTGGTGCATCAGCCATGTCGTCACAATTTATGGAAAATATGCAGGATAACCCCAAGTCCATGGAAGCAGAAAGATCAAGCACATGGAGATGTTATAAATGTGGTATAGAAAATCACATTAAGTGTGATTGTCCAAGCTGGTTAAATAAAACTAAAAGGAAAACCCACAAGGCCAAAAACATGGTGTGTGACAGTGCAGACGATTTGTCTGAAAGTGCTTTTGCTATCAAAGAGGTAAACCCAACTGACTCACCAAAATGGTCGATTTATTCAGGAGCATCAAACACATGACCTTTGACAGAGAAAGTCTTCAAGAGTCTCGGACGGCTAGATGGTTGACACCCTAAGAGTTGGGAATGTCAACATCAAAATGACTTTCAAAATGAGTGAGGCTAGAAATGCTACAATGTATGATGTTCCAAAGCTATCTGGGAATCTCAGTAGAAGGTGCTGCCAAAAAGGGAAATACACTGCCGTTCAGGAAGTCTCTGTGCTACATACGTGGAAAAGTTGGATCTCTCAGAGGCATGGGAACACAACGAGCTGATGGGCTCTATCAGCTAGATGGTGAAGGAAGTTCATCTGTCTGTTACAGTGCATCAGTAGCAGCTAGCCTTTGGAACCAGCGTTTGGATCACATATCCAAGCTAAAGGAACTGAAAGATCTGGTGACCCGAGTGGACCTCTCTGCAGAGAGTGATGTTTCTTTCTGTGAAGGATGTGCAGGCAAGCTGGATGTCTGTGGTCCCATGCAGACTGAATCTACGGAGCTGAAAATGTCTCTCAAGAAGTGCTACAAGATGAAAGACATGGGTGAGCTGTCCTATATCCTGGGCATCTCTGTAGTCCAAGACAAAGAAAAAGACTATCTTTCTTCATCAAAACATGACATTGAAGCCATACTTCAGAAATATAGAATGAATAATGCAAATCTAGTATGTATTAACGCCTACTGATGCCAATGTCAAGTTGAAGAAAAATGATGGTGTCAGTAAGCCGGTGGACCAACATCCTTACCAGTCAGTAGTAGCATTTGGCTTACGTGATTACTAAGTGATCTTAGAATGGAGGATACATCAACAGCAATTCTGGGAGACAATCAAGGAGCCATCGCAATGGTGAAGAATGCCGTAGACCACTCCAGGACCAAACACATAGACATTTGCTACCACTACATCCGTGAGTGTGCGCGGAATGGACAAATAGAACTGCAATACTGTCCAACAAATGACATGAAAGTGGACATTTTGACAGAGAGATTTGAATACCTCAGGAGAGAAGTTGGACTTTTCCCTGTTTAAAATCAGACTTGTAGGATGGTTGTTTGTGCTTGATGGATGAATGCTGAACACGACCGATCAAGCAAGTCTGTAGACATGAAAAAAGATTAAAAAGGGAGTTGGTCGTTTAAACATTGTTCTTAAAAGGGTTTTTTAACGTTTTGAGAAAAAGACCACGGCTCTGTAATATTATTTAAAGTATTTTGGCACCTTTGTAAAATTAAGTGGGAGTGTTGTAATACAGTGATTTCACCAATGGGTGGCACTGTTACTTCTAACTGCAATGTAATTTTGACGCTGTGTGATGCCGAGAAGAAGAAATGAAGGGCACAGTTTGGTGATGGAAAATTCGATTCCTTTTACTGACACGAGTTTGTATGAGTCACTCATGAATGTGAATTGGGTTTTTGAGTCACTTGAGTCAGTCACCCAGAGTGTGCACCACGGAATGTACAAAGAAGTTCCAAACCACTCCAGTCCCCAAATTATTGTGAAAAAGACTAAAAATCAAGAAGTCGCCAAGGCAAAATATTTTTTTTGTCTTTCTTTCTGTCTAAATGAATGCAAATAACCCAAACAGGCAATAAATTAGCATTTAGTACAAAACAGAAAAAAAATAAGTTTAAATACCCTAAGCAATAGTGCAAAAATAATAATAGTACCAAACATCGTGTGTGCTTTGTGTGCTTAAAATGGCAGGGAGTCAAGGGGGCTCTGGTTGGGGCTGAAGGGTTTGAGCCATGCTAATGCTTCCCAGAACCATTTTACTGAAAAAAGTCTGAAGGACCTAAATGCCATGGTGAGGAGCTTCCAGGCATGTGAGAGGCAAATAAAGAAAAATGCTTAAAATGCCAGGGGGAGATGTGCTTGCCCCCCAGAAGCTGAAGGGTTTTAACCATGCTAATGCTCCCCAGAACCATTTTACTGAAAAAGTCTGAAGGACCTAAATGACATGGTGAGATGGTGAGGATCTTCGCTCATTAATGACGGCAACATAAACGTATTATTTACTGTTGTTGTAAATTACATTGATCATTCAATAAATCTACTGATCTCAAGAATACAGAACTTTCTGTTCTTGATATTGTACTTAGCAGTGATATTTTCATGAATACCTTTAATAAACCCACATGTATGTACCATTAAAGCCTACAATAGTTTTTCATTAACAAATCGTGTCAGTCTATTTAAAGTACTTTCATCTCAAGACCTTCATACACCCAAGCAAGTTTGAATTATGGTGTATCACATAAAATCGACACGATATATTCACGTCAACCGATGTCGATGTTTGGTCAAGGCTTTGCCTTAGTTATATTAATAGTAAGATAATGATAACAATAATAATAAGAAAGCAGCGAGTTGGCGAGTGTCTTGGGTAAGGGAAGGGCTCTACGAGTTGGGGGGGAGCATGTGAGCTGGTTCAGTCAATCATACTTTTCTGTATCAGCCTGTGATACAGCTCAGCGTGGGACAGAAAGGAGGGGAGACAGGGCAGCTGAGTTGAAATAATGACCAGAGCCGTTGCTTCAGCCACAGAGCTAATACAGCAATTAGCTTGATACATTTATGCAACTGCTGTTGGAATACAGTTGTATGTAAAGGTTTGGGCACCCCTGATGATTTCCATGATTTTCCTTTATAAATCATTGGTTGTTTGGCTCAGCAATTTCAGTTAAATATAACAGACAAACAGTGATATTTGAGAAGTGAAATGAACTTTATAGCGTGTACAGAAAGTGTGCAATAATTCTTTAAACAAAATTAGGCAGGTGCATAAATTTGGGCACCTAAATAGAAAAAATACATCAATATTTAGTAGATCCTCCTTTTGCAGAAATAACAGCCTCTAAATGCTTCCTATAGCTTCCAATGAGAGTCTGGATTCTGGTTGAAGGTATTTTGGACCATTCTTCTTCACAAAACATCTCAGGTTTGGTGGTTTCTGAGCATGGACAACCCACTTAAAATCACACCACAGATTTTCAATAATATTTAGGTCTGGGGACTGAGATGGCCAATCCAGAATGTTGTACTTGTTCCTCTGTATGAATGCCTTAGTAGATTTTGAGCAGTGTTTAGGGTTGTTATCTTGCTGAAAGATCCAGCCCCGGCGCAACAATGACAAGGGTGTCCAAATTTATGCACCTGGCTAATTTTGTTTAAATAATTATTGAGGTGTTTTGTAAAGAAGGTGAATCCAATCATGTGAATCCAATCATGAGAAAGAGTATTTAAGGTAGCCATTTACAAATGTTTCCCCTCTTTGCATCCCTTCTAATGAGTAGCAACATGGGAGCCTCTAAACAACTCTCAAATGACCTGAAAACAAAGACTGTTCAAGATCATGGTTTAGGGGAAGGATACAAAAAGCTATCTCAGAGATTTCAGCTGTCAGTGTCCACTGTGAGGAACATAGTGAGGAAATTGAAGACCACAGACACAGTACTAGACAAGGCACGAAGTGGCAGGCCAAGAAAAATCTCAGATAAGCTGAAGCGAAGGATGGTGAAACAGTCAGTCAACACACAGACCTGCTCCAAAGACTTACAACATGATCTTGCTGCAGATAGTGTGCATTGTTCAACTATATAGAGCACTTTGCACAAAGAGATGCTGTATGATGCTGTAATGCAGAGGAAGCCTTTTCTGCATACACGCCACAAACACAGTCGCTTGAGGTATGCTAAAGCACATATGGATAAGCCAGCTTCATTTTGGAACAAGGTGCTGTGGACTGATGAAACTAAAATTGAGTTATTTGGACATAACAAGGGGCGGTATGCATGGCTGAAAAAGAACACAGCATTCCAAGAAAAACAGTTGCTACCTACAGTAAAATTTGGAGGTGGTTCCATCATGCTGTGTGGCTGTGTGGCCAGTCCAGTTACTGGGAATCTTGTTAAAGTTGAGGGTCACATGGATTCCAGTCAATATCAGCAGATTCTTGAGAACAATGTTCATGAATCAGTGACAAAGTTGAAGTTGTGCCGGGGCTGGATCTTTCAACAAGACAATGACCCTAAACACTGCTCAAAATCTACTAAGGCATTCACACAGAGGAACAAGTGGAATGTCCCCATCTTAGTCCCCAGATCTGATTATTATTGAAAATCTGTGGTGTGATTTTAAGTGGGTTGTCCATGCTCGGAAACCAACAAACCTGAGATGTTTTGTAAAGAAGAATGGTCCAAAATACCTTGAACCAGAATCCAGGCTCTCATTGGAAACTATGGGAAGTTTTTAGAGGCTGTTATTTCTGCAAAAGAAGGATCTACTAAATATTGATGTATTTTACATTAGGGTGCCCAAATTTATGCACCTGCTTAATTTTGTTTAAATAATTATTGCACACTTTCTGTAAATCCTATAAACTTCATTTCACTTCTCAAATATCACTGTGTTTGTCAGCTATATGATATATTTAACTGGAATTGCTGATCCAAACAACCAATGATTTATAAAGGAAAATCATGGAAATCATCACTGGTGCCCAAACTTTTACATACAACTGTATTTCTACACTCAACAAAAATATAAAAGCAACACTTTTGGTTTTGCTCCCATTTTGTATGAGATGAACTCAAAGATCTAAAACTTTTTTCCACATACACAATATCACCATTTCCCTCAAATATTTTTCACAAACCAGTCTAAATCTGTGATAGTGAGCACTTCTTTGCTGAGATAATCCATCCCACCTCACAGGTGTGCCATATCAAGATGCTGATTAGACACCATGATTAGTGCACAGGTGTGCCTTAGACTGTCCACAATAAAAGGCCACTCTGAAAGGTGCAGTTTTATCACACAGCACAATGCCACAGATGTCACAAGATTTGAGGGAGCGTGCAATTGGCATGCTGACAGCAGGAATGTCAACCAGAGCTGTTGCTCGTGTACTGAATGTTCATTTCTCTACCATAAGCCGTCTCCAAAGGCGTTTCAGAGAATTTGGCAGTACATCCAACCAGCCTCACAACCGCAGACCACGTGTAACCACACCAGCCCAGGACCTCCACATCCAGCATGTTCACCTCCAAGATCGTCTGAGACCTGCCACTCGGACAGCTGCTGAAACAATCGGTTTGCATAACCAAAGAATTTCTGCACAAACTGTCAGAAACTGTCTCAGGGAAGCTCATCTGCAAGCTCGTCGTCCTCATTGGGTTCTCGACCTGACTCCAGTTCGTCGTCATAACCGACTTGAGTGGGCAAATGCTCACATTCACTGGCGTTTGGCACGTTGGAGAGGTGTTCTCTTCATGGATGAATCCTGGTTCACACTGTTCAGGGCAGATGGCAGACAGCGTGTGTGGCGTCGTGTGGGTGAGCGGTTTTCTGATGTCGTTGTGGATTGAGTGGCCCACGGTGGCGGTGGGGTTATGGTATGGGCAGGCGTCTGTTATGGATGAAGAACACAGGTGCATTTTATTGATGGCATTTTGAATGCACAGAGATACCGTGACGAGATCATGAGGCCCATTGTTGTGCCACACATCCAAGAACATCACCTCATGTTGCAGCAGGATAATGCACGGCCCCATGTTGCAAGGATCTGTACACAATTCTTGGAAGCTGAAAATGTCCCAGTTCTTGCATGGCCGGCATACTCACCGGACATGTCACCCATTGAGCATGTTTGGGATGCTCTGGACCGGCGTATACAACAGCGTGTACCAGTTCCTGCCAATATCCAGCAACTTCGCACAGAAGAGGAGTGGACCAACATTCCAAAGGCCACAACTGACAACCTGATCAACTCTATGCGAAGGAGATGTGTTGCACTGCATGAGGCAAATGGTGGTCACACCAAATACTGACTGGTATCCCCCCCAATAAAACAAAACTGCACCTTTGAGAGTGGCCTTTTATTATGGGCAGTCTAAGGCACACCTGTGCACTAATCATGGTGTCTAATCAGCATCTTGATATGGCACACCTGTGAGGTGGGATGGATTATCTCAGCAAAGGAGAAGTGCTCACTATCACAGATTTCGACTGGTTTGTGAACAATATTTGAGGGAAATGGTGATATTGTGTATGTGGAAAAACGTTTTAGATCTTTGAGTTCATCTCATACAAAATGGGAGCAAAACCAAAAGTGTTGCATTTATATTTTTGTTGAGCATATTTAATCTAAAGCCTGACAAGGCGTAATAAAGCCAAGAAAGATGGCGGCTGCCTGGCAGCACCTCATGGGCTGCATCAGCCATTTAGTGGATTAAATAGAAATCAATGCTTCAGGCAGATTCTCCAGTCTGCAGACGCTGAGAGGCTTCAGCAGGTCACAACAGCGACACCTCATTCCACTGGAGCTGCTTCATTTATTATTTTATGTTTCTTGTGAAGATCCTCGTGAAAAATAACACTTTACTGTCCACATTTTACAAACTTTTGTCATTTTTTTTAATTACTTCAGTTCTAACATCTCTTTTTTGTTTTGAAAATCTTTCTTGAAAATAGAACATATAAAGCTCATATTACATGGTGCATAAAAAGATAAACCATTTTATGAATGTTTTGTATTTTTATGTTTTAGTTTGTTCAGGATGACAGCAGTTTTCAGTTTTAATGTGAAAATATAGTGAAATAAATAAAAAGCATTTCATGTTAAAACTATTCTCTCATGTTATTTCACGAAGGTTTGTGTGGAAAAAACTTTCAGAATAAGTCAGTGTGCAAACGTCAGCATATAAAATGTTTTAAGTACAAATTTTTGCACCTGTGTTGAAATGTGGGCCGAAAACAAGTCCAAAAATTTATTTCAGCTTTTTTAATTACTGAAACCCAAAAGATGAGAATAAAAAGGTTTGACTGGAAAGTCTTTCAGTCAAGTCACACATGTGACATGTCTGATAACTCAGCATAAATGTGACTTACAAAACTAGAACTATACAGCTGAGTGGATCCTTGTCATTTGATTGGTGCTTTGTATGTCACGTGACATAATTATTCATTCCATTTACCGTGCAAATTTGGTTCCATAAGTTTTGTACATTGCACGTTGCGACCCCTGCCCATGCACACACTAGTGGGGGCAGCGTTTAGCTAAACATAGCAGTTTGTTTTGCTGAGGGATGACGATTTGAACAAGCTAATTGACGGTGCTAATTCTTATAACACACACACACACAAAACAAATCCAGGAAGCCATAAGCCGTCTGGGGGCATGAAGAGCTGTTAAGATGAAAAACTAGACAAATTTGTGATGCGATTTTTCATTGGACTGAGGAAGTGTACATGAAGTCTTTTGTTGTTGCTGTTGTTTTGTGGTGGCGGGGGGCGGAGTTGGAAGTATCACAGACTACAGGTACATCGACAGAATTAATTTTGAGCAATCTGTTTTTCCAAGTTGACTGAGGACATTTTTGGACTCCTATTTAAAGTTGTGTTGGACTCTTAAGCACCAGTAGAACACCACAATGTAAGTCCCTTTTCTGTTGCTTATTATCCAAATAATGAATGTTTATGAGTTCAATGGTATGAATATTTTATGAGGTGAAAGCTAGAACAAACCATTCAATGAGGTGAAGCTGAGTTGAATGGTAATGTTCCAGCTTTCACCGAAGAGTGATGCTACTTTGCGTGTTATACAGTCCACATCTATATTTTCCCCAAATGGAAAACAGACAAAACTGGCAACAGGCTCAATAGATGCAAAGTCAGTAAAGCGCCTGTCAAATTCTGACCAGATGCTCTGCACTTAATCACCATAATGTGCACTCTCAAGCTCTGCAGTCTTTGTCCTGATGCTTGTGTTCTGTGTCCATGTGGAAAGTTCTGCAAAGATCACACTGTTGCATCCTGCTTGATAACAGGTGTAACTTGCTTTTAAACATGTTCACGGAGCGGATCATGCTGATGATGGTTTGTCCTTGCGCCTGTCAATCAAATCACTAAGAAAGACTAAATCCAAGACTGTCTTCCAGCTGTACATAGCATGGTTTGAACATTTCAGAAATTCTTTAATTTCAGGCAAGAATTCAGAAAACCGTTCCAGAAATTTGCCTCTGTGTGCAGTAACAGATCTGTGTCTGTACGCGGACTGGCTATTTGTACCGTGGATGGTAAAAACATGAAAACAAAATACTTATTTACATCACAGTGGTGTAAATAGAGAACTACCTAATCAAATAAGCCAGCATTCTTATTGGTGCATTGCTGCCACCTTCTGGATCAGTCGGTTACGGCAGTACTAAAACTTCTCGCTGAGTCCAGATTTTTTCATGCGAATGACTGGAACTCAGGCCACGATTGACTGGTTGGGCACACCAGGTCTATGTGATGAAACATGAAATACTTTAATTAATAGGTCATGTCTATTCACTGCTTTAACTTCTTCTGTCTTTCGGCTGTTCCCGTTAGGGGTCGCCACAGCAGATCAATCGTTTCCACCCTGTCCTCTGTATCTTCCTCTGTCACACCAACCACCTGCATGTCCTCTCTCAGCACATCCATGAACCTCCTCTTTGGTCTCCCTCTTCTCCTCCTGCCTGGTGGATCCATCCTCAGCATCCTTCTCCCTATATACACTGGGCCCCTCCTCTGCACATGTCCAAACCATCTCAATCTCGCCTCTCTGACTTCGTCTCCAAACTGTCCCACCTGAGCTGTCCCTCTGATATGTTCATTCCTAATCTTGTCCATTCTTGTCACTCCCAAAGAGAATCTCAACATCTTCAGCTCTGCCACCTCCAGCTCTGCCTCCTGTCTTTTTGTTAGTGCCACTGTCTCTAAACCATACAACATAGCTGGTCTCACTACTGTTTTGTAAACTTTCCCCTTCACCCTTGCTGATATTCTTCGGTCACAAATCACTCCTGCCACCTTTCTCCACCCACTCCACCCTGCCTGCACTCTCTTCTTCAACTCTCTACCACACTCTCCATTACTTTGAACAGTTGACCCCAAATATTTAAACTCATCTACTTTCACCACTTCTACTCCTTATAACTGCACTATTCCACTGGGCTCCCTCTCATTCACACACATGTACTCAGTCTTGCTTCTACTGACTTTCATTCCCCTTCTCTCCAAAGCTTATCTCCACTTCTCCAGACTAGACTCAACTTGCTCTCTACTCTCACTACAGATCACAATGTCATCTGCAAACATCATAGTCCACGGGGACTCCTGTCTGATCTCATCCGTCAACCTGTCCATCACCACTGCAAACAAGAAAGGACTCAGAGCTGATCCTTGGTGTAATCCCACCTCCACCTTGAATGAGTCTGTCATTCCGACTGCGCATCTCACCGCTGTCACACTATTCTTGTACATGTCCTGCACTACCCTAACATACTTCTCTGCCACTCCAGACTTCCTCATACAATACCACAACTCTTCTCTTGGCACCCTATCATAAGCTTTTTTTAAGTCCACAAACACACAATGTAACTCTTTCTGTCCTTCTCTGTACTTTTCCAACAGTATTCTCAGAGCAAGCATTGCATCTGTAGTGCTCTTTCTCGGCATGAAACCATATTGCTGCTCACAGATCTTCACCTGTTTTCTAAGCCTAGCTTCTACTACTCTTTCCCATAACTTCATGCTGTGGCTGATCAGCTTTATGCCTCTGTAGTTACTGCAGCTCTGCACATCACCCTTGTTCTTGAAAATAGGAACCAGCACATTTCGTCTCCACTCAGGCATGATCTCACTTTCCAAGATTTTATTAAACAATCTGGTTAGAAACTCTACTGCCATCTCTCCTCGACATTTCCATGCCTCCACTGGAATGTCATTTGGACCGACTGCCTTTCCACTCTTCATCCTCTTCATAGCAGCCCTCACTTCTTCCTTGCTAATCTCTTGTACTTCCTGATTTACTCTCACCACATCATCCAGCCTTTTCTCTCGCTCATTTTCTTTATTCATCAACTCTGCAAAATATTCGCTCCACCTTCTCAGCACACACTCCTCACTTGTCAGCACATTACCATGTGCATCTTTTACCACCCTAACCTGCTGCACATCCTTTCCAGCTCTGTCCCTTTGTCTGGCCAATCGGTACAAGCCCTTTTCTCCTTCCTTACTATTCAACTTCTTGTACAGCTCGTAATATGCCTTTTCCTTTGCTTTTGCCACTTCTCTTTTCGCCTTACGCCGCATCTCCTTGTACTCCTGTCTACTTTCTTCATCTCTCTGACTATCCCAAAACTTTTTCGCCAACCTCTTTCTCCTTATGCTTTCCTGGACCTCTTCATTCCACCACCAAGTCTCCTTGTCTTCCTTCCACTGTCTAGATGTCATACCCAGTACTGTCCTAGCGGTCTCCCTCACCACATCTGCAGTACTTTTCCAGTTGTCCAAAATTGCTTCCCCTCCAACCAGTGCTTCTCTCATCTGCTCGCTAAATTTCACACAACAGTCTTCCTCCTTCAGCTTCCACCATCTGATCCTTTGTTGAGCTCTCACTCTCTTCTTCTTTACCTCTAAAGTCATCCTACAAAGAACCATCCTGTGCTGTCTAGTGACACTCTCTCCTGCTACAACCTTACAGTCTGATTTCTTTTAGCTTGCATCTCCTATAAAGAATGTAGTCCACCTGTGTGCACCTTCCTCCACTCTTATATGTTACCCTGTGCTCCTCCCTTTTCTTAAAGTAGGTATTCACCACAGCCATTTCCATCCTTTTTGCAAAATCAACTACCATCTGTCCTTCCCCATTCCTTTCCTTGACACCATATCTACCCATTACTTCCTCATCACCTCTGTTCCCTTCACCAACATGCCCATTGAAGTCTGCTCCTATCACCACTCTTTCATGCTTGGGCACACTCTCCACCACCTCATCTAACACACTCCAGAAATCTTTTCTCCTTCATTTCACAACCAACCTGTGGGGCATATGCACTGATGATATTCATCATCACCCCTTCAATTTCCAACTTCACACTCATCACCCTGTCAGACACTCGCTTAACCTCCAGCACACTTTTAACATATTCTTCTTTTAAAATGACCCCAACACCATTTCTCTTCCTGTCCTCACCATGGTACAACAACTTGTACCCACCGCCGATGCTCCTGCTCTTACTTCCTTTCCACCTGGTCTCTTGCACACACAATATGTCTACCTTTCTCTTCTCCATCATATCAGCCAGCTCTCTCCCTTTACCAGTCATACTAACAACATTCAAAGTCCCCACTCTCATTTCCACCCTTCTAGCTTTCTTCTTCTCCCGCTGTTCGTGGCAACGTTTTCCTCCTTTTCTTCATCATCTTAACCCAGCAGTAGCCCAATTTCCACCGGCACCCTGTTGGGCAATAGCACCGGTGGCGGACGTTGTTAACCCGGGCCACGACCGAGCCGGTATGGGAATTCAATTCTGAGTCTGCATAGTTCGGTTGGCTTGTTTTACGCCGGATGCCCTTCCTGACGCAACCCTCCTCATTTATCCGGGCTTGGGACCGGCACTCAATGTACTGGCTGCACACCCCATGTGGCTGAGTTTAACTGCTTTAACATTTCCCATAATCCCCCTGCCCTTCCCAGAGTGCAGTGCAGCACCAGCAGAGTTCCAGCATTTCAAAGCTACGTTGCAGCAAAGGATATGAGAGTTGTGACCATTGGTGACCTTCAAAAGTAGGGCAAGGTCACTGGCCTTCAAATCCATGTGAAGTACTCCTCCAAGGCATGTACCCACCAAATATGAAGTTTGTGCGAGCAATAGGTGCCGAACTACGTTGCGGCGAAGGATTTGACAGTTGTGACCACTGGTGACCTTGAAAAGTAGATCAAGGTCACCGGCCTTCGAAGCCATGTGAAGTACTCCACCAAGGCATGTACCCACCAAATATGAAGTTTTTGCGAGCAATAGGCGCCGAGCTACATTGTTGTAATCCAGCCTTTGGGGAAGTTATTTGCTGGTTGGATTTTGGAGTGCCGCTCCTTGATGGTTGCTATGGCAACTGTGGGCGCACCTGATTTCTTTTGGATCTTTGCAATCAGCTCACCTGGAGTGTGAAGTGATGGATACAAAAAGGGATTCTGTAGCGTGAGGGGAGGACTTCATTCTACTTCACTTCACGGAGAGGAAAGGATTCGGTGGCGGAAGGCATGAAGAGCAGCTGGTGAGGAGAGCGACTGGATAACGGGAGTTGTGTTGACGTTGATGTTACTGGTTCCAGCTGAATGCTCGCGCCGGAGAAACGCCATAAACGTGGATTATCCGCAGCGGCAGAGGAGAACCCTGCCGTGTCTGTGAGTACACTCATGTGTTTGTGAGGTGGTGCTTTTAAGCAGAAAGTTGGACTTTCCCGCAGGGACGGAGTTGTGTGCTTGCTGGCCTGGGTGTGTGTGTGTGTAGGTGCACGGAAGACGAGGTGACGGAGAGAGACGCCAGGAGGGGAGACGAGCGACGAGGGGCGTTACGTGCCACAGCCGGGGAGGAGCCTTCCCTCGGCTGAGAGAGTGCGTCGTGCCACGTCGGAGGAGAGGAGGACACGCCCCTAAGCTGACAGTGGGAAAACGTCCGCGGATTGGTGGATGTTTGGTTGGGTCCGGATTGGTTGTCTCTGCTCGTTGACTGTTCGGCTCTGCTGGAAGTTGTTTTTTTAATGTTTTTTCTTTTAAGAATTGTATTTTAAGATTTCTCTTTTTTACTTTGTAAAATTGGTAATAAATTATTAATATAAGGTTTGCCTTGTTTGGTCACTCCAGCTCTATTTGATAATAACTAGTAAATTGGACATTTTATGCTTTAACTCATTCAAAACTTACAATAATACATAAACCTTGCTTACATTGTGGCAAACGAATTGCGGCCGGACAGATGGACAACCTGGATGCTATATGCCTTGTGGCTCAAGCGCCGCGTGGGGCATAAAAATGCATGAACACCCGACGTTGCAACGAAGAGCCTGACATAGTGCCCCTCCTATATTTTTAAAGCTGCGCTCAACCGACCCCCAGGTGGGCACACCTTGCCCTATTGCATGAATCAGTACAGTTATGTGATTGGATGAAGAGTGCTGCATTTGACATTTGTAGCGGGTGACATACTCGCGTTGTTTATCTACACGGTATGTGTTATATCACAACTTTGTGCTGCCTGTGTCTTGTGTCAGCATGATAAGCAAAGAACAGAATATTTCATGATGCCTGTTGTTCCAGACGGAGATATGAAGACCTTAGTTTTATCAATTATGTACGCTGTGTCATTAAGTGGTTGAGGACAAGACAAGTGTCATGGAACATTCCGTCCGACAACTAGGTGTGCTGAAACCGACCTCTCACAGAAGTCACGGACCAAGAGATGGCTCGAGATTCACAACTGCAAAACAATAGAGGTGTGCGAATCGATCCTAATATCAATACCAACGCTGGTATTGATATTGAACGATCCTCGTGTAAAAAGATTGATACTCAAGCTTTTTTTCTCTCCCGCACGCAGATTCGGCAAAGTCTACTCTCTGTCTGTAAGAGCAGCGCTGTGCTGTGTCACACAACACGGAGCAGCGCACCCTTGTATTGTGGTTTGTCAGCCCTCTACCTCAGGAGATTGTGTTTTAAGTTGTGTTGAGTGATATTTTTTTTTTTAAACAAAAATGTTGATTTTGATAAAGTATTTTGTCACGTACAATGTTTGGCGAAATTCTAGCCTAGGTCTTTTGGACCCTTTGGATCTATGAAGCTTAAATATGAAAAAGTATCGGTATCAATATCGGTGATACTGGGCCTGTATTTACTTGGTATTGGATCAATACCAAAATTCCCGGTATCGCCCACCTCTACAAAACAACAAATAGTCGAGGGAAATTTGACAGAATATTTAACAAGGATATTACTTCTAATCTCACTTTCTTTCCCAGTTCAAAGTATTTGAATCAGTAACTGTTGCCAACTTGTTCTGGAATCAAACACTTGGATGAAATAAGACTGTTGTGTCACAGAAGTTGTTTGAATTTTGCCAAAGAAGCAGACAACTGAGCATAGGAACGCGATGAACTTTATTACAGGCTTAAACACC
Source organism: Thalassophryne amazonica (assembly GCF_902500255.1). Lineage (NCBI taxonomy): Eukaryota > Metazoa > Chordata > Actinopteri > Batrachoidiformes > Batrachoididae > Thalassophryne > Thalassophryne amazonica. The sequence goes on along the minus strand of NC_047119.1, from coordinate 59,326,802 downwards.
ACAGGTCTCCACACTGCTCAGCTCACCTACTTCTGCATCAGCCTGCTGGCATCCACAGCCTTTTATATTGGCGCCCTCTGCAGGTATTCCAAAATCATTACAACTGCAGAACCTTCAGAATATACCTTCATACCACAGTCCTCCCCTGTAGACTTTAAGTGCACGTGTTTCTTTTCTGTTTAATTACATGTGCAATTTCCTTTTAACATACATAGTTATTTGCATTGCTGAAGATACATTGTAGAGGGCGCATGTTTCTCCTTGGACGCTCCACCTGTGGTGTAGCTACCCACAGCAATTGAACCCACCTGCAGTGTCCTTTGACTCCTTTTCTGAAACATTCAGTTCGTTGTCAAAATCAAAAACAAAATGATCATCATCATGCACGATGTCTGGATTTACATTCTTTTTCTTTTCTTCCAGTAACTGATTCACGTCTTTTGGCACAGTTCCCATTCACCGACACCAAATGTAACTGGATCAAAAACCTGTGTAATTTACCCATTTCTCTACTCCCCTGCAGTTTTGTACAAGAACTGTTTGAACACAGAGAAACTCCTGAGTCTACCCTTCACATATGACTCTTTCTGAACATGTCAATGCTGGATAAATTGAGAAAATTTGGTTTCAGCAAAGATAACGTGACGCGGACCTGTCTTTTCAAAAAAAGTTCTGCCGGTGTTTTTGCAGTCGTCACGAATGGCATATTTCGATAACCAAACAAGAAATTTTCAATACAGTTCTGCAAAGACATACCACCAAGTGCTCTACTTTTGGCCAAGGACCTTTTTAAAGTTTTGCACCAGCCTCTCTGCCAGTCCATTTGAGGCTGGGTGGTAGGACGGAGTCCTGATATGCTTGACAGGGTTCAGCTTCAGAAATGTCTGAAATTCACTTGCAATGAATTGAGGTCTGTATACAGTTCCCTCCTCTTTGGGCAACCCAGAAGCCAAAAAAGATTTCTCAGAACTTTGATGGTTTGCATACAAGGAACATTTGCTTCTTGGACTCTGCAAAATCTCAGTGTATTCTCTCCTAGGGACCTGAAGCCCATTTCCAAGTATGTACAGTTGTGCTCAAAAGTTTACATACCCTGGCAGAATTTTTGTTTTTTTGGCCCATTTTTAAGAGAATATGAATGACAACACAAAAACTTTTTTTCACTCATGGTTAGTGTTTGGGTGAAGCCATTTATTGTTAAACAAATGTTTCCTCTTTTTAAATCAAAATGACAAGAGAACTACTCAAGTGAACCTGATCAAAAGTTTACATACCCATGTTCTTAATGCAGTGTATTGCCCCTTTAACATCAACGACAGCTTTGAGTCTTTTGTGGTAGTTTGTGGACGAGGCTCTCTGATGGTGAAGCTGCCACTGAATGTCTTGGACTTTATTTACATTAATTACAAAGATATACAAACAGTATGGCACTCTATGGTAAATCTGCATGGAGTAAATGGTAAATGGACTGCATTTATATAGCGCTTTTCCATCTGCATCAGACGCTCAAAGCGCTTTACAATTATGCCTCACATTCACCCCGATGTCAGGGTGCTGCCATACAAGGCGCTCACTACACACCGGGAGCAATAGGGGATTAAAGGCCTTGCCCAAGGGCCCTTAGTGATTTTCCAGTCAGGCGGGGATTTGAACCCATGATCTTCTGGACTCAAGCCCAACACCTTAACCACTAGACCATCACCTCCCCAAGAGTAGACAGTTCTCAAAAACTGAGTGACTGTGCAAGAAGTTGAAGAGTGAGGAAAGCCACCAAAACACCCAGACAACCAAGGAGAAGTTATGGGCTTACTGTGATTGGAGAATTGTGCACAGTGCAAGCTTTGCATTTTGCATCACTGCTCTTAGCTTCATAGTGGAGTAGAGCAGAGAAGGATTTTCTTTCACCAAAACAGATCAAATCCAGGCTGGCATCTCAGATGTACCTTCTGGCAATTTGTAGCTAAACTTTCAGGTCTTCTTTTTAAGAAAATCCTCCTCTATACCACTTCATCATGAAGATGGATAACTGGGTTGTTTCATGTGGTTCTTTTTCCAGTGTAGTTTAAGGGAAAAGTCAGATGTGTTCCACATTGTTGCAAATGACACGAGACGCGTGGTGTGATTCTGCTGCTGCTGTACAGCGTCTTTTCTGGATTCTGTTCCCTCATTAAAGCTACAGTCTGCAGGATTTAGTGTTTTTATGAGCAGAAATGGAAAATAAGATTCATAACCATTGATTCATTTGTGTGAAATTACCTGCAACGACTGTTTTCATGACCTGAGAATGAATCCTTCATACCCACATGGGCGCGGCCCCTCATAGAGACCTCCAAATTGTGTTACTATGTTGATACGGTAGCCCAACAGGGACATACTTAGTCTGCCGTTAGCATTTAGCAATGTGACTGGAAGACTCACTCGCTCATCTTCAACCGCTTATCTGGAATCGGGTCATAGGGGCAACAGCTCCAGCAGGAGATGTCAGACTTCCATTTCCCAGGACACATTGACCACCTCTGACTGGGGGATCCCGAGGCGTGCCCAGGACAGTTTGGAGATATAATCTCTCCACCTAGTCCGGGGTCTTCTCTCAGATGGACATGCCTGGAACACCTCCCTAGGGAGACGCCCAGGGGGCATCCTTATCAGATGCCGAACCACCTCAGCCAGCTCCTTTCAACGCAAAGGAGCAGGGACTCTACTCCGAGCTCCCCACGGATGACCGAGCTTCTCACCCTATCTCTAAGGGAGACACCAGCCACCCTCCTAAGGAAGCCCCTTTCGGCCACTTGTTCCCGCAGTCTAGTTCTTACGCTCATGACTCAACCTTTGTGACCATAGGTGAGAGTTGGAACGAAGATTGACCAGTAAATTGAGAGCTTTGCCTTTTGGCTCAGCTCTTTTTTCGTCACAACAGTACGATAGAGCGAATGCAATAACGCCCCAGCTGGACCGATTATCTGGCCAATCTCACTCTCCATTGTCCCCTCACTCGTGAACAAGACCCCGCGGTACTTGAACTCCTCCACTTGGGCCAAGTCCTACCCGGAATCTTACTGGAAGACTGATTCCTCTTAATTTTTTGTCAGTCGTTACTCTGTGCTACACTGTGTACTGTACAGGTATTAAACACAAGATTTTATTCATTTCTTTATTTGGAATAGTATCACTGTGTGAAGAACTTGTCATATTTCTGTGTCTCCATGTTTCATTTGCAGCCTGGTGTCAGATCTCACCTACCGGTCCCACTGAGGCTCAGACAGATCAAAATCACAAAGAATAAATCTGATAATCTCTGTGGATTTGAACACAGGGTGAGTGTTTTTGTGTTTGTTTTTTATTCCACTTGGATGAAAGCAGGAATCAGCACTTCTTTTTTTTCTACATCATTTACCTCTGTTTGATTTTATGATTAACAGCCTGGTTTCAGATCTCGCCTCCCGGTTCCTGTGAGGCTCAGAAACAAAGTCCACATCTGGGGAAGTCCATCACTGATCAGTATGTGTGAGCTCCTCCAGCAGGAGTGCCAAGAAAAGGAGACGCAGATCAACAAGCTGAGGAAACCATAGTAGAGAAGCTTGAATCTTCGACTGGACTGGGTTGCTTGACGCAAGGATGTTTCGTTTCAAATCGCAGAAGCTTCCTCAGCTAAAATGCTTGCTGTGGTAGTCTGACTTCTGTCTTGACTCTTGTAGAGAAGAACAAACAGAAGCCACAAAAGCTGGAGTTTTAAACCTAATCAAACCCCTCCTACCAAGAGGCAGACTGCTATAGGCTAGTGACTAAACAAATGCTTTAATTAGCACCTATTGTGGTCTAGTTAGCACTCTCCTAATGACAGGGTAGCAGTCCCTCCTAACGATGGGACTGACGCCTCTCCTGACGAGTCTCCTGATGACGTGAATGACTCATTACCATGAACAAAAGACTGAAACGGCTTTGACCTGAGTACCCAATTGTAAACAGGGGACAAAGCGTGTGTCAGACCCCCTCCCCCGTTAAGACTGGGTTTCAACTGTTTCACATACAATGCCTCCTTCACTCCTCTCAAACCATTTCTTCTCTCTGGCTCAGATTTTAACTTCCTTATCCTCAAACGTGTGGTTAGTGTCTTTAAGATGGAGATGAAGTGCAGACTGAGGTCCACTGGCGCCCTCTCTGCGGTGGTGGTAGAGAGGGCGCCACTGGACTAAAGCATTTGTTTAGTTACTAGCCAATAGCAGTCTGCCTCTCTTTAGGAGGGGCAGGTTAGGTTTAAAACTCCAGCTTTTGTGGCTTCTGTTTGTTCTTCTCTACAAGAGTCAAGACAGAAGTCAGACTACCAGAGCAAGAATTTTAGCTGAGGAAGCTTCTGTGATTTGAAGCGAAACGTCCTCGCATCAAACAACCCAGTCCAGTCCAAGAGTCAATCTTATCTACTATAGAAACCACCTGGACAACTGAGAGCTTTCACAGAAACATCTCGCTGACCGGGAGGTCTTCAGAGCATCACAACAGTAAGGCCTCTTTCCAGTCATTCAGTGTTTTATTTATTTTATTTTAAGATTCCAAACCACATTTTGTGTGAAAATCCAGTGAAATAAATAAAATAAAAAAACTTTATCACTGAATTAGTGCGCAAAAGTCCTCTTATTAGCAAAAAGGATGTTTTAAGAAATTGAATTAATTTAATTCAACCTTTCAAAATCAGAGAAGTCACCAATGCTTGAATAACGAGGCAATGCACACATTTCACCGCTTTATCTGTCAGATCTCTTGGGACAATATAACAATGTGACATAAGGGGTTTTCATCTGCATATTGTCGAACCTGCGCAGCAGCCACACCAAAGTAAGTACGGCAAATCCTTCGGGTAAATCACAACGCAAATGATAATATATCAATATACCTCACGTTTTAAGATAATCCACAGACACTTCGTGATAAAATGATGAGTTCTGCATTTTTGCTTGTGATCTGGGTACAACAGATTTTGTAACATTTCTGAAAAGGATGTGCCATGTTTTCTGCAGCCTGTAAAAGCAAAGATAAGAGTTGCTTTACAGGCTGCATCTGGACAGCTGATGGTCAGGAGCTCACAGTCTTCTGACAGGACAAACCCAGTGTTTCCTTACAAACATGGAACTGGAAGACAGAACTGCAAACAAACTCTCCACAGCCTTTTCACTGAATCACAGCGAACAGCAGGTGGCGCTTAAAGCACGCAAGATTAAAACTTTCCAAGCACTGACCTTTAACTTTTTATAGGGCGTAGGATTTGTATTATTGCAGCATGAATAGAGAGGTGCTACCTCTGAGCTGCACGAGAGGTTTACAAAAAATTAAAATGCAGGTAAACAGACTGAAAGTAATAATGCATCAAAATGTACGTGTTAACCAAAGTTATTGTTTCTCTATTCAAGGTTATACTGACTTGATTCTTCAGGGTTTTCGAGTTCATTGAATGTTTAAATTTGGTCTCATTTCTGTGTTTCAAGAAATGACTTGACCAGGTGAAACAACAGAAATTATGGAATGAACCTTTTTAGAAGTGTGTCCATAAATGGACTGCATTCATATAGCACTTTTCCATCTGCTCAAAGCGCTTTACAATGATGCCTCACATTCACCCATTCACACAAACGCTCACACCGATGTCAAGGTGCTGCCATGCAAGACATTCACTACACACTGGGAGCAACTAGGGATTAAGGACCTTGCCCAAGGGCCCTTTGTGATTTTTCCTGGCAGGCTGGGGATTTGAACAGAGGATCCTCTGGTCTAAAGCCCAACACTTAACTACTAGACCATCACCTCCAACCTCCCACAGATGGCGATTCTATCCATCTTGGGATAAGACTGTAATGTAAAATGTAGACAAAATGAAGCACTGAATACCCTCCAGATGAACTGCCCTGCTCTATACTGGCCCAGCTTCACCAACAAAGTGCTTGGAATAGATGTGTTTGTCCTTCTTGACATGTTTGTGGGAGAAATTTGGTCGACCACAAGCACGACTCGAGTCCAACGCTTGTACTTCTCAGTGGTTTCAAAGATGGGATAAAGTTTACTCCTTCCATGTAATCCTTTGCGGGTATCTTGAATCGCTCTGAGTCCAACACAGGCCATAGCTACGGTGCTTTATTGCCACCGTTTTTGGTCCGCCAGCATGTTTTGCATGAGGGATGATCTCCTTCCTCTAATTCGTTGGAGTCTGCCTTTTTACCGTAGCCAAAGTAATCCCATACAGCCGACTTGGTCCATTTAGACGGAGGGAAAAGTTCACTGCAGGCTTCACCTCCTTCAGCTGTGATACAGACTTAGCTAACGTTAGCTGCCAGTTTGTAAACAGAGACAGAGGTGCGAGCCAGGGGGAAGGGCGGCAGCGGCCGCTCCGCTCTGCCTGTCAAGTATTCTCCTAACCCACTCATACCGTAGGGACGATATAACGGAAAATTTTAGTGCTTTTGAAACTGTGGGTTTTTAATACCGCAGGATACCGTGAAACTGGTTATCGGCCCACATCTAGTTACCACTCACTGTGATTTCAGCATCTAAGGGTTTCCTTCCAAATAATAGGCCTTCTGTTTTCCTATTGTCTTTGTCCATTTTCATGCCCACTCTGTTCAATTCATCATCATATCTCTACAGAGCGGCTTGCATTGCCTCTGCGCTCCTTCCCAAGTGGAAAACATCGTCTGCACGGCCAAAAGTTTGGTGCCTCTGTCTTTTCTATAGACATGCTGCCATTCTTGTTGTCTTGGATCAATTTTTGAATTTACTTTGTGTTCTAAAATGCGTTCATACAGTTTACAGGCATGTGGCATGAAGGTATATCTCGGTAATTGCCACAGTTTTTCTGATTTCCTTTTTGTAGTTGGGGCATATGGTGCTTCTTCCCCACTCTGAGGGTATTTTCCCTTGCACACATGACCCATGCTTTATTGATGATGTTTAGGAGGCAGTTCTTGAGGTTAATTGGTTGTAAGAGTTCTATGGGAATAGTAGCCAGTCCAGTGCTTTGAAGGATTTCATTTTTTTAACGCCATTTCTAATTACCCACCAACAAAGTTGGAGGAGGTAATGTTTTCAGCCCTGTTTGTTTGTGAGCCCACAATTTTTTTCATATATCGTTATGAAAGTTTTACTGACACTTCATATCCTGATAGGCAAGAACTGATTCAATTTTCAAGATCATAGGTCAATGTTCAAATTCAGGAAAAACATTGGAAAAGTCCCTATCTTTAACATTGAGCAAATTTTCAAAAATTCATAAGATCAAATTTATTTCATATTTGAGAGAGTGTTATGTAGGATGATATCCTTTATCGCCGGTCAAACTTTAATCCAGATCTGATCCAATTTACATATTTTGTGGCCATTTAAATTTAACATTGAAAACCCCATTTAAAGTATATTTTACATTATATCTTAATCAAATGTGCCCCAATCACTCATGTTTGAAAGTGAGGTACAAACTGGCACTCACTATCACCTGACAAAGTTTGATCTAGATCTGATCCAGATTGTGGATTTTGTGGACATTTGAATTTAATATTGAAAAACCCATTTGGTGTACATTTTGCATTATATCTCAAACAAAAGTGCCGTAATCACTCTTATTTTTCTGTTGTGGATTTGCCTACACCACCAAAATTGGATGGAGGTTCCAATTTTATGTCTGTTTATCTTCCAGTTATCAATTGGAAACAAGTGCCAAAAACCGATGACAAATTGTGCATAGCAAAGATAACCAATGTTCTGTGAAAATTAACTGTGAAAGAATTCAGAAACTGAAAAACTTAAAAAAAAAAAAAACTGACACCATCACAAAAACTTTGATTCAAGTGCATGAACTAAATGCATACTCCTGACATTTGATCACATCGAATTTAGTTTATGAAAAAACACTTCTAACAGGACTTTGACCTTGAAATTTTTTTCCAAAGTAAAATTTTGTGAAATTGGAAAGTGGTGTTGTCTGAGGTTTGCGTTCTAAGACTGCAGTGCTCTAGTTCATCTTTTGTTATCTCTTGGTCTGTACTTTCATCCACATTGTCATTGTATTCATGTGAACTTTCTTCGTTTAATTGGAGTGAACTTTAGATGGTTTTCCAAATGATGAGTCCAGCGTTCAACTGTCTTGTCTGGATCAGATTTACATCTTCCCTTTCCCTTCTTTGTCTTTGAATACATTTTTAGTTTGTTGAAGTTTTCTCAGTGACTTTGCCAGTTTATAGAGTTTCTTTTTGGAACTTTTGTTGTCTTTTCCTTTAATTCTTTCCAGCAGAGATCCAAGTCACCTGTCTCTGTGAATTCTACTCTTTTTTGCATTTTTCATGGTAGGCTGCATACAATTCTGGTTTCTTTAAGTTGTCTACTTTGGTCTTTCTAGCTGTGTGGGGTTTACCTGGTTTTACTGTCTTTGTGTGGAGGTTGGTTACAGTAATCTATGGTCAGATTCCAACGATCTGCCTGGTATAACTTTTACATTGTTTATGATTCTTTTATCCAGTGATAAGATGTAATCATTTATGGAAATATGATCATATTGACCAATGTTCTTATTTCGCTGATATTTCGTCATCATGTGACTGTATTGGTACAGGAAGTAGCAAGTTTATAATTGCCAGATTGTTTAAGGCAAAAGTCAGTGAGTCATTCTCCATCCTCATTCTTGATTTCCTCACCAAAAGGTCCTAAGATATTTTCAGTGCTGTTTCTGTCCCTACCTGTCCTCCCGTTACAGTCTCCAATGACTGTCAGGGGAGGCATTTGGTTGAGGGTTCCCTCTCGGTGATCATAGGTCTCTTTATCTTCGTCCGGGCATCCCTGTTGGGGACAATAGATTTGAGTGATACCGTAGATGTTGTGTGTTGGGGGGTGTGGCTGGATATTTTGGTGTTCTTTTCTTTTCTTTGCTCTTCAGGTGGCATGGAAACTGATTTGTCTGTGGAGAAGGTGCTGGCTGAAGAGTCCTCACCCTCATCAACATCATGTGCAGCACCTGTGACTGGTGCTCACATGCAACCTTGAATACTTTCAGCTGAAGCAGATAATTGGATGGTGTTCTGCTTTTAAGGCATGTGTGATTCAAGCAGAACTGCCAGGAACTCGACCTTGTGATGTCCGTTTGTGAGACGCTGAGGACCGCGCCTGGGTTTGACACATCGAGCCTGTGAAGCAAGGAAGGGTGAGGACACTTGCTGTCAGCACACATTAAAGGTGATTAAGTGTTTAACTAATTGTTGATAGTAACTTGGTGTTTTGTTATGCAGTATACTGGAATTGTGATGAGAATTGTGCAGTTTGCTTCTCACTGCTGTGGCGTGCAGGATAAGTGATCCTCCACTTGTTGTGAGAAGCTGCTCATTTGCATAAAGTTAAAAAATACAGACCTGAATGTGTTGCTGATAGCGTGTGTCTTTTGAAAGATATTGTTGTAACTGCTGACTTACCTCACCTCTTTGCTTCACAGAGAGTCAGTTTGTCGTGTCCACCTGGGGGGTGTTTGTCTGGTGGTAGTGGGTCCAGGAACGCCGGGCTTCGATCCTTTTGGGCGCTTAAGAGCGTGCCAACAGTCACTCCACCAGAAGGACGTTCTTTTAGTTTTGTACACATTATTATGCACAGGTGAAAAATAAATTGTTTCTGTTGTTGGAACCGCTTTCTGGTTATTTTTAGCGCTGGGTTCTGTCTGACGCAGGTCCGCTCCTCAACTCGTGTCGACACATAACAGTAGTTCCCGGCCATTCCATAATGGACCCAGCGGCAGAGGCGGTTCCTTTTGCCGAAAAAGTTCAAGAACACTTGGAGAAAAAATGGGAGCAATTACAGCATCTTGCAAACCAAATTAAACAAACAGACGACCATGTTACGGAGCTTGCAGCGCAAGCCGTTCTGCTTCCTGCTGCTCCAGCTGCGGCACCATCGATACTAGTGCAGATAACTCCGTCACCCAGAGATTCAGCGTCCGAACCGATTGTTTGTCGTCCGGAGCCTTGTGTGGTGATGCAATGTTCTCTGGTTTCTACTCAGTCAGGTGGGAGCGCCGCAGCTTTACAAGGAATGTTTGTGGAAGGGTTAAATGAGTCATTGAAGGACGAGCCGGCAGTCCGTGACGAGCCAGGCGATTTAGATGAGCTAATATCGTTGGTGATTCGTCTAGACGATCGGAAGAAGGAGCGTGGACGCGAGAGAGGGCGGCCATCAGAGCGGGTTTTTTCGTCTCGGGGCTTTCCCCGACACAAATCTGGGCCGCCTCTTCTTCGCCCCACTGAAGCTCCTCCGACGGGACCTCTGGCTCCTCCTGTTGACGAGCCCATGCAGCTCGGGCGAGCAGAGATTACTGTATTGCCCCGACATGTAAGCGTCAAGAGAAATAATGGTGACGTGTCTCCAAGTGTTCTGGGACAGGCAACATAACACAAAAAAAAAAAAAAAAAAATCTAGCACGGGTAAATGTTTTGTTTTCTTTAAATAGGGGTTATAATTGTCTGGTGGAGTGATTGTTAGGCGGTTAGAAGTCCGCCTGGGCTCACGTCATTGTTAATTTTTATGTGTTTTTAGGTCATTTTATTTTGTTGTTTTTTATTTCTCTACATCTCTAACCCCAACCTCACTTGCCCCAAGACCGTTTGTCTTGTGGGTTGTGGGGTGGTGCAGGTTGGTCACGGTGAGCATTCTCAGAAGACCTCTGCACCTAGGGGGAGGGGGGGGTGTTAGAGGCGTTTTTCTTGGTTTGGTTAGGGCCCGGTTCCACTCCAGCCTCGGTGAGCCTTTGTACCGTTCGTCATTGGTGTTGCCGGGGTGTGGTGCAGCGGAAACTTACCTCAGTCGGAGGGGTGGGCCGATCTGTTGCCGTTCGGCATTTCGGTAGTTCCACCCCTCCCGAGAGGCTGGGGTATGGTCGAGTTGGGGCACCGGACCTATTTCCGGTTCTCCGCTGCGCCTTGGGGTTGGATCTGGGTTAGTTTTTTCCTGTTCCCTTCTCCGGCTTAATGTTTTGAGCCGTTCGCCAAAGTTGAGCCGCCGAGGGGCTCTGGGAGGGACCCGGGGTCTACGGTCGTTTTATATCCCCCCGGGGTTGTTTTTGGTAGTCCTCCAGGGGTTGATTTTTGATTTTGTTCTGTTTCCTTCCGGGTTCCACCTCCAGGGTTGATGGTACGGTCCCCTGGGGGGCGCCGTTTTGCTCCATGTACACCTGCGGACCTTTGTGGGATTATGGTTCTGGCTGTTCCTCCTGGAACTGGCGATGAAGGCCTTCTGGGGGGGGGTTGGGCTCTGCAGGTCATTCTGGGGGGGTTGTTTGTTATTTTTCTTTTATGCATTTACGTTTATATTGTGTTTGTGGGGCTGTGTTGGGTTTTTGCGTTTGGGAGTTTTTCTTTTCTTCCCGGGGTTTGATGGGACGGTCCCCTGGGGAGGTTTTGGGTGGGTTTTATGTTTTTTTCTGTGTGTTGAATTGTTCTGGGGAATGTTTTGGGGCTTTTGTTGATGCCAGCCGGCCTTCCAGCTGCAGTGCCTGTCCTGCTGTCTGTGATGGACCTTGGGAGCGTGGTGCTGTCTGCTTCCTGACGTGGACCCCGGAGGGAGGTGCTGTTCTCGGGCCTGGTCTGTTCGGTCGCCGGGAGGCTTCCCGTTGATGGGGGGGTACTGTTGTGTGTTGGGGGGTGTGGCTGGATATTTTGGTGTTCTTTTCTTTTCTTTGCTCTTCAGGTGGCATGAGAACTGATTTGTCTGTGGAGAAGGTGCTGGCTGAAGAGTCCTCACCCTCATCAACATCATGTGTAGCACCTGTGACTGGTGCTCACATGCAACCTCGAAGACTTTCAGCTGAAGCAGATAATTGGATGGCGTTCTGCATTTAAGGCATGTGTGATTCAAGCAGAACTGCCGGGAACTCGACCTTGTGATGTCCGTTTGTGAGACGCTGAGGACCGCGCCTGGGTTTGACACATCGAGCCCGTGAAGCAAGGAAGGGTGAGGACACTTGCTGTCAGCACACATTAAAGGTGATTAAGTGTTTGACTAATTGTTGATAGTAACTTGGTGTTTTGTTACGCAGTATACTGGAATTGTGATGAGAATTGTGCAGTTTGCTTCTCACTGCTGTGGCGTGCAGGATAAGTGATCCTCCACTTGTTGTGAGAAGCTGCTCATTTGCATAAAGTTAAAAAATACAGACCTGAATGTGTTGCTGATAGCGTGTGTCTTTTGAAAGATATTGTTGTAACTGCTGACTTACCTCACCTCTTCTTTGCTTCACAGAGAGTCAGTTTGTCGTGTCCACCTGGGGGGTGTTTGTCTGGTGGTAGTGGGTCCAGGAACGCCGGGCTTCTATCCTTTTGGGCGCTTAAGAGCGTGCCAACAGTCACTCCACCAGAAGGACGTTGTTTCAGTTTTGTACACATTATTATGCACAGGTGAACAATAAATTGTTTGTTGTTGGAACCGCTTTCTGGTTATTTTTAGCGCTGGGTTCTGTCTGACGCAGGTCCGCTCCTCAACTCGCGTCGACACAACAGTAGATATTGGTCTTCACTTTTATTTGAACACTTGCTATTCTTTTGTTTGTGATTGCAAAATTCTGGATGTTGTTTTCTTTGTTTTTAGGTGTGGTTCAATAATAATTACCACACCTGCATAAGCTCTGCCTTCCTTCACTCCACTTGAGATGAGGGTAAGTCCATCACCAAGATCTTTGCCAATGATCTCACCTCTAAAGTGGGTCTCTCTGAGACCTAGGATGTCTTTCTTCCATTTTTCCATGATTTGCAAAATTTCTTCTTTCTTGTGTTTGTCATGATTCTGCCCGTTCTCAGCTCTTGTTATGGTTTTGTCTCACATCTGTATCTATGCCCTAGCTCTTTGATCCTCGGTCATTGATTTTCTGTTTGTTATATTGTAGTCACTGGTTGTATTGTCTGTTAGTTATACTTTGTTGTCTTTTCAGTTCTTACATTTGTTTTCCGGTTTGATTCTTTGTTGCTTCATGTTGGGTTTTCTTTATTATTTTTTATTAGGCATGGGGTTTTGTTCATCTTTGATTCTGGTATTTTACTTTGGTCACGATAGGTTGGGTTTATCTTTTTGTTGGGTCCTGTTCACTTTGAGTTTGTCTAACTGTACACTCTTGTCTGGTGTGGGTGTGTCTTGTCCCTTCTGTGTGCCACGCCCCCTTCCCAATTGTTCTCTCACACTTGTGTCTTGTTTTCCTAATCACCAAACCTCTGGCTTCAGAAAGTAAAAAACCTCCCATCAGTTGCTTCTACCTGTGCACCTAAAACAGGTGATCTCAATAACTAGCTCATCCACTTGCCCTAAGAGCTGAACTGATTACAGTCAGCTGGTTTATTAGGAAGATGAAACAAATATGTGGCTGGACTTATACTTTCTGAAGCTGGAGTTTTACACCTCTGCCACCTATCCTATTTAAGCCCTTTGTGTTCGCCACCTCTCTGCCAGTTTGTTGAATTTACATTTGCGTTCCAGCCTTTTCCACAGACTTGTTTTGCCTTGTTCTATTGCCTGCCCATGTTCTGACCCTGCCTTGTTTTTTTGACCTTGATTTTGTCTCTGCCACGGAACTCCACCACGCCGTGTATTTTGAACTCTGCTTGCTTCTTGGACCACGCCTCAGCCACGATTGCCTGTTACCTCCGCCTGGCTGCTTGAAATCCTGTGTACTGAATCCCTGCTTGTCTTCTATATTAAACCTTTTTTTCTTACTCCATCATCAGTGTTTGAGGGTTTGCATTTGTGTCCTAATCCATTTGAACCACACCCCTGCTAAACTTGACAGTTTCTTTATGTCCCAATATTCAGAGTTCCAATTCATACTCCTTTAAAGGTTTTTAGGTCAGAGTTCCAAGCCCGTCCCTTTTCGGTGCTCTTCTTGGGTACAGAGTTTCTAAGTCCATGCCCACGGCTAGCAGGGGCTGTCTAGGCTCATGCTGGTGATCCTCTCTTTGGTGACTATCCAGTCTCCACCCCCTCATTCGAGGTTGCACAATAGAAATGTTGCACCTACCCCAGGACTAGGAAATCGGTTTATTTGGCCCCCATACCACAATAAGGCAGAAGGATTGGAGCCCAGATGTTCAGGGCATCCCAGTGGGTGACAAAGAACTCTCATACAACCCCTGGCAAAAATTATGGAATCACCGGCCTCGAAGGATGTTCATTTTGTTTAATTTTGCAGAAAAAAAGCAGATCACAGACATGACACAAAACTAAAGTCATTTCAAATGGCAACTTTCTGGCTTTAAGAAACACTATAAGAAATCAAGAAAAAAAGATTGTGGCAGTCAGTAACGGTTACGTTTTTAGACCAAGCAGAGGAAAAAAATATGGACTCACTCAGTTCTGAGGAATAAATTATGGAATCACCTTGTAAATTTCCATCCCCAAAACTAACACCTGCATCAAATCACATCTGCTCGTTGACATTGACCCTATGTCATGAAATTGACCCTATGTGTCTTTTTGCAAGGAATGTTTTCATAGTTTATGCTCTATGGCAAGATGCATTATCTTCTTGAAAAATGATATCATCCTCAAACATCAGAAAAGTGTCCAAAATATCAACGTAAACTTGTGCATTTATTGATGATGTAATGACAGCCATCTCCCCAGTGCCTTTACCTGACATGCAGCCCCATATCATCAATGACTGTGGAAATTTACATGTTCTCTTCAGGCAGTCATCTTTATAAATCTCATTGGAACGGCACCAAACAAAAGTTCCAGCATCATGTCTGTGATCTGCTTTTTTTTCTACAAAATTAAACAACTGAATGAACATCCTCCAAGGCCGGTGATTCCATAATTTTTGCCAGTGGTTGTACCAAACAAACAAATCCAAGAGGACATGCAAAAACCCAGGAACTTGTAACAAGAGAAAGTGCGGGGAACCAGAAGACCAGAAACAGGAAATCAAGTTACAGAAACAAATATGAAAAAAGAGCTTGAGAATATTACATGAATTAGCCAGATAACACAGAATAATAATAAAACATAGAAAATTATGGCAGACACAAACAACATGAAGATCAAATAAACACAAAAACATAACCCATGACAGGGACCGAGGTGACGTCCTTAGGCATCATCTGTCTGCCGTTTATAATGGATGCCCTGTTGTCTTCCTTCCTCAGGAAAATGCAGACCACTGAGGTGAGGCGACATTAACACGCCAGGAACACAAGAACACTTATTGTTCGCTTGAGCAGGACTGTTTGTTTATCACAAAAGACAGTTTGGACGAGGTCCCAAGCCACTGAAGACGTTACTTGGACAATGTTATGAAGCATCCTGATTTAAAAATAATAATCTGTGACAGTTTCAATTTGCAGAAAAATGGAAAAGTAAGCATCTGTGGATGAGGATGACAGCTGATTGGCCAGAAAGTTTAATCAGCACCCAGCTAAAGTTAGAATCCGTATCAAACTGATGATTGGTTCTGCAGAATTTGGACACAAAAACATCTGCTGACATTTGAAGTTGGAAAATGTTCTTCAGCCTAAACTGAGAACAATGTCTGCAGTGTGCAAGGAAGGTTACAAAATTAAAATTGTACGGCCTTTCACATGTAAACTGACAACATTTAGTTTCTACTGAAATTCAAGCATTTAATGTAGGGTTTGTTTTTTTAAGTGTGTTTAAAAATTACATATATATATGCAACAAAAATATAACACTTTTGGTTTTGTTCCATTTTGTATGAGATGAACTCAAAAGATTTAAAACTTTTTCCACATACACAATATCACCATTTCCCTCAAATATTGTTCACAAACCAGTCTAAATCTGTGATAGTGAGCACTTCTCCTTTGCCGAGATAATCCATCCCACCTCACAGGTGTGCCATATCAAGATGCTGATTAGACACCATGATTAGTGCACAGGTGTGCCTTAGACTGCCCACAATAAAAGGCCACTCCGAAAGATGCAGTTTTGTTTTACTGGGGGGGATACCAGTCAGTATCTGGTGTGACCACCATTTGCCTCATGCAGTGCAACACATCTCCTTCGCATAGAGTTGATCAGGTTGTCAATTGTGGCCTGTGGAATGTTGGTCCACTCCTCTTCAATGGCTGTGCGAAGTTGCTGGATATTGGCAGGAACTGGTACACGCTGTTGTATACGCCGGTCCAGAGCATCCCAAACATGCTCAATGGGTGACATGTCCGGTGAGTATGCCGGCCATGCAAGAACTGGGACATTTTCAGCTTCCAAGAATTGTGTACAGATCCTTGCAACATGGGGCCGTGCATTATCCTGCTGCAACATGAGGTGATGTTCTTGAATGTATGGCACAACAATGGGCCTCAGGATCTCGTCACGGTATCTCTGTGCATTCAAAATGCCATCAATAAAATGCACCTGTGTTCTTCGTCCATAACAGACGCCTGCCCATACCATAACCCCACCGCCACCATGGGCCACTCGATCCACAACATTGACATCAGAAAACGACACCACACATGCT